>NC_048595.1:278818047-279418047 GCF_003668045.3 Cricetulus griseus | reverse complement strand
TATCAATCGATAATTATAACATCACTGACATGTAAAAGATTCATCAAAAACCATTAAATAGTAAAATTTCCCTCAAGTTAAAATTTTCCCTTATAAAGAACTGTTTAATCTCCATGAGTTAAGTTCCCGACTTCAACCAAAGAATTCAGATAAAATACCAAAACAGATTCCGACAGATGAAAGAGATCAAAGGCATAGCTTAGAGAAGAGAGGCCCACACCCTAAGGAGAAAGGACAAACACAGACAAACACAAACACCCTTTGAAATCACAGATTGAAATCCATCTTCCTTTTGGCATTTCTGTTAAGAGAATCATGCCTCTGCCGCCGCACTCATTAGAAAAATAATGCACACCCCCACAACACACATCCAGATGTTCACGAATATTCATGACGTGCTTCCAATTTGGTTTGGACTTGTCCTTGATTTATTTTTGATTAAGTTCCATCAGCTTCTGCTGGGTCTATGAGATAATGGTGTTGCTGTAGCACAAATTTAGACCATCTTCATATTTTAAGTAATTGCAGAAAGTCTCTCAAAATACTCCTTATAAATGAATAATTTACTCACAGCCCTTAGAATGCCAAAGATAGAGCAGCTGCCTCGATCCTGACTCTGAACTCTAATTCTGTTGCTAAAGGTGTTAAATGAAGTCTCCACTTGTAATGCGGGGCCTGGCATGTGGGGGAGGTAGGGCTACAAACTGACAGATGAGATGGGTGGGGATGTTAGCACTGATTTTCTTTGAGGAGTAATGCAGGGAATATTACAGAAATGGTGAGAATTGTGCTCTGAGGGTCCTGAGATGTCCCATATCAGTACTCTAGCTTTGTCCTTCCAGACTCTCCACACATGGTTGAAGGCTAAACCAACCAATTACAGAAAACCAATTATATCAGCAGTTCATGATTTTGCTTTCCTCCTGTTAAAGCTGGTGTAGAGGCACATGCCAGTAATCCCAGCATTCAGGAGGCTGAGGCATTAGAAATGCCAGAAATTCAAGGGTTGCCTGCTGCAGAGCAAGTACCAAGTCAGTCAGGGCCACATAGAAAGACCCTGTCTTAAAAAAATGTAAGTGGATGAATGAAAAAATAAATAGAAACCTTGAAACTTCCAAATTAAAAGGGGAAAAAAGCAACTGTAAATCAAATTATCCTACTGCAATGGGTACAGCAACATAAAAAGAGGTTTTCAAAACATAGCCAATTATTATACTTGCTAATGGGGCTAAGGAGTCGTATCTCACTGAAAGAGCACCTTCCAGGTACATACAAGGCTTGAGGTCAAATCCCCAGCATTTAATGGATAAGTGAATTCATAGAGTGTATGTGTGTGTGTGTGTGTGTGTGTGATGACCAATAGATTTTTTTTTTTCTGCCAGAGCTGAGGTACAAGATCAATCTAAAACATTTATCTGTGAACCAAGAGGTCAATGGCAGACATGATATCAGATGATATCAGGGGCAAAGATCACAGCCTAGCCCCAGGGGACTGCCACACTCTGTTCTCTAAGGACAGGTCTCTGATCCTATCCCAGATACTAACTCTCCCCGTGCTCCAAGCAGGACTCTGGAAAATAGATGGGCTACTTGACCTAGGTCCATCCCAGCTCTCAAATCTGACCTCCGACTGTCTCATCAAGTGGCATTACGACATAGTCTAGAAAACTCCTTTTAACTGCCTAAAAACACAGACATTCACCACTATGACAAAATATCTGAGAAAACAACTTAAAACAAGGAAAGATTGATTTTGGCTCACAGTTTAAGTGGTATATAACTCCATGGTCAACTGTTCTTTACCAACTATGAGTGGGGAGCCAAGCCTCAGGCAGGGAGCAGGTATGTGATAAAGCATGATGAGCAGAACAAGGAAGGAGACAGCTTTTACTCCTAAACCATGAACCCTAGAAACCTACCTCTTCCGACAGGTACCACCTCCAGAGTCTCCCTCACCTCACCATAACCACCATTAATTATGACTCTATCAATGATGAATTAATCTTTGAGAAAGTCAGGACCCTCCTGATACAATCACTTCCAAAATGCTCCATCCATTTACAGTCAAGTCCTTTAATTCATGAACCTTCAGGGGACATTTCGCCATCAACCCCAACACATCCCTTTAAATTGATCTTATTCCAAGACCAAACTGCCTCTAGAGGGTTACAAATTAAACATTTTTTTAAAATAGCCTGTAATTAGCTTGTGATTATCACATATAAATTACACTGTAATTTTGCATGTTTAAAAAAAAAAGAAGCGTTCGTTAAAAGTAAACATTTAGATCATACTACAATTTTGGCAAGTTGGTTTCAATATTCCAGGCTCCAAAAGAAGTACTGGCCCTGGACCTTACTGGAAAGGCCTGGCAATGTTGCCATGTGCCTCCTGCCCCAGGGAACTCCTGATTTTTCCATGGAGAGGCCTCTTTCACTTGAGTTTCTTGGCTTTTTTTCTCCCCAGATGATGAGAATTTCATTGGCATTCAGGAAGTCTCTCAGACTTACATAAGTAGAAACAACAAATCATAAGGTTTTCCCTTTCTGGCAACTGTTGCTATTTAAATACTTTTATTTACATCTATTTTTCACATATGTGTGCCTGCTCATGTGTGGGGGCTGAGGACAGAGCCTCAGGTAGCTTCTTTTGTTGTTTATATTTGAGGCAGCCTCTCTCACTGAACCTGAGGCTCACCCATTGGCTGGACAGTTGCCTTCTCCAACTGCCAGCACGAGGGTTGCGGACACAAACCACAGTTTTAGACTTTTTCCGTGCATTCTGGGAGTCTGAGCTCAGGCCATCCTGTTTGAGTAGTAGGTGTCTTATAGGACACTTAGTTCATCTCAGCCAGGTGTTTGTATTTTAAACAGAACACATTTGGGGCAGTTTCTTCTTTCAGGCACAGTGCATTTCATCGACCAAAACCAGTCGTTTCCGATCACTTGTGAGCAAAGAGGTGAGGTTGCTGGTGTGTTATTGAAAACTCTACAGATCTGTCCCCTACCTGACTAAAGCATCACACAGGTGTCTGTGACTGCACAAGCAGCCTGCAAAGATGTCCAAGGAAAAGATGAAAAGCCCCAACTTCATTGCTGGATTGGCAAAGACCTCCTTAATAAACGGAGGCACCATATGCCAAGATCAAACCCAGTACCAAGAGGTCTGTTTATGGTGACATTCACTCCGTGCAATGCACAAAAACTGCTGACTAAATTGGGACCGGCCACAGGAACACAAGTGTGACTTTGTCTAAGAGGAGCCAGAGCAGGGGCAGTGTTACCATCTGGCTTACGATATAATGCTTCAGTGTATTTTGAGATCAAGTGTGCGAATCTCCCAGCAGAAATGGACTTTAGGCTCCAGTCTCGGGCCCACTGATTCCTATCGCAATCTGCAAGTCAACAGTGGCCCAAAGCTAGAGAATAATGGAGGCTAACACAAAGCAAAACAAAATGAAAACAAATGCCTTTCAAAGAAGCCAGTTTCGGAGGGTGGGGGCTCCATTGGGGTAATTCAGGAGTACATGTAACATGGTTCTCATTTTTATCTGATGGAAACCGGAACAAGAACACTAAGGGTACCGCTGTCCCATATTCTCATCTCTGCGTGCCTTCCCTACCAACCCCAGTATCCTATAGATCCAAATTAGGTGACTTCACACAGCCTATACTTCTGGAATATTTAGAAGCTCCAATGTGCAGAGACTATGCTTTCCACATACTTTGCTGTCTACATAGAAAAGTGATCAACAGAACACAAGAAAAAGCCCCACACAGGGTGGACTTAGCATATTCATCCACAGGCAAACAAGAACAAATTCACCTTGGCCCAGCCAGCCAAGAGATGTGAAAAATGGAAATATTTTTGTTTTGTCTTGTCTGAAGGACAAATCAGAATAACACTGTGTTTGATCTCTTTCTGCATTTGATAATGCAAGGTCCCGTGAAGAGCAGCTTGAGTCTGTCCCCACAACCTTCAGTCCTCCATCCCAACTACAGGGAACACAGGATGCTCCGTGAAGGTCTCATTTTCCCTCTCAACTTTTGGCCTTCACCCAAACTATGACCTTGACCTGTGCCTTGGGTTATTCAACTTTATGCTCCTGTCTGCTGTCAAAACATGTCATCAGCCTTCCCAGATTCTTTGTATTTGAGATACCCAGGTGTCACTTCTAGGATGCTTCCAAACTTTCCTCCTGAGCCAGGGACCCTCTTCTACATTCCTGTGTGTCCTCAGTCAGCTAGCTCCTCTCATGGCCACTACAGTCTGCTCTCTATCTGGGTAGAGAAATCTCTACTTGGCATCTCTGGAAGAGCTAAAATGCCAACCACACAGGCTCTCTGCTTGCTAAATATTTTCAGTTCATGACACACACACATGAACAAACTCAACAAATGCTTATTGGGATAGACATAGATAATCCACCTGAGAGAACTGCATGACTGTGCACGACACGGTGTTTACATTTTTAACCTAAAAAACAATCGCCTTCAAAGAGTCTTAAAAGAATTGTGGGAGGAGGGAATAAAGATGAGACAAGAACAACAGGATGCTGGGAACTGCTGAAGATGGGTGTCACGCACAGGAAACTCACTGTCATGTGCTGTTTATGTGTGTTTGACATTTCCCTAAATAAAAAGCTAAAATGCCACACCCCTGCGCTCATGTGAATAAGTATTAATGAAGTATCAATAGCAGAAACTCTTCAGCACTCCTGCAGGAATGTCTGAACTGGGAAGGGGAAGGAAGGGAAAGGAAACCAATGGTGCTAAGTCACTTAGGGTGACCTACAGTTTGTCTTCCTCCTCCTAACTCTGAGATGGTTATAGATGGGGAAATATAGATGGGTTATAGATGGTTATAGATGGCTATAGATGCAGCTTGATGGTGAGTAAGTGAAAGAGCCAAAATTTAAACCTTTAAACTTATGCCCAACTCCCCAGTCCTCCTGCCTCAGCTTCCTAAGTGCTAGGACTACAGATGGTACCACCACACCTGCTTTTACTGCTACTATATTACTTAAGAGCTATATCTGGAAAGACTGCATTATTTGGGATGGATAACTTAGTAAAACTTAATCTGAAAAAAAATTATTAAAATTCCAAGAAATAATAGTTATACCCTAGAAGCATTCCCACACCAGGGACAGTGGTTCGTCTGGTGTCCCCCCTTTGGGGTGATCCAGTACAATACCTTTATTTATGTTTCCAGTATCCAAAGACCTGGCTGAGTCTCTACCTGGCTCCCTTTCTCTTGTACACACATCACCATGATAACAAATTGGCAGAGGCTGCAGGCCAGGTTTTAACAGACACCACCATAGGTCACCACGGGTAGAGACTTCTGCACCAGCTCAATGCCACCCACAAAGTTGTCTTCTGCAACATGTAACACGCCGAAGCCTTAACCTCAAAGACACCTTGGACGTGAATGCTGCCAGTAATAATAGGCCACCAGGAGCTTGTCCCCTTTCCTGGCCAGGGTGCCGCTCTGACAGATGCCAGGCTTAGCATCACGAGAGATGAGCCCATTACGGGCTTGGAAAGCTGCTACCACTTCTTATTGCATCTTCTCCCGCCAAAAAAAAAATGATCGCATGGTGCTCGGGGCGGTGCCAAATGTGTGGAAATATGGGCCTCTTCCCTGCTGCACACAGACCCTAATGTCCTCATCCCCAGTGAAAGCCAAGGCTGCCGTCCAAACGCACCATCCCTTTAAGGCCTATTTGGTGCTAAGCAAAAAGTGTTCCCCATCGATATGTGAATCAGAGCCTCTTCATGCACTGTGGAGTTCCTGCTATCTGCATTCCCTGTTCCCTTCCTCCACACTGGCCCCAAGGACATGTTACCAAATGCTGTATTCCAGTCAGGCCCTCCAGAAATAGTTGACATCTAGTCCAGAAAGGTAATTACTAACATAATTATCAAAACCTTTTTTTTTTTCTTTCGGGGCGAAGTAGAGCCCATCTCTCTAGGAAAGCTGCCCTTCTGGTTTGTTTGTTCTCCAGCTGATAGGTAATTAGCTCTTAGGGATCGTGCAGGGGTCCTCACCCCTGACACTTCAAAGTGAAACACAAATATCTAAATAGCTTTCTACAGAATATCTTTCTCAAATGCTGAAATTTACCCAGAAGAATAAAAACAAATATCACCCCCAAACTTCCTATACTCGGTGTTAGTCTTTTGGTTTGGTTTGGCTTGGTTTGGTTTAGTTTGGCTTGGTTTAGTTTGGCTTGGTTTTGACACAGGGTCTCAGGTACAGGATGGCCTCCAACTTGCTATGGGACAGAGGACAACTTTCAACTTTAGTCCTCTTGTCTCCACTTTTCAAGGGCTAGGATTATAAGCATACACCAACACACCCAGTATGCAGTACTGGGGACCGAACTAGGCAAGCACTCTTATCAACTGATCCATATACCAGTCCCTTGAAGCTATCTTCTACATGACTTTGCAACCACATGACACACATCCAGCCTCTGTTTCTACTGTGGAATATCTTAGGCTACTAACACGTGATGGTGTCTTTACCACTTTGGGTAAGTTACTCTTTCTCAAAGCTACCTCTCAGATTCTTTGCCAGGGCAGCCTAGGAACACAGAACACAGCTCCTCCAAGTCCTCAGGCCAGAAGCTGCTGCAGACAGGTAAGCATGGAGGTGGTGATATCTGATTTGTTTTAAGGAAGGACCGAAATTCTAGAAATACACTTAAAATTCAGATAGAATAAAATAAAGGGGGTGTGTTTAGAACCGAAAGTTAGAAGTGTACAAGAAAATGAATTACCATTGTTGCGAACCATGACAAGCCAATCACTGAGAGAGGGGACTCTAAGCAAGACGCCAGCATTGCATGTGTGGCCCGAAGAATGCATGACCTGAAATGCATCTAACACGGATGTCTGGGCTCTGGAGCTGTGTGAGTGACACCTGCAAATCCATTTGCTAGCCTGACCAGCAGCAGCTCTGACAATAATCCCCTTCCCTCTCTGACTTGCCTGGAATTTTAGTGAAAGAAGACATGAGTGTGGCCCTCTGGGATTCTACTGATCTCTCTAACCACAGTTTAAAAATGAACAGTCAAATCCCCAGCCTGGTTCAAATTAGCTCCCATCAATTTTACCCACTACCACCTTTGATGGGAGCTAATTAAGCTCCTGTGATTTTTCCCCCCAGACTGTCTCTTTCTGCTCTGGATGAGAACACATTAAATTAGGCCCATCTGTCTAAACAGGAAGAAGGCTACTTACCCCACTGACAGACTTCTTTTCCTACTGAGAGGCGGCCTTAGGGGTTTCCCAAATGCCTTGGGGAACTACGGTAACCCCAAATTGACACAAGCTAGAATTCTGAGAAAAGCAGTCTAGTGCTGTGTCAGCCATCATGTACCGGTTCACAGTCATCATTTCCTTGTACAATGAGATGTCTGGGAAAACTGTACACTGTGCTGTTAGACTACCATTCCTTCAAGCTCCAAATGACAATGATCAAGAACTAAGGGTTGGGGGGTAGAGCTCAGTGGATGGCACTTGCTTAGCATGTACCAAGGACCTGGATTCATTCCCCAACTTTGAAAAAAAAAAAAAAAAACAACCAAAACCAGCAGGGCAGGTGATGTACCAAAGTTGGCAGAGTGCTTGCCTAACATATAGGAAGGCCTCCTTGGTTCCATCCCCAGCAATACATAAACCCAACATGGTGTTGCAGGTCTATAGTCTCAGAAACTGGGAATTAGAGTCAGGGGATTGGAAGTTCAGAATCATTTCTTCCCACGTGGTGAGTTCAAAGTTAGACTAAGATACATGAAACTCTATCTCAAAAAATAAAATAGGGCCAATGAGAAACAACTAAGAAGCAGGAAACCGAAGTGGATCCAGTTTAAACTGGTGGATGGAAGGGACGGGAAATGTGTTTTCCAGGCAGTGTGCAGCTCAGAACTACCAGCACACAGTTAGACTCGGGGCTCCACTAACTTCACAGGCAGACGTTTACACTTCAGACAAAAGATTTTGTGAGAGAAGCAACAGTATCTTCAAATACAGTGCCTGCAAAGAGATCCCAAGGATACTAGAGAACTGCAATAAAGTGTTAAGTAATGAAGTAGGAAGTGATTTTTTAAAAATATTATCCAAGATCATCTTACAGATTTTTTTTTTTTTTAATGTTCAGACAAACACTGAAACTCACAGGAGAGCCCCTTGTTCCCAGGGGGAGAAGTTATGACTGACTTTTGGCAGAGAATTTACCTAACTTATACAAGGCTCTGGGTTCAATCCCCATCACCCATGGGGGGGGGGGACGGGGACCAGAAGGAAAGAAAGAACTTGCCTTGACTCAGCTGTTAGTCAATAAAAAAACACAGTATCAACTGGCGAAGAATAGAAATACCCTTTCTCTTAAGATTAAAAAGAAAGGAAGGAAGGAAGGAAGGAAGGAAGGAAGGAAGGAAGGAAGGAAAGAAGGTTGGTTTAGCCTTTCAGCGACTGCACAAGTTTGGTCAACACTCAACCAAAAGAACAGAGTTGGTCTTTTGGTCATCTGGTGTTTCACCACACCTAGCCAGAAGCTGACGGACTGAGCCTCCAGGCACAGTTGGGGCACTAAGAAGGACCAGGGGGCTGGAAGACGGGGAGCATCAATGGGAACCGCCCTCCTCAACAGTAGCCGTTTCCCACAGCCACACACTCACCAAATCCAGGTCCTGGGAAACTCGCCGCTTCCGAAGCTCCTCCATCCGCTCACAAACGTCGGAGAAGCAGGTATTATAATAGTCTGCATACTGCTGTGCCAGGTCATCGATGTTTCCCAGGGAACCATCCTGAAGGGAGGAAGAGAGAGGAAAAGAACAGACGAGGTCAGGTGAGTCTTCTTTGGAAATGCCTTCCAACATCAAATCTACCCCCACTCCCCTACCCTCCCACCCCCGCTGCCGAGTGTTATAGAAATAATGGCTGATATTCATTACCTGGTATGCACAGACCAGGCTAGGTTTTACATGTGTGACAGAATTCCCAGGACAGTCCTCAGATATGGGGATTATATTTTTGGGTAAACTAGTCCATAGAACATGAGTAAGCTGCCTGTAGATCCCAGGGCTAACAAAAAGCCAGGTTTCTCTTTGAATCTACCAAGACAAAAACCATAGTAACCCACTTATCCCTTCCTAGCATGGCTGAGAGCGGAGCCGATAGGGAAGAAGTATAGTTAGAAGTCACTGACACCCATTTGTGGCTATGGATGCTCAGCATTTCTCAGGAAGCTACTGAAAGTCCCAGATGTCCAAAACTTTGAATGAATCCTGTGACTCCAGGTTCTATGGGAGGAGGCTACATCTAGGGCATCCTGCGTGCCCTCACAAGAAACAAACAAACAAAAAAAAAAAAAATAGAAAGCCTTTAGTTATTTGTGTTTGCCAGGAGTCATCATTCATAGTTGTAGTCATTAATATTCATGCTGTTCATTAGATTTATTATTCATTAGACATTCAGGCACAAGAGCACATGGCACAAGTTCACCTAAATAAATAAGTAAACATGTCACTTGTCTCTTCACAGAGGCAGGATGCCAGGTAGTCCTATGAGTTTACATCCATTTCTGTGATCTCTCAATTACCTCACCTGGAGCTCATTTCTCAACCTCTTGGTGACACCGGGTAAATGACAGCACCCACCACAGAGCAAGCAGGAATGGAGCATCGCCTCTGAACATGCCAACAGGCTGGCACACAGCAAACGTGCAATACTTACTTACCAGGTGGCATTCAGTACAAGAGGTAATCATATTGCACTTTTGCTCAGGGCGAGAGGCTAGTGGGTTCCTCGGCACATGTCTGAACACGCACACGGAGGGTGACCAGAATGCATTTCTTCTATCACTATCTTCCACCAAGAAGATACCTCCCCTCCTCTGTTTCATTACTTCCCACATGTCTTCCCTAATTTGGTGAATAGGCAACTTGACCAGGAGAGCCAAGTAGAATGCGATTTTATTAAGACAGCCACAATGTATAGATGGACCTAAAGTTCACACCCAAATATCCACACTACAGACTGCTGGTCAACCCCTTGGGTTATTAGTGCAGTGTCTGTATCAATAGATCTCTCACAGCAAAGCAGCCTTACAGACAGCAGAATTGGGGGTTAAACGTCTCCTGATGTCCTTCTGCTACGGCTTAAGCCCTAGTCAGAGGTCTACAGCACCTAGTGACCATCTCCTCCTACTTCTGCATTTTTTGATTTTTAGGAACTAAGGGAGGGGAGAAACAGAAATTGAAATAAAATGGTTTCCTAGAAATGCTCCTTCCTTTTGACCACAAACACGTTCTGCCTTGGAGGGAACTACCTCAGAGTTCCTAGCACAGAGTGGAAAGAGAGAGATGCAGACAAGGCCAATACAGTCTGGGAGCATTTGAACATGTCTGGGCAAAAGTTATTCTCCAAATGCAAGTCACCCTGTGTGGAAAACATAGGCTAGATGCAGCGGGAGAGGAGGGAGCCTACCATCTGCCCTCCAAGGTGCCAGTGAGGACTGACAGCAAGATGGAGATGGGGGGAAGACAAATGTGTGACCTTCCCAGTGTGTCTGCTGTCCAACCCCCGGCATGCACTTGATCCCCAATTCCAACAAGGGCCAGGCCTTTAGAGAATACTGAGTTCCTCATTTTCTAGGTCTTTCCACACTGTGGTGCTTTCCTCACCCAGAAATTTCTGTCTTCATCCATCATGGAAACAACACGGTTGTCACACTGGACCAAATACACAAGTTCCATCTTCTAATACCCAAGTGTCATACTTCATGTTTCCCCTTGCCCCCCCCCCCCGTGTGTGTGTGTGTGTGTGTGTGTGTGTGTGTGTTTGTGCCTATTGCAAGTGTGTACAGTGCCCATTGAGACCAGAGGACGGTACTAGTTCCCAGTACTTAGAGTGACAGACAGTTTTGAGCCACTATGTGAGTGCTAGAAACCAAACCTGGGTCCTCTACAAGAACAGTACCTGCTTTTAACCCTGAGTCATCTATCCAGCTCTTGCCTGCTGCTTTTGAACAACAACAACAAAAAAAAAAAATCAATCTCCTCCTCTCACACATACATACATAGACACTCCAAATGGAGTTCCAACCTCTCTCTCTGACACACACACACACACACACACACACACACACACACACACACACACAACCAATTTTGTGGGGAATGTGGTTCAGCTGATAGAGTACTTGCCTGGTGTACACAGAGCCCTAGGTTCCATCGCAGCACCACATAAACAGGGACTAGGGAAGTGGTTCCCAACCTGTGGGTGAAGGTTGAACAACCCTTTCACAGAGGTCGCCTAAGACCACACTGCATACCCAATATTTACCCCAACAATTTTAACAGTAGCAAAATTACAGTTATGAAGTAGCAATGAAAATAATTTATTTAGGGGTCATTACAACATGAAGAACTATGTTAAGGGTCACAGCATTGGGAAGGTTGAGGACCACTGGCTCAGTGCTTCATGCTTATAATCCCAGCATTTAGGAGGTGGGGGACAGGAGGATCAGATGTTCAAGATCATCCTTGGCTAGACTGCTACTTGGAGACTAGCCTAGGATCTATGAGACCCTGTCTGGGACAAACAAACAAAATGGATACTTATGTACAACTTTCCCCATTATGAACTATGGAATCAGTCACTCTGACTGTTTTCTTGGATTGATCCAGGACAGCTGAAAACATTAGAAGACAATCACTTATATAACTATACTCAAACCATCCTTTTTTCACTCTCATCATATGTCCTACGGACATTCACTAAATATCACTTATTTGGATATGAAGCTTTACTGGTCGGTTTCTCATACCAGCCCAACAGTTAGCTTTTTAGCTACATTCTGCATTGCTCAGAACTCCCCTGGTACTCAAGCAGCCTAGAAAAAAAAGTTTCTGTTGCTTCTGAGGAAGCAAACATCTGTTCTGCTCCAATCAGGCCACAGCCAGCCCATATTTCACACCTTCAACATGGCCGTGTGGCCATTCCTCATTTGTCTCTCAGTGGGTAAGAATTTAAAGTGGGGTAGCACAGCTGTCTTTACGTGCACCCAAATCACTTTCCAGATGTGCAGTGAGTCCCCATAATTACTACCTTCATGTGTCCTGATGATTTAAAAGCCAAAATGGCGAAAGACTACAAGAATGTAAGCGTGTTTTAAAAGTAGGTCTTGTTCTGCCATATCCACAAAATTATCTTTTATGTCCCAAATCAAATTGAACCAAGGAAATACCTGGTGATTTTCTCTTTATCCATTCAAACTCCAAGCTCTTAAAAAAAAAAAAAAAAAAAAAAGGAAACTAGTAATAATGATGAGAAAGGAAGGAGACCCTGGGCAATGATGAATTTTTACAGTCTTGATGACAGTGATGCTCTCTGCACGAAGTCTGGTCTCCAAACTCATCCAGGTGTGTGCATTAACTATGCAAAGCTTTTTATGGAGCATCAACTCAAAATCTGTTCTCTTCTGGGCAGTGTTTTTGGGTGGTGGGGGTTGGGGAGCTAATTTATGTTCTTAACTAACATGCCACCACACCAGGAAAATATTTACTCCCACAAAGTATATGCAACATGAGGCTGTGGGGGAGTTCAGATAACTCTGTTGATCTTCCACTCCACACCGAATCTTGCTTTCTGTCTCCGTTCTTTGAAGACAGGGTCTCGCTATGTAGCCTAGGCGGGCCTCAAGCACATGGCAATCGTGCTGCCTCAGCCTCCCCAGTGTTGGAATTCCAGGTGTCAGCCAACACACCCAGCCTGCATCTTTCTCCCCAAAAGGTTCACATTAAAGGACACTGGTGATATAAAATAATCTTCTAACAAAAATATGACTAAATCATGTCTACAATTGCCATCATGAACACCATTCAGAAGACACCGAGACATTCTTTTTTCTTTTAAAATGTTGAAACTAGAGAGACAATCGGGGAGTCAATGGGAGTTTGCTGCTTTTGCAGAGGATCTGAGTTCGGCTCCCAGCACCCATATCAGGAGGCTCACAACTGCTGTATTTCCAGCTCCATGGGAGCTGGCACCTCCAGCCCCCTCCAGCACCTGCATTACAGACTGACAGACAGGCAGGCAGACAGACAGACAGACAGACACACACACACACACACACACACACACACACAGATTTTTAATTAACTATTCAGTTTCTGTTCTAGAATTTATTTACTGCCTAATCTGTTTCACTTCCTTGTTTTGCCTTTCTTTTCTTTTCTTTTTGTTTCTTATAAATTAAAATAACCCAGTATGTAGCCTGAATTTAGGAAGAAAATAAATTTCATTTCCTTAAAAGACTATTTAAGTACATTGTTAAAGTTTGGTCATATTATCTTCCTTAATTCAAAAAAAAAATTCTTCCCACTCCATCTTTATAAACAAGAAAAATAAAAGGCTGCAGGCAAGTCTAACTTCTCTTTTCATACTACGGAAGTAACACAGAGTCCGTGCCTAGCACTGCCATCCATACCGTCTGTGTGAATGAAATCTGAGACACACCATCATGGTCAGCACAGTGGATGACAAACTGCAACTTCCTCCGGAGGCCATAGAACACATTTATATCTAGCACTCTCCTCTTACACAGAACCAGCATAAAAACACAGGGACAAAGTACTTTGAACAAACAGTTCAGATTGAACGGCGGCTCTTGTGACTCAGGGGAAAGAACAGCTTTGTTCTCTCAACAACTACTTTACCAGTATTTCTCAGATTCATCCCAAAGCACTCTCAGTCTCTGGAAAATGTAAAAGTGAAGGTTCTAGGAAAATAGAAGCCATACAGATGGCTACTTTTGCTATTTTTGTTCTCATCTCTCGAGATGTCTTTTATGGCTTAGAACATCTTGGCAGACTTAAAGAGGGGTGAAGGAGACAAAACAAAGAAAACAGCTCTGAAAACACCAGGAGCTACAATGAGATGGATCTTATGTGGATTATATGCAAATGTATGCAAGTGAACTAGTGATCTTCCTATTTCTTTAAAAACAGTTGGCTCTGTGTGTGTGTGTGTGTGTGTGTGTGTGTGTGTGTGTGTGTGTGTGTGTGTGTTTATTCGACGTGTATGCAGGTGCCCAAGAAGTCCAGATGAGAGCATCAGATCTCCTAGAGCTGGAGTTACAGGTGGTTATGAGCCACCTGATCCGGATGTTGGGAACCAAACTCTGGTCTTCTGGAAAAGCACACCCTTGACTGTTGAGTTGTTCCTGCAGCCAACTAATTTCTTACATTGTTTCTATAAAGGCAAGCACCCTATATGAGAAAGCTTGTTGTAACTCCTTAGGAGTTGAGGGGAAGAAAAGGAGGCAAACTTCTGGTTTGTATTCTGTTTCTCTTTTTCTGTTCTTTTATGTACAGACATGATTTGTCTTATAGAATATAAATTACATGTTTTATTTACATTACTCCTTGTTCCTTAGAGAGATGGAGATATGTGTAAGTCCACGAATGTACACACATACACACACACACACACACACACACACACACACATACACACACACACACTCTACAAGCCAAATCCATTAAAAGAAATCACTACATCACAAGGAAACCTAGCTGACTTCCTAAAATGAATTCACAAATATTTTCATTCTTGATTGGCTTGCTTAAAGATTTTGAGCTGATGAAAATTCTGAGTAGCCAATCAGGTAAAACTGCTGCAAGCACACACAAGACTTTAATTCTGGTTTCTACATTCAGCCTTACTGAACCCGTGCAATGGCAACACTCAAACCAACTCTGTCACCCCATCCCATTCTTCCTATGCTGTAGTTTTAGAGAAATGTGTTAAATATGTAATAATTAATCTCAAACAACTGACTAATCTCTAAGGCATCACTCCTAGTATTTCTACAGATGGTTTGGACTGGAACACAGGGAAAAAATTAACACATAACAACTACGTATATGCACTAAGGGGAATTCTGAGATCATGGAGATGGGGAGGGAGGCCTCTGGGAATGTGTGTGCCCACATGGCAGGTGGCTGGAGAAGGGTTGACTTCATGCCTTCCATTCCCCACTCCAAAATACCCAGAACTTGCCAGAACCTATATAAGTTAATTCTCAGTTTGGCCAATGAGGCCCCACTATTGTGTTTAGGTGTGTCCCAGTTAACACAGACTGTTTCTGGGAGAAGGCAGGATAGAGCACTCTCTAGATTGATGGGCTCCACATAATCTGGAAGAAAAAAGTATCAGAAAAAAAAGAAAGAAAAAAGTATCAGGGGGGAAGTGGGGCTATAAAACCCACACAATGAGTATTATATTTACTGACAAGCATCTATTATTATCAATTCAATGTATTTTTTATGAACACTTCTGTGACTACAATATTATAGTGTAGTTCAGTGATACAGCTTTTGTCTAGCATGTTGGAGGCCATGGGTTCAATCCCAGCATCATTGATACAAAGAAAAAAAAAAAAAAAAAAAAAGCACATGACTACATTCTAGATGTGGCAACTGGCATTAAGAATACAATGTAAAATCACAGAACATGAATATTTATTGTTGCTGGACAGATGAGCAAAACATGTCCCTTAGTTTAACTTAATGTGGCTGCATGGTTAAGCCATGGGAATGTGTTGAAGGGAGTTAGTAAATTGTACATGTAGCGTAAGGCTTCTTTGCATTGCAGCCTCTGAAAGATTCACTGTGTTAGCTATCAGTGATGGGAACCCAACTGAAAAAGCGGCAGAGAGCTGGGCGCCAGCAATCTGCCTTTTAAATACAAGTATAAATTCAGCCCCCAGTGCACACTCGGATTTAGCAGATGGCAATTTTAGACTGAACTCATTTTCCATGTCTAAACTGCCCTGAGCTTAACAGAATCCCAGATCCGGAAGAACAGCACAGCAAGCTGGACAGGAATGAAGTCACAATTTTGGGCCATGGTCACATATCTTGATGAGGGTGAATCACACTTTTCTCAGGCTGACCTTGGCACCCGAATCTGAGAACGTGGGCATTTTTATTAAGTGTGACTGACCAAGATCTGACTGGAAAAAACTAATCTCTGATATTCCCAAATTGTAGCAGTTAAGTATCACAATCATGAAACTTTTGACGACAGACACTGTTAAATGCACTACAGTACGCAAGTCCTCTGTCACTTTTGAGAATTCTGTTCTGCTATAGAAAATTATATTCTTCTTGGAGCCCAGCTGGCCTTCTCCACTGGACTTCTGCTTAACTAACCTTTCCTTAGTGCGAATGGTGAAACCACTGTTCTAGCCAACTCTATCAAACCTGACCACCAGCAGCCACCACACTTGTAACTCCAACTGTTCAAACTGTGTTGTGACAGTGCTGCCAAGAAACCAAATATTTAAGAACAGGGAATACCTACATGGTCAGACATCATGCCTGGTGTCTGAACTGCAGACATTGGTGCCCATCATGTACTCCCCACAACACATACAAATGGCCTAACATGATAATCCTGTTTTGTCTAAAAATCATGAGATGGAGAGAGCTAGGGAAGGCACAGAGACAGAACAAGAGTCAGCCATAATTGAAAGCTCTAGTGGTGACACGGCAATTCTATGACAGTCTCTCTACTTCTGAATACATATGAAATTTTCTATTGTAAAAGGTCTTTTTAAATTTTGTTTATGGGTTGGTTGTCACCATGAGACTTGGTAGCCTTCAGCTAGAACTCATCCAATTGTTTCCTCAGGACCTAACTCCACAGCAATACCCAACACTTAGTGAGCAACCTAAAGCATGCCTATCAGATGTGTTCATGGCTGAATGGTAGGTAAAAGTGTACTCTACGCTTCCCAAGAGAGAGAACTATGGAGTTCATTCAGTGACTGTGAACTGAGGGATTTCCAGCCAACCCAGATTTTGATGGTGTTACTTTGATTTATTCATCTGTATTTGGATATTCGATACCATGCCATGCATAGGAAAGACAAAAGACAACTTGTGGGAGTCAGTTCTCTTCCACCATGTGGCTCCTAGGGATCTATAGAACTTAGGGTTATGAGGCATGGTGGCAAGCTTTCTAGTTTCTGAGCATAATGGTGAGCTTTTGGTCAACTACTGTTCTCACCAACCTTAGACACACAACGCAAGTCTCTTGTGAGTGAGACAACGAAACAGGAACGTATCACTAGAAACTGTGGTAAATGAAAAACCGTGGGAAGACATGGTTCCTGACAGAAGTAACAACTGTAACTCTTACTCATGAGGAGACAGCCCAACCAACAGCTGTTCCTAGAGGAAAAGCTACCTAAGGCTAAAGCATCAGATTGTAGAGGTGTGACAGGCCAGGGACCCATAAGGAATCCCTGGTTTGGGGCTTGAATCAACAATCATACATAGTTATTTAAACTGGGAGACGAGTCGGGAATAGTGGCACACGCCTTTAATCCCAGCACTCGGGAGGCAGAGGCAAGTTGATCTCTGAGTTTGAAGCCAGCCTGGTCTACAAAGCTACACAGAGCAACCCTGTCTCAAAAAAAATCAAAAATAAATAAATAAATAAACAAACAAACAAATAAGCTGGGGGGTGGAGTGCAAGCACTCTGCTTGAAATAGGCATGTGCTTCAGTGACAATCAAATGACACAGATTTTAAAGATGGTGGCACTGATTTCACTAACAGCACATCATACATAGAAGCTTCCTTGAGACTTATGGCATGGCAGCACCTTGTTCCTCACCAGCAAGAAAACCACCACTCATAAAATGAGGAACCGATCCAGGAAGCTCATCTGGTCCTTTCCACTATGTCTTACTTCTGTCATGTTATGAAACCACTCTTGCTGCTGAGAGCAGCATTCATCACACAAGGGACCCTAAGGGAACCACTACCCGGTGTCTATCTCTGTGATCCATGCCAGTGGACCCCTTCCCATCTTCATCACAGAAAAGCTTACACCCCAACAGTAGAGAAGAGATCCCCTTGAGCATTAGTCCTTTTTCCAGGGATAGCTGCACACCCAGGGGGAAAAAAAGCTACAAGGAATAAGAATGGTCCATGAAAAAAGGAATCAAGCTGTGGTCAAGGTTACCTGCCATGGACAAGGAGGTCTTACATGTGAACTCCACTCTGCCAATTATTGGCCGATGTTCCATGGTAAGATATTTCAGCATGTACCTCTCCTTGGACTATAAAATGGGAGCAGTGTTGCTAGCCAAGGGGTTCTGATGGGATTAAATAAAATGTATAGTACAAATCTGTAGCGGGCAACTGGTACTGAGCCATTGTCCTCCATCAACTGGAAGGCAAAAGGCACCCCATTAGTTGGAAGAACCAGGTCATATCACATAGTCACTCACAGGATTCCAATTTAGTGTTCATTGACATACCTAGGATATGAGCAAGAGTCTTGAATATGGCCTCCTCTGATTATTTTAAAGATAAGTAAATAGAAGCTAAGGGCCAAATGGGGTGTTTTGTCTCAGGGGACAAGAAACCAAGTTTCTTACATCAGCGCAGGAATTATTTCTTAGTATTTCCGTTAAGTACTGATAATGATCAACATGAAGAGGGCCATACATTTTGATGTGATCCAAAGGTTGCTGTTTCTTCCTGCTTATCTGTCTTTTCATTTCTCATTTATGTTTTGGGGGCAGGGCTCGTGTATGTATTGTATGTAGTTCCAGGCTAACCTGGAACACACAATGTTCTACAATATTCTATGTGACCATGGGCTGGTCTTGAGTTCTTATCCTTCTGCCTATTACTACTATGATCATTGGGGTATTTTGTTGTTGTTTTATTTTTGATGTTGTTGTTTTCCTTTTGCTCTTTTTGTTGTTGTTGTTGTTTTGAGTCCAATCTCACTACACAGCCCTGGCTGGCCTGGAACTCACTGTACAAAACTATACAGTGCTATATTTGAACCCACAGAAACTTGCCTCTCTCTGCCTCCTGGATGCTGGCAGCAAAGGTATGCACCACCACCAAGACCCAAAGCAGCTTTTTAGAGCAAAGGAATTAAAGGGAATGTTCACTAGTGTAGTATGGTTAATTAAGGTCACTAAAGACTTGCCATCTTCTGTGATGCCAACATTAAAACATTAAGAGTTAGAAACAAAGATTATGGGGTGGGGGAGACTTAACTAGTCTGTAGTGCATGCCTTTAATCCCAGGCCAGCCTACTCTACAAAGTGAGTTTCAGGACAGCCAGGACTACACAGAGAAATCCTGTCTAAAAAAAAAAAAAAAAAAAAAAAAAGACTTAAATAACGCCAGAAGCTTGTCTGACTGAGTTCTTGGCATCAGACAGGCGTTGCAGGAACAGGAAAGCACAGCTGGAAAGCTGTGTCCAGGTGTGGAAAGAAAATAAACACAACTGCGTTGCTGGAGATTCCTAGGGCAATGAACAGAAAGGCTGAGGCTGAGGGAGAAACTTCTGGTTCTTATTTGCTGAGAACTGTTTTGGAGCCTTTCACTCGCCCTTCCTTTAGGAGACACCAACTGCAAGACATCTTTCCAAAGTCAGGAAGAAACCAATTCTCCCAGGTGCCTGGAAAGCAACCCAAGGACCCCAAGCAACTCTTCCTTGGCTCCTTCATCACGAGCTTCTAGAGCTTGTTCATAGGGCTAAAGTAGTCGAGTGGCAGCTCCAGTGTGATAAGAATTAAATTTAGAGACTCAAGTTCATGCACAGGTCGGGGATGGGAGAAGTATCGGTTTCACTCTGAACAACTCTCAGACCCATAAGGTACGGGGAGCTTCTGTACCACAAAACGGCTCTTGCATGTGAGAATGCCTGTTCCAACAGCTGTCTGTCCATCCACCCATATAACTGTGTGAAACTTCTCACAGGATGGGAAGGTCAGTCTTGCCTTGTGGTTTCTTGGGAGCTAAAAGTTCTTCGCTCACCACATCATTTCCACTAGGGATGGCCTCAATTCTCATCATAAGACACTTGCTTTTGCCAAAACATAGTATGGAATTACTCTGAAAAGACATCTGAAGCACGTGGGCGTGTTTGTATTGTCCCGTTAAAAACACCAGAGAAGGCGGAGAATGGAAAGTACTTGCTTGGTACCCAGTTCTGCTCTGGAAGCGGGCACTCCTCTTAGGCCTGCACAAAAACATGACAGCGAACACACACTTGTCTGTCTAGCTGCTGATGGAGAGAAAGGAAAATGTCCATTTTCAAGTCATTACTAAGTAACATTGCTGGATCTTGTGTGTGTGCAACATCTAATGTTCTGGTATCTATGGCCCATTTTTTTGGAAGAGCGATTGATTTAACTAAGTATGAACATTTCCATCAGCACATCAGTCAACTCTTGGGGACCAGCTGCTCGCACCAACATCCCCACCTTTTCACTCTCACTCTTGGATTTGCCATAATGTGATCTCGTACAGGAAATAAACTAGTTAAGACATGCTGCCTTTTCCCCAGACTATTTGACTCTTCTCAATGGCCCTATAAAAGGGGGGTGAAGGGGTACTCACTTTCTTCTCTGTGATGTGGATAGAATAAATGTTTTTATTTTAATTGTCTGTCACATTGTTGGTGGGGGAGCCTACCAAGAAAATTAAACATGCTATCAAGATTTATAGGGGTTTGTGGAGGGAGGTTGCTGTTGGTTTGGGGGAGTCATTTTTGTTTTTGTTTTTGTTTTTTTTTGTTTTTACTCTTCTTAAAGAAAAGTCTGATTCTACCAAGACAGACTGTTTCTCCATTCACAAACCCGGCAAGAGTTCAATGAAGCATTTTACACCTGGCGATTGAAGGCAGGACTCCCTCCCTATGAATAAATAATTGGAAGCTAACAGACTGTGTCCCACTGAGCAGAATCCCTCCTTCATTCTGAGTAAAGGTCACAGTCTCTGTGGTGATATAAAACGAAAAGGCAGCCCAGAGCAGGAGAGATGGCTCAGCAGTTAAGAGCACTGGCTCAGGGGACTTAAGTTCAATGCCCATCACCCACGGGAAGGCATACAACTGTCTGTAACTCCAGTTTCCGGGGATTTGACCTCTTCTGGCCTTTGCGGACACTATGAACTCAACTGACTGAACTGGTACACAGACATGCATATAAAAACAAACAAACAAAAAACAAAAACAAACAAACAAACAAGAAACAAAGCTGGGTGGTGGTGGCGCACGCCTTTAGTCCCAGCACTCAGGAGGCAGAGGCAGGTGGATCTCTGTACCAGCCTGGTCTATAAGAGCTAGTTCCAAGACAGACTCCAAAGCCACAGAGAAACCCTGCCTCAAAAAAACAAACAAACAAACAAACAAAAAAAGACATGCATACAGGCAAAACACCCATAGACATAAAGAATTAAAACTTAAATAATAATAAAACTAAAAGAGGCAGCATACCTGCAGACCCCCTGCCTGGCTCCTGCCTCATCCCTCGCCTCTAGGAGCTCAGTGTCCCAATCCACACAGGCTGTCCCATGTTTTTCCTAGCTATTCACCCCTCACCTGCGGATGTCCTTCAGATCCTGAGTCTCAGTGGGCTGGGTAAGCCAGTTGGTAAGAATTGCTTGCCTAGTAGCCACAAATCCCTGGGTTGAATCTCAGTTCTGCAAAAGTCAGATATCATCCCATACCATAACTTAGCACTGGGGAGGTGGAAACAAGAGAATCTGAGTATAGAGTTCAAGGGATATGAGACACCGCCTCAAAAGAAATTAAATAAATAGATAAATTGCAATCTCCCTCCCCTATATACAAAGTCTCTAACCCAATTCCCTACCTTATATTTCTTTTTCCACTTTGTATACCTAAAACCATCTATTACTGTTGGTTTGTTTTTATTATCTCCTCTCCATAACCCAACTAAAACGTTGAGTTCCAGCCAGATGGTGGTGGCTCACACGTTTAATCCCAGAACTCAGGAAGCAGAGGCAGCCAGATCTTTGTGAGTTCAAGGCCAGCCTGGTCTACACAGTAAGTTTCTGGGCAGTCAGGGCTACACAGAGAATCCTTGTTATAGAACAAAAAAGCAAAACAAACAAACAAAAGAAAAAAAAAAATGTTGAGTTCCAGAGTGTGATTTGCTGAGTTTTATTCCATGCTTAACACGATTATCAGGCTGTCAGTATAAGCACATTAAACATGTGAACAAATGAACATGGGAAAAAGTAGGATGATCAATCACTAAACACTATGGCAGTCTGGGCCTGGGGCAAATGAATATGAACAATTTATACGGCACTTTGCTTTTCAACTTTCCCTTTAAGTAACAAATCTACTTTGCAGCCCTCAGACTTAAAAGTAGCTTGCATGTTTTAATTTCTCCGACTCCCATGTCTTCATTATAATTTAAAATGCCAGTATTAACTCGACCGGTGCCTTGCATTTGTAGATCACCCTGTCGTCTTTGCATGCTTTCAAAAGAAACAAATGGAATACAGTTCAAGGTGTTAATTACTCACGCTTATTAAAAACAAACCCCTGAGAGTGTCAGTTCTAACACTTAGCACTTTTATGTTTGTGTGGTTTATTGGCTTTATGTATGTGAGAAAGTCAAACGCAATAAGCATAATATTGCAAAATAGCAGTTCCCAAAGGGAAATTATTCCATTCCATAGACAAGCCTAAGAACGGCCCTAGTCTGTAAGTCTAAGAGTCAGGGGAACATAGCAGCAGAGACAGGTTTTCACACGCTGGCTGAGCCTGATGGAAGGAAGACTGTGTGTTCCCTTCTGTAACTGCAGCTCAAACAGGGAGAGAATTATTTGTACTGTCCTAATGCGTAAGAATGAATGAGGATTATTCCAGACATTCTGTGTCACAGAGTATGTCTGTTGACTAACGATACTATTTTGTGTTACAACTAGAGACGAAATTTTATACACAACTGTGATTACTGGAAATTGCTGTGTTAAAGAATATCATGGATCTTAGAGATCTCTGATCTCTAAGCCAGAGCCACAGACACAGGAAATAAGGGTTCTCCTCTATAGGACATTTGAGTTAACTGTCCCCTGAGGAGCAGCAGATACCTCATTCCCCTGGGGGCCACCAAACGCAGGTGGGGTGTGCCTTATGTGGGAAATTCTGGCTCCTTGTGCTGCTTTGAGCTCCATGAATTCAGAGGGATGACGGGGCTCTACCTGCCTAGAGACCAGAGTAGTCATGGGGTTTGGAATGATTCTGGGCAATAGATGCAGGTTGGACGGATGGCTTAGCACTTAAGGGTGCTTGTCACACAGTCATGAGAACTGGAGTTCGGATCCCAGCACCCACATGACAAACCAGGCATCCTGAAAAAGCTTGTAACTACAACTCCAAGGCACTCTCTTCAGGCTTCCGCATGTGCCCACAGGCGTGTACCCAGATGCACACATGTACACCCACACACATATAAATAAATAATCTTTAAAAAAAAAAAAAAAAAAAAGGATTGTCACCAGGCAGTGGTGGTGCATGCCTTTAGTCCCAGAACTTGGAAGGCAGAGTCAGGTGGATCTCTGTGAGTTCAAGGCCAGTCTGGTCTAGAGTGAGTTCCAGGACAAACTCCAAAGCTAAAATGAGAAACTCTGTCTCAAAAATAAATAAATAAATAAATAAATAAATAAATAATAAAAAAGAGAATGTCAATTTCTACTTTACTTCATTTTCTCCTAAACATTATCCCCAACAGAAAAGGAAAAAAAAGTGCCTTTTCTTAAAGGTCCTTTTAGTGGCAACAAAGCCCTTGTAAGGGAGGACACAGGAAAAGGGAAACAGACTTTGTGGAAAACTGGTTCTGGGAGACCAGTTTCTTTCTTTCTTTCTTTCTTTCTTTCTTTCTTTCTTTCTTTCTTTCTTTCTTTCTTTCTTTCTTTCTATTTGAATTACAAACAAGATTGAATTTCATGACAATCCCAGTTCCCTTCTCCCTCCCTTCCTCCCCTACAGCACCCCCAACTAAAACCCTACCTATCGCATATCCTTTCTTCTAATCTACACCTGACTCAACCTTTCTGCTCCCTCGTGACCTCTGCATCCTTCCTTTTCTTCCCTTCTCATTCTCGTAGCGCCCTCCCCCCTCTTTCCATGTTCTCAATTTGCTCAGGGGATGGTGACCCTTTCTCCTTCTCCAGGGGACAAAGTTTGAGACCAGTTACTTTCAACAGCATTTTCAGGACAAGCAAGACAGCATGACAACAACTGCAGCAATTAGTTTATAAATGTGTTTTGTTGTTGTTGTTTAGTCCTCATTTAGTAATATGTTAATAGACTGGAAGACATTTCTGGAAAGAGAAGAGATTCGAACCCCAAAGCAGAGAGAAAATTCAACTAGAGGAAACCAAGATGGAGCAGTCGGAGCAGGAAGAAAGGAGAATGCCCAAGATGGAGTCATTTCCATCTAGTGTATGTATTCACAGGGGTACAATTCAAGGGCCAGAGGACTAGGACTAATATTTCCTGAACTCTCCAGAGATAACTACTATGAAAATCTCTCTCAGATTCTAAATCTTGCTGTCTTTTAATCTCTAAGGATAAGCCAATGCCTACTTGTTTCTTAGAAGAATGAATTCTCCCCATATCCCTTTTGTGTTTGGTTTGGTTTTCCAGTTTTGGGTTTTGAGACAGGATCTCATACAGCCCAGGCTAACACTGAATGTATGTACTTAAGGCTAGCCTTGAATTCCTAATCCTCCTGCCTCTGCGTCCTAGGTGCTAGGATTATAAGCTTACACCGTTACTTACACCAGCTGCATTTTTTTTTTATAAATTGTTTTTCAATAAAAGATGCACAAATAGAAGGGGGGAATCACTCAGTTTTTCCCATGCCCGCCTTCTATTCAAGGAGAAAACGGTAATAAATTGTTTATCTGTAAATTTATGTGTAAGGGAGGTATCTAGGATGTTGTTTGGGGGATGGTTTTCTTTTTTCTTTCTATCCTGGGAGGACATGTGAGATTTAGTCAAGGAAAGGGAAGAACTAGTGAGGTTAATTTAGGGTTAACAGGAGTCACCCTGTAACATGCTTTTACTTTGAAAGAAGCTCTCTTGTACCCCAGGCTATCTTCCTATGTAGCAGAGGTTGACACTGAAGTCATGATCTTCCTGCCTCTACCCTCCTTAGGATTACAAATGGTGCTACTACACATGGTTAATACAGTGCTGTGATCAAACCCAGGGCCCTGTGAATGCTGGGTAGGAAAAGCTCTGTGAGTGAGCAGTAACCCAGATTTCTTACCTCATATGGTTAATAAAAATTGGTGTGAATTACAGTATTCTTCCTCAACACTCAGCACACAGCACATATGAGGAAGTACATGCCTGGGTGCCTGGCCAGCCCAAACAAATTGTCACATCCTCGGATCCATCATTTCTTCCTGAGGACATGGCTCCAGGCTGACCCAGCAGCCCTGAGTGACCTCAACGCCCCTGTGGGAAAAGCTGGGCCTCAAGTGCTGACACAGCTCCTGCTTTATACTCGGGCAGCCTCCGAGGTGCAATGCCTCCCGGGAGACTGGTGCTGGGTCCACAGCCCTGTTCCACATGACCCAAGTCCCCAGAATGACCTGGGCAAGAGAACTAGCCCGGAGATGTGCTTGCTGGGAGTGTGGGATGAGACACACCCTAGCTTGACTTTGGCCAGGGCAGGGGGCTACAGTTAGCACGTCCCAGTCACTGCACCACGCCCTCCCCAGGAAGGCTTCCTCAGGAAATCCTGACTTCTCAGGAAACACGGGTGGCCCCAGGCTTGGGGACATAAACAGGAGCCTCCTGGTTTGTTCTTTGTTCTGCATCCTGCAAACCTGCCTGGTCGCTGGCTCAAGAATTTTTTGGGCTGCAGTACAATGAAGGAGGAGGCTGAGCCATGGCTTGCAGAGCCAGAATTTACAAGCCCAGAATGTACAGGGCAACTCAGATGAAGACAACCACTATCGGGACCAAGGTTCTCAGTGAAGCTGGCTGGTTTTGAATGGGGGAATTACAATAAGTAACAAAAGGGCTAGGGGTTTGGCTTAGTTAGTAGACTGTTTACCCAGCATGCACAGGACCCTGGGTTGGATCCCTAGCACTGGGAAGATGAAGCAAGAGGACCCAAAGTTCAAAGTCATCATCAGCTACAAACGGAGTTATAGACCAGCCTTGGCTACATAAGACCATGAATGAGTGAAGCCAAAGACATATAGCACTGTGAGGGTGGGTTCTCTATTCAATGGTCAGAATGCCCAGAATGTGTCCCTGTCTGGACTCCATGCATCCCTTGGTGTCTCGTCTATAGGGCCTGCCACGTCAAATACTCAATAGATGGTGTTACGTGAAGAACTTCCCTCCCAGGCCACTTCTTGGCTTTCACTTAAAAATAGGCACACACATCAGGACCACTACCTAAAAATATGGAAAAGGAAAAGAAAGACAATGAGTGGAAGGGATGCTGTCTCCCCTCCATCACCTTTCTCATGCTCACTCCAGCCCTATCCACCCTATTCCTTGACTACATTTGTCTTTTGATACTTCCTGAGGATCAGGGAGTTCCCAAGGCCAGCTCTGGGTCAAGGAGATATGGGTGTGTGTGTGAGTGTGCGTGTGCATGTGCGTGCGTGTGTGCGTGAGTGCGTGCGTGCGTGTGTGTGTGTGTGTGTGTGTGTGTGTGTGTCTCCCTCATCCAGCGCCACTTCCTGTCCATCTTTTAATTCACCCAACTCACTAGATACAGAACAGAGGACAGATGCTGCCAGATGTGGCTGTTGTCATACCAGAAGGCAACCTGGCACCTGACTGTCACAGCCACCACTGTATCATAAGTTGGCAATGGCTTGTGTGTCCTTTTAGAGGGCAGGAATGTTGCTGTAACAAAGACTGGCATGTCCACTGCAGTGAGGCGAAAGCCAGTGCTGGCTACAGAGGCAGAATTCCCTGTCAGTTCCTACACTTCACGGCACTGGGCTGTGCCCGTGTGAAAGAAATAAACCCTAGAGAGCTGTGGAGACATAGTCTGCCTCCCTAGCTACAATGATGTCAGCTAGTAATAACTACCGAGGAGCAGACCCACCCAGGGAATTACTTTTCCAGAGCAACACCCATGAAAAGTCCATCTGAATTTCATTCCAAGGTTCAGTAAGAGAGTTTTTTGGGGGTGGGGGCTGTTCTCTCATGTAGCCCAGGCTGGCCTGGAATTTTATATAATCCAAGGATGATCTGACCCTCCTGTGGCACCATACTCAATTTTATGAGGTGCTGGGGATCAAACCCAAGGCTTCATGCATGTTAGGCAAGTACTTTCCTAACTGAGCCACATCCCCTGCCTCCGAAGATATTTCTGACATATTTAATTAAGTCTGACACAATTCTAACTCCATCAGCACCACAGAGAACTTTTAACTGAAAAGTTTCCTTAAATTATCTGAAATGCTGCTTGTAAGACCTGGAAACCACACTAGTGCCATTACTTACGTGTTAGTGACTAGCTAGTCAGCATGGGAACAAATGTCCCACCGTGACAGGCCAGTAACATGTGCTGTGGATCACCATTATCTCAGCCATGCAGTGAGGCCCCATGGCTTCAAGAGATGATTGATGACTGACTTTCTTCAACAGCTGAGAATGGTCCTGCATGAGTCGAAGAACCCCCGGGACTCCAACAGAATGACCACACCTTACAAGGGTGGCCATACAGCTTCTGGCCACTATACTTCCTAGGAGGAGCAAAAGACTCATGGGGAAAATAAATCCTATTTGAAAAGACAGGAAGGAGTGGGAATGACTGAAGGTCAATTCTACTTGATCAGACACACTTGGATTTATGGAGAAAGCAGACTGGAACAGTGTGATCCGAGAGTGCACTCATGTGAAGAACAGCCATCATTTTCACTCTCCTAGATACAAAACATCCCTTCCCATCAGCATGGACCGGGCTCGCTGCAATGAAACATGGAATCCTTTCCATCCAATCCTTTCTCTGTTCATTCAAAGTATTATTAGTGACTTGTCTGGTTTGGTTTGGTTTGGTTTGGTTTGGTTTGGTTTGGTTTGAGACAGGGGCTATGTGTCCCACAACTCACTATGTAGCTCAGGCTGGCCTCAAAACCGTAGCAATCTTCTTGCCTTTCAAATGCTACCTCGCACAGCTAGTGGCCTCTTTAACAGAGCTTAAGCCCATCCCCCTGGCACTGGAGCTTTGTCATCAATCTCACAAGGACACAAATATCTATAGCTAACATGGGTCCCAGCCCAGCACTTCTGCTCTGTGACACAAGTCACACTGCCCTTTGCTAACAGGACACCATGACCCTACGTTTCTTAGTGCTGCCCAAGAGAAAGGAGTCCTCTGCTTCACTGAAGACATATTTGTAGTGCTAGCATAGTGGCTCCATGGTAAAGCACTTGCCTAGTACTAGCAGAACTGACCTCAAGTCTTTGTAGTTGAGACACAGGCCAAATGATTGAGACTGGTAGGATCTGGGCATCTTGGCACAGACTATCAATAGACACTCAAGAGGCAGAGGCAGAAGGATTGCTACAAGTTTGGAATAGTCCTAATGACATCTCCCCAGCTGATTGTCTTCCAGGGAAGACAGCATCACTGCAGGCCAGTCCACTTGGCAGTTTTAAAATCTCACTGTAAACCTGTTTAATGGCACTGGGTGTATACTCATTGCCTACTGCCACCTTTGATACCAGTCCACCTAGATGACCAGACACAGTTCCTTAGTTTTCTGTTTCTTTCACCTCTCTCCACCCTGCTCCTTGACCCGCCCCAAACCTAAGAGCTTCATCTCCCTTACAAATTCCACATGTGCCCACTTCTCCCCAGTTCCAGAACTCCAACCAGGCTCAGGTCACTGACAAGCCTCACTTGTAGTAGCCTAGACTTCATTTCTTAAATGCTGTCAGTGACCTTTCAAGAATGTCAATTGCTTTAAGCCCTCCTGTGGCGTCCAACCATGAGCTAACTGCAGCATCCACCATCTGGCTCCAGTGGCATTCTCTGATCCAGTCTCAAATCTTTCATATTCACTAAACAATAATCACCAAATTCAACCCACCCTGGGGCTGTTAAGGTTGACATTCTGTCTTGAAAGTACCGTCCCATAATACTCATGGTCTGATCCATTTCAGTCCTGTCTTTGGCCACTCTGTTGAATCCAGCCACTACGGAGTCTAGATATGTAACTCAGACACTGCTATAGGCCATCAAGATGGCTCAGCTGGTGAGGGAGACTGTCACCAAGCCTGAAGACATGGGTTTTTAATACTCAGGACCCATATGGTTGAAGTAAAGAACTGACTCCCATAGGTTCCCCTTTGACCTCCACATGTACACTATGGGATGTGTGGAAATGTGCACCCTAGCATGCACACATACACACATAGTAATAATAAATGTTATTTTTGAAAACCAGAGCAAGTAAGTACCCACATTAAAAAAAAAAAAATAGAAGACAGGACAAGTAGTGGTAGTAAGCCTAGGACTTGGGATGCAGAGGCAGAAGTATCTCTGAGTTTGAGGCCAGCCTGGTCTACAGAGTGAGTTCCAGAAGAGCCAGGGTTATACAGAGAAACCCTGTCTCTGAATGAATGAATGAATGAATGAATGTCTCAAAACATGTTATACATTACATAGTTCTATCCTATTTTTTCTTAACAATGAACGTGAAGCAGCAGTTCAAAATACTAGATGAGGCCCACTTTTTTAGATAGGCTCTAGTCAATAAAGGGTCATCCTTTAGCCATCCATCCTCCATGGCCTCGTTTAGAAGTCCACTATCATCATCATCATCCCCCACACAGTTCTGCATACTATGGGAGATGTTCTGTCTGGAAAATCAATCTAAAAGTGAAGGCATAGACAGGCACCAGACTCTGGGCTGAGGGGCAGGGACTGGGGGCAACACAAGGTAATATAAGACATCCTAAATGCCCAGAAAAACTCAGATTGTGAGTTACCCACAAGGTCTAGAGGCCCTAATCAGAGAAACCCACCGTCCACCGCTCCAAGTCTGGACAGAACCCAGTAAATGAGGCTCTTCTTGCTGTGGCCTGTACGCTTGCACACCCGATTCTGCCTCGTGCTGGATCTCACAGTACAGACTTCTTTAAACATCCTGTTCTGAAAAGCGACCCTGATCCTTCCGGTCACACCTCTCCTTCAGTTAAGACACCTCTTACCTGAGTGAGCTACTACTGCAGAGAGGAGCAAGACACAAGAGGTGCTGAAAGATTGTGGAAAGAGACGTTCCTAAGAGGGGGAGATGCAGGTATGAGGCGGGAGTGAGTGAACAGTCTGTGCAGCTCTGTTCCCCATACCCAGCAGGCCTTGGGAAAAATAACAAGACAGAATCCAACAGCCCAAGCCTCCAGAAAAGTAAATATCAAACACAGGGTACAAATAGGAGGTATCACAAAGATTACACAGAAATAAAATAAAGATTATGTGGGTGTGAGAAAAAAGTTGATTTACAATGCCAGGAAATGTACTTTAAAAAAGAAAAGACAAATTGTCCGCTATCTGCATGTGACTGTAGACCTGGCCCTCAGGAAGCTGAGGCAAGAAGACTGCTGTGTGTTCAAGGACAGGACAACCAGAGATACATCATAGCAAAGACCCAAACAGTCTGGACCTTCTCTGGCAGTGTCACACTAAAGCACTTCGTGAAGAGTGTTTTGTCTATCATCGACTGTTCTTTTTTTGGCACTGCCGCTATCCTTGACTGTGCTTTCTCACTATTTTACCAAGTTCTGGGCTGCTAGAAGTCTTGTGAATGGGGTTGATCCTATACCTGTGCCCTGTCTGGGGTAGAACTTGCTCTCACTTTGACCCTGCCTTACAGGAAAACTTTCCCTTTCTTTATCATTTCCCACCCCTTAACCAAAGCAAATCTACCCTGTGTTTCTGAACATTGACCACAGACTCTGGGTGGACTTGGGACAGGATACACCTGCATTTCAGAACAGTGTCAACATTCCCCTGATGAAGCAGCTGCACTCCACTCCTTCATGGACATCGCTAAGTTCGATTCCAAACAACTTTCTTTTAGGAGTGAACACTCCAATGACTTTCTGTAGCCACATGACTGGCAATGACAGGGTGGCAGCTGTGTGTCATCTCTTTGAGCTTTTGGGGACCTTTTCCTCTAGAAGCATGACTCACAGACCTCAGCCTCAACTTTAAAATTTTGCTTTCCCTCTGTTGATCCAAAGCTGGTTAATGGGAAGTGTGCTGGGCTGTGTAATAGTCTCGGAGGGGAAGTGAGGAAGGCTTTGGCTTGAGTCACTGGGCTGAAAGCAGACAGTCAAGAACTGTAATATTCTTCAGGGATCAGAAGTCTAACAGGACTGGCTGCAGATGAGCCAGGAAAGTTGATTTTTCTAACTGCCCATTTTTATATTACTGTATGAAAACATTCCTCTAAGTGCATTTACCCTGGGTGAATAGTAGGGATTAAAATGAATTTTAAAATGACTGGATGACCTATTCGATTTTAATTAAAATGTCCAGCATAGAACCTACAGGGAATAAAAGGTATAATAAATTGTTTCCATTTTCTCCACATCTTCCCTTCTGCTTATCCCTAACCATTAGCAATCTGGTCAGGAGTGATGTCTGAATTCCCAAACATGGTATCATGGGCAAGATGTCTGCTCAGTGTGTACAGCTATGACATCTGACAACAAAGTAGTGCCAGGAGGGCTGTCAACACAGAGAACTTCACTCCCCCACCCAGAAGCCTCTATCACTGCTTTCCTAACTCACTCCTCACAGAACACCATGGGTGAGGGGATTCAGCTCTGGCAGTAAGTAGAAGCTACAACGCCAGAATCACACTGTGACGGATGAGTCCACCAGCAACTACCATCATGTAATTCTCTTTTCAAGAGTCATGATGTCCACATCCCAAAATCCTTTACCAGAGATCCTGCCCCACACCAGTTCATCCACACAACCAAAAAGTCAGTTCCAGAACCCAGCACCAATGACACTTTTTATTTTTTGGCCTGAGGTAAGATTTTCTCGCCACGCCCTCTCCTAGCTCTGTCTTGGGTCGAGTCTAAGATGGGGACAAAAAGGCAAAAAGAGGTGCTCTTCAGGAAATTAATCTTAAATCATCTCAAAGGCATTCTTCAGGCTCCTTATCATTACTGCTCTTTGGTCCCTCGTCACTTCATTAGAAATACATGCAGATCAGGCTGGAGAGATGGTTTAGGGGTTAAGAGCACTGACTGTTCTTCCAGAGGTCCTGAGTTCAATTCCCAGCAACCACATGGTGGCTCACAACCATCTGTAATGGAATCTGGTGCCCTCTTCTGGCCTGCAATGTATACATGATAAATACATAAATCTTAAAAAAAAAAAAAAAGAAAGAAAGAAAGAAAGGAAGAAAGAAATGCAGATCACATTCAGTAGAGGAAGAAGGGAAATCCAGAGGTATCCATCCCTGAACCATGTTTGGCAGGAGACAGGCACACTCTAATGTCTTCCCAGGGCCCAGCCCACTTGTTCAGTTCAGTGTAGACCCTAGTATAAAATTCTGGCCACCAAACTTCCCTGTCTTTGTGTCTTCTCACTAAATACTCCAGAGGACTTATCTATCTCCCTCATCCCAGGCCCCACCCATGCCCCATAAATAGATTGTGCTGACTCTGTTTCAAAGTGTCTCAGGCAGGTTTTTATTGAGTTGCCCTCCTTATCTCTCTTCTCGGTTTTCTTCTTCCCACTAGCCAAGGTGTTGGGCCCTACAAAGTGATTCTGCCTCCTCCTCCCAGGGACTTCATGCCCCACCAGAATAATGCCACAGCATTCACCTACAGCTTGCTGTAGCATTCCAACAATCATGAGACTTCCAACAACAGGAATATAACTTCTCACAGTAGGTGAGACCAAAAGTCAGGTTCCCCTCTGAAATCCTGTACAAACAAGAGACTCCCTGGCCCTTCCCAGCTAGCACTGGGCCAGCAAATCTTGGGCACTGTTTAGCTACAGATACCTCTCCAGTATGAATCTCCACATGGTGTTTGGGTCTCTTTATATGGTACCTTCCCTCTGCCTGTGTGTGACTATGTCCAAATCTCTCTTTTGTAAGGGGCATTGGTCATAATTAAAAATCACCCTAATGACCCCATCTTAAAACCCATTTCAAATGGAGTCCCCCTCCAGCAGTTAAGACTTCAACAGAATATTCATACCACTGCCTAACAGGGTCCTGGGATAATTAAACACACAAAGAGTAGGGTGCAGCATTTGAAACTGAGTATATATGCTCAGTGACAGTGTCTAATGCTGTCCTTATTATTTCTAGATCACCCATTTTCACTCTATAGTATCTTTGTTTAAAACATTTTAAAAGCAAGTCTTAACCCAGATGGATGACACAATGCCAGAATTTGGAGTCTAAGGAAGTCAAGAGAGAAAAAAATCACAAGTTTGAGGCCTCTCTAGGGTTCATTGCAAGATCTTGTCTAAATAAATAAATAGATGCAAGTCTTTGTGGCAGCCAATTTTCCAAGAAGAATATCCTAAAGCAGACACAAAAATATCACCACCCACCAAACTCCTTGGGAAAAAATAATAACAATGGAAGTCTGGGTGGCAAACTGGAGGATGTCCTTTGTCCTATGAAGAGCTCTGTGGCTTCCAGGATGCCTGGAATGCAGAGCTGTGTAGGAATCAGTAAAGAACATGCTGACAGTTGAATTGCTAAGTTCTTTTGGTTTGTAGAAAACAACTTCAATTCTACTATGCAGCCTTTTTATATCTCCATATATAAATATATATACATATTTTACATACACACACACACACACACACACACACACACACACACATATATATATATATATATATAGAGAGAGAGAGAGAGTAAATAAAAAGGCCAAGAACAATAGACGGTTAAGCATGGCATTAGGAAACCAAAAAGGTATTTGCCAACTGTCAATCCATCTAAGAGAGAGATATTTAGGGCTTCCAATGGAGCTCAGTTGACACAGTGCTTATCACAAAAATGACTCAATTTAAAAGAAAGGAAAACATGATTGTCACCCTCAGTTTTAACAAGTATATAAGAAGCCATGTGCAATGGCACAATGCCTTGGTCCCAGCTATGCGAAAGGGAGGCTAAGGCAGAGGATCCACAACCAGGAGTTTGAAGCCAATCTGTGCAACGGAGCAGGATGTAGTCTAAAACTATTTTCAGTGTGTAGCTGTATCTAGTTGTACAACAGTGACAACCAAGCAGTTGCACAGTCCCAGCATGCTCTTCCCAGCACTCAGAAAGCTTGTTTTGGTTCCAACTCTCACAAGATCACAGAAGACGGTATGTCACTACCTCCTACTCCTCCCAATTATATCGCTAAGTCATTTCTCTACCAAAACAACCCTTGGAGCCTTACCAAGGGTCTCTGCCAACTCCATTGCATAATTCCCTGTGTATTTATCTTGACACGAATACCAAATACAGGATTCAAACCTATGTGTTTTGGCCTGTTCACTTGGTCTCTGGCTGATCCTTGGGAACCATGGGCTACTCAGTGCCCTTCAGCAATCCCTGCCCTGGATTCTCTTCTACCTACGTAAGAACCTGGAGCAGCACCCCCAAAACCTGCCTGCAAGTCTCTCTACAGGCAGACGAACAATAGACCTATGTGTCCTACAGCCTCCATGTTTTGAAAACCACACTAAAGCATGAAACACTGTTTTGGCTGACAGCAGGAGACTGTCTTTCCCAATGTTGGGGAAGTGGGGCTTCCTGTTTTCCAAAACAGAACAGACTGGAAGTCATGAGACTTTGTGGTGGTATTCCAGAGCTTTCACCAAAGCAAAGCACTAGTAGCAGGAAGGCAGGCAGCAATTGCCTGTGATGCTCTGTTTCCCTGCAAGTGTTGAGTGTGCCACACTGACCCACATAAAGCATTCAGAATCTCCAGAAACATGTAGTCTAGTAAAAGGCAGACTGCAGGTCACACCCACCCACACACGTGCAGCTAAAACAACAACAAACAAACAGGGTGGCTAAATAACTCAGTGGATTCAGGCCCTTACCTCTAAGCCTAAAACTGAATTCAAGCCTCAGAGCCCACGTGGTGGAAGGAGAGAACTGACTTGGGCAAGATGTCCTCTGACCTCCAAATTCATATCATGGCATGTATGCCACCCTCGCCATTTCTCACCCTGCACTAAATCAAACTGTTGTTGTAAACAGAGAGTTGGAGATGATGCATGAACCCGGGGTTCAATTTTCAGCACCCATAAGTTGGATGTGGAAATGCAAGCCTGAAATCCCATGACCCCAGAAGTAGACACAGGAGAAACCTTGTCTACATAGTGAGTTCTAGGTCATCCTGAGCTACATGAGCCCCAGTCTCCAAAAGATAATAAGAAGAAAGGAAAGCACACAGACACACACAGAGAGAGAGAGAGACAGAGAGAGACACATACACACATGCCAGCAGAGCCCACATCCACCTGCATCTCTTCTACTTCAAAGGGCACTCTGCAAACATACAAGATGAAATTGGTGAACATAGAAACTCGAACCAGAGATCTACAAAAGTCAGACTCACCCAACAACTAATGAATTGTGGGTACTAAAATGTGAGCAATAAAACACAGCTGTGTGTTAAAAAAGACAAGCAGGCAGTGGGTAAAGGAACCAACCTTGACTATTCTCCATGGTAGAAAGAGTAAATGTCCACATACGTGCCATAGCATGTGCACTCACCATCACCACATATGTCATACATAAGTAAACAGAACTTTAAAATAAAAAAAAAAAAAAAATCAAAGAGAAACCCAGAAGCTCGAGCTGTTTACGTGGTCACAGGACAGTGGGTGCCAACACGAGTAACCGCTGGTGGGTAGCTATGACAGCACTGAATTAGCCAATGAAACAGGACATGATGGCTCATACCTGAGTCCCAGCACTAGCCAGGTTGAACCAGGATTGTGAATGAGTTCAAGACTACTCTACTCCAGGTCAGTCTAGGCCAAAAGAAAGACCCAGTCCCCAAAAAACAAAACAAATAAAAAGTATGAAACAGTAAATAAAGCGGTCCTCCGTGTACTTAAGACACACCACTACATGTCAGGATAGAATCACATACAAATACAAATATGCTTAGTCTCATTTCTAAAGTAGTATTAGAGCAAAGGGGAGGCCCTGCTACACATCTCTCCGTATTGAAGGAGTGGCTTACTTCCATTCATTCCCCTCTTGGTTTCTGTGGAAGTGCTTCCACTATAGAAGACATCCCACCTTCTAAAGATACTGACTCAGGATGTGTCACCCAGCTAAGTGACGAGCTGAAAGGTCTTGACACAGAACATCAACAGGGTGTTAGAGTAACTGCCACAGCTCTGCTGAAGCAAGACACTGTTCTTGGCTAACACTAACGTGACATCACATAGATTTTACTATTCTTCTCATGTAGCATTTATGAATGAATCATTTGACACCTATTTAATGCTCATTGTGAAGTCTCAGTTTCATAATATTCTAATCTAGGCAAATGGCTTCTACACATTACTTTTACAGGCTCACCCATTAAATTATAACCTGGGTGCCACAAGAGACCGAAGATGCTGCAGAAGGCAGTGGCAGCCACACCCCAATAGGCATGGTCTAACACAGTCATAGAAAGTTTTTAATAAATAATCAAATGTGCCTTCAGAATGAAATGCTTTGCCTCTTCTGAATAATTCTACAGACTTTTCCCCCAAATCTCAAATTTCTTCTGGACATTTTCTTTACAGTCATATTGCTTCCTTAGATGTATAATAACGTTAATTCCAAATAAGAATGCACATAGGTAGAATGCTTGCCACAGCCCCAGAGTCCTGGGCTCACCCTCAGCACCACATGAAGTGGTGTGGTGGTATACTCCTTATAATCTTGGCACTTGGAGATGGAGGCAGGAGGATCAGAAGTTAAAAGTCATTCTTAACCAATACCAAGTTTGAGACCAGTTTGGGCTACATGAGACCTTAATGCATAAATAAATAAATAAATAAATAAATAAATAAATAAATAAATACAAAAGCACCCAAAACAGTATACAGATGAAAAGTTTCATACATTAGGCATTAATGTTTTTCCTGAAACCACAGACAATCAGAAAATAAACGCATTGGTTAACTGGAGGCTTTTAACATAGTGCTTGTTTCTATTAAGGTGCCTATTAAAATGCTCTCACCACAAACTTTAAGAGACAGCATAAAGACAGAACGTGTACACTGACACATGCTCTCATCCTTGAGAGGAACTAGCATTTCTCAGACATCACCTTGCCCTGCCGTCTACACTAAAACTAAAACAAACTAATAACCTCCATCTTTTTCATTTGCATCCTCTCTTCTGTGATCTCACGGATATGTGGGATATAAGGAAGGCAATCTCACTGAAGCTGAGGGAAGAATGATGGCGAAACGGCTCTGCATTTGAGAGTACTTGTTGCTCTTGCAGAAGACCTAGGTTCAGTTCCCAGCACCCACATCAGGGGGATCACAGCAGCCCATAACTCCAGTTCCAGGAGATGCAACATCCTCAGGCCTCCACCACATGCATGTGCACATGAATTTACAGAGATACACACAGACACATAGGTAAAATTAAATACATTTCTTTAAGGTGGTTAGCAGAGGCCAGGGAAGAGCAGGGATGGGGGAGACAGTTGGGGGAGAGGCAAAGTGAGGGGTACCAAGTTACAGTTAGATTGGAGAAACAGGTTCTGTGCTGCGGCTGGCCTTAGGGTGAATAGAGACAACAGTAATGTGCTGTGTGTTTCCAAAAGCTAGAAGAAAGAACTCTGGACATTTTTACCATAAAAGTAGCAATGTTAAAGGAGAGGGACAGACTTGATCTGATTTGAATGCTACATATGAGGTTGGGCTTTTGTTTGTTTTTCTTTTTGGGGGGAGTGGGAGGTTTCAGACAGGGTTTCTCTGTGTAGCTTTGGAGGCTGTCCTGGAGCTAGTTTTTGTAGACCAGGCTGGTCTTGAACTCACAGAGATCCACCTGCCTCTGCCTCTGCCTCTGCCTCTGCCTCTGCCTCTGCCTCTGCCTCTGCCTCCCGAGTGCTGGGATTAAAGGCATGTACCACCACCGCCTGGCTTATTTTTTTGTTTTTCAATGGTTAAAAAAATAAATGTAAAGCTGGTCATTGCTAGTGCTTACCCAGAAGATATGAAGTTCGAACAAGCCAGCCTTGGTGGGGAACACCTGCAATTCCAACACTTGGGAGTCACACAAAGAAAGTCTGTGTCAAAGTTATCCTGCTCTACATACTCAATGAGACCAGCTTTAGCTACAGTAAACCCAGTCTAAAAGTAAATTAATAAAATAAAAACGTCTTAATTAATGTTTTATGTACTTACAAATATAATAAAAATCATGTAATTTTTCTCTTAAAAAAACACTTAGAAATAAAACATTCTTACATTATTGTACTAACTACATGCAATGAAAAGTTGCCGGGTGTTGGTGGCACATGCCTTTAATCCCAGCACTCAGGAGGCAGAGGCAGGCAGATCTCTGTGAGTTTGAAGCCAGCCTGGTCTACAGAGGGAGTTTCAGGATAGGCTCCAAAGCAATAAAGAGAAACCTGTCACGGAAAAAAAAAAGAAAAAGTAAAGTAAACACAGCATTCTGGATAACTTTTAAACAGAAATAGCACTTTCATTACAAACATCACTTGGCCTCAGGAAAATCCTAGCTATTAAAAACATTCGTATGCTTTCTCTTTTGAATAAAGAAAAATTTCAAACACACATTTCTTGGCAAGTTAACTTGACGAATTAACAGCTTGAAATGATTCATGCATTTATTTTTGTTTTTCTCTCTTTTTTTGTTTTGTTTTTTGAAACAGAGTTTTGCTATGCCCATGTTGGCCTTTCATAATAATCCTCCTGACTCAGCATCCCAAGTGCTAAGATTATAGGAAAATGCCACAAAAGACCAGCTATTCATTTGTTTCCAAACTGTAAGTTTCTTCTTGTAAGTTCAAAGGGCATTTGAGCCAGGCATGAGGAAGGCCCATGCCTGCAGAGGCAGGCAGATCGCTGAGTTTGAGGTCAGCCTAGTCTACAAAGCAAGTTCCAGGAGATGAATGTTACACAGAGAAACCCTGTCTTAAAATAAAAAAAAAAAAAAAAAGCTGGGCATTGGTGGCGCACGCCTTTAATCCCAGCACTCGGCAGGCAGAGGCAAGTAGATCTCTGTGAGTTTGAGACCAGCCTGGTCTTCAAGAGCTAGTTCCAGGACAGCCTCCAAAGCCACAGAGAAACCCTGACTGAAAAACCAAAAAAAAAAAAAAAAAAAAAAAAAAAAAAAAAAAAAAAAAAGACGAAAGAAAGAAAGAAAGCATTTGAGACAGCAAACACAAAGTTATTAACTGTTTATTTCATAAATAAGGTCTTCAAACTCTACCAAAAATAGGTGTAATCCTATAACAGAGATACACACTGGAGCTAAAACACTCTATTTCTCTACAAATAACTTTAATATAGAATACGAAACTTTCAAAGCACATATTAAAAAAAAAATCACATAAATCATTTTTGTTCTAAATGAAAAAGAAAAAAAAAAGTACTTGGCAGACAACAAGGTTTACAGAGAACTACTAAAAAGTCCGTAGGATAAGTTTTTAAAGCTAGGATGTAGGACACAAACTTAAAAAAAAAAAAATAGTCTTGAAAGGCATTTAGTTAAAAGTATGTATTTATTTTCTTTTTTATTAACTGTATTCTAAGAGAAAAATGAAGCGCCAAGCAGGTACACAGCACTGACCTGCCACACCTCCTTCCCCCACCACTACTGCTTCAAAGTCACATGAGAACCTATGGGATGGCTCACACCTGCAATCCTCGTACTCCGGAAGCTGAAGCAGGAGGATGGCAACAAGTTCAAGGCTAGCCTGGGTGGGCAACATAGTGAGTTCCAATCCAGTTTACGATACACAGTAGACTGTCTCAAAAAAGAGGAAGAAGAGGAAGAGGAGATGACAATGAACTGAGCACTAAAGTCAACTGTGCAGGGAGAGATCCTATCAGACGCCCAAGGAGAATAGCAGGGTATTATCAGCAGACATAGTCTAAACACAAGTGATTCACATTTCTACCAGACAGCTTCCAAGGGTCCAAGATGTGGGCAATTCCATCAGGGGAAAAAAAAAAAAAGGCTGATTAGAAAAAAAACAGCTGGGCACTGCTGGAGAGATGGCTCAGAGGTTAAGAGCACTGACTGCTCTTCCAGAGGTCCTGAGTTCAATTCCCAGCAACCACATGGTGGCTCACAACCATCTGTAGTTATGAGATCTGGTGCCCTTTTCTGGTGTGCAGATATACATGGAAGCAGAATGTTGTATACATAATAAATAAATAAAATCTTAAAAGAGAGAGAGAGAGAGAGAGGGAGAGAGAGAGAGAAAGAGAGAGAGAGAGAGAACAGCTATCCCAGCATCCAGCGTTGCTTTCAGAGCTACCCTACCTGGCTACCCTACCTGGCAGGGCAGTCTCTTGGATGGAGATGTCTAGATCGCATGGCCTGATGTGCCTCAAAAGACACGGGCCAGGTTATCTCCAGGTGACATCCCGCCTCATAAAGAATTAATGGTGCCCAACAAAACAAAAGGGCTACTAGGCAGCTGGCTGGGAGCAAGGCCAGTGGGAACAGAACTGTCATGCTCAGGTCTTATTACCAAGCCAATTAAATGAGTAAGGATGTTTCTCAAGCATGGCAATGCCTTGTAGCTACCAAAATATAGTTTACCTCAAAATTACCTAAAGCTTTGGCTAATTCTTTGAAGCCTTAGTCTCACATCCACTGGTTTATATGGCACAGCTCCTTCAGAGTTCTAGCCTCCAGCCATTTAAATGTATCCATAAGTCAGTAAGGCACTTAAGAGGTTGTCTAACACATGTGAGGCCCTGGGCTCCATTTGTAGAATCAAAAACAAACAAGCAAACACCTCAGGATTTTCTTGTTACACTTATAAAAACCTACTTTATAGCAAGTATGAAGTTTATCAGGTTAAATGCACAAGTAGACAACTATGGATAGAGAGAAGAAAGGAGTCCAACGTCATCTACTGCAGTGGTTCTCAACCTTCCTCATGCTACAACCCTTTAATACAGTTCCTCATGATGTGCTGACCCCCAACGGTGAAATTACTCCCTTGCTACTTCATAACTGTAATCTTGCTACTGTTACAAATTGTAATGTGAATATCTGATATGCAGGATATCTGATAGGCGACCCCTGTGAAAAGGATCCTTCCAACCTCCAAAGGGGTCAAGACCCACAGGTTGAGACCCTCTGGTCTAGATAAAGAAATGAAGCTCTTATTAAGAAGAAAAAAGTTCACTGTAGCTGGGTGTGGTGGTTCTCACTTGTAATCCCACAATTTGGGTGGCTGAGATAGAAGGAAATGTGAGTTTTGGTCCAGCCTGGGCTACACAGAGTTTCAGGCCACATGACAAAACTATAAATAAAATTGTTCAAAAGATTTATTTTATTTCTATGTGTGTGTATATATGTGCCCAGTATGCTGGTGCCCCTGGAGGCCAGAAGATGACTCAAGTACTATGGAGTCAGATTTACAGGCAGTTGTGTTGATCTTTTGATGTTGAGTAAAATGTTGGGCTTGACAGAATTAGAGGAGAGATAATGACGGAATGTATAGATACACGTGTAGCCCCTACCCTCATCCCCTCTACCTGGATCACTAGTGCAGTCCCCAAACCCACAGGATGCTACAGTTATAAAAGCTTTTTTCAGCCAGGTGGTGGTAGCGCATGCCTTTGATCCCAGCACTCGGGAGGCAGAGGCAGGCAGATCTCTGTGAGTTCGAGACCAGCCTGATCTACAAGAGCTAGTTCCAGGACAGCCTCCACAGCCACAGGGAAACCCTGTCTCGAAAAACCAAAATAATAATAATAATAATAATAATAATAAATAAAAGCTTTTTTTACAAGTACTTCATATCTTCCTCCAGAGTCATTGCCAATTTATTACCACCAACAAGCATCTTTTTCTTTTTCTTAAATGTATTTTTGTATGCATGGTGAATGTGTGCATGCATGCAAGTGTGTGTGTGTGTGTGTGTGTGTGTGTGTGTGTGTGTGTGTGTGTGTGTGTGTGGTGTGTGTGTGTGTGTGTGTGTGTGTGTGTGTGTGTGTGTGTGTGTGTGTGTGTGTGTGGTGTGTGTGTGTGTGTGTGTGTGTGTGTGTGTGTGTGTAGGTCAGAGGTCAACAGCAGTTATCTTCCACTATCTCTCGACCTTATCTTTTGAGATAGGGTCTCTCTCCAGGAACTCACAGTTGACTAGCCAGGGTAACCAGTGTCCTCTGCGATCCACCTGTCTCCACCTCTACAGTTACAGACTACTAAACCATGTCAGGCTTTTACACATGGGTGCTAGGAATCCCAACTCAGGTCCTCATGCTCTTGAGGCAGATACTTTACCAACAGAGCCATCTCCTTAATAACCCTCTTTAGCACCTCCCCCTGCCTTTTGGGTTGGGGTTGAACACAGGATTTTGCTCATGCTAAGTGGGTAATACAGCACTGAGTCACATCCCAGCTTCAAGAGGCATGTTTGTAAAACACAGGTGTATCCCATGACAGTTTAAAATTCTGCAATGGCTCCTCACTGAAGCTGGAAGAATGGTGGCTGGGTGAGCATCAAATGCTTCGGCTACCTGAATGATCTGTTCTCCCCCACTTTTGTCCCCTTTTCCTTAGCTAGGCAGGCCCTTCCTCTACCAGGCACACTTACCTCTGGATGGCAAAATGAGGACAGTAGTGACACAGTCACCTAGAAGCTGCTTTTGCTAAAGAACATGCATGAACTCTCTCTCTCCAGATTTGATCTGTTTCACCAAAGGCTGGGAGATAAGTTACCTCCTAAATCCTTCCTCTTGAGTCATCTTAAGTTCCAGGAAGAGTGAAACCTCCCAGGACAAACCCCTCCCCCTCGCACAATGAAGACAATTACCCATGGCTGCAGCCTTAGAAACTAACAGACTACCGGCTGACCAGGCCAGCTTGCAGGACCACAGCAGAGGCAAGAATGAGTCAACAGTGTCCCAGAGCAGGACACTGGACACAACAGTGACCAGGATTGCTTCATTATGCATGCATCCTTCTCTCTATTTAAACCTAAACCTCAAGTCAGTACCCCAAAGACAATCTTGGGGTCCATCTTGACATGTTCCTCTTCCCAATGTGGCCACACTGGATACACTGCCCTCCTCTATTTTACCATTACTTGTCTTTTTTGTTGGCCTATCTGGATGGGTGTCTAAACCTACTGAGAGGATGCAGTATGCTTATAGGTGAGGTGCAGAGGCTCAGCCCAGCAACAGTATGCTACCCTCAGGCTTGCTGAGGGTAAGATGGTGGAAGCAGTCCTCCGACTAGCCACATCCAGCCAGGGAGATGAGGGAAGGTTCCTATGATGGAGAATAAGGAACAGAGAACGCAGAGAATGGCAAATGAAAGCCAATGGCTAGAGACCAAGAAAAGGAGGTGGCTTGGGAACAGGGGCCTCCTGCAGGGGAAAAAAAATGCAAACCTCCCTCCCCCAGCTCTGCATGCATACTTGGTTTTTTTGTAGAACTGCACATCGAGGATTACCTGGAGCCAGTTATCACCCTCCCTGGCCTGGGGGCCTTTCAGATCCTCTATTCTTGACCCAACAGAACCCTCCCATTCACCTCCGGCAATATTTTAACCACGGGCGGTCTGAATAGTTTAAACTGAATAGTTTAAGGACACACACACCTCTGATCTCAATTCATAGTTGCTAAGGATTCCCTTGAGCTTCTGAACCTCTCACCTCGGCCTCCAGGGGAATGCTGGAATCACAGATGTGTGCCATCACCACAGGATGTAATGCTAGGCAGGAGCGCTACCCACTGGACTACACTCCCAGTCCCAGACTCTCAAATTCCAGTGTGCAAATTTAATTAGATCATTAGTTGATAGGATTCACTCAAGACACCTCCCAGGGGTACATGCAAATTAACTGCTCCCCAAGGAGTCAGCCCACTAAAGAGCCCCTCAGGATCTCCCTAATGTCTCTCCTCCCACACTTGGCCTGACAAAAGAATGGATTCTTTCATTTGTTTTCCTTCTTCCTTCATTTAAGTTTTGGGGTTCTGCTTTATTTTAGGGCTGGAGTAAACAGCCAGGCAGCTGAATAAAATAGCTCTGAGGACTCGTGCCTACAGTGCAGTTTTCTAGAACTGGCTTAACATTCGGAAGATCTTCCTACACAATGGGTGGCTTCTGTGAGTGCTGGGAACTGAGGACAAACTACGGAGCCCACAGGGAACAGAGGAAGCCTAGGGTGGGGTGGGATGGGTGGGATGGGGTGGGGTGAGAGTAGGGGTGGGGGTTGGGGGAGGTGTGTACCGGGAACAATAAGAACTTACTCAACTTCTTCCCGGTTAGTAGCTATGGAGGCCTGGCTCAACCCTAGAGGCCCTCAGCTACTGGAGGCCAAAGCCAAATGACCATTACAATTTGCCACAAGAATAATCAGTGCTTAGAAAGAAAAAAAAAAAAAAAAGGCTTTCCTATCTAATCATATCTAAATAAACTTGGCAATTCCCACTGTGAAAAACAGGTACTCTCCCGCAACCAGAAAACTGAGGGTAGAAGATGGTAAAGAGAAAACAACCACACAGGACTCTTAACTAATTCTGCACTTCAGGGTAGACATCTGTAGAAGCATGTCACAGGCAAAGGTGCTATGATTTGAAAATCCAGGCCTGGACACAACTGTAGAGTTATCTAAAAGAATGGCACATTTCACAATAACACCGAGGCTAATTGCTCAGGGCTCGAAAACATTTCACAATTTGCCATTACCTTGGAAGCACCCGGATTTTGGTTTGCCTGATGAAATTAGCCAAATGGCTGCTTTTGCTGGGACGGAATTCATTAGCGCCCTCGTAAGTACTCCTGTTATAGGGGATGTTTTAATTGGGCTTCCATATTTAAAGTACATACTTCTTTTCTGACTTTGACAAATTATGTTCTAAGCACCCAGTTAATTACAGGCCATGGAGGCTGAAGACGGGATACTGATCCTACTCAGCAGATATTCTCAGCAGAGATTTCCATGATTCATTCTTTCTTCATTCACTATCTATTTCTGTGTTGATTTATTAGTGCTTATGTATTCTATCATTACTTTATTTCCATGCTTTTAGACTGTTATATTATTCTCCAGGTATTTTGTTGGCAATTATCTGAAAGCAACTATTTGGTGCTTAACTGTGCGTGGAGTGAATTAATTTATAACTTAAATACTCACACCTTGTTTACTGAATTATAACTAATTAATTCACTAATAACCCGGCACCACAGCCTTCCCTAGGGTTATAACTAATAAATTTCACCCCCACCCCCCACCCCCGCCTTCCCCATGTTACAGAAGTGGGGGGCACTATCAGAGATGGGGGTCCTGCTCTTCTACCTAAAAATGGCTATTCCCTACTAGGGTGATAGGCAATGGGGCTGGGGTCAGCTCAGACATTGTCACTAACAAGGTATAAGCCATTGGTCAAACCCTTTAGGTGATTGCAGAATCCCACAATCAAAAACACAAAATGAAGGAAATTGTGTCTCCCGTTTCAGCAAATGTCACTCCTGTGTCTTCATATGTTCCCAAAAGATGCAGTTTTTAATACGTACATGGAGGGCAACTCTCTCTGTTGGTAGCAAGATCCTGCCTTTTAACATGGGACATTCTCCTCTAGAAATGTATAAGGCAAGGCAGCCAGGCCTCCCTTTCTGTAGTTTACTAAGGAATGCCCAAGGTTTATCCCAAAGAATATGGAGATTGCATAAAGGATAGGCAAATGTTGGGCCACCCTGACCTTCTCTATCCAGGGCTTCACACTCACCTCTAAGCTGAGTGGGAGCACCTATGTTCTTTTCTGGTGCATCTGCTCTTTAAATAACAGGTTTGATCTTCTAGAGCCCCACCCCTTCTTTTAACTCAGCCAAAGAACACTCTGCTAAAACTAACTCAACAGTGCTGGAATCTGCCAACCAAAGGAAAGCAAATATTCAGAAAGTGCCACCTGCCAATCCTCCTCCCCAAAAAGCACTCAGTATAGCTTGCATTTTTGCTAGCAAACCCCTACCCACCCACCCAGCCCACACCCTCCTAAAGGATGCTATCAAACCAGTATTCTAAGAGACTGAAAATTCACAGAGCGGCTTCTGGGCAAGAACCAGATAAGGTGTCTGCTTGTTGAACTTCAGACTGTCATTCACCACTTTAAAACATTCCCTGGTTTTCCCCGAATTACAACTGAGCATCTTATACATCTGAAAATCTTAGAAAACCCAACAGATTTTATAGCCAAAATACATGGTGTACCTTACACAGCATATGTACTTAAAATATCTGTCATAAGTAAATGTGCCTTTTATTATAGACTTTGAAGCACAGACAGAAATCTTCAACCTAGAAAAATAGGATACATTGAACTTCAAGGTGTCCAGAAAGATGAGAGACAGGGTCTAGTTGTGGGGAAAAAATATAAACAGAGCTGTAGTCATTGAATATCTACCATTCATCAGGAGGTATGTTGAGCACTTCATACACATCGACCTCTCATAAAATCCAAGATGCAAGACTTCTTACCCTGTTTTTTTAAGTGATGGGATGGAGAATCACAAGGGATGAATGACCTGGCCATAGTAATTGCTGACAGCTAGTTGGAGACCAGGGATTTGAACCAGGCTAACACCTTTCCACTTTGGAGAAAACTACACAGAGATGCTGCTAAAAATGCCTACTCCTGTGAGAAAAGGAGTACCTCGGACTAAATGTTTCTGATGAACTACATACACATCTGGCAATCTGAAATCTTCACATGGTTTAAGAAGTCTGTGTGCAAAAATCCTATCCATCCAACCTGCTACTCAACTTCGTTCTAGATGTATACGAACTACTTTCCAGAATTAAGGCAATTCATGGGCAGATTTAGCCACTGGACAATTCAAACACTCTTACCAACACACCAGGCAATATACGTCCTATTGTTTTCAGTCCTTAACAAATAAAACAAATTTCCTGTAACTCTACAAACTGAAAGAGCTGCGGGCCGAGCAAGTAAACACGGTGGTAGTTTTGCATAAGGAAATGGTTGTTTTCCTCTCGTGGGCACACGACAAGCCCTGTGCGGATAAACATACCGTGAGGCCATGAGGAGTCCACCGGCCAAATATTTACAAGTAGTATTTACATATACTCTTTCTGGCTTTCTCCTCACCAACTTTTCTATGCAGGTGTCCCTGATTACAGCCATTGTTCAAAAGGTACCTATGATGTGACTGGTGCGTGGTTATTTATTTAAAAAAATTTTTCATTACAGTTTGAAGCCCTACACCGACAGAAGACGGCGGAAAGAAAAAAGGGTCCCCAACGGATGGGCGAAGGGCGAGCCTCGCTTCCCGCGCACTCCTCCCCAGGTAGCTCACCAGGATGCCCATCACGTCGGTCCAGAGGCGGGAGAACGCTTCGGACGAGCCGGCCTCCGGCTCAGGCTCCTGCGTGGGTTCCACCTCGGGCTCGGGCTCAGGTTCGGGCTCCGGCGCCGGGCCAGCAGCTCCCGCGTCCTCCTCCATGACCGCGTCCCCTTGCGTCCGAGTCCCCGCGCTACCCACCGCCCGCAGCAGCGCGTCGGCCGCCGGGGCGCAAGGTCCCCGCCCGCGGCGTCACCGGGCCGCGCCCCCGCGTCGCATGCCCCAGGCTCCGCGGGGTAGGAGCCCCACTGCCAGGACTCTACACCTCGATTCGCGGTGACCGCGATTGACAACTCCAGAAACTTTTCCTAGCCGGGCGGGGCGCAGCAACAGGGTAACTGGAGCAAAGTCGGCACCACTTGGCTGAGGCGGGGAGTTCGCAGGGCGAGAGAGCCAGGAGCCCCACCGCACAGGAACTGTGTCCGGCTATGGGGACCGGCTCCGGGCGGCACGCGACTCGCCTCTACTGGAGAGTCTGCGCAGGGCGGGACAGTGCACGGTGACGCCTGTGAACCCGGGCCAGCCAGTCCCGGACCCCTCTTTTCAGAATGAGCTCTTCCAACTCCACATGACTCCCTCCCCTCCAGGCTCAAGAAAGCGTTTAGCAACAAAAGGTGCTCTGATGTCAGGCGCTTTGCATGGAAATGAGCCCCAACCCAGCCAACAAATCGCCCGTTGAAAGCGCAGCCGCGCCGCGGGCCCCGGACCCCGCACAAGTCCCCAATCGCGCCATTCACCCCGCGCCTTCTGCCACAGAAACAGCAGCAGAAAGTTAATCTTTAAGCTGCTGGCTGCGCCCGAGTTCGCCAGGGGTTAGTACGGTGACAACCCACACCTCGCCCTCGGCAAGTCGAACAGCCCATGCAATTACAGCCCTGTCTGCCGGCCCAGGCTTCTTGGAAAACAAAGTGTGACTACTCGCCTGGGCACGAGCCATTGTTTAGGTTCTTGGATGACTGGGGACATTTTGGCTCTCGAGTGACCACAGTACAGGGTTTGGGGGTAATTAAGGAAGACCCTCTTTGGGTTGTAAGGGTTTCTGTTTGTTTGCTTGTTTTGTTGTTGTTTAGTTTTGTTTTTTTCTTAACACGAAAAGGGTTTTTTTGTGTTTGTTTGTTTTTTAACATGAAAGACACAGGCACTGGTTATGGACAAAACTAAAAGTTAATTTTATGGCTGCTCAGCCCAAGCACACTCCAGCCCTGTGTATGTTTTGCCAAGGGAAAACTTTCCCTAAGGGAAAAAGCCCTGGAGAGTTTTGTTTTGTTTTGTTTTTTCTTGTTTCCCTCCCTCCTCCTTCTCCTTCTCTTCCTCATTCTTCCCCCTCCCTCCTCCTTCACTACTCAGAAAATTTTTCCTAAGAGATGACAATTTGATTTTGTGACTGATGGCTTTGTGAAACTAAAGAAACCCAATGAAATCTGTCCCTTATTAAAGACTTGGGTTAAAGTTTGGGGTGGGCAGGGGATGGAGTGAGGGATGCCAGGGACAGAACAATTCTGCAGTTTCTCCTTTCTTAGCTTACATACAAGGAAGGAGTTAAGTGTGACCTCTTCATCCACTTGGCATTATGAACACCAATCTGTGCAATGGGTAAATAGCTCTCATTGACAAGCTCAAACCCCAAAAAGAAGAGGATAGATGGCTGGGGAGTGAGGGGGTGGGCAGTGGGGGGAGTAAAGTGCTTACTTTCAAAGCCTGCCGACATTATTTCAAAGCCCCAGAATCAAGAAAAACCTAAAGTAGCAGTATGGGCTTGTAATCCCAGGGCTGTCGTGTAGAGACAGCAGGATTCTTGTGGGTTTGGTGGCCAGCAAGTCCAGACAGCTGGTAAGCTTCAGGTTCTGTGAGAGACCATGTCTCAAAAAGATAAGGTGGTGAGTGGTAGAGAAAGACACCTGACATCACTCCCTGACTTCCACAGGTATGTGCACGAGTGTACACACACACACACACACACACACACACACACACACACACACAGAGAGAGAGAGAGAGAGAGAGAGAGAGAGAGAGAGAGAGAGAGAGAAATTTTACTATCCTCCCCCCCAATTTTTTGTGTTTCAATTGAAGAAGAGCCTTAGATCCTGAATCAGTGTAGCCAGGCCAGATGTATCTAGGCTGATGCAGTTAAGCAGGATGGTTCCAGACTTCTCTGGTGCTGTTTGAGGATGAGAGCTAAAACAAACTCCACTAAGAAATGTTGAGTTTTAAAAGAATTGGTCTTGTCTGGCAGTGGTAGCACATGCTTTTAATCCCAGTACTCCAGAGGCAGAGGTAAGCAAATCTCTGGGAATTCCAGGATAGGCTCCAAAAGCTACATAGAGAAACCCTGTCTCAAAAAAAAAAAAAAAAAAAAGGTCTTGTCTATAAGAAATAAACAAATGTCAAGGAGAGAAAAGTAGCCTTCACTGGTGACTTTATGAATATATTTAAATTTTTTTAATTTAAAATTTTTGACTTGAGGAAATGTAGAAACTTTTGCAGCCTGTTGGCTCCATGAAAACCTGGCATGTGAGTTATTCAAGCAGGAGTGAGGGCTAGAACAAAGAAGGAGCCCATCTTAGACACCAATCAGGAGTGTTTCTTTTCTTGACTCAGATGACCTGGGGCCAAACATGGACCTTTCAAAGCTGCAGTTTCCCTATCTAAGAGGAGGCAAGGCCAAGCTAATTGTCACTCACCACTTCAGAGACTAGTATGTTTCTGGGTCACCTGAAGATAGTAAGGTTGTGCTGTAACACAGGAGAGGCATCAATATGACTGAACCTTAGCTGGCATTTGGCAATTATGGCTGTCTACTCTTTTATCTCCTCCACAGTAAGTTCCCTTTGCTGGCACTCCCTTAAACCTGTCTGAGGAAGTGAGATGAACAACATTTTGGGGGAGGGCTGATACCTGTGTCTATAGTAACAAATTATGCTTTTGCCATCTTGCCTAGTGGCCACTCTACTTCTAAAACAGACAATGTTGATCATTTGAAGACAGAAGTAAAAGTGTGTGTGTGTGTGTGTGTGTGTGTGTGTGTGGTCTGTCTGTCTGTGTTAGTAATGATTTAAGCCTATACATCCCACATAGAAAGATCAGGAGTTCAAGACTGGCTTTGGCTATGTGAAGCCCTATCTCAATAAATAAATAAAAAGTTGAATCTCTTTTCTAATCAGCTTCTATAAAAAATGTCACTGGTTATTGCCCTAAAATTGAGTCTTCTCTCCCACAAATTCCTTCTCAGGCTTTTTTAACAATTCCTTTTCTCTTATCAAAGAATCGCTGTCTTCCTCACCTTCATCTTCCATTTATGTTGGTCTATGTTTGATTCCCACAAACCTTGCCAAGGTAAGGCAAATGTAGACTCTTGAAGGAATACACTAAGATCCTACCTCCTCATATTTGTCTTTCTCCCCAGGCTCTCTTCCAGCGCACTGGAACTGAGAAATCAATTCTATGGGTCTTGATAAATAGTTTTATTTATTTGTTGATATTATGTATCTGTGGTGGTTTGAAAAAGAATGACTCCATAGGCTCATATTTTTGAATGCCTACTCACCAGGGAGTGGCACTATTTGAAAGGATTAGAAGGATTAAGAGTTGAGGCCTTGTTAGAGTAGATGTGGCCTTGTTGGAGGAGTTGTGCCACTAGGGGTGGGCTTTGAAATTTCAAAAACTCAAGCCAGGCTCTCTCTCTCTCTCTCTCTCTCTCTCTCTCTCTCTCTCTCTCTCTCTCTCTCTCTCTCTCTCTCTGCCTGCCTGCAGAACAGGGTGTTAGCTCTAGGCTACTGCTCTATACCATGATGATAATGAACTAAACCTCTGAAATGGTAAGCAAGCCCCAATTAAATGTTTTCTAATGTAAGAGTTTCTATGGCTATGGTGTCTTATCACAGCAATAGAACCTTGACTAAGACAATAAATAACCCAGGTTGACTTTGAGCTCACTATGTAGCAAACCTGACCTCTTGTCTCCACCTCCCAAGTGTTAGGATTACAGGCATGGGCCATTACACATTACACGTGGTGTAATAAATATTTACTGCAACAAAGGAGCAGAAAACTGTCAGAATGTATTCCTTGAGAATGGAGTCATCTCAGTAAGTTTACTGGAAATTGCTGACATATAACATGGAACTACATATACACATTTATGCTGGGTTGCTTAGTACTTGTTCTGTTTTGATTGTTTTGTTTGTTTTGTTTTTCAAGACAGGCTCTCTGTATATGTAGCCTTGGCTGTCCTGGAACTAGCACTGTAGACCAGGCTGGCGTCAAACTCACAGAGATCCATCTGCCTGTGCCTCAACCCATCATCCTATGTACTTGTTCTTTCTCTGGGTCAGGATTACAAATTTTCAGACCACTCCTCCAGAAGTTGCAAAGCAGTTAGGATTCTATATGCAGCATAAGCAAGTCATTATAACGACACAAGAAAGGTAACTGAACTATTGTGTGATGGTGAAAGTACAGTTTTACCAAGGAAAGCACAAATATTACCTTGTCTTTTTTCTTTTCCTCTGCCCTGGAGCTGAGGACAGAACCAGGAACTTGAACTTGGTAGCAAGTGCTCTACCACTAAACTAAATCCCCAACCTGGAAAGCATAAATGTTCCTAAAGAGACAAGTCAAAGTTGGGTTTAAAAACATTTGACAAATTATTTATCTCCTGTGTAAAAGGGAAACTCCGTCTGTTTTCATAGTTCCGAGGTTATTGGTACTTACGCAAGAATCTTTACTTGGTAGAACCTTGACCCTTTTCCCAGCACTTCCCCACCCACTCATCCTGTGAGGCTGGATCTGAGTTTCCTTGTTCATCATACCTAAAGATCTAGGGTCACAAGAAGTCCTTCCTAGCCCTGGAATGTGGTCCCTGAGTCATAAAGCTGAGAGATTACCTCTGGCCAGGTGCGGTCACGAGGACTCTAAAGTCAGTCACTTTCTGTTTGTTCTCTCTGTTGTTCCTGGCTGTCTTGTTTTTGGTGTTGTTTGTTTGTTTGTTTGTTCATTTATTTGTGTGTCCTGAAGATCAAGCCCAGTCTCCCACACTGATCTGTAGTCCCCATCCCTCTTCAGTTTTCATAGTGAAGATAATAAAAATAGCAGTAAAGCAGTTAGTTGTTTACTTTCTCTTGGAAATTGTGCTTAAAATCAGAATATATTTCATAAACTTCGACGTTTCTAAAATGGCACTTACCATCTAATACGTCTACCCAGCTCTGTGTGTGTGTGTGTGTGTGTGTGTGTGTGTGTGTGTGTGTGTGTGTGTGTAGGGAGTGGGAGGGTTATACTTGTCTGTGAGTATACTCTCTGCCTAATTCCTTCAAGGCTGGGACCCTCCCTGAAGTTGAAGCCCATGATTTGTTCTTTGCTTTGCTTTTCCAGTAGTCTGTCAGCCAGCATATCCCAATGATCTGCCTGTCCCTGCACTCTGTGGTGCTGGGGCTAGAGGTATATATAAAACTATTCCTGGATTGTTATGTGGTTGCTGGGATCCGAACTCAGGTCCTCATGGTTGCACAGCAATCACTCTTAACCACTGAACCAGCTCTCCAATCCCATGCATTTTTTTTTTTTTCAATACTGGGGATTGAACCTAGGCCTCATGCCTAGGCAATGGTTCAACCAGTGAGTCATATCCCCTAACTCATGTTTTCCCATTTGAATCCTCCATTACACCCATCTGTCTGTTGAAGCTACCAGTTTCCTCCTTTGTTTCCTTCATCATCACTCCCATTCAAAACAAAGATGAGCTCTGCTGACCTGAATCTGAGTCAAATTAATCTGTTTCCTTTCTCCTTCACTATCAGCCCCTAAGGCTGAGGGTTATCTTTCCTACTATATTTTATCAATAGTGGTTCGTCTCATAGTGAGGACACAATCAGCAACATTAGGAACATCATCTAGGAATTTGTTCTTTGTGTTGGTTTGTGTTTTTGTTGTTTGTTTGTTTGTTTTGTTTTGTTTTTCCTTTGAGACAAGGTCTCAAGGTCTCAAAGATTAAGTAGACCTGTCAGGCTTGGAACTCACAGAGCTTCTTGAATTCACAGAGCTCCACCTACCTCTGCCTCCCAGTGCTGGGATGATAGGGCTGCACCATCATGCCATGGCCCAGAGATATGTAGATTCCAGTACCCAGGGGATCATGCTGTGGGTTTGTCTGACATTCTAGCAAACTCTGGGCAAGTCAGAATGAGAAAAGCAGTGCACTGCTGAGGAACTTTTAACAGACTGTATTTCAAAATTAGACCAGAAGCAGGGTGTAATGTTGCGTTCCCTTAAGCCCAGCGCTTGGGAGACAGAGGCAAGCAGATCTCTTAGGCCAGCCTGCTCTACAGAGCAAGTTCCTGGACAGCCAGGTCTAAACAGAAAAACCCCGTTTCAAAAAAACAAAAACAAAAATATTAGATCAGAGCCAGGCATTATCCTCTAACTTCCACAATGGTATAAGTGTCCCCCCACAAACAAATATGTAACATTAAAAATTCATTGATTAAAGAAGTTATTAGGAGATAAGTGAGCAGCTGTAGTTTTGCACACTTATAATCCCAGGATTTGAGAGGTAAGGGCATAGGGACCAGAAATTCAAGGCTTGGGCTTCATAAGACCCTGTCTGAAAAAAAGAGAGGAGGGAGAGAAGAAAATAGAAGAAGGGTGAAGAGAGAGGGAAAGGTGAAAGAAAGAGAAGAAAATGGAATTGCTTATTTGAAGATATCCTTCAGAGGAGTTTGGCTGATTGGTTGCTGTTATTTTGCTGTGTTTTGGTTTTTGGTTTGTTTTGTTTGTTTCAGTCAAGAAGCACAGTCTTATTATGCACCCCAGGATGACCTTAAACTCTGTTAGCTCAGGTTGACCTCCAACTTGTAATCCTCCTGCCTTCCTTGGCTTCCCAAGTGCCAGGATCACACACTACCACACCTCGTACATTTGGTTTCAAAGAGCATACAATTAAGTATTAGCACTAAAATAGACTCTGCAAGAATGGCACATGTTTGGGGAGAAAAGTTTTATTTAAATAGTTGTTTTGTTTTAAACAACACATTTCCTGCTGATAGCATATATTAAATCTGAAAGATTATAAATAGCCCAGTGGATGCTTGGCATTGAAGTTGAGCAATGAAAACAGATAAGCCCGTTTAATTTTTGCCACTCGTCAGCAATGTCTTGTCTCTGGCACTCCCAAATGGGGCATTCCACAATGCCTGGGGGAACCAAATTTAGGGGGAGACTGACAGGGTAAAATATTTTTCTATAATAAAACTTTCCAATTTTTTTTTCCTCACAAATGCCTGGAAGGTGATCCAAAGTCATGCAAAAGCAGTACTTATTTTGTTTTTGTTCAATTTTTTGTGAATCCCCTTTATCAAGGAGTACTTGAGAAAAATGAAAAAAAAAAATCTGAGAGCAAGGTAAAGGGAAATTTTAAAAAATGAAGACGTAGGCTGAAGAGATGGCCCCACCATTAAGAGCCATGCCTGCTCTTCTGGAGGAGCTGGGTTTGATTCCTGGCACCCACATGATGGCTCACAACCATCTGTAACTCCAGTTCCAACAAATGGGATTTGACACCCTCTTCTGACCTCCACAGGCACCAGGCATGCAAATGGTACACAGACACATTTGCAGGTAAAACACCCATATCCGTAAAATAATGATAGAAAAATGTTTTTAAGTGAATACTGCTAGAAGAGGTCAAGGGGAGTAGATGAATAACACAAAAATGGAGGCTCTACATTCATTTTTCAATTTTCCTTATTATTTATTGTGTATATGTTTGCTCATGAGCACACATGCTTGTGAATGCACATTCATATGGGTGCCTGCAGAAGCCAAAAGTGGGTGACAGATGCTCTGGTTCTGAAGTTATATATATAGGTGGTTGTTAGCCTCCCTGTGTTCCTCCTGGGAACAACACTTGGGGCCTCTGCAAGAACAGCAAGTGCTCTTATTGCTGTGTCATCTCTTCAGTGCCATCTGAAATCTCTTCTACTATGATAAGCAACAATACTTCCCTGGCCAGTTACAGGTCTTCATTTGTGGCAGTGCTATGGAAATATCAAGATTCTGCCTACAAATGACTCTATAAGATACAACAGTAACATTACAGTTATTTCACTCCATAACCTAAGATCACACTACTAGCTGTGTATGGTGGAGCACACCTTTAATCCCAGTGCTTGGGAGACAAAGGCAGGCAGATCTGTGAGTTCCAGACCAGCTGGTCCATTTAGTAAGGTCCAGGACAGCTGGAGCTACATAGTGAGAACTTGCCTCAAAAAACAACAAAATTCCTACTCGTGGGGCTGGAAAGATGGCTCAGCAGTTAAAAGTATGTACTGCTCTTTCAGAGGACCTCAGTTCTGTTCACAGCACCCATGTTGGACAGCTCACAAGTGCCTAGTGCTTTGTAAGTCCAAGTGATCTGATCCTCTGGCCTCTACAGGCACCTACACACCATGTGCACATACCACATGTGCACATACTCACACACAGATACACACATACACACAATTCAAAATAAATATATTTTAAGTCACTTTATTTTAAAGTCAGGGACTCACTCTGCTTCCTGGACTACCCTAAATACAAATCTTTCTGCTTCAGCCCCCAAGGACCAGAATGACAAATGTATGCCATCGTGTCAGGGCAGCCTAGAAAATTCCTAAAGACGTATGTAATCCTGAACTGTGAGATTCTGAACTGGCACATTGTAGAGTTATGTTTTGAATCTAAAATATGTCTGTACAGGCTCACTTAAACCCTGTGTTCCCAGGTTGTGGCACTATTTTGAAGGCTTTGGATCCTTCAGAAAGAAGGTAGAGCCTGGCTGATGCAAACAGATTACTAGAAGCAGATCTTTGGAGGTCATGCTCACTCCTGTTTCCTGCATACAGTTGCTACATACTGCCTGCTGCCAAGTGAAGAGTGTCACACACTCCCACTGCCATCAGCTCCATCATGCTGTCTTTGCTACTGATATCAGGGAATTTGATGGTCTCATTTGGGTTCTTAATTTCATCAATAAAGAATTGTAAAATGGATTCAGAAGGAAGCTCAACAGCAATTTCATCAGAATTTGAGCGGAAAATAGCAGGGCAGGCAATCTGTAAATCTAGGCAGCTTTGGGGGTGCTGCTGGGGTGAAAGAAAAGCGAGAAAGTCATGCCTTCTGAGTTAAAGGTCAAGAAAGCGGGACTATTCAGCCATGGAAGTCAGTAGGGGCTGCATGGCAGAAGAGGTGGTGCTTCAGAGAAAGAGTAAGAATGTTCAGAATTTCAGAGAAAGCATACCTGGGCTTTTGGCCAGTGTCCCAAAGCAGAGAATTTTTAAAAAGGGAAAGAAAGAGCATGCTTAGTGCTAGACTAGAGATCTGAGTTCAGAGAACACCTGATTCCAGGATCTTCTATCCCAGAACAAGGGATTGCACCAGGGACACATGGGTGGGTAGATAGACAGACAGACAGACAGACAGACAGACAGACAGACAGATGGATAGATGACAGATGGTTATAGATAACAGATGATAGATTATAGATTGCTAGATGATAAGATAGTTATAGATAGATGATAGATTGATAGATGAGAGAGAGAGATAGATAGATAGATAGATAGATAGATAGATAGATAGATAGATGGCTAGAGATAATGTTTATGAAGAAAAAGAAAAGAAGTCCCAAGAGCAGAAGTGGACTAGTGAGCGGAGGAAAAGGCCCAAAACGTATCAAGACTGAGCCACAGGTGTATAGCTCTGTATAGGATATTTACATAGCACCTGCTTCTCCTTTGGAAGGCACAGACCTTATTTGAGCATGTACTGTTTATTACATGATGCCCACATAAGGAAGGGCTTCTTGTTTTTCCTCTGTTAACTGGTTCTTTTACATGTGAGCTTGGATGCTTCACGGACCTGTCATACTGTGGTGGACCTCTGAAATCCTAAGTCAAAATAAGCCTCTTCCTTTAACTTGTCTCTGCCAGGGACTTTGGTCCCAGCCATTCAAAAATAATCCATTCAGAAACATATGTTACTGGCAGGAGGTAAGATTCCAGTGAGAAGGCTGAAGAGATGGCTCAGAGGTTAAGAGCACCAGCTGCTCTTTCAGAGGTCCTGAGTTCAATTCCCGGCAACCACATGGTGGCTCACAACCATCCGTTATGAGATCTGGTGCCCTCTTCTGGTGTGCAGATATACATGGAAGCAGAATGTTGAATACATAATAAATAAATAAAATCTTAAAAAAAAAAAAAAAGGATTCTAGTGAGCTGTCTGTGGGTACCTATGATGACCAAAATGTGGGCAGCTAGAACTGACCTCAATCTGTTTAAAACAAAGAACCAAAACAGTCCAACTCAATATAAATTTAAATAGAAAGTCAAGCTTGAAATGGTCTCCCCGACGGAGAGCCATAAAATTATGGGAGAGGGATCGGCCATCAGAAGACAGATGAAGATTTGGAGAAAGATATTTAGAATTGTGTTCTTGGCTACTTATCTTTTTTACTTACACTTTTTGGAAATGTGAAAAATAAACGTGTTTATGAGATACCAGACATTGTGTTGTTTTCAGTTTATGCAGAGAGAGGCTTAAAAGCACAGCTGGAAAGCAACTACCACCCAAACTGGCTCGTCAATCTTGTCTATGATATGAAGCTAATGAGAATGCCTACTTGGCTTCTCTGATGCTTATACATGGTTGCTAGGGGGGAAAATCCCATTAAATTAAAAATGTCTGGTTAAAAGTGCTACTTTGCATCCTTGAGGTGCCACAGTAGTATGGTAAACGGGGCAAGAATCCCACTTCTTGTGTGGAGGCAGAGGAATCCTTCAGACACCATCCACCTGTAAAGCCTGAATAATGCTGAGCGCATTCGGAACCCCACAGAGGCCACAGGAGGATGGTGACTTCCCTGGAATTAGAGTTACAGGATGTTAGGAGTCACCATGAGGTGCTAGGGACCAAACAAAGATTCTTTCAAGAGTTCTTAGCTACTGAGCCATCTCTCCAGCCCTCTACCTTGTTGTTGTTATTGTTGAGACAGTCTTGAACTGGCCCGGGAACTTGGGAACTTGCCTAGGAGGAGAGGCTGGCTGGCCATTGAGCCCCAGGGATCTTCCTGGCTCAGCCTGCCCAGCAGTGCATCACCAGCATGCACCACACCTGGCCTTTTCCCCACATGTTCTGGGGGTCAAGCTGGGGTCCTTGTGATTTCTCAGCAGGCACTTTATATAACCAGGTTATCTCTGCAAGCCTGAATAATTTTCTTTTTTAAAGCCCCTGGCTAAGTACAGCACTCTGTTAAAAATAGATGTTGGCTCAAAAAAAAAAAAAAAAAAAGGGCATTGTGGTATTCCTTTCACTACTCATTTTTTAAAAGACTCAGAAATTTACTATAGAAATGACTAGAGGAAAAACTGCCCAAACCAGCCATTAACTCTCTGTGGTTCTATTTGGATTGCAAGGAACTTACTTGATTTCTCTACTGGTAATATTCATCTGTTGCCCCGTCACAAAGAGACACTCCTATCTCTGTTCCTGAATGAAAGAACTCCAACTGTCCCTTCAGCCGTAAACCTCTATTATTTTGAAATGTCAAAGCCATAGTTTTCATCTCACACAATTCAGTGTCCTCCCTTTTCCATGTGCAGTGGAGTCCTTTGGACTCTCCCTCAGTTGTTCAAGGCCACTTTCTTCTCCTGGATCCTTTCTCTCACATCGAATTTCCAGTGACATGTGCACACACATGCACACACAAAGGCTCAGTTAGAGCAGCTTCTCTAATCATCTTTACACAATTGCAGACATGAACAAATGAATTCTGTGAAGAGATCATCAAAAGAGGTGGGTTGGGCCAGGCATTGGTGGCGCACGCCTTTAATCCCAGCACTCGGGAGGCAGAGGCAGGTGGATCTCTGTCAGTTCGAGATCAGCCTGGTCTACAAGAGCTATTTCCAGGACAGGCTCCAAAGCCATAGAGAAACCCTGTCTCAAAAAACTAAAAAACAAACAAACAAACAACAACAAAAAAGAGGTGAGGTGGGACTGCCTCAAAGAGCTGACATGGGGAGATAGAAAGTTCTAGCTACTGGACAGCAGGGTCAGAATGACCTTTTTAATTAGTTAGTGCCTTGATGGAGTTTGGTGAAAAGAGTCCCTGTTTGTACTACTCAATGTTCCTATGGCCAGTGCTGGCCTGAATGTAGTTTGAAATTGAAAAAAAAAAGTCGTGTGTGAGCAGGCCCTAGATTTTCTTTACCATTTCTCTCTCAGTGAATGCAAGAAAGAAAATGTTTTAATGGAGTGTCTAGGCCTAATTTGTTCTCATCCCTCATAAACAAAACAACTAGGTGCTAGCTACCCTCCATCTAATGAATATTCCCGAAAATCAGATGGTGTTGATTCTAATAGCAAAGAGACACTTCACAAAGAACCCTTGTTCTGGAAATGAGGTCATCTGGACAGCCTATCCATTAAGAAAAAGCCTATTCTGCCTTCAGAGGTCACCTATTGGGGCAGGAAATCTTTCAGCCAGCGAACCAACATCTGGCCCAAGTCTTCCAGGCTGAAATGCCAGTTTCCTGATCTAAATGGAACACACATGGGAGAGGGGAGAAAAAAAAAAATCTCCATTTGCAAGCGTTCTTCACGGAAGCCTAGATGAGAAACCTCAGAAAAAGAGCTGTTTTTGTACATCAACACAAACAGAACCCTCCAAGTACTTGTATGAAATTTGCATGTCTTTCTGAAGCAACTCCTAAGAGCAAAGAGACAAATTAATCACTCACTAGCAAATCCATAAATAAACTTGCTTTACCGATCACCATTTATACTGATTCATTCCAGACTGGGCAAGAATTTGCTTTTTTCATTTGTTTGTTCAGTTTGGGTGTGGCAGACTGAACCCAGGGCCTCAGGCTTGCTAAGCACATGTCCTACCTTCCCGCTATAGCCTTATTCCCACGGTTTACTTTAGGACTGTGAGAAGGGGTGTGGTGGCGGGGGTGGGTGGTGGGAGGGAGGTGGGGGACACAACACTAATTCAAAGCAACAGGACCAAACTTGAAAGAAAGAATTGAGAGGATGTAGTCAAAGATGGCCTTGAACTACCAATTCTCTAGCTTCTACCTCCCAAGTGAAGAGATTATAGGTATGTGCCACACTTGGCTTTAAAAGGAAGCTTTAGAAAGACTGGTAAGGGAAAAAAAAAAAAAAAACTTTTAGTACTTGGTGGTAGCTCTATATATCCTATATAATAGAATGGTCAGTCCATTTTAAAAAATGCAGGCATTGTATTCTCTCTCCCGCCCTCTGTTCCTTCCTTTTGCTTTTTTTTTTTTTTTTTTCAGTGCTCTAGGTACTTTGTATATACTAGACAAGTGCCCTGCCACTAAATGGCATGCCCAATCCTGAAATGCACACATTGCTGATGACACTAAATCATTCCAAAGTTTTCTAGCCAGAAACCAAACCGTGTCTTCAAAAAGCTGTCAATGAAACGTGACTGACACAAGGAAAATTTTAATTGTTTATTACTACAAGATTCAAAATTTTGGCAGGATGTTAAGAAAAACTATATGAGGTTCGCGTCCATCCACACAGCATTTATAGCTGTGGTCATTTATCCTTGCAAGTGATTGGAACCCAGAGGTTCACTATGAAGTTTTACGTGCTGTTTAAAGTTTGGAAAGAAACAACCCACTTTGTAGCTGAAGAATGATCAAATCAAAGATGATACCATGTTCGAAGGCTTAATATTTACAGAGTAAGATGTTAATAGAAACACATGTTTAAAGTGTGAGACATTAGCCTCTGTAAGGAAATACTCCTCAGAAATAAAGACTGCATGTCATGAGCACACAGGTGAGGTAAGCTTACAAATATCCTACATCAGTGTTCACAACAGTGTAGTAGGAGATCAGAATTTCTTTTGAACAAACAAGGGGATATACGATTGAAACTGTTGATACATTAAGATGGTGAATTAAATTAATTTTGAAAAATTGTCAATACTTAAAACAAACACTGCGAGTGTCAGCAACTAACACACTTACCCAGCATTAACTCTATGCAGGCACTCCTTTATGTGTTAAATATTTTGAATTCTATTTCAAAATTTATTTTGTAGGACAAGATGATCCTCTTGTAGCCCAGGATGATCTCAGACTCATTGTGTAGCTAAGGATGACCTTAAACTCCTGATCCTCCTGGAATCACAGATAAAAGCCACTATCTCCAGCTTAATATTTTGTAATACTACCTATTTGTTACCTTCTTAACATAGGGCTGCTATTTTTCCACTTTCAGATTCAAGTATTTATGAAGGCAAATGAAATGCTTGGCAGAAATAGAGAAGGAGCGGCAGGGAAGGAGGGAAAGAAGGCAGGCAGGCTAGCTCAGTAAATGAATAAATATAGCAGAAACTGAGGCTTGTCATACTAGTGTTTTAGACCACAACGTTCCCAATGACTGGCATAGTCAGTGAGTCCCAGAACTCAGTGAGTTTAAGTTCTAGATGCCTGGACTCCCTGTGTAAACACCTGCTAGAAATGGAATGACTGAGTTCCTGAAACTGAGGGGTAAAGGGAAAGTTCCTCTCCAAACAGCCATAGGAAGTGTACCCTTTTACCCTCTTGTGAGGACTCCTTGACAACTCACTGTTAAATCATGGAATGTGCTGTAGAAGGCTTACATAGAGCAGCATTTGCAAATATGCAGGAATGGCCATGGAAGATAACTCACAAATGGAAACTGAACCCATCCAACAACAGCAAGCCAAAACCATTAGGAGTCCTCTGTCCCCTTAAGTTTTCTCAGTGTGGCCTCACAGCTTCTCAATAACAACAAATATTCAGAAACCACATCTTTTGATCCACACATGGAGTTTCACTTTCTTGGTTTTTCTGGTCTGATGATTAACGTGGTGTCACAGGTGACCAAGAACTCTTTATTGGAGTGAGTATTACCATTTCCTAGCTTTGTAGATGCCAATGTGATTACATGTCTGCATCCAAGACAACCACTGAACTTCTGGACAGCAATTTCCCACTAGAATTTCTTGGGTACAGAGTCTACCTTCTTTACTGTTCACCACTAGATTTTCCACTAAGAGGTACTATTTTGAACCATTGGATATTTCCCCTGACTCCTCCCCTTTCTGGCTGACTTGGAATCCACTGCAAACTCAAACAGGTTCTGTGTCTGGTTGGTCAACACTGTATTCCTGGAGGCATGAATGGCAGCATTTTGAAGCATTCCTGTCTCCAGGCTCTTTGGTTTCATCAGCATTTGCTGTAAAAACAGCCTAGTTTGATCTCACATGTCCTTACCAACTGCAGTTACAGGCCTGGTCCCATGATTCTGTAATTCCTGATTGTTTGAGGGACTGAGGTTCTCAGTAAGGAGGTCAAACCCTCTACCTGCATTCTACCAACAGAAGGAGGTTGATTTCACTCAAGGACATTTATAATCTATGGAAGAAAACCATCAAACCTTCTCATGAACTGGTGGTGTCAAATACCACCACTCTTCTCATCTACACAATAAGATACCTCACGTTTAATGTCAAGAGAAGAAAGAGGTAAGAATCTAACTGCACACTGCCCATCGTTCCTGAGAGCTTTCTGTTAATCGAAAATTCATTCAGGGTAAGCCAACCAATCTGGGCATCATGCCTTGAGGTGGGCTGGGGCTGTGGTCCACTCAACGTCACTAACACCATGACTTATATCATCTGTGTGCTGTGTACCCACTTAATTTGTTCCTGGCGGGAATACATGAACTTTTATTTCTGCTATTATCCTCATATCCTGTCTAGACTGAAAACAACTTCTGAGCAACTCCCTTCAAGTTTGAATTAAGAATGAAGAAACCAAGAATTATGAATTAAGAAACCAAGAGGTCAGCCAGCCCAATGCTGCCCATGCTAAGACTCTGGTGGGTCACTCAGACTTCTTCACTGAAACTGCCAAGATCCAAGGAGAGACAAGGAAGCTACATATAACTGCTTCTAAAACCCAGTGAAGAGTAAAGCTCAGGCTTCTGTAGTACACACTGACTCCGCTAAATCATCTGGGGAAGTCGTGGAAGTTTTAGGTAGAAGTAACATTTGAACTTCATTTTGATGCTGGTTTGAAAGCCTCAATGCTTCAGGACATGAGTGAACAGAGGGATTATTGTGTCCCAAGAGCTGAGAAGGGGAAGCACCCACTGGGCCACAGCACATGGATTCAGAAAGGGTGAAATGGCCAGGCTGCTGCTGGCAGGCTATTTTGAGTTTTGAGATTTTTGTCAGGGCAAGAACACTGATTTATTATGGTAAAAAACAAAACAAAACATAAAAACCAAAAAACCTTTTTATCTTAAATTTTTTCTCTTCAACATCAGTACAGTGTCTTTAGTTCAAGAGAAGGGACAAAAATGAGAAGGTGGGAACAGAATATACTTGCTTCCCCTAAGCACCTAGGTGTTCATGGGAAATTGTGTGATTTTTTTTTTTGGGGGGGGTCCTGGAGATCAAACCCAGGGGCTTAGGGTTCAAAATCACGTAAAACTGATCAGAAAAAAAAAAAAAAAAGATGCTGCCCTTCTGAGAATTTTCCAAAACTCTAAGAAAGAGGATGAATACATGGACTTTGGTTTCAACCAGACCAAGTTGTGCTCAGAGCCAGTTTGTCTCTGATATTTACTTTTTTCATGGTCAAAGGAGGCCTGATAATCATGTTGATGCCACAGTATTGATATAATGGGTTAGTAAGGTCAAGTGCAAATATTTCATAAGTGGCTCACAGTAAATGATCAATGAAAGTGTACTAGCTTGCCTTATTTATTTATATTAATTAATTACTTATTTATTGAAATGGGGTCTCACTTTATAGTTCAGACTGGTTTGGAGCTCATTATGTAGCTAAAGCTGGCCTCAATGTCAAATGGCAGCCTTCCTTTCTCCTTAGTCCACAACCTCCTCCCGAGATCTAGGATTACAGGCATTGCCACATTAACAGGCATATCTACTTTTAGAAATTATCTCCCAGAAAAAAAGCACTTAATATTAATATCTAGCTCCAGACACAAAGCATTACTCTGTAAGTGATCACAGTGGTACTCTAACTTCCAATTGATATCAATGATAAATAGTGGTCCACTTACCCCCCTGAAAGTTTGCAGATCACTGTCTGACTTGAAAAATAATTTAGGGGGTAAAGATACAGCCTATTGGTAGAGCACTTCTCTAACACACCCGAACCCCTACGTTTGATTCAATACCCTAAAAAAGAAATCATCTGCACTATTTCCCGTGAACACCCTTGCTACTTAAAAGAGAAAAGTGCATTCGATGCCCACCTTCTCTTTCCTGTCCCCCCTTTAGAGCTGAAGACACTGTGATGATGCTAGCTGGAGGAGAAAGAAGGAAAATAGAAAATCCATCATAGTCCAAACTTTCGTTTGAGGAACTAAAATGAAAACATATGCCACTTTGATTATAGGAAAATGACCGTGAATGTCTGAGAAATAACTCTCAGACATCAGGCACACGATAAAACACTCAGTAGGATCAGTAAATTCCTCATTACCATATAAATTGTCTTCAAGTCTGATCTACTAGTATATGATTAATAATTGGGATTTGTTTTCTTCCAAGGAGCTGAATGACTGGAAGAAACCCATCAGAATTTCAAAGTCCATTCCTAAATTCACCAACTGTTTTTCTTTTGTTTTGCAGGGCGCCATTGGTTGCTGAGTGAGGAGCAGTGTAGCTGTGGCCTTGGCATTACATGCTTGTTCCAGGACAAGGGGATGCATCTCCTCACATTTGGCTTTCCAAAAGGAATGTTGCAAAAAGCACAGTTGCTCAGGGGCAGGATTTTTGCCTGCCCATTGTCTTCCTGTGGGAATTGTTGGTAGGATGCGAGGATCTCTGGGGCTGCTTCCTGGTTCTCCTTGCTTCCCTTGAGAAGGCCAAGCTTGTTTCTGCTGCTATAAATTTAATGCAACCTGAATTGCTCATGAAATCTAGACAGGAAAACACTGGGCTCATGCTGAAGGTAATGTTCAGGGGAACAAGGATTCCTTGTTGAAGTTTTCCAAAACTCAGAGCCTTGCAGGAGGCAGGGAAAGATTAGCAAGTCAAGGGGGATCACACCAGCAAAGCAAGTCCTTTGATTTGGAGTTAACACAGTACAGTCAAACCAGCTGACATGATTATGGGTTTTTCAATCTCTGCCAAGAGCAGGTACCAGCTTTGAATTCCATGGACCCTGTACAACACCCCCCACCCCCAGAGAGAGAGAGAGAGAGAGAGAGAGAGAGAGAGAGAGAGAGAGAGAGAGAGAGAGAAACATGTGACACAGTCACCAAAACCCTCATCAGTTAGATATATAAAAAATGACATCCCATCTGCTCTGCAAATGTCAGCAGCCACCTGTTGAGGGGTTGTGGGGTAGTGGAGAATGGGTCCTCTTAACACAGGTTTGTATTTTTATGCAAACAAAGAGTTGCTTCATTCAGTGTCCTGTCTCTGATACCACCCTCTGCTCTCTGCCAGAAATCCTTGAAATATCTTTGCTGTGGTACTTGGTAGCCACAAGAATACAAGCTGTGTTTAAATACCATTCCCCAGGAATCATGGAGCTTTCCAGACTTGTACAGTATACATAGCCAGTGGCACACTGACAGTTTTGGGCGTGTGAGCCTCACTCCATCTGTATTCACAATTAAGCATGAAGGAAAACTATAAGCCGTAGGGGGACCACTCTGAGCTCAAAGGTGTCTTCAAGGGTGAATCCTGAGTCACCAGAATGGGTAAATAGGAGACACGAGAGCTTTTCCCCAAAGATCTGGGGAGGAGGAAAGCATGTCAGAGTCAGATGACGTAAACACATCTGCTTCCAGAGGCCTCCATCACCGGGGCTGCTAACATGGTTTGCCTCTCACAACTTCTCAGCCCAACTTTAAAATCTCGCTTCTTTGTCCTTTCCTTCCCTCTGGTATTAACTCCCAAGCCCTTAAAATCACTTTGTAGCCAAGGATGACCTTTGAACTTCTGATCTTCCTGTCTCCACCTTTTGAGTGTTGGGATTACTGGCATGTGCCACCTCATCTGGTGTATACCGTGTTAGGTACTGAACCCAGGGCTGCCTGCACGATAGGCAAGTTCCACCCGCAGGTCCCTGACTTCTCCCCATCCCCCTCAGTTTGAAAATTGGCTCTGATGTCTTAGGGTGTGTGTGTGTGTGTGTGTGTGTGTGTGTGTGTGTGTTGGTATCATTTGGTGTATCTCTTTCCTCATTTGCTTGGTATCAAAGTAGGTCTCTGCCTGATGACACATCTACTTGTCCGTCAAGATGCAACCAAATGCTACTTTTCCTAGATGATTTTTGAATAGTCTCTTCCCAGCTGGTCACACTGCCTCTACCTCCTCCCCCTACCCTGAACTCTGTTCTTCCCTTCCCTCCTCCCCTTCCTGCCACAGCATCCTGCAAACACCCACTCCCTAGACATTTACCACACTGCATTTTAATTGTTAATTTGTCTCATTGTCTTTCAGGCTGGAGCTGCTCCAACGCAGGGACTACAAACTACAGTGGCTTGGGTGCCCCCACCCCCATCCCCATTGTTATTCTTAGTACCTCACATAAGGCCTGAACATTAAAAATGTTCAAAATATATGAGTCCACTCTCTCAGAGTTCTTACCCTATGCTCAGAACATGACTTTATGCAGTGCTCCCACTAATTTTTCTTCAACTTAAAGAGGAGGAACTAGAAATTTAGGAAGATGGGGCTGGGAGTGTAACCCAGTTGGCAAACTGCTTGACTAGTTAAAATTAACTTTGGTCTGGGTTCCAGTCCTAGCAATATGCAGCCCTGGGCATGGTGACCAATACCTACTTGTTAATGATACTCACACCTGAGAGGCAGAGGCAGGAAGATCAGAAGTTCAAGGTAATACCCTGCTACATAGCAACCTTGAGGTCAGCTCCGGCTTCATGAGACATTGTTTCCAAATGTAAACAAAAGAATCAACACATTTCTATCATTTAGAGTGAGGTGGGTGAAACCCAGGCACTCTACCAATGAACTATACCTACACAGTCCCAAGTCTGGCTTATGGAAGTAAATTTATATACTGCAAAACTCTTTCACAGTACAGTGCAATGAGTTTCACAATACGCAACCAGTGTCTCAGTCAAGATGTAGGGTGATCCATCACCCTACTGAATCCCCTCTGCTGTTCAGCCCTCAATTTCTCCTCCTTCCCACAAACTCTAGAAAACACTAATTAGATTTAGGGTTTTACCATTCTGCCATGTGAGTGTTAGGAATTGAACCCAGGTCCTCTAGAAGAGCAGACAGTGCTCTTAACTGCCGAGCCATCTCTCCAGCCCCATCTCCTCCGGTTTTTTTGTTTGTTTTGTTTTTTTGTTTTTGTCCTCCTATTCAGAACTTATTCTGGGACCAGGCCTTCCCTTTTTATACCCAAACCAACAGAGCATCTGAGTTATTTCATGGTAATATTAAATAAAATATGTTTGTTGTATAAATATCAATGGAAAACTCATTAAGCCATGAGCCAAGTGAGGAAATTGACTCAATTCAACCAACCAAGCAATTTACTCTCCAGTAAAATAGAGTCAAGTTAAATGGACCAAGGGGCTGGGCAAAACTTTTAATAACCTAATCCAACAAGCAGCAGCTGCCATTAGCGCCACGAGGGAGGTGACAGGTCATTCTGGTAAGGTCACATTCTCAGCACAAACCATACATCATCTGTGAAGCCTGTGATCAACAGAGTAGGAGGCCAGCAATACAATGGGAGGCCTGGAGCTTTGGGCAGCCATAGGAGCTGGCTCATAAATATCCTGTTCCAGGAGGAGCCTATTATTTATGGATTTGGCAGCTTATTTTACTGTAGGCTCTTCTAGGGTTGGGCTCATCTTCCTCTCCTGTCACCTGCAAAGGTGGTGCTGTGAGTGTGGAAAATGGCCACTTTTATGGGGCAAAGAAGGATGACTCAGAAGAGTTGTTACCACGCATGTTTAAAAATACCAAGACCCTGTGATCTGACCTACATCTACTTGAACACACTGTACGAAGTGAGTCTCCAGGGAGACAGCCCTGTGGCAAGGATGATGTACTCTCAGTCCCTGGGTACCGCTGTTTTCTCAAACACAGGGACCTGATTACTCTGGTACCATCTAGTGAACTCAGCTCCACTTCTCCTTCTGTTTGTTTACTAAAGCCAAAGGGATCAGGAAGGAGGCTGGCAGTTAGGGTACAAAGCCTCCTCCTTCTAGTGGTAATGCTCAGTATTGAGGCATTGTAAAGACCCCAGATAGAGCACACTCTTGGGCGTTCCTCCAGGTTCTAGCCCAGTGCTTCTTAGACTTTGGCTCCATCACAATCCCCTGGGGGTGGGGGTGTTCTTCAGAATGTCTAATCCAGGTAAAGGGGTCCTGGCCTGAGGATGACTAGTTCTAGCAAGTTCTTAGGTGATTGCTGCTGATTTAGGATCTATGCCCACTGTTTGGATGCTGTTCTTCTAAACTTTACACATCACTGAATTTCAGAATGTAATGATCACTGGATGGCTCCATTGTATAAGGAAATAACATAAGTGAAACCAAAGACTTTCATAGAGGTCGGATTCTTGGCAACCCCAGCTAGTTAATACATACTTGGAATTAAGATGAAAAGGTCTGCAAGTTAGAATAAGGCTACTAAAATTATAATATTCATTAGGGGTAACATAAGGGAGCCCACTTGGGTCTGTATATAAAATAATCAAATACATAGGGAACTGCTTAGAGCCATCAGTTGAAAAATAATGACAAAAGAAGTTGAGTTCCCAGAGCAGATTCCTTGCTCTGGAGAACTGACCATTCTGACCTGGAAGTAGTCCTGATGTTACCACTACATTACTAGCAAAACACAATAATTGATTTTCAAAATATTGAGGCCATTCTTTTCTTTACCTATTTAAATTTTTTATTCTTTTATTTACTCATAGGACAGGATCTGAAATATCCAAGTTTGACCTCCAACCCACTTAATGTAGCTAAGGATAACCTTGAATTTCTGACTCTCCTGCTTCCACCTCCCAAGTAATGTGCTATTACAGGCATTTGCCATCACACTTGGCTCTAAGCAGATCCAACCCAGGACTTAGGGTATGTTAGGCAAGAACTCTACCAACTGATCTACATCCCCAGCCCTACTAAAGCTATTCTTTTTTAATTAAAAAAATAAGTTCATTAAAATTTTATTACATTTATTTATTTGGGTGTGCATGCATGTGTGTGTGTGTGTGTGTGTGTGTGTGCATGCACATGTGCGTGTGCATGTGGTCATATACATGCCACAAGGACCACGTGAAGGTCAGAGGGCAACTTTGCAGGATTAGTTTTCTCTGTTCACCTTTGTGTGGGTCCTAGGGATCTAAGTCAGGTCATCAGCCTCGCACTGGTTTGAGTTTCTGGGCTGAGTCATCTTACTGGCCTCACTAATGCTATTTTAAAACACCTTCCTCCCATTACATCTCAATTTTGAGTAAAAGAAATAGCAACTGGTCACTAAAGAACTCTTCCTGAGTATGTAAAAAGACTAAAGGCTCAGCTTTGGATATACAATGAGAACAATTAGAAGAAGATGCTGCCTCAATCCAGATGAAACATGCCTGTAACTTTAGGGAGTGGAGTCATAGAGTTGCTGAAGGAACCTAGGAATGTTTTGTTTGTTTGTTTGCTGACTTCCTTTGATACCCTCAGATAATCAAGGTAGCAGGAGGGAGAGCCACAGTAAGAGTGCCAGGTGAGAGAAGTGCTCTGATGGTCTAGGAAAGGCCTCTTGGGTTGCAGCTTGAAGCCATGGAGCTTGAGGATGATTCTAGTGAGTCAAAACTTCAGTCAGTTGATCTCCATCTGTTCCCAGATCCATCCTTATCCCGTCTTCTGTTTATTTTCTGGGAGGATGCTTGTAGAGATGTTCTTCTGCCTTCCTCTGGTTGGGTCAATGGCAGAGGATGAGAAAACAGGAAAGGGAGGGGAAGGGTCTATAAATATCCTACTATGGTCTATTGGTCTCTGTGTCACACAGCCAAAAGTTCTAGAATCATCATTCCCCCATCTAATACCGGGAATCAGGGTGACACCTATCCCAGGGTACAGGTTCTTGATTTGACAACCGCTTCTTCTGTCTCCTCAGCTTTGGAGACGTCAGAGCCTTCCTGATGTTCCTAGTGTCTGACACTTGGCCATCTGCCATGTTTTCAATGCGAAACATCTCCACAGGCTCATGTATTTGAATATTCGGTCACCAGCAGATGATGCTGCTTTGAGGAGGCTGTGGACCTTTGAGGACACAGGGCCTAACTGGTGCATAGGTCACTAAAAGAAGGGCTCCCATTGCAGTATGTACAGCCTGCTGCTGCTGTACAACTCCCCTCCCCCCGAACTGTGAGCTGAATAAATTCTTCATCCATTAAGTTGTTTTTGTCAGGCATTTGGTACCCTCAGTGAGAAAAGTAACTAATTCCTCTCCTCATCTTTTATTATGTAATTCTGATTGTACCTGAAAGGTTCAGGCTTTAATGCTGACCGGCTCTATCTCTTTAAGAGGCAGACCCCGCCCCCCTGACAACAGTGGGGGGCAAGCATAGGGATGTGCTACTCCCTCACCACTCCATGTGTGAAGCTTCCAACTTCCCTGCTTTGCTCTCTGTCTCTGCCTCTTCTCTCTTCCTTCCTCCACATCTCTCTGGAGACTGACCATAGCGATCAGCTATTAACTCTCTCTTTCTTCCTCCTCTCTTACTCTCTGTCCTGCTCTGTTCTTTTATTATTCTCTCTGCTCTGCTGGGCCTATAATAAACTCTCTAATGTATTCTCTATAGTCTTATGTCTCATCTTGCGCCCTTCTTTCTTTCTAATTTAAGCAGAAATCTAACAGTACCTTTATTAAAAAGTGTTCTCATTCAGCCACAGTCAAACAGAGGCCCCCATCCCTTTACTCCCTGGAACCTGATAGAAGCAGGAATCAAAGTAAATGGGCCCATGGTTGTGCAAGAGCTTTGATGGCTCCTGCCTGCAAGCTACAGAGTAAGTGGCATCATTGACCTCTTTAGGGACAGTGCCTCAGTAGGTTAGGGTGACACGAAGGACTTGAGAAAAGAAGCCTGGGTCCACACATGTCAGTAGGAAATGATTCTGTAACAACCATCAAATGCATTAACAGAGGGAGTAAAGGTGAATACAGCCCAAAGAATTGTCTGGTCAGAAACTTATTAATGTAGGATGTAGAAGTACTTGAAAAATTTTTTTCAATGTCAAGAGATTTTAGTGATAGCTGGGCAGTGGGGGTGCATGCCTTTAATCCCAGCACTTGGGAGGCAGAGGCAGGCGGATCTCTGTGAGTTCGAGACCAGCCTAGTCTACAAGAGCTAGTTCCAGGACAGCCTCCAAAGCCACAGAGAAACCCTGTCTTAACGACCACCACCAACACCACCACCACCACCCCCCGAAAAAAAAGAGAAATTTTAGTGATAAACCAGGAGTTTTTTTCTGTTTCTGTAATGGCTCCTACCCTTTTTCTTTTTTGAGACAGGGTCTCATTCATGATGGCTGGCCTGGATCTCACTTGTGCAGCCCAAGCTGGTCTTGAGTTGCTTTCGTCTTCCTGTCTCAGTCTCCCATGTGCTAGGGTTATAAGGGCTGACCCCCCTTCCCCACCCTCTACCCTCCACCACTTGGTTATTAAGGTTTCTTGGAGTAGAAGGTTTACTTTTTGATTTGAGAGGCGTCCATCTTTTAAGACAGCAATCAGCGGCGTGTACTGCCTTCGGGTGCCATATTGCCTTATTTCATCTCAAAACATCTTCATTTCCACGTGATCTCTTCTTTGATGCCTTGGCTCTGGTACAGTACATTACTTAATTTTCTCATATTTACAAATTTTCTTTTGGTATTGACTTATACTAATTTTATGTTTGTTTGTTTTTTTGTTTTTTTGTTTTTTTTTGTTTTTCGAGACAGGGTTTCTCTGTGTAGCTTTGGAGCCTATCCTGGCACTTGGCACTTGCTCTGGAGACCAGGCTGGCCTCCAACTCACAGAGATCCGCCTGCCTCTGCCTTCTGAGTGCTGGGATTAAAGGCGTGTGCCACCAACACCCGGTGATTCCAGTACTTTTCTATCAAGCTTGGCTTTAAAGCCTCCCATGAAGTAATAGAAGCAACAGGGACAAGAGATTTCCATCCATAGCTCTCCCACAAGTACTAAAGCAGATCTTATAAAACTAGCAAAGTTAGGCTGGAGAAATGGCTCAGTGGTTAAGAGCACTAGCTGCTCTTCCAAAGGACCCAGGCTCAATTCCCAGGACCCACATGGCAGCACACAGCTGTCTGTAACCCCAGCTCCAAGTGACTTGACACCCTCACACAGACAAATGTGCAGGCAAAACACCGGTGCACACAAAATAAAAAAGGAATCATTGAAAAATATGAACATTTAAAAACAAAAACCTAGCATATGGTGGATCCTATGGTTCCAAAGGGCTCTTCTGATGTGACAGAAGCAGTCAAATTACTTATGTGTCCACCTCTGACTTCACTCGCCTTCATTGTCAAGATCACAGTAATGAGAGCTCTGTTTGGAAATTAAATGATAATTTAAAACAAACAAATAGACTTTGTGCCAGGAGTAATCACATGAAAATGACTTAGTGCAACATTTGGTACCCAATACTCAATGAATCCTTTTCTTTTCTCTCTTTCTGTCTTCCCTTTCGGACAGCCGCCTGCCTACCCTGACATTCTGGGTGTTCTCTCGCTCTGAAGAGTGGAGTCCACCGGGGAAAGTTGCTTACAGATTTGTACTGCTGAGCCTGCCTGCTCCCTCAAACTCTAACCCCCAAAGTACAACTTTCCTCCTCTCACCTGTCTCCCTCCCTGTTTCTTGTGTGTGTGTGTGTGTGTGTGTGTGTGTGTCTGTCTGTCTGTCTGTCTGTCTGTCTGTCTGTCTGTGTGTTTTCTTTCAAACTCCAATATGTGTATCATAGAGTTTCTTTATGAGTTGGGATTTAAATCCTTTCATCTAAGAGACAAAGAATCTTCAAAACAGACCACATGCTCCCTAATGACATTACTATTAATAAAGAAGGATTTTTACCATTCTCCATTCTTCCCTAAAGCCAAAATTCAGAGAATCATCGTTTGTGATAGTAGTGGGTTTCAGTTTGTTTTGTTTTTGTGTCTTTTTGTGTGTATGTTGTTATGTGTTTGAGGCAATCTTGCTAATCTACTTAGTCTGGTCTGAAACTCCTGAAATTGCTGCTGCTGTCTTGGCCTTCTGAGTAGCTGGAATTATAGATTACAAAACACCCAGAGCCATTCTAGGGATCTGGGAATTATAGCTTCAGTCTGGTTCCTTGCTCTATTTGAAAGAACAGAACTGTTTTTCTTTAGTTTTTGTGATCAGACCTGTCACAGGGGGCTATGTCAAAGGTTGGACCACTCTATGAGGATACCACAGAGAGCAATCATCTGCTAGGCCTAGAAAGGTCCGACTCAGTGACCTTGAGTTTACTGTTGTAGACAATAGAAGCCATGAGAATGAGCATTAGCATAAAACCATCTCTGGAAACTGATCAGACTAATGAAAAGACAACTCATTAATCAGTTCAGTTCTTGGAACTGTATTTAGGTTTTCAGCCTGCCACAGTCACTTTACTAAATCACTGCTGACAGCATGTTATGGTGATGTAGACACAGCAAAGAGTTCATTCATTTCTACCCCAATGTAATTTATTATCTTTCAGATAGGACCTGCCCTGGGCTGCCCTAGTGAGGACAGCCAGGGACTTACAGTTTTGTTTCCTTCCTGATACCTCTATACCATTTTCTGTTTCTAAATGTTTGTATTGGGGTGTGGGGAGAAGAGCAGACTATTTTATTTGGCAAATTTGTTTGGATTAGAGTTGAGACTTTGTGACAGGAGCGATCATTCCCAATTTTTCTTGCATCCTCCTAATTTAATTTTACCTTTCACCCTAATGTATCTATGCTATTTATTTATTTATTTTATTTATTTATTTTTCAAAAACAGGGTCTTACATAGGCCAAGCTGGCCTCAAACTTATGTGTAGTTCCCGATGACCTTGAACTTCTGATCATCCTGTCTCTACCTTCACAGTGCTGGGATTCCAGGCCTGTGACACCATGCCTAGTTTTTTGTGCCCTGCAAGGGGATCGAACCCAGGGCTTCCTGCATACTAGGAATGAATTCTACAACTGAATTTCATCCTCAGCCCCACACAAATACATCTCAGGCATAAAATTTTCAGGCATAAAACTTCAGATATCTCTGCAATGGGATTTAAATCACTAAGATATATAATTCTATCAAAACCAGTAAATACTGAAAATAAAAGTCAGCCTCTAAAACCATTCTGAAAAGGAAATTCCTATAATGTGGGATTTCTCCATGCCCTATCACAAGCCATCCTACTTATAACTGTAGTTAAAGATTTACCGTCCACAAGAAACTGTTTTCTCTCAAGAAGGCAGAGAATTTAATTTTTCTTCCTTCTGTTTCCCACATAGTGTCAGCAGTGTTGGGCATTGAGCAAAGGCTCAACAAGAATTTACTTCTGAAAGTGTGAAGTTTTTCAAAAGCATGCTATACTTTCTCTATGCTTTTATTTATGGAATACTTAATGATACTTCAACTCAAGAGAAAACCTTACCTAATTACTTCCCCGACAGCAAACTTACAGATTTGGTTAAAGTGGGAAATTACCAGATGAGATCTTATAGGAAGGCTGTGGAAGTTAGCAGCTTAACACTAGAGCCCATCTTATAGGAAGGCTGTGGAAGTTAGCAGCTTAACACTAGAGCTCTTGCCTAGCTTGTGCAAGGCCTGGGTGTGGCCCCCAGAACCATCTTCAGAAAGAAGAAAACACAAGAGAAATTATGGCAACTTTGAAGTTAACAATTCATTATACTGACTATTTTCCTTAAAACTTGTAATTTATAGTCACATACTAATTTTGATCAAAGGTAGTAGTATTTTATTAACATGGATGCATCATGGTGATGGATAGAAAAATATACATTTTCGCATAATTTTATCCTGAATATTGTGTGCTCTCTCTCCCTCTTTCTCTCTCTTTCTCTCTCCATACATAACACACAAACACACATACTCTCTCTCTCTCACACACACACCTGAAATTCATGTTTTAACTGAACAGCTCATAATTTCCTGGACATATATATATATATATATATATATATATATATATATATGTAAGTTTGTAAATATATATATATATATATATATATATATATATATATATTTGTAAATTTGATGACTGAAGCTCCAAAGAAAGCAATATCAGTCTCATTTCAAAGTGTTACAATCAAAGAAAGTTGATTCAGACAGAAGCCTAGAACTTGACTCAAACACCATGTGCCAGGTTTGGGCACCAAGAATAAACAAAGGGGAGAAATGACTTTCCTACCCAGGCCTTGGTGTGACACTCCATGGGGCCATTCCTTTGGGCTTCCTAAGGTCAGAAGTTCTCTGAGGTTGTGCACACCATGACCTAGAGTTTTCCTCTCCATGCTGAACAACAAAATGACTGTATCTCACATTACAGACCTTCACCAGGGTACTCTTCCAGAGGTTTCTTCCTACTTCTGGAGGCACCATCTGTCCTTGTAGAGATACTAAAAATATTAAGAAGACAGCAACAAAGATTCTCTTCCTCAAGGACCTTTCTTGTCTCTGGTTAACAGTGAGGGCTAAAATTATGTTTTAAGTTTTAATTACTGTGCTTAAGAGATCTATAAAGCAAGAAAATGCTTCTAACCTGTAAGTCCGACCTTCTTTCCCAAAGACAGATAAACCTGTAAGCCCCACTTGCCCAAGGATAGGTAATTTCCTGGAATGCTGGAGGTTGTTCTTGTAAGATAATAAGCCATGTGTTTTCACTACTATAAACGTGGTTGGTTGCCCCAATAGCACAGGATGTGCTTAATCATATGTAGGCAGGAAGTACATCAGGATACATTCTTGCCCCCATTGGATGAAGGTGGGAAGTACATTCCTTGTGGGTTTGGCCTTTATAAGCCTCTGACTAATGTAATTCACAGACATTTTCTGAGAATCCCAGGAATGGACCTGGACACTATCCATTGTCTTGACCAGTATTTAATAAAGTTTGTTTCAAATTTGGCTCCAAAATTGGGGTAGTGGTCTTATTCTCACCTGGTAGGGCCAGCATAACTTCATGCAGCTGTTGAGAGCACCCACAGCTGCAGACCTTTGATTCTTGGCTTTTGCCTGCACAGGCATGAAGATTTATCCTTTGTACAAGCATCAGAAGGCCTTGGATCTTTGTTTTTTTCTCTGAGATAAGGTTTCTCTGTGTAACTGTCCTGGCTGTCCTGGAACTCACTTTATAGACCAGACTGGTCTTGAGCTCACAGATACCTGTAGATACCTGTCTCTGTCTCCCAAGTGCTGGGATTAAAGGCATGCACCACCACTGCCCAGCCAAGGCCTTGGATCCTTTAGGCAGCACCAAGTGCCAGAGCAGAGTAGCAGAGTACTTTGATATATCGTGTGTTCTTTTCCTCTTACATGCCAAGAGAAACCTCTCTTCCTTCTCCCTGTCTTTAATTCCTTCCTCACATTGCATCAAATAGACACTGGACTTACTCCAGGACAGAGGTGACACTCTGGGCAGAAACACTCAGGAAGGCTGCAGGTCCAGGCTTGCTGCCTTGAGAGACTGATATAATTATTTAAAGCCACTTGCTAGACCTGCTATTCAATCCTACAGAGCCTTAATTTTCTCTTCTCTTAAATGGAGCTCTGAAGTAGCATCAGCCTGTCCAGTCACATGAGCTAGTAATGCAAACATTCAGATAGGGCTGGGCATATCCAGGGTGGTGTGGGGTTACGGTTATAATGGGTAGACTGGTGTAAAACATCCAGGAGCATCCTAAGTGCTGATCATATGTTACTAGTTTTAAAATAAAATATATATTTAGCTATACAAAGCTATCACATGGAAATTGGCATTCTAGCAAACATTCTATCTTCTAAAACTACAGGGATTTCCAGCAGGTCTTTTAAAAAGATGTATTTATTTTAATTTTATGTGTATATTTGTTTGCATGTATGTCTTTGTACTGTGTGATGACCCAGAAGAGGGCATCAGATTCCTTGGAATTGGAAATACAGGTGGTTATAAGCTATGTGGGTGCTAGAAATGGAACTCAGGTCCTACCCAAGAGCACTTAGCACTAATATATTAGCGTATTACAGAATTTCATATTTCCTGCTTGGGAAAACTCTGTGCAATTAGCCTCCCAACACTTACTGAGAGGATATAAAAAACGAGGAATGTTTTTTGTCTTCAGTGGTCTAGAACAGAACACAGTCCAGACTACTGGAATGTTGGAAATCTGTGGTTTCACTCGGGGAAGTGATATAGTCAGTGGAGTAGCTGTTGTTACCCACTAGGTGAAACCCTGGCTTCTGTCACCATGTAGCCTTGACCTATACAGTACTCTGGTAGAGAAAGGTATGCTGGGAACCATTTCCCATTTGGGACTATTCTTCCTCACGTGGGGATAGGGCTTTTCTCTAGCAATTTGCTAGCACCAGTGTGGTCCAAACATGCCATAGACCAGCAAGAAAATGGCACTACGCTCTATGGCACAGGTACCCAGTTACCAGGACACAGTGTGTGTTGGGGGAATCAAAAGAATTTTTTGGCTGGGCATTGGTGGCGCACGCCTTTAATCGGGAGGCAGAGGCAGGTGGATCTCTTGTGAGTTAGAGGTCAGCCTGGTCTCCAGAACCAGTGCCAGGATAGGTTCCAAAGCTACACAGAGAAACCTTGTCTCAAAAAACAAAACAAAACAAAAAAGAAGAAGAGGAAGAAGAAGAAGAAGAAGAAGAAGAAGAAGAAGCAGAAGAAGAAGAAGAATTCTTTGAGTGTTATTATGTCTTCCTTTTTTTTTTTTTTTTTCTTTTCTCTTTCTAAGGAAGAAGTTAAGAGCAGATGCCAGAAGGTTAGGTTCTAGTCATCTAAAGAACAATGCAGTGGTGGTGTACACCTTTAATCCCAGCACTTGGGAAGCAGAAGCATGTGATCTTTGTGAGTTTGAGATCAGCCTGATCTACAGAGTGAGTTCCAAGAAAGCCAGGTCTACACAGAGAAACCCTGTCAAAAAAAAAAAAAGAAAAGAAAAGAAAAAAGAAAAAAGAAAAAAGAAAGGAAGGAAGGAAGGAAGGACAATGCATCCATCCTGCTCAGAAAAAGACCTTGAAAAGGGCCTTGGTTGTTTATTTGTTTACTTGGCTTCTTCTCTTCAGAAAGGCTCAATTTTAGGGGGACAAGAGTAGGGACAAGAAAGGAGTTAGCTGGCATCCATGTATTTTTGTGTTGCCTGCATTAGAAGTGGGAACCAGAGTCGATGCATTTGAGTAAATGACTGTGCTAAGATTTCCAACTCATGCTCTTTGGAAAAGGCAAATGTCAGTGTAGCACAGAGAGCTGGGGCTGGAAAACCCTACTGAGCTGTTGAAACACTGTAAGGAGAAAATTGGTGCTTTATCCAGGTGCTTCCTCCCACCCCAGTTCAGCACGATGTAAACAGAATTCAAACCTTCCAGGCAGTTATTTTGTGCCACCTTACTTCCCTATGGCAAATTAGAGCCCAGGACTGAATCACAGAGACTTAAGTCCACAGCTCAGAATGGCCACTCATACAGTATTATTTGAAATGTGGGCCATTAGCAATGGTGCATTAGCAATAGATGCAGTCCTTTTGTTGATAGAGCAATAATGAAAAGGGCAGCAACTGTGTATCAAGTACCTTATGGGTCTAGGCAGGTGCTGGGCAAGTGTATAACTAGTTGTTGATTCATTTTGTCTACATCCTGATAACAAAGAACCTACTGCTATCAATCCAGTTGGGACCTCACTGTGGTGAGGAAGGGCCTTCCCGTTGCCCTCTCTATGAAAGGGAGGTCCTTTGATCCCTGTCATTGAGTCACTAAGGTAAGGGACCGGGATTCATAAACTGACTCTGAAGTCTGTTTTTAGCCATTTTTTGAATTTGCCACTGGCTTTTGCTTTCAACTCTTTTTTGATCTCTGTCCCTGGTCAGGGTCCACTGACCCTGTGACAGCTTCCTGGCTTTGTGGATTTGTTTAAATTCTTGCTGCTTTCCTTGTGGCCAACAGTACATCTGCAAGCACACTATATGACGATGGAACCGAATCTATCTACAAAGTTGAAGTACATCACTCCAGAAAGATGTAAGAACGGCCCGTGTTACCCATGTTCCTGTGGTTTAGCCAGCCTGGGTATGGCAGATATTGGCATGTCATGCTTTTTTCAAGAATTAGAACCCCACTTTGCTTTCCGGAATCATGTCAGGGTCCTATTGTAACTCATAGACTTTCCCAAGAAACAATGTGGCCACCCACATTAGGCCAGCGGCCATTTCTTCAGGTTTCTCTAGCTGCCTGGTGAATGGTAATGCTCAGGAAATGTATAAATGTAACCAACATCTCTGAAGTCCAATAAGTGAATAAAATCTTTACCCTTTTCCCTCCAAAGACAGCTGTCATGACAATCCTAAGTCAACCTACAGTGTAATTGCCAAAGAACCAGATACCATGTTTAATGATTTGTGGGGTGGATCTTACACCATACCCAGTGGACAAACTACAGGATGCTGGTACACAGATTTTAGAGAATACAGTTCTGGCACCAGTAATGTGAATGGAACCTCTAATTCTCCTTCCCTTCCAGGATGAGCTGGGTTTCCAGTTCCTCCTCACAATGCAGCCTATGTTGGGGATAAGCAAAGCAGGCGTTAATGTACTACCTTCTGCAAACCCCTCAGGGTGGTTCACTTCACTTACACTCTAAGAGGAAGAAAAGTAAGTGGCCAAGGCTATCTCAAACCCATCATTCAGTGGGCAGAACTGCAAATAGATTGAGGGTGTTTCATTAGCGGCTGATTTCTTGGGGTATGCAAAGAGCCAGGCCTAAGGAGAAGCCTACAGAACTCTTCTTCAGGAGACCTGTGGTCTGAGAATGTTCACAAGGACTGTTCCTAGCATCACTGGCCTCCTATAGGTTTGGATCATCTGGCATTGGCAGGTTGCTCTGTGGCCACTTTATTCTGAGCTATGTGTGGCTGGACTGAGGTGTTCTAGATTACTGCAGAGCAGTGGTTCTCAATCTTCCTAATGTTGCAACCCCTTAATACAGTCCTCATGTTGTGGTGACCCCAACCATAAAGTTATCTTCATTGCTACGTCATAACCATAATTTTGTTACTACTGTGAATTGTAATGTAAATACCTGATGTGCAGGATAACTGATATGTGACCCCTGTGTAAGGGTTGTTTGACCCCTAAAGGGGTCGTGACCCATAGGTTAAGAACCACTGCTGTAGACCATGGTAGATCTGATTTACTTTTCAGGGCTGCTGCTGTTGAATTAAATAGACATTTTAAAGGCTTGGTGTAGAGCCTGTGAGCATTGCAATTGCCTATCATTTGTCCACGTTGCGGTGCTCCAATGCCCATTTACCGGAAGAGCAGAGCTGCCAGGGCTCGGCTCTGCCTCTGAACCACATCCTAAGTGACTGAGCTCCTATGGGATGAGATATCTGAGCAGTGTGTCCTTCAGAGCACTCCCAGGGGAAGAGGCTCTCAAAGGCAATTTTTCTAGGTGAAGGGCCCCATAGGGCAGTACATAAACACCTGCAAGTGACTTAAGGCTGAGTGCTGCTAATATTGGCATTAATATTCATATTCCCTCATTTCCATGCAAGGCTCCATTAACCCATATCCTGGAAAGAAGCAGCATGGGATTCTGCAGGAGGGAACCCTTAGGTAACTGTGTTACTCTCTGTCTGTGGTGGATGGTGGGTGAGCCCAGGACTCGGGGAAGACAATGGACAATTTTAAAAAAATTGAATTGGTTAACCATTCGAATTGGATAGACTAGTTATATAGTTCCCGAGGCAAGAACTCTGGGTTCGACTGTCTCTTCTGGCTGTGTGAGTCTGCAAAAATACCGTTCAAGAAGCAGCTCTGCCCACCTTCTAGTCTCAAGTAACACCTCAAGGCACTCTACTAAGTACATTTCCAAAGTTAGCTCCTTCCTGTCCCAGTCCAGTGTGTTTTATGTCACCTGCCCGATCGTGTGACCAGTGTTCAAAATTCTAGCTGTTCTTTTTCAGAACATAATATAACCAAACTCTCTTAGACACCAGTATCAGAATTTCTTTAAATTCCTTCTGCAAGTCTGAAGTTTTCAGTTCTTTTTTTTTTTTTTCCGTAGCCCCCAAAGTCCCCTGGGAAACCAGCAGCAAAATGAATCACAATTACAAAGAGCTGATACACCAAGCTGTGGTTTTATTCCCAGCCCTTGTTTTTGCCCCACTTTTCCTTTTTAATGAATAGGACAGTGATCACTGGATAAGTCCTGTCTTGTTCCTTCTTTCACATCTCATCATTTTTTTCTCTCCTTATTTAGCATTCTTGGAGAATGCTACCTCACCAGACTTGGCGAATGGTTCTCATTTTCGGATACACCAAGACCAGGGAGAATCTAAACAGCACTTCTAGTGCTTTGATGGTTTGAGCCATCACAGTCCATAGGCACACTCCACTCAGGCAGGTAGGGAGAATAGGGCTGGCTCCCCTTCTCTCGAAGACCACCTTCAGGCGGATATGACATCTTTCTATACATGATAATCTTGAGTGCTTACTAAACAGTATTTTCCTGCATCATACAGGAACTGAGACTTCCATATCACAGATCTGAACACTGAGGCCCGAGAGGCTGAATGAAGGTTATTCTGCTATCTTCTCCCTTTTATCCACCCTCCTTTTTGTATTAATCTCTCACTCCCTTAAAAGCTATTTTCAACTGAATTTTTGCTTGAAGCAAGTATGAGCAAATTACTAATTCCTGGTTTTCAACGATGTCCTAATTAGTCAGTGATGATACATCCCCATGGAAAAGAAGATGGTAGTTCTGTTTACCAGTCTTTGGTCCCTTATTTCCTCAAGTACGCATGCACTAACATTATGCACTTTGTAAAATCTTATCAGTAGATGACTAATTTATATGCACCAAGAAGTGGAAAGCCAGAGTGCATGTGTATGTTTACAGATGTCATCAAGTAAAACCAAGAAGTTAAATTCATCTGGCATAGGCTTAATGATGTACATAATGATTATGTTGCATGGTAGTTAGGCAGTAATGGGAAGCATCCTATAGCAATGAGTGTACTGGTGTGAATTTACATCGGTTTTCTTTGATAATGTTATTAAACAATATTATCCACTTATTCATATCAGTTTAAATCAAAGGGAGATTATTGGCTTTCACAATAGGAATATCAGTGGTGGATCCAGTTACTTAGAGATGTTACTGAGACACCCTCTCCCTGCTATCCCAAGTCTCATATAGCACAGACTAGCCCCCAACTCCTTATGTAGCCAGCAATGACCTTGAACTCCTGATTTTCTTGCCTCCTTCTGCCTGGTGCTTGCATTACTGGTGTACACCACAATGCCTAGCCTGTTTGAAATGTCTTTTGTCAAAGCAACTCTTAATTCTAGACACAGAAAAGGGGACATTGGTGCAAATGCTGTAGGAGAGACAATGTAAAGGTAAGAGGAAGCATGTAGAATCAAAATGTCATCTCAATTCTGTTTTGACAAGGAAGGGAAAAAAGAAGGAAACAGGGGTTTAAGAGGGTAACTTCTGATGGTTTAGAACATAGTACAGAATTATGGTTGATGACAAATTATTGAATATTTTAGAGAAAGTAGCAGAAAATGATCTTGAGTGTTTCCAATACAAGAAAAGCATCAATGTTTGATGAATTTTCTGAATATTCTGATTACTCTGATCTGGTTATTACAGATTGCAGACTTGTACTGAGATGTCACATTCTAACCCACTGAAATCTACTCCTGTGATGCGTCAAATAAAAATACAGATATAATTTTTAAAAAGGGAGGAGGGAAAGAATAAACCATCCAAAAGTAACAGGAAGAAGAAATTCTGAAGACTGAAGACAGAACAATTCTTCTGGCTTTTCAAATTTGCTGACATCAGTCCAGTTGACTGGACACAGAGAATGGCCCCCAGACTCATCTTGGCAGCAATTCTGCTGTATTGGCCATGATTACTATTGATCTAGGTTCTTTCAAGGCTTCTTAGTTTATTGAATGGAAACTCGAGTTTAGAAACTCTACTATGATTCTTCTCCGAGGATTCTCAGTAGCCTGAACAATCATTGCTGAATTGTGCAGTTATTTGAACAAGTGAGAAGCATTGTAAGTGAAAGACTACAGGAGAAACTCGGCTGTCAGCTGTAGCAAAGGCCCTGCCTAGGATTTCTTAATGAAATCAGACTTTATTTTCTTTCCTGATGCAGTCTGCGATTTTGCTATGCAGAACTCAGAGTGTCTCAAACTTGAATCCAGGAGAGAGAGAGAAACAGTTCAAGCAACCGTGCTAGTCATGGCTGTTAAGCTACAGCAGTAAGGGTGTCATCATCCAATGCATTATTAGTGATTGAAAAGGTTCCTGAGAGGCTGCCTGCTCTGAGATATGATCACATGGCTCAGACACCTTAAGATAGTCTGAAGATTTTCCAGAGTCTGTAATACAAGGACCAAAAAGTGACAACACAGTTTCAATTAATTAATTAACTAATTAATTAATACTTGCAGTACTAGAAATCAAACCCAGGACCTCTTACATACTGGCAAGTGTTTTACCAGTGAGCTACAGCCTGGCTCCTTTGGTGTTTTGTGTTGTTTTGTTTATTTGTTTGTTTTTTAAGGTTTTATTTATTTATTATGTATACAGTCTTGTGCCTGCATGCCAGAAGAGGGCACCAGATCTCTTTCAAGGTAGTTGTGAGCCACCATGTGGTTGTTGGGAATTGAACTCAGGACCTCTGGAAGAACAGTCAGTGCTCTTAACCACTGAGCCATCTCTCCAGCCCCTTGTTTGTTTGTTTTGATGACATTCACTCCTCAGTATGAGAAAGACTTGAACATGTGCATCAAAAAATGTTCTAAAAAAAAAAAACGCCAATAAAGAGAAGTATCTCCAGAGAACTGTCCCAATCACCCTGCATCCAATAAAGAAGTGATGATGTTATTTATGGTCATTTCTAGGCCATGTAGCTGTGCTAATATGAACAGAACAACAGGAAATGCTAGTGATGGGGTGACACAGACTAGCCAAGGGTACCTTAAAAGGCAAGCACAAAGAATTCCCTCTTGGCTCTTTCATTTTTTTTTTTAATTTAAAAAAGTTATATTTGTATGTGTGTGTGTGTGTGTCTGTCTGTGTGTGTGTGTGTGTGTGTATGTGTGTGTGTGTACACAGGCCTGCATGTGCCTTGGTGTAGATGTGAGAGTCAGTTCTCTCCTCTGTCAGATCTGAAGACCAGATTGAAGTCTCCAGGCCATGAGTCTTTTTTGATTGTATTGCAAGACAGGGTTTCTCTGTGTAACAGTCTGGCTGTCTTAAAACTTGATTTGTAGACCAGGCTAGCCTCAAACTCACTGAAATCTGCCTCCCTCTACTTTTCAAGTGCTGGAATTAAAGGTGTGGCCTCAGGCTATGAGTCTTAAAGCCCTTGCCAGCTGAACCATCACACTGGGTCCAGCGCCTTGACTCTTTCAGACTAAACCTAGAATAACTTTAAAAAAGTTAACTCCCAGATCTTTGCTTTTCCCAAGGTCTCATGTAATTCTGAGGGTGACCTTGAACTTGCCTAGTTCTCCTGCTGTTACCTCCAGAGTGATGGGATTACAGATGTGTGCTATCTTCGCTGATTTTAATTGTGTCTGAAAAATAGGAACTAAGAACAAGAACTATGAGCTTTACCTTTCATTGTGTGAGGACACACATGTGTAAGTACACATGTAGAGGTGGGCGACATCTGCTGGGAGTCAGTTCCTTCCTTCTCTCATCTGGATCCCTGATACCAAACTTAGATTGAAACACCCTTATCTGCTGAGCCATCTCGCCGGCCTAAGGGCAATGAGTTTTATATATGTGTGTCATAGTTCAGACCCGTGGATCCCACTTGTTTAGTATATAACTGAACAGTGATTTCAGATTGGTCATGGTAGCATTCACATGTTAAACACAAGTAAGAGCCAGGACCCCAGTGAAGAAAGTCTACATGTTCATGAAATCATTATTGTTTTTATCTGAGAGCACAACCAACTCCTTTTAGACGTTAATCTTTGATTCTATTGTACATGATAGGAAGTTCTCTTCTACCTCCCAGTTAATAACTAGGAATTGTTAGCCTGGCGGTGGTGACTTACACCTTTAATCCCAGCACTCGGGAAGCAGAGGCAGATGGATCTCTGTGAGTTTGAGGCCAGCCTGGTCTATAAAGTGAGTTCCAGGATAGCCAAGGCTACACAGAGAAACCCTGTCTTGAAAAATAACAACAACAACAATAATAATAATAAAATAGGAACTAGAAATTGTGGTACAATAGAGGCATGTATGTTACAGGAGAGATCAGCCACATTATATTGGATATTAAGTCCTGCTCCAGGAGACCAAAGCCACACCTAACAATGTTAAAGCCAAGAACCTGAGGCTTGGTAGGCATAGGCCTTGGGGAAACCTACTACTATTACTCTGCCAAATAGACATAGTAATAAAATCACTCCTAAAGATATATTGCTAGACCCATAGATCAATGCTCAGTCATCGAAGCTTCTTCTTATAGTGTGTGGTAATTAACATAGACCGATGATGTGTAGAGAGTGAAAGACTTTGGAGCACTCTGTCCTAAATGGATTGTCTATATCACACCTGTCCCCTCAAGGCTCAGAGATCTATCCATGTGGAATAGGGAGAAGGATGATTGTAAAAGCCACAGGTGGTGGTGGGTGACTTCAAAGAAACGGTGTTTTCAGGACACAACAGGACAGATGCACAGAGACTGTGACAGTCTACATCCAACCTGCACTAGCATAAGCCAGACAAAACCTCAGCATTTCCAGAAGAAGTAGGCATGAAGTCCTGTCCCTAGCTGAGGAGCGATGGGCATTTATTTGATTGCTGCTGGGAGTGGAAAAGTTCGTTTTCTTTAATGGAGCTACATCTAGTATATCCACCACACTCCAGAGCAGGGTCCAGGCCTAGGAGCCGTCTCTCCGCATCTCTAACATTGACTGGCCTAATCAAGCTTATTCACTCTTGACAAAGGTCACCACTGAAGACCACAGACACCAGAGGATTTCCATAGTGCTTCCTTCAGACAGATGCACTCAAAGCCTTGAGACAGAGGAGGCATCAGTCCTTCCTCTTACTACTCTACTGCCCTTTATGAGGAAACCATAGAAGACAACGACAAAAATGAAGCAAGGGGCTCTGGCCAGTGACCTATCTAGAGTCAGGTAGGTTTAGAATCATGTGTTCTGCAATGAACAGCCCATGATGTTTGCACAGGGTGAGTCACTCTTGCTCCACCTTGAACCTGTACCAGCAGCTCCAGTTTTTTTCTTTTTTTCCCTCTTCTGTTTCCTGTCATCCACTCACAGTAGAAAGGGTTTCTCTAGTTTCTTCCAGGTATGGATGGCTAGGTGACTTGGGCTAGAGAAGCTCCCTAGAACTTGACACTGCATATTTTTCGTTTGTTTGTTTGTTTTCCTTGACCTTCTTTGGTACAGTACATAGAAAAGGGTGCAGGGACATCCTTAAATTGTTCCTTGCATGAGACTCAGCAGTTTCACGTGACCAACTCTCTGTCGGTCTAAAGGTCAGAAGGTGAAATCTTTGTGCCCTATCTTGTTTGGCAACCAGACCTAGATAACAGATTTTTTCAATGTGCTATGTTCACTTTAATCTAACTGCTACCGGGATCCATTTTTCTGACTTTAGAATAGATCAAAAGTGGAGTGTGTGTGTGTGTGTGTGTGTGTGTGTGTGTGTGAGAGAGAGAGAGAGAGAGAGAGAGAGAGAGAGAGAGAGAGAGAGAGAGAGCTCAGGCATGTGCATTCCGTGTATGTTGGTATAGTGGCTTGAAGACTGGCCTGGCATTTACTGAGAAGTAGGAAACTGCAGAATAAAAATATTCTTGAAATCAGAAAAAGGTGACCAAGGAGCACAAATGTAGCAGACAAGAATGAACGCAGTGGGGGGTGGGGCCATGACAACTTAGTGGGTTAAAGTACTTGCCACACAAGACTGATGACATGAGCTCAATCCCTAGAGCCTCCCTAAAATCTGGATATGGTGGCTCACATGAAGCATTCCTATGTCAAAATGAGGCAGAGGCAGGAGAATGGCCAGAAGCTCACGGGCTAGTCTGAAGTTAGGCTGTACAGCTGCAGAGACTGGTCTCGAACAGGTATAAAGTGAGAACTAACTTGGAAAAGTTATTCCCTGTCCTCCACACACAGGCACACACATGCCTCCCCTGTATATGCACACACAAGAATTTATGGAGTGAGAAGTTGTTTTTTAAGCAGGGAGATGGCTTCCTGTTTTGGGTAAAGGTGAATATTTGGCCAAGGCTTTTCCTTCTAGATATTCAATATGTTTATTTTAAGTACCTGATTTTTAAAGCCCCTGTATGCTGCTTCTGGTTAAGTCTTTAGTTTAGAACAGCCTGTATTTCCTGGATGTGCTGATGGTAAGGAGGGCTCATCTTGTGGGCAAATCCCAGGGCCTCTCTGCTGCCTACTCTGTTTTCCCTAAGTGTCTGAAAAGCACACTTGACACACATTCCCTTTCTAGAGATCAAGCCATAATTAAATCCAGGAAACCTTGCTGACAGTGGAGCCCGCAGGTGTTGGATTTGCTATTTGTTCTTGCAAAAGCCGACAGCTCTGGCTTGTACAAGGCTGCCACTGGCAGGGCCAGTTAAGGTGACTCTGATTTGTTTGTTCTGCTTGCCGTTCATTTTGTTTGGTGAAAATGAAAGCCTGCCCGTAGAGTGGACCTGCTTGGAATACAGATGTCAGCATTTTCTACAAAACTCAAGCACCATTTTTTTTTTTTTTCCATAGAAGACCAAAGGTTAGTTCCCTATTGGGCCAACAAATAAGAAACCATCGCTAAGCAGTTAAGAATAGGTAAACACAAATGGCTTTTGGAAGGGGGAGATGTCTGGTGGGATGCCAGTGTGACGCTCAGGCTTAACAGCTTTATCAAAGGGAATGTGTTAAATGCTCATTAACTAAATTTACAAAGGATTCCCAACTGGGAGGTGTTGCAAACAACAGAGGAAACACACACACACACACACACACACACACACACACACACACACACACACACACACTAATTACATGCATGTGTGCACACAATGCAGAAAATGTAGTAAACTTCTGCAAATCATCATAAATAAAGACATCAAAGGGAGCAGCTACATACAACCCTCCCAGGTGACAATTCTTGAATGGCAAGTCTCTGGGTTGGCAGGATGGCTCAGTGGGTAAAGGCACTTGCTGCTAAGTCCTCAGTTTGATATCTGGAACTCACAGTGTGAAAGGTGAGGAAAAACTCTGACCTCCACATGAGGGCTGTGGCTCATGTACACTCAAGTGTGCCTGTACATGCACGCGAGCACACACACACACACACACACACACACACACACACACACTGATGTTCTGTCTGCACACCAAAAGAGGTCCTCTGATCCCATGAAACTACAGTAATAGGTGGTTGTGAGCCACCATAAAGGTGCTGGCAATTGAACTCAGGACCTCTGAAAGAGCAGCCCGTGCTCTTAACCACTGAGCCATGTCTCCAGCCCATGATGAAGGTTTCTGAAACTCTGCAAGGGAGGCTGTGGCTGAGGTTGGAGAGACTGTAGAATCTCCACACTTAAGAGGGGGAAGTATGTGGGTCCTGACACAGCTACAACTGTGATGGGAGAAGGCCTGATGCTTCTGTGCCCCCAGAGTCAAGATTTGTAACCAAGGCCCTTTGTTTTCCCAGGATTCAGGAGACCCCAGCCCACATCATCTTAGTAGCAGAGGGAAGTTAACCCTGGACCTGGAGCACACCAGGACCCTTCATTGCCTCACTGGTCCCTAGAAAGCCACCATGAAGACTCCTTAAGGTTATGTTGGGTATTGCACAGCTATCCTAGGGTGATCAGGATCCTCAGTCTCACCCTGAAGTAATCAGAGAGCAGGGAAGAGGCAGTAGTACCTCCAACTCTTATCTCACCTCAAGTGACCTTTTGGACTTTGCCTGTGGGCTTTTGGGGACAACACACTGCAATCTTAAACACACTGACAGTAGGCAGAGGGCTATGGAAGACTGGATGGCATGCCACCTGAGCTTCAGTTCTGCCTCTGTTATGCAAGTCTCTGGGCCTCACTGGGTTACAGTGATTAACTTCTGGATTTGCTATGAACTGAATTGGGCACTCTTCCAGATTTATATGTTGATGTCCTAACTCCAGGTCTTTCAGAGTGTGACTATGCATGGAGACAGGGTTTTGAAATGGATACCTGTGTCAAAGTGAGGTCATCTTAGTGGATCTTAATTCAATGGAATGGTGTCTTCATAGCATGACATTAGGACATGGACATACATGCAGGGAATAACACATGAGCACACAGGAAAAAGAAGGCCATCTGAAGCCAAAAAGAAAGGTTTCAAAGGGACCGATCCTGTTGATCTGTCCTCTTGGATTTGCAGCCTCTAGAATAGGAGAAATAAATTCCTGTGACCTGAGTCTTTCAGACTGTGGTTTTCCTATAGCAGCTTTACCTACTAACATAGGATTCTTAGAGAAGGGCCCATGAACCAGAGACAAAGAGGTCTTTAATCCTGTGATGCTGAGAAAGGTTTTGTGTAGGTATACACTTTTAAGAGGAATTATATATTTACAAGCACCCCACCCCCCAGGCAGGGTGTCCTGTATCCCAAGCTGGATTCAAATTTGCTACATAGCTGAGGATCATCACATTGAACTTCTGATCCTCCTGCCCTGACTTCTCAAGTCTGGCACTGCAGGTATGTCACACTAGTTCTAGAATCAAATCCAGGGCTTCATGTGCACTAAGCAAGCACTCTTATCAACAGAGTCACACCCCCAGACCCAGGAATCTATCCTTTAGGAAGAATTTAATTTTCTAGAGATTCATTATATAAGAAAGTTAACAAGCCCTGACTACATCTAGGTTTTCCTCAAGTTCTAAGCAAACTTCAACTCTAACAAACAGGACCTATTCAATCCCTAACTTGGAGTTAGGACATCAGCATGTAAATCTGGAACACATATAGGCAACATGCCGTTCTGATAATTTAGGGAGAATCTGGGAAGATTGTGCTGAGAACACACAGGGCTTCTTTGATCACGTGGTTAATCCCAGTGCAAGAGAAGTCAGGATTGCAAGCCTGACGTTTGGACCATTTCATTTTCACCTAAAAGTAGAGTCAGGGGGCTGAGCAGATGGCTCTTCCAGTACAGTGTCTGTCCTGCAAGAGTAAGGACTGAACTTTGGATCCCCAGCACCCACATAAAAATCTGGTGGATATAGTGACTCATTTGTAGTCCCAGTTTCAGAATGTGGAGAGCAAGCTGGCTACCTAGACTAACCGAATCAATGAGCTCTGGCCTCAATATTAAGATGGAGGCAAGAGGAGACATACAGTGGTAACCTCTAATATCTGAACTTGCACCACCCATGGACATGTTCCCACATACACATGCACACACATGTATACCTGCAAGGCATACACATCCACACACATGGGAAGATGTACATTTACGTATACATGCCACATGCACATACAAACATACACACATGCATACATGCTTTAAAGAATTAAAGTAAATCTTCGACCAGAACCGTCAATGAAACTTTATGCAGACATCATACATATATGACCATCATCAATGAAACCCTATGGGACATGGTATATAGATTTCCTTGGAATGCATAGAAATTTATGGAAAAAATAAAAAGACACAGCCTCCCATGCATATCTTTTGGATAAATGGCATGGGTGATATAAACTTGCTTCTTGCAAAACCTTGTAGACTTCTCTCATTACCGCCAAGGAGAATGGCTTTCTTGTGCCTGCCATGTCCGGAGGTCACACTGTGATACTGTATAGCCTACCCAGTGCTGGGTGGGAATCTCCCTGCTTTTGTGGGATCTAAGGATGGAACTCAGGGCTTGCAAGTGCTGGGCAGGAACACTCCCAGTAAACAAAACCCACACCCCTTGTTATTTAAGAGAAAGACTGTATGTTCAACTTCTAGTCCTTATAAAAATTCTCTGAGAGCAGAAAGTTAGATTAATGGCTTCCTTTGGAGCTGAGGGAGGTGGCTTTCCCTGTGCATGCGACATGTTTTCTAAGTTATATGGTGTCCATGAGCTTGCTGGTGTAGTCATCTACTCTAAACAGTCTGGTATGAAACATTAAATAAACTTTTCAACAACCCACCTGAAAAAAAAAAAGGATTGCTTAGCCTTAAAAATATTCATGTCACTTGACTGGGTGGCTCTACTTTGGGGACTGTATTGAGAGAAAATAATCTGAAATGAGGACAAAGATGTTCATGCCAGAAGTTCATCGTAGCGTTCTTTCCAACTTGAAAAAACTGGAAATAACTTTTAAAGGTCCAACAAGGAAGAAAGACTGGGAAAATTATGTTACTTCTGTTACACAGACTTCAAAAAGGATGCTCACAAAGAGGTTTTAGTAGTACAAGGCGCATTTGATAAAATTTTAAATAGAAAAATCAGAATATTAAATTATGCATAAAATAAGACTTCAAAGCACTGGAAAAGACAGAAGGAAAAAGCCGAAAAGAAAACACGGCGAACAGGAAGTGTCCCTGGGTTTGTAATTACAGCTCTTTTTCTTGCATCCAAGTTTTTGTTTGTTTTGCAAGGCTGGGGATCAAAGACCAAAGTCAGGGCCTTGGTCATGCTACATGAGCACTGGTGAGTTACACACTCAGCCCCTGAAAGTTTCCATTTTTATACATGTGAACATGTAACTCTTTTATAAGATGGAAGATTGATTAAAGAACAGCCTGCCTATTGGTTCTTATCATTAGAAACCTCCAGGTAGGTTCTCCTTTTATGCAGAACAGGGTGCCTTCTGTCTGTCAGAGTGAAGCAGCTGATATGCTTTCCTATAGAGTTACAGGTAGGCATTTGGGGGTTCTGGTCTCTTGTATGCATTTTTACTCTGCTTTTCCTCGATACAGATGACTGTTGTGGGATATTTGTACACTGTGTGAAGATGTATTGCTGTGATTGGTTTAATAAAGAGCCAAACAGCCAATGGCTAGGCAGGAGAGATAGGCGGGACTTCCAGGCAGACAGAAAGGAAGAGGAATCTAGTTGTGCAAGAGACTCCAGGGGAGGTAGGTGGGGTGGGAGTCATACATACAAAATGAATGATAGGTTAAAAAGTCATGAGGCAAAATGTAGATTAACATAAATGAGTTAATTTAAGTTATAAGAGCTAAATTATAAGCCTAAATTAAGGCCTAGTTTTCATAATTAATGATGTCTCCATGTTGTTACTTTTTGGGTGGACTGTCCTGAGGAGAAAGCATACTATAGATGACATGGATGCAAACTATTTAGTGTGCTTCCCACACTTCCCCATTAACTTGAAGATGAGTTAAAGCTGAGGAAAGGGCATCGTTGGCTCAGTGTGAAATATGGGTAGACACACATGTTCTAAGTAGGCAGTAGTCTTATTCTCTGTAGCCATGGTGTGATGTGATGACCATATGTTTCTTCTGTGACTGCATGTGTGTGTAGGATACACACACACACACACACACACACACACACACACACACACACACACACACACACTCACACACACAACACCCAGCCACCCAGCCTACATCCCACCCAACTAGAGCTCTATGGAAGAAAAGCATGTGGCAGTTGTCTCAGGGCCCAGGCGGCTTCAGGATGACTGTCACAGCTGCTGAGGGGGACTGGGTGGGCCTGACCTTTTTATTCTTTATGTTCTCCTCTTTATCCAGTCTATTCATTCAAATGGAAAGTGACAAAAGATCCACTGGTGTCTCAGGATAAGGAGGCCAGCAAACTTGGTGGCAAATAAATGACAACTTGCTGGAGAGGAGTGGGAGGCAGTAGGGGAATCTCTTCGGCTATCCTTGGGATATAGGTGTTAGAATTTTCCCACCTTTAGTTTTCTCTAGCAGAGAATCGAGGCTTAGAATCTAGAGCTGCAACAGGGACCAGTAAACTAGGACAAAGGGCCAGGTTCAGGCTGGCTTTTGGGGAAGGGACACCACATTGGAATGCCCATATATTATTTGTTTGTTTTTTTATTTTACGTGGGGTCTCCCTATGCAGCCCTCTCTGTCCTGGAACTCCCCTACTTAGACTGGACTTGCCTCTAATTCACACATACCCACCTGCCTCTGCTCCCTGAGAGCAGGGATTGAGGGTGTATGGCTCCACACTGGGAATCTTAGCTCAATTTTCACTGAATATGTTTCACTACGTAAATATACATTCTCATCAGTGTAATGCCCAATGGGCTAAAAAGCATCTTCTCATATCAAGTCAAACAAACAACACTCAGTATGTCACTCATCTCCTGTCTCCACACATATCACCCCATTCTACCCCTCAAAGTGTCACTCATCTCCTTTCTCCACACATGCCACACCTATTCTCTCCCTCCCCTGACAAACATTCTTAACTCTTTCAGTTGTTTTTTTTTTGTTTTTTGTTTTCCTTCCATTTTCAAACCATGAGTTTGTTTTGGTATTTCTTTATGTTCCTATCAGGGATATATAGGTATAATCTACTGAGCTTAAAAATAATTGACTTTAGTTTTGGTTCAAGAACCAGGCAATAGTTCATTCTATAACATAAAATGGAGTGTTCCTATGTATGGATTTCCTAAACTGTAAGCTATTTGTTTCTTCTCAGTATTGCAGATGGGAACTTAGGACCTCATACTGGACAAGCACTCTGCTTCCTACGTGTATCCCCGAGCTCTTCTGAGCTTTTGAGACAGGGTTTCACTAAGTGGCCCAGGTTGGCCTTGAACTCACTCTGCAAACCAGGCAAGCCTTCAACTTGTGATCCTACCACAGGCTGTTTGTGGAGTGCACTGCAGGCCTACTGCACTGGGCCCTGTTTACAAATGACATTTAATACTCCATCTTGCCCTCCCCTTCATTTTTCCTTCTTCTGATCTTTCACTATACGGATTATGTTAGTACCTGTCCTCGAAATGAACACTATGTACCCAGGAAGATGTCTAGGAAGGGTTAAGGCCTCTAGGCTGAGGACTCCTGGGAGGAAGAGGGCCTGGACAGAGCCATGGACTGCAGTGTGGTCCTGAGGAATTCAGAGCCAGTCCCAAGGGAGAGCCAGAATGGAGCCATGTGATGCTCTGGGTGGGACCAGCTAGCTGTTCAGTTCTCTTGCTGTGCTCTGATGGTGTCCTTCTCTGTCAGGACATCAGGGGACCCAATGTAATACACTCCTTAGTTTAGGCATCCTTTAAAGCAGTGGTTCTCAATCTTTGGGTCTCCGCCAAAATGGGAGTGAGGAGTGTAGAGTATCAGATATTGTGCATATTTACATTACTATTTATAACAGTAGCAAAATTACAGTTATGAAGTAGCAAGAAAGTAATTTCATGGTTGGGGGGTCACCACAACATGAAGAATTGTATTAAAGGGTCGCAGCATGAGGAAGGTTCAGAACCTCTGGTTTAAAGGGAGGCCAGAGTGGTGTCCTCTGTGGCTTTCAGGTTTATATTCTGAGGGGTCTGTTCCTATCAAGGGCTTTACTATAGTATGTGCTATAACAAGATTCTAAACTTTTTTATTTCTTGGAGCTTTCTTTCTTTTTTTTTTTTTTTAATTTAGACGTGTGTGTGTGTGTGTGTGTGTGTGTGTGTGTGTGCGTGCACGTGTGTGTGTGTGTGTGTGCGTGCACGTGTGTGTGTTCTCACACATGTATGTGTGCTTAGACCAGGGATCAATGTCAGATGTCCCCTCAATTGCTCTCTACCATACTTCATTTATTTATTTTCAAATATTCTTCCCTTTATCTGTACCTCTTCAATTTCTTTCATCAGTGTCTTGCTTCTCCACCTATTTGTTTGTTTGCTTATTCTGAGACAAGATTTCACATCAGATCTTTTAACTGGGTGTCTGGCCTGGCTGGTCACTGAGCCCCAGGGGCTTCCCGTCTTTGGCTCCTTCGTGCTGGGCTTACACCCACATACTGTCACTGTTCTGCTTGAATTTTTTCCATGAGTGCTGGGATTCCAGCTCAGGTCTGCACACATGCAAGGCAAGCACTTCACCCACTGAACCACGCTTCTAACCACAAGGACTTTCTTTTTTTATTTGTTTGCTGTTGCTTTTGCTGGGCGGGGGGATGGAGGCCAGGACTTCAGATGTTCAGGCAAATGCTCCACTACTGCCCTACATCCCTAGCCTTCTCCCATCATCTTACTGGGCTGGGTCTTGCTGAAGCTTGCCCAAAGGTGCATCATGAGACCCCTCCAATAGGTCTCAGACATCATCACCTGTCCTTATAACCCTGAGGCCATTGCTTCCTGGTGTCTCATATTCCTGATGGAAGGGCTTGCTATTTGGATTCCTATTGCTGTGTGTCATCTTTCTTTTTCTTTTTCTTTTTCCTTTTCTTTTTCTTTTTTCTTTTCTTTTCTCCATTCTCTCTCTCTCTCCCTTCCTTCCTTCCTTCCTTCCTTCCTTCCTTCCTTCCTTCCTTCCTTCCTTCCTTCCTTTCTCTGCCTGGTGGCTTTCAGGATCTCCTGCTTATCTCTGTTTTGAAAATTCACAGTGATGTGGTTTGTTTTGTTTTGTTTTTTTCCATGTTAGATGCTGGGCTATTGATTTTGCATCAAGAAACCCATGCCTTATTTCTGGGACATTATTATTTCATTGATTTTCTTCAATCACTCCCAGACCTGCATATATTCCATAATTTGGATATTTGATCTTTTGGGGTGGCTCTTTGCTTTCTTTAGATTGCCTGCCTATCTTTCTGTTTTGTGGAATATCTTGCCTGGAAGGTCCTGCTTGTGGATTGACCGGGTAGAAGGCTCAGGGCTTATTGGGGATTTCCAATGCCCTTGTGTACCTGCAGATTCTGTTTGCTACAAAGAGGAAGTCTTCCATCTCTTGGGTTGCTGGTGGGCTGTGTGGGGCACGCCGGGGCTTGGAATAGTGGACTGAGGCCTTGTGCAAACCTGTCTAATTGTTTCCTCCTTGGCTACCTGAGGGTTGGTTGCCATCAGGACACAGTAACTAACCAGACCTGGAAGTTTATGACCAACTGACTCCTTCAAAGGAAACAAATAGCTACCAATGTCCTCACCCCAGGAACACAACAGCATCTAAGACAAAAATTCAGGAAAAAAAAAAAGCCAGGTAAATTGGATAAGATCATATTAGAAGCCATCTTTGTATTTGGATTTAGAACTCATCCTCAGGGATGGGAAGACAACTGGCTCTAGCATGATGTATGATTCCTTGGATTTTGCAAAGAGAAATGAGCCCATGCACAGACTTAAGAGACATGATATGCATCTGGAGAGAAAGAACCTTCGATGAGGAATACAAGAACAGAAAGAAGTCAGAGGCACGGCAGAGGTTAGAGCTGGTGTTGGCAAAGAACATGAGGGGAGGAGATTCTGCACTAACATTGTCTACTGTGATTTATTTTTTTTAACTATAAAATAAAGCTAAACTAAAACACCCCAAACCAAATCCTGCCTAACATCATTTGGGGAGCTGTGTTAAGAGGTAGTTTCACTGATTCTGTAGTTGTTTCTGGGGCCTTTTTTTTTTTTTTGGTTGAGTCTCCCCAGCCTTTCTATGGTGCTGGGAGTAGCACCTGGGATTCTAATTGCTCCTATGACAGACTTCCAAAGGACCCCCTCAATTTCAGCCCTCTTTCCTGTGCCCCTACACCACCTCCTCTTCTGAGACGTTTAAGGTTAAGGTTATCCTTAGGTGTGTTATTCAGACACCCCTAATTAGATGTGTCTGTCTCCCTCAACCCATTTTCCCCCCAAAATTTTGTTGGCATTTCTTCTTTACTCCTTTCAGAATGAAGTAAAGAAAAAAAGGGCATATGACCAAGACATTGTAGTTTAGGAGAAGTCATGTCTTTGTTACTTATTTTGCTGACTCCAGGTTAAAATGCTACCTCAACAATGACTGAAAATATGCCTCTTTTGTCAGATGTGCTTAGAGGAAGCCTCCTATCTATCCCTGGTTATTTTTCTTCTCTGACAGGCTTCTGAAGTAGCTTTTCTCTAAGGTAACAAAGGGTTGCCATTCAAGCAACATAAATAAACAGAGGAACACAACTAATGGAGCAACTATTGTGTGCTAGTTGCTAGAGTATGTAATTTGTCATCAGTATGGCTCTCCAATTTCACAGGATCTTTGCAAAATGGGCATTATGCTCATCTTTATGGACAAAACCCTGGTTTGCCTACTCCTCCCAGGACATTGTGATTTCCAAGAAATGAACAGCTAGCAAGGTGTAGACCCTGGATTCAAATTGATCTCATTTCTAACCTGATTGTACTTTGCTGTCCATCCTGAAGAAGGTACAACAGAATGTGCTTGGTAGGAAAATGAGAGATCTACTAGGGTAGAGATCTCCTGTGATATGTTCATAACCATCTCCCAAGCATGAGAACAACACTTGTTTCATTGGAGGGAGGGCGGGGCATCACTTCATGGTCTGCTCAGAGCGACTCCTTTGGTAAGAGGCTGGGAAACATGTTACAGAAACCCAGAGCTTTTGTTTCCCAGGAGGCTGCCCTTTGTAGGAGTGTTTCCTACATACAGAGAATTACCCACAATGATGACCCACTCTCATCTGTGCCATAAATTAGGGCAATGGGTAGTAAGGAGACAAAGGAGCTGGCCCAAGTTTGCCCAGAATAACCCAGCTTTCCTTCAACAAAACATTGAGTGTCCCCTACATTTTGGGCACCTGACATGGAGGTTTTTTGTTTTTGTTTTTTAATTCATGGACTTGATTTTTATCTTCACAAATGTCCCCCCACTCCCAGGTAGCCAGCTAGCTTCAAGCTAGATCCTTAAAATCCATTTGTTCAATGGAAAGGTGAGTCAAAATTCAAGTCTGGTTGAAAACTAGATTTCATTCTTATGTCTTATGTTTTCTTGTGTTTTGGTGCAGTTTAGCGATGAAACAACAAACCAACAAACAAAATAAGTGGTTCTTGCTTAGGCACATCTAACTAAATTGGGTATTTATAATAGGTATTTGTTGAACTTGTAGAAATGTGTTCTTTCAAAGACTAGGATTCTTTCAAACACTCAAAAGTGCCTTTTTCTATTTGACCTAGTTCTGGACAGTTAAGCTCTTCTTAGTCAGCTCATGGAAAGCCTTTTGATAGAGAATTTAAATTAAATTAAAAATTAATTTAATATTTATTTCTAGGACACCTGAACAGATGTACAAGAGCTCCAGAAGGCACTGAATTCACACCAATGGGGCTTAGGTGAGTTGTTCTCAGTTGATCTGGGAAAGAAGAAAATGGGAAGGAAGACTTAGGCAAACCCATTAATGATTTACAAGCTCCTCTCTTTCTTCTCCTTCGCTGGCATTCAAGGAGGATACTGAGCTCCCCTTATTCTCTGTTTTAATTTTCTTTTAACGAGGGATATAGGATGCTGGTTCACAGTCTTTTAAGTCAGAAGTAAAGGTCAGCTATTGTAGAGCTGTTTCAGAGGAGATAAAACTTCCTGACAAACTTTCGCACACTCTCACCTATTCATTCACCTAAAAATCATGCCCAAATCATCTGAGGGCCACACGAATGACCAGAGAATCAGATAACCTTGGAAGTATTTGCATAGAAACGCTTATTATATTAAATTATCAATTATGTAAATTGAACAAAGCATAAATTAAAATATTAATTTCAGACAGATGGGAGAGGGGAGGGCCTACACAATGTCTGCCTATCTAACATGCTCTGGGATCAGAATTTGGTTTAGGTTGACTGTGTTATCTCTTCAGTAAAATGCCTACTTTTGATAGGAGACAATGAGATCAAGTGGTTTAAAGCAATTGGAGCTCAGAATGAAGCATAAGAATAATAGACTAGAAACTAGAGAGATGGTTCAGTGATTATGAGCACTGGCTTGTCTTCCAGAGAACCCAGGTTCTGTTCCCAGCATCCATATGGCATCTCACAATAGTATGTAACTCCAGTTACATGGGATCTAATGCCCTCTTCTGGCTTCTGTGGGTATCAGGCATGCAGGCAAAATACACACACACACACACACACACACACACACACACACACACACACACACAAATTGAAAATTGAAAAGCATAACAATTATTTTAGAACATGAAACTGTCAAAACTAATTTTAAAGAAAGAAAAACTGATCTCTTTTGTTTCTTTAAAAATAAGTCTAAATGAAAAATGTTTTGGGGGGCTGGAGAGATGGCTCAGAGGTTAAGAGCACTGTCTGTTTTTCCAGAGCTCCTGAGTTCAATTCCCAGCAACCACATGGTGGCTCACAACCATCTGTAGTGAGATCTGGTGCCCTCTTCTGGCCTCAGGGATACATGCAGACAGAAACCTGTGTACATAATAAATAAATAAATCTTTTAAAAAATGTTTTTTTGGGGGTAGGGTTGTATGGAGCTTAATAGAATTTGCCTGGCATGGAGGAGACACTGGGTTTAAATTAGATTACTGCCAAAACTAGATATCCTTTTTTTTTTTTTTTTTTAAAAATTGATTTGTTTGTTTTGAAACAGTGTCTGGCTAGGTACACCAGGCTGAACTTGAACTCATAAAGTTCTTGAGTGTTGGGATGACATGGAGGCACTGCCACACCCAGTAAATTATCTTCTTGTTCATATTTGGGAAACAATGGAGTACTTATGTAATAGTAGCTCTAAAGTTTCATAAAGAATTTTGACATGTCTAGACGCTGCTTGGGATAAAGGAGACAGTGTTCCGCCTGGTTATGCTGTTAGAAAGCTAAGATCACCTCACCTCTCCTTTGGTTGATTTGGTTTTTTTTTGTTGTTGTTGTTGTTGGTTGTTGTTATTGTTGTTTTCTTTTCTTTTCAAAACCTCTGAACTCTTTCCTTCACTCATTCACTCTTCTGGGTGCCTTTTTATTTTCTTTTGAGTGACAGGAGAAGTGGCTCGATACATCAAAAGGAAGGGGATCCAATAGCAAAAGAGAATCCAAAGCTGGAGAGAGACCTACGTTCCTCTTGACTCCAGTGTCTGGTGTCTGCCAGCTCAGATTTAGATTCATTGTTTACTGACACTTACCGTTTTGTGTTTCCCCCTCCCCAACTGGCTCAAGCACTTGGCCAGTTCTTTCTTTCTGACTGATTACCATTTAATCCTTACAACAACACCCTGAAGGCAGGTGTCACTCCTGATTTACAGAAGAAAAGAGAAAAAAAGGCAAGTACCCTTCAAGGCCACCCAGCGGCAGAGTAGAGGACTAGAACTGGAACCAGTTGTTCCATCCCTTTGGCTCCTTTTCTACCCACTGTTCAGTCTTTCCCACATAAAGAAGTAGGAGTAAAATGAAGATAGATAAATTCTGTCAATCTCACACTCACGAGACTAAAATGCTCATTTGGAATTTTGTGCAACTGTCTACACAGCTTTCCAACATCCTCTAAGTAAAGATCCTTCCCTTCAGTAGCCTATCCATCCTTCCATCCACAAATCTGTTACCCTTTTGATTATGCATACTGGAACTCTTGTATTATTTATTTTGCATCGGGCATTGTAGTAAGTTCAGAAGACATCCCCTTCTCTAAGCAGTTCTGAGCATAGGGAAGGGACAATATAGAAACAAATATCACAGTATGTGGGAATTTTAGTAGGAAATGGGGCTTATGAGATGTTATGAGAATGTAGAACTAGAAACGGTGGATTTTCGAACTTTTCTGAGGATATATTTCTTCTAACATTCTCTCTGTGCAGCCCAGTCTGGTCCAGAACTTTCTATTTCTCTGCTTCAGTTTCCTGAATGCTGGGATTAGAAGCATACACTATTAAACCTGGCGGAATGATTTTAAAAAATCTTTTATTACATATGTAACTTTTATTACATATATGTGTATATATTTATTGTATGTTATATTGAATTTATGGCTTTTATAACATCTATGTATATGTATGCTCATGCGCATGTATGGAAATTAGAGGCTAACTCATGGGAATTAGTTCTCTCCTTTTAACACATTGGTCCCAGGGATCTCAAGCTTGGCAACAGACACCCAAACGTGCTGAGCCATCTCACTGGCCCTGGGGATTGTTTTTAATTGGTGCCCTTAAACCTTTAGATAAGCAGAGAAGACACCTGAAGCTGTGTACAAAGTTTTCTCGGAGAGCTTTGTGGCTCTGGGAGTAGAGACATCTCGGGGCATCTCAGGGGAGTTTCAATGATTTTGATTTTTTAATAGACCAAGAATTGTCAGGACCGAGAAAGGGAAGAACACGGCCCAGGCAAAAGAAACCATAAGAGGAAAAGCACACACAAATAATTTGCTTGGACTCCAGCCCAGGGGACTCTTTGAGGGGGGAAGAGGAAGACAGAGTACCAAGAGCAAAGAATTAGAGTCCAGATCAAGAAAGCAATGGTGTTCAAGACCAAGCAAGAATTGCAAGGATATTAAAAACTTTCTCACAATAATTATCATCAGAGTTCAAAGCAAAATTTCTTCTCTAATACCATTAGCCAAATGTTGGTCCTTTCTGTTCTTTTCCAGAAGTTTCTAGAAGGTTCTATTCTAGGATAAATTTGCATTCAGGAGTTGAGCTGGGAGCTTGTTTCTGGGTGATAATGTGCTCTGAATTCCAAGCATGACTTTCAAAAGTTCCGAGGAGCAAAAAGTCTGTAAATCTACATGGTGACATGGCTGGTTGAGGCCCCAACTGTAGATTCTCCAAACACTTAGTGTTCAAATTAGGGTGCTATGAGTAAAAAGAGGGGGTTTAAGGAAGAGGATGTGGGCCACGGTGAAAACCTGTTTATTGTGTTGGTGAGAAAGAGGTTGAGCATTGTGGGTTACACTCGGGATAACAGCAGTTAAATCCATTATCTGTGTATTGCTGTGGAAGTCTCTCCCATGTTTCTGAGGTTGAAGAATTAAATTAGAAGATGAATGAGGTTAGTTAAATTAAGACACAGGACTGGGATGCAGCTTAGTTAATACTAACTAAGCTGTTTGTCCTGTATACACAAAATCCCTAGCTCAATCCCCAGCACTGGGTAAACTGATTGTGGGTGATGGAACATGCCCATAATCCTAGCATTCTGGAGATAAAGGTTGGTATCCATAGTCATTCTCAAACACATAGTTAATTTGAGCCTAGCCTAGGTTATGAGAGACCCTGCTTCAAAAAATAAACAAACCGAATTAAGTCATGCACATAATGATCTCTCCATAGGGAGCTGACCGGCACTCCCTGTTCCTTTAGATTTTAAGCCCCTTTGCTAGTGGTCTTAGGTAGGTCAGGGATGGTTATATCCACGCTTGATGGTCTTCCTTCAGTCTGCATTGAGCAATACATTTTTTGCACCGTCCAGTACAAAACCCGAATGTGTTCTCTTCCTTCTCTGAAATAAAGCCTCTGTCTCTTGGGCATTAAGAGGGCACAGTCCCATGACACAGTTTCCAGTCAAATTTTGGCATTCATAAAGAAACCTTCCTCCTTTCAAGGGAGCCAGTCAATGGGCACCCAGTCAAGACCAGGCAGTGTTTGGGCATTGAGACGAAAACGTTACCTGCCAACTGGGCTGCTCTGGGCCTATTGTTTCTGAGGCCAGGGGAAGGACTCGGAACAGAGGAGGTTTGTGCTGTCGGAACATCTTTGATGAGCACATCTGTAACAAGTGGAAAAGGAAAAGGGGCCTGGCCACTTTCTCCCTCCCAGCTTTCCTTGGAGTCCCTGATGGTTCTCACAGGGCAGGACTCAGGTGGCAGAATTGTTACTTTGTTCAAACATTAAATAACCACGGTACCATCACACACTTCACCTGCCATTTCTCTGGCTAGTCCCCTCTTAATTATTCATCATCGATTACTCCTAATTTCCAGTTCCACTGCACCTATGAAGGCGAAAACTCACTCAGCAGAGTCATATATGCCCAGTGACATGACTTCCAGAGTCCCAGCCCACACCACTGTATTTTCAACCAACAAATCTGCACTGAGCAGTCACCGTAGCAAACAATGCCTCCTTTTCCTCAGGGACAGCAAATAGAGAAACAGTTCTAGAGGCAAAACAGTACATAAGGAGTCTGGGAACAGTTCATTCAGGTGCCTGACTTGCAGACCTTTGTGACTTCCTGTTTCCTTTTACTTGTCTTCCGTGACCACATACATACATACCACATACATACATACACATATCATGACCATATATATGTATATACATATATATATATATATATACACATACATATAAACACATATACACACACACACACATATATATATATATATATATATATATATATATATGGCAGAGAACTTCACAGTCTTCAACATATTGTTCTCACAGAGAATACCGTTACCCAGAAATCTGAGAAAGACACTATTTCAGTGGAATATTAGGTGGTAAATGGTTTCTCTGCTGGCCTGAGTCCCCAGACACTTGTAATATGAAGTTCAGGGTCTCAGCCTTCATTCTTAGCATGTGTGGAAATCTTTTAAAATGATTTTGTAGATAAATGGAGAGTGGAAAAGCTTTGGTGTTTAACAGTAAAAACTTTTCTTGGCTTACAAAACCTTTTTGTAGAGTCCTAGACAAAAATAAATATCTGCATAATTAAATCAATGTATCTTATATAATAAATAGCAAGTCACAAAATTCTAAAAGCCTGGCAGAGACGCTCTGAGACAGAGGCTGCTTGGCTCCTTGGAAGTTTGCTCAATTGCTTAGCAGGCCTGAAAATACTTACAAAAAGGTCCCTACCATTGTCCCTCCACGTCTAATGGTCAGAAGGACATCAAAGCAAAACAAAATGAAACAACAATCTTAGAACTTGAAAATCCACAGCCTACATACCCCAAAATCTTGGTCCTCCATGAAGGGAGCCGCTTGTGGTCTAGCAAGCCATACGTCCAAACGGCCTGGACTTCCTCTCTGACTCACAGATCCACAGCTCTGATGTAAGGCTCTTAGTGAGTGGGAAGCTGTTTTCAATTCAGGGCAGATGTGGGACACTCATCTAGCCCTGGAGATTATGAACTTTGAAACAAATCGCCTGGAGGACGATAAGTCCAGAGGCCGTATCTGCTTCCTGAGGCCTCGCTGGGGCTCCTTCCAAACACTTAACGTATAACACTGTGACAGGAAGGCAAGCTTGGCTCGTTAGGTTCTCAGCCTGTAAAGCGAAACTTGCCAATGAGCTCGTGCATACATCTCAGAGTGCTTAAGCAGACCTTCAGAGCATCGGGAACAAACATCAGGGATTGAGAAGCTCCTCCCTCTTGGGCCCCCAACACTATCTTTATACCGTTTGGCTCATTGTGTTTCGTTTTTCCAAAGGCTGAAATTGAATTGTTCTGGTTCAGGCTTTTCTTGGCTCATGAAAGGGAAGGGGAGGGCTAGTCCAAGACTTCCATGGAGAAACATCTAGAAATCCATTTAACCTGGCAAGTTTAATGTTCTAGAATTAATGTTCATATGGCACACACTGTTTGTGTCCCAGCACACACTCTTTTTCAAAGGGCTGGCCCATCCTCCAGATTTGCTCACCTCCCCGAACTCTAGCTGGGACTTAATATAATTTAATCCAATTTAATAACCCTGAAAAGAAAGGTTATAAAAACACTAATTTTTTGAAGGCATCCAAAGGGGAAAATTTAAATACTTTTTAAAAAATAAAATACAGGATCAAGCAGTGGTGGCAAATGCCTTCAATCCCAGCACTGGGGAGCAGAGCAAGGCTAGCCTGGTTTACAGAGCAACTTCTAGGACAGACACGGAAACTCTGTCTCAAAAAAACAAAAACAAAAAACAAAAACAAACAAACAAACAAACCACCACCACCAATGGAAACCAAACCAAAAAACCAAACCAAAACAAAACCCAACAAGTTTCATATATCGCTTAAAACTGTAAAAGTTGGTGTGCGTTGTATTTGTTCACACAGATTAAGTCTTGTGTTGGAGTCACATCAGTGAAGAAGGAGAAGATAGCTTCATTAAACTATATGCATTCAAAAAGGCATAATGTAGAGCTAGTGAGGAGGCTCAGTGGGCAAACACAGTTACCATAAGACCCTGACAATCTGAGTTTGGGAACAGAGGGTGGAGGGAGAGCATCTACTCCTGTAAGTTGTTATTTAACCACTACATGAACACTGACGTGCTTACACATATGCAAAATGCACAGTAGTGCTAATACATACACAGAAAATAATTTTGTTCTTTAGCATGACAAATGTGACACCACAGATCTGGGTGCCAAGTTACCAAAGACGCTTAGAGCTGTGAGTTCTGTCTTCAAGGGGAAAGACCCAAACTGCCAATGAAACTCTTTCTTAAAATTTTTTTTTTATTTTATGTGAATTGTTGTTTTGCCTGCATATATGTCTGTGTGAGGGTGTCAGATCCCCTGGAACTGGAGTTACAAACAGCTGTGAGATGCCATGTGGGTACTGGTAATTAAACTTGGGTCCTCAGGAAGAGCAGCCAGTGCTCTTAACCACTGAGCCATCTCACCAGCCCCAGTTAAACTGTTTCTTAGGAATGTGTGAAAATGATCACCAGTGGTATTAATTGCTTTTTATTTCATTCTATTTATTTATTCTTTTGACAAGGTCTCACAGAGCCTAAGCTAGCTTTGAACTTGCTATGTAGCTGAAGATAACCTTGAACTCTTGGTCCTCCTTACTCTCCCTCTCTGGTGCTGGGTTTAGAGGCATGTTCTGGATTATCAAGCAATAGAATAAGGGATATTGAGAGTTCTGGGTAGGACAGAAAGGGATGTCTCCCTCTGTCTCTCTTTAAAGGAACAGCCTAGCAGAACCATCAGCAGAGTCAGTTTGTCTATTTGTACAGAGACTGAATTCAATAGATGATTTCTGTTGAATCAGCATGCTAGCTAATCCATGGCAGGCCAAAAAGTATACCCTTCCCTTCTGTTTCTAAAAGTCATCACTAACTGCCAGTGGGAAACATCCCGAGGCCTTCCCCCACCTTGAAACTTGCATCTATAGTGAAAGCAGAGAAGACAAAAATTTAGCTAAAAAGTAGGTGAGCTGTAAGGATACTTATGACTGCATAAAGACTAGGAACCTAGGTTTTTTTTTTTTAAACAGGATAGGATATTTTTAGAAGATGTAACTTCTAAGTTCTGATCTTGTTCATGGCTGTCAACAATATATTTACCAAGTAATCAGGATTGGTTTCATTAAAAATTGTTTTTGCATGGATGTGGCTGAGATGTGGTAATTAAAAGTGGGTAATTTTAATAAATGGAGGTAAGGTTGAAGGCAGAGTGTTTGGGGATGACCCTCGGCTTATGAATCATGAAATTCAAATGCTAGTTAATTCTAGGGTAGACCTAGCTGGCTTTATAACCCTGTTGTACTAGCTTGCTTTCTGTCGTTGTGATAAAACACTGACCAAAAGCAAATTTTTGTGTGTGTGTGTGTGTGTGTGTGTGTGTGTGTGTGTGTGTGTGTGTTATTTCAATTTACAGGCTATAGTTTATTATTGAGGTCAGGCAGGGCAGGCACTCAAAGAGCAACCTGGAGGTGGGAACCAGAGATAGTAGAGGAATAATATAAAAAAAATGTTGCTTGTTGGTCCACTTTCCTTGCTGTTTGGTCAGCTACTTTTCTTACATAACTCAGGCTTCCTTGCCTAGATCTTACATTCCACAGAGCACGGGGCACTCCTCCGTCAATTATCACTTGAGAAAATACCTCATGGACATGCCCACAAGCCCATCTGAAGGAGAATGGTCATCAAGCTAGTCCCCTCTTCCCAAGTGACTCCAGTGAGTGTCCTGTAGACAAAGACCACCCAGCACACCTGTTTTCTACCTGTTTCCTCTTTTACACAAAGAAGGTGCTGATCTGTTCATCTTCTCCTAAACAACCAAAAGAGAAACTTGGCTGCTGAGAGATGTGTGTTTGGTTTTGAATTTGCGTCTCAGCAGCATAAGTGGCCATGCTCATAGAACCGGTGTCTACCAGCTGGGGTCCTGATTCTTCAGACCAGGCAAAGATTTATGGTCCTCCCCTGAGTTGCTCTTTTTCACAGTCAAAAGAGACATCTTCTCACCCTTCTGAAGGAGCTTAGATACATCAGTATTACCCTCTTAGCAACAGTGTTAACATTAGGAGTTTCTTTCCATGCACCTTCTTTCATTTCCTGGCCATGGTTTGATACTATAGGAATATCCTTCAAAATAAACATGTCTACTACTGATGTTTGGCCAAACTGTGTCCCACCACCATCTCCAAATTCCCATACCAAAGCCCTAGTTTCCATACCTTGGAATGTGATTTCATTTGGAAGAAGGATTTTTAAGGAGGCAATGAAATTAGAAGGAGGCGACTAGGATATGGCCTAATGCAATTAGGTGTTCTTATACCAAGGGGAAAATGTCACAGATAACATGTGTAGGGAGAACACTATGGAGGAAGAAAGACAGCCACAAGCCGAGGTGAGAGGCCTGGAACTGATGCTTCCCTCTCAGACCTCAGAGGGAACCATCACCAATACCACCTTTGTTTTAGCCTTCCAGACTCTACAGCATCCCAAACACCACCTGTCCTATGCTTCCAGACTTTACAGCATGAAGGGAATAAACTGTGTAAGCCACCACACTAGTACTTTGTTCTGGTGGCCCTAGTTAGAAAATGCAACTAGCATCTTTCAAAACCTGATTTTACAGTACGTCTTGGATTCTAGTCTGTCCAAGACACTCAGCACACACAAATCAAGGCATTTTAGTGCTAGAGGATGGTGGGATGGAAGAGACAAACACGAATAGGCTGACCATGGGGAGCTCTTCAGTAGTCATGCATTTAGTTACTTAGCTTTTCTCTTAAATGTAAAGTGTGTGTGTGTGTGTGTGTGTGTGTGTGTGTGTGTACATGTGCACGTGCATGTGCACGTGCACGTGCACTCATGCCTATGGAGAAGGGACAACTTTGGGGAGTTGGGAGTTGTTTCTATCATGAAACGTCCAGGGATTAACAACAGGTTATCAGAGCTGGGTATGGGGACACGCGCCTTTATTTCACCATCCAGGAGGCAGAAACAGGTGATCTCTGTGAGTTCCAGGCCATTCTAGTCTATATATTGAGTTCCAGGCCAGCCATAACTACATAGTGAGACCTTGTCTCAACACACACACACACACACACACACACACACACACACACACACACACACACACACTAATCAGACACCTTTAGCCACAGGGCCATCTTATTTGCTCTAGTTATTTAGTTTCATGTGATCAAAGTACACATGCATATATGAAAGTATCATAACGAAGCTCATAATTCTATATAACTAATGCTAATTTTTAAAAGTTACTGACATATACTCATCTCCTACCTCTCAAGCAAAGTAAGCCTGAAATAACCCAAGAAAGCACAACAAAAATCACCATAGAGTAGATGAGGAGAGGACACACTTCTGGGACATTCAAGATTCTGTTGAAGGTGTGCTTTGCATTGGCCCACCAGAGACAGGGCTCCTCGGCTCTGTATCTATGAAGCATGTAGCACATGACTTCAGGAGCCCATAATACACCCTCTTAAAACCTTTTCTCTAAATATAAACTGAGGAAACAACATGTTAATTCATATTGCCAAGGTAGGCCATATTGATTTTCTACTTACAGTGCCTTTTCAAAATAAAAGGGCTAGTGTAGACACAGCTCAGCGGTAGAGCATCCGCCTCAAATGTATGAGGCCTTGTGTTTGATTCCTAGCACTGAAACAAGGAAATAGAAGGGGATACGAGGAATGAGATTGTAGACTGACATCAACACAAGCACTCACTACACAGAGTGAGCTGCTATAGTTTCCAAAGATAAAATGCAGACAGAATCCAACACCATGGTTCCCAGATGCAGAATCTGGCAAAGTTCAGAAGGGAGTAACTTGTGCAAAGCCAGCAGGAAGCAAATGCAAATCCCCCAACTTTGAGATTTATTAAAATCAGTTTCCAGTGTCTTTCTTCTTAAAGAACACGGAAGAAAATAGTCTCTCAATACTGACAATGTTTATAACTCAAAGCTTGGACCAAGTAAGATAGGCTTCAAACAAGGCAGGAAGTGGAAAGGAAGAAAAACAGAAGGTTAACTACATAAGCCAGGCAGGTGGATGGGAGCCCAGAGGGAATGGGATTCCTTGAGGCAGCTTTTCAGGATCTCAGAGATCAAGGGTTCTCACAGAATTTGATACCCAGGTGAGGAGGAGGTTTAGAGATGCTGGGTTCAGTGCATCTGCTTAACTTTTTTTTCTTTTTCATATATTCATTGTTTGTCTGTGAACTGGCAGCTTGTCTGTACATAATTTACAACAAGCCTCATCTGTCTTTCTCATGAGTATGAAAAATAATGCTGAAAGCTTTACAGAACCGTGCAAAATATACTTTTTGGAGAAAAAGAATAACAATGTAGTTATGTCTGCTTCTCGTGCAGGGCAGTTCCCACTGTACACACTCCGAAAAGCCCAGTGTATTACTTTATTTCACAATTCAAACACTTCTTCCCAAATGAAAGAATTCTCCCAATGCGTTTTGTGCCATTCCAATATTTTATTCCCCCCCCAACAAAGAATTTCACAACGCTGAAAATCTTTGACATCAATCAAGATTTCCCTAACTTGAAAGTGGTTGGAGATGATTCTTCCACAAAGAGACACAGACAGCTAGCTGTTTACACTGTTCATGCAGTTGCCCACCACCCCATGGGCCTTCTGTTCTTGGGATTCATTAGGTTTCATGTGGGTTTGGGGTGATTCAAGTGTGAAGACTTCACACAATATCCCTTCCAGCTCTCCATCGATGCTTTAACACCTTGTTTCTCAGCACTGGCTGCTGACAGTCAACTAAGGATGCTAAGAATTTGCTGGTTCCCAGCCTTGCTCCTTTGGAAGGCTGACTAGAAGGTATGGTAGGACCCAAAGGTTCCTCATCATCGGGCAAGTTTGAGACATTTTATTTCAAGGCTTTAAAATTTTTTATTTACTTTCTATTTCTTTTCCTGTTATTAAATTTTGAGATTATAATATAATTATAATTTCATCCTCCAAACCCTCACATCTATCCCTCCTTGCTCTTTTTCAAATTCATGACCTCTTTTTAAAATTGTTATTGCAAGCGCGCGCGCACACACACACACACACACACACACACACACACACACACACACACACACACACTCCTAAACATAACTTGATCAGGCATAATGTTACTTGTATATAGTTTTCAGGTCTGACTGTTTGGTCCTGGATAACCAATTCTCAGTCCCAGTGGACACACACATCTACAAAACATTCCCACACAAAAGGCTCAAGGAACATCTTAGATGATGGGGCCGAAAGACTGTAAGTCAGAAGGTCAGGGAGTTTGCTGTGAGATTGTGTCTCCAAGTAACATCAGAAGCTACACCCATTAAGTCTCACCAATATGACTGCCCAAACATGAGCTAGACAAGGATTGCAATAATGGACATGTTACAAAGGATGTGTAAAAGCCCACGAAGGCCTCAATCCTACACAGAGAACTACAGGAACTGAAAAAAAATTTTTTTCAGAGAAAGCCTTGCCTTTTATTTTTTTGAAGCAGAGTCTCACTGTATAAACTGGTTTGGTCTAGAATTCACTATGTAGACCAGTTGGTCTCAAATTCACTGTCTTCCTGGGTTCTGGGATTTTAGATATGAACTAGCATTGCTAACTAATCCCCCAATTCCTAACATTGATTAGACATGGGGACTTAAAAAAAAAAATAGTACCAAGGGTTCTGGAAATTGGTTCAATGGTTAAAAGCCCTGGTGCTCAAGCATGAGACCTGAATTAGAATCCTAGCACCCCACTGGACAGCTCACAATTGCCTATAACTCTAGCTCCAAGGGATCCAAGTGCTTTAGTGCACACATGTGCACATACACTTACACAGATGTAAGTACATAAAATGAATCTTTAAAAAGTAGTACTGAGCAAACACACTAGCTTACTCTAGGGAATGGTCTAAGACATTTGGAGACTTTACTTTCCCAAGTTTTTTACGTACTAAAAAAACTAAAAGATTAAGAGCCACTGCCTCATTTGAAGCGGCAGCCAACTGACTAATCACATGGAAGGGTGGTTTGTGGAGGCAATCATAAAAGCTAGATAGAGAACCTTACAGGAATATCTCATTTGAGTCCTGGGCAACCTGGGTTGTGGTGGGTAATGACTGTGTATTTGAGACAGGGTCTTACTGTATAGCCCTCGTTTGGCATAGAACTAGCTATGTAAACAGGCTGACCTGGAACTCATAGAGATCCACCTGCTTCTTTATCATTCTTTTACAGATGGGCAAAGTAAAGTTTGGAGCAGTGAAGTTACTTGCTTAGATGTCCTGTGCTAAGTAAGTGGAATCATAGAATTCAGTTGCCATGCCTCTCTCTGCTCATTTGCTCCTTCCTGGCTATTTACCTGTCTTTGCTTAAAAGATAACAAACAAAAGAAGCACAGGCCTTGTGTGGTGCATCTTTTTTTTTTTTTTATCATCAGAATCGCTATAGAAACAGTACTAGCAGCAGCTAGCACCTGGTGCTCTGTGTGTGTTCTTTTGATGATCTTGGGCTGGGGAGATGCTCAATCAATATAGTGCTTGTCTCAGAGACACTGAGAACTTGAGTTCCATGCCTAAAACCCAATTAAAAAAAAAAAAACCCAAACCAAACAATAGCAGCACCCAGACATGGTAATGTAAACCTCCAACATAGCAGTGGGCATCTGGTTTTCTAGGGCTTCTCACATGTGAACCTACTTCTTGTATTGAGGACCCAAAGTCAACCAAGCAGTAATCTGGGTTTTGATATCAAAAGGTAGGAATTTGATATGACCTACAACATTCCAAAGAGGGAGAAAGATGTACAAGGACAGAGCCTCTTCCTCCCTCCAATTATCACACTGTCACTGGGTAGGGGAATCAGTTCTTTCCCGAAAAATGGAGGTTACAAAGATACTGAGGAGGAATATTATGCTGCTAAACATTCCAAGGAAAATAATGACTACTAATGGGTAAGCTTACATGTCATCGCATGTGCAAAGCTCAATTTCCTTGTGCTAGACACTTGGCTTGCAATAGTGACATAGGTCCTCCTACCCTCCTGTAGCATAAGTTTTCAGTGTGTATGCAGACCAGTGGGTATGAAAGCAGATTAGTACAACAGTAATTATTATTATTTTTCTTTTTTTGTTGATTTTTTTATTTGAATTAGAAACAGGATTGTTTTACATAACAATCCCAGTTTCCTTCTCCCACCCGTCCTCCCCTATCCCCCCCAACTAAAACCCTATCTATCACATATCATTTCTGCTCCCCCTGGATGGTGAGGCCTTCCATAGCGTGTCATCAGAGTCTTTCGTTTCCTTTGGGATAGGGCCTAGGCCCACCCTCGTGTGTCTTGGCTCAAGGAGTATTCCTCTATATGGAATGGGCTCCCAAAGTCCACACCTATGCTAGGGATAAATATTGAACTACTACAGGAGGTCCTGTAGATTTCTGAGGTTTCCTCACAGAAACCCATTACAACATTAATTATAAAATTACATTTTTCTTGTGTTTTTAGGCAGTCTTATGTATCAGACTAGCAGCAAACTCGGTGAAGATGACCTTGAACCTCCAATGCCCCTACCTTTATCCCTTGAGTGTTGGGATTATAAGTATGTATCATCATTCCTGGCTTCCTGAGGTTCTAGAGATCAAATCCAGGGCTTCCTGTATGTTAGACATACCCTCTACCAACTGAATTACAACCCCAGTCCCAGTTGGTGTTAAATTTGACACAAGAAGTCCTCAGAGAGAATGGAGAGGGTGGGGACAACAGTGACTTTGTGCAAGGCAGGCTTTTGAACTTCAAGATTTTCTGGGTGTGGAAGGAAAACATTGCAGGCAAACAGATTTTAAAAAGCAGGGTGAGGGGAGGGAGGCTTGTACAGTGACATTCTGGGGAAAGTCAAGTAAAATGGGATACAGAGGGAGGAAGAGAGATAGGACTTGAAGACATAGGCTCTGGAGCAGCCACCTTGGGCAGCCATCACAGGCAATGGCAAGCAGGGTGGGCTTTACCTGAACTCAGTAAGAAACCACTGGAGAATTTTAAACAGAGAAGCAGCACGAAATGTGCCTTAATGTACTTCCTGTGGTGCGTGGAGAAAGGACCAGGGAATACTGAAGACAATAATGAACATTCTCTATCCAAATGACACATGCTAGAAAAAGCTGAAATGATAAAATCTGCATGTATTTTTTTAAAGCAATGTTCTGTGGACCCTCTCTTTCTTACCCCTACAATTTTTTCTTTTCTTTTCTTTTCTTTTTTTTTAAAGACACAACAGTTATTCTACTTTTAAAATTGGGACTCAATTATAAATCATCTAGTATTAACCTGCCAAGCTGAGGTCAGGAATACACTTGCCAGCTCTGGTGTGTTTGTGTGTCAACACAGAAGATAACAGCATCCTTTTAGGCTGTTGCCAGTGAACAAGCCATCACCTTTCCCTTTCATCAGAGAGAGGTGTGGTGTTGAAAGTGAGCAAGCTCCACTCATGTTTAACTTCATTAGATCCCAGGGGAAACAGGAGAATCTCTGGCATCCTCATTTTAGATGGGTCGAGTGAGATAAGCAAGCATGCAGGTAAGGTAGGATGCAGGATTTATTGTCAGACAAGCATTACTTCCCACCACCAGAGAACTGTTGGCAGCCCCTACACACATAAAGTTAAGACTTTAAACTTTTCCCTGCGTCAGCCAGAAATGAATCTTCTACCTTCAGATAGTCTGTTTCTACTACCCAGGCACACACGCAGACATCCAGTAATCCAGAGGGTGTTACACACAAAAGGACTGGATAAATTTTTACAGCCCCCAAAGGTAAACTCTCTTTATCCCAGGAGAGATTCCTTTTCAGATTCTCATTCAAGACAAAGTATATTTCCATGATCAAGTTATGAACTCTCACACTAAGGGCCTATAGTGGTAACTCGGGCAGGCCCTTTCTGCAGCCACTCTACTGGGCAACGCCACAGTCATCGGTTTTAATGAAAACTGTTAATGTCACCTCCATCAGAATGGTCGCCTTGGGCTGACATTCTGAGCCCTGCACAGGTGTTCTTGGCCAACACTGTAATGCAGGTTATTATGCTATCAACACGGCACAGATGTGCCTTCTGTCTGAACTTAGGGTGGTGTGCCTGCCAAGTGTGCAACTCTTTCTGCAGGCCCAAGTCTATGGGCATTAAAATGCTGTTCTAGCTCAGTGATCCCCAGCACTGCCATCTGTTTCCCTAGGACAGGATATTTCAGGGGCTGGGGACATAGGTCAGGTGCTAGAGTGCTTGTCTAGCATGCATGAAGCTACGAATTTGATCCCTAACACCACATAAACTGGGTGTGATGGCATATGTCTGTTATCAGAGCACTTGGGCGGGGGGGGGAACTCCTGGGGTGGGGTGGGGAGTAATCGAGGATGCTGGGCTCTAAAGCCCATGAGACACATCCAGTCATCTGCTTTTGCTGCAAAAGTAATGGCACTGCCTGTATACACACTCACCAGGTTTCTCTTGAGCGTTTAATAGCAACCACGTACCCTAGAAGAGCCAATCAGTCTTGCTAAGCAGTCTATCTCCAGGGACCTCGCATGATTTTTGCTGTTCTGGTCTTCTCTTTCCACCTAGTTCTAAATGGTCTATCAAAGCTCACTTCCATCACCTCTCCCAAGAGTCTTGTCCTGACATCTCAGAGTTTCCTGATGTTGAATGTCTCCCCAAATCTACCACACTGTCATCTTTCTCTTAAGTGGGAAGCATGCATTCATTGAGTGTTTGTTATCACACCTGGGCTCTGGGCTCTATCTGATTTGAAGCTTTGTTTCCCTTCCAGATAGTACCTACAGGCACTACAGTTGGCCTTGTGGTCTTCTCTGGCACTGCCACCTGGTTGTGGATCCCTGGTACTGAGAATCGGCCTGCCCTCAAGATGTAGAGAGGGGCTGATGATGATAATGTCCTTTTCTTTGTCCCATGGCCTGAGTGACTCAATAGGGTAGGGATGGTGACTCAGAAGGGAGATGGGGTTCCCTTCCCCATGAGGGATTGCTTTAGATTTCATCTTGACCTTGAGTATGACCTTGCCTAGCTGTCTTGGAAAATCTTGTTTTTATAGAGGAGCAAAGTGGTAAGAAAGGAGGCCAGTTGCAAGCCACAGTGCAGCTTTCCCACTGATAAGACAGACACTGGGAAATGTGTGTGTGTGTGTGTGTGTGTGTGTGTGTGTGTGTGTGTGTGTGTGTGTGTGTGTCGGGGGGGTGGAGGGGAGAATGGGAGAGAGACAGGCAGACACTGGGAAATGTGTATGTGTGTGTGAGAGAGAGGCAGGCAGACACAGAGAGAGACACAAAGAAAAACACACACAGAGACAGAGACACAGATATCTCTGAGGGGGTGGGAAAGGTTTTACTGGGGCTCTGAGTGAACCTAAGTGAATCAAACTTGCAGTAAATCTAATAGAGAAAGTCAGGACACAGTCTTATGCTTTTTGTCAACCTCTCACCAGTTAACCAAGGGTGAAAAAAAAAAAAGATCTTGAAGATGAATGGATGCTTTCTTCTGTTTCCTTCTCCTCCCCACCCCCACTGTGCATGTCTTCAGTTTTCTCCCCTGTTTTTGCTTACTCCCTTCCTCTTCTGCCCCTCGTTTGACTGATGGTTTCAGTGGCAGCATGAAGGGATGGCACTAACCCTACTGTCTGCCTCAGGCTCCCCCAGAGGGATGTGGTTGTTGTTGGATAGTACTGGCTGTCATTCCTGAAGCCTGCCTGTGAGCCCCAAAGATTTGGGCCAGCAGCTCTGGGCTCTGGTGGCACAGTGACTGTTCTACATGGCTGGGCTCCCTCTGAAGTAAATCTCTTGACAAGCAATTTGCTTCCACCACCTGTACCTAGAAATCCTTCTCTCCATCTGTGAGATGCAACCAGTTCCCTGTGCTCCCAGGATCCCTCTGACCCAAAGCCCGATTTTCCTTTAAGCTGGCAGCTGAAAAGGTTGCCATCCTGGCCTGGCCAGACACTGCCACCCATCACGACCATGGGAGCCTGGGTATGGAGGTACTCCCACCACTGTACAGCTTCCCCTGAGCAAACATGACCCTGTTTGAATTTCTGTTTGGTGCTTAACATAGTCTCATTGGCTGTGTAAGTGGGAGGAACAGAAGCATGAAAACACATCACCCACCCAATGAGTGGTCATGGAAAATAGATGCCACACTGATATGCCTCTGTCTCAGGAAGGTGTGTGTGTGTGTGTGTGTGTGTGTGTGTGTGTGTGTGTGTGTGTGTGTGGTGTGGTGTGAGACAGAAGTTCTGGTGAAAATCTGCTTAGGGTGAAATACAGATGTAGTAGGGTTGTGGGTTTTGTTGTTGTGGCTGTTTGTTTTTGTTTTTAGAGACAGTGTTTCTCTGTGTAGCCTTAGCTATCCTTGGCTGTCCTGGAACTCACTCTATAGACCAGACTGGCCTCGAACTCACAGACTGGCCTACCTCTGTCTCTCGAGTGCTAGGATTAAAGGCATGTTCCACCACTGCCTGGCTGAGGGTTAATTTTTTTTTAATTAGATTTATTCATTTCATTTTGTCGTAGTGCTTTGTTTGAATGATATGTGTGCAGCACATGCTTGCTTGGTGCCCACGGAGGTCAGAAGTGGGCATTAGATCCCCTGGAGCTGGTTGTGAGCCACCACATGGGTGCTGGGAATTGAACGGGGTCATTTATAACCAAATGCTCTTATAACTGCTGTGCCATCTCTCTAGCTCCCCACGGGCTGACATTTATTACTATTTTTAGATAGCGTTTCATATAGCCCAGGCTGTCCTCAAACTTTCTATGCAGCTGAGGATGACTTGAACTTCAGATCCTCCTGTCTCTATTTCCAAAGCACTGAGGAGGACAGTATGCGACATCATTCCTGACTTGAACTGACCTTTTTTTTTTTTTTTAAGATTTTATTTATTTATTATGTATACAACATTCTGCTTCCATGTATATCTGCATATTAGAAGAGGGCACCAGTCTTATAACAGATGGTTGTGAGCCACCATGTGGTTGCTGGGAATTGAACTCAGGACCTCTGGAAGAGCAGTCAGTGCTCTTAACCTCTGAGTCATCTCTCCAGCCGGGAGCTGACCTTTTAAACAAGGGATTTAGGATAGATTATCTTTTTTTTTTTTTTTTTTCTGATTACCCCACTGACAGAAAATTTGGGCAATATATTAGCATTTACAAACTGCTTTTAGAAGCCTTGGAAAATACTATAAAGACTCAAAACAGGCATATAAGAAGCCATTATACTCATTATCAATACACAGATGCTAGCATGAGGTTGTTTTTGAGGGGTAAGTATAAGAACAGATGCAACTATCTAAGTGATGTTTAAAAAATTTCTATTTCAAAGAGTGACTCTTTAGAACAGTTAAGCTTCAAGAGTCATGCAAGTTGAAAGAAACATTCTGATGAACTGATACACCCCAAACCTCTGTTCTTTTACTATTTTAAAGATTATCTATATTCCATGCATATTATAGTTAAACTTGAACTCAGCAAAAATGTCGTGCTGCTTTGCCCAGAAATAAGAATAACAGGGGAATAATTTAAAGAGTTAAACTTGATTGGGTGTGGTGGTTCCTATTTATAATCCTAGCCCTTGGGGAGTTGAGGCAGGGGGATTGTTACAATGAGGCAATGGACCAACTAATAGGTTCCAGGCCAACCCAAGCCACACACTAAGACCCTTGCTCAAAAACAAACAAAAAATCAAGGTGTATGATGCTTTGAGATGATGTAAGAATGTTGACAAATGCCTTGGTTTAGGCCTGACTCATTCTTTGCACACTGTTTGTGGGGCTCAAGGTCCTTTCCATGACAGGGAGCCAGATCTTAGCCTTATTTTCCTAGGTACGACTTCACCTGTGACTTCATACTTCATATATGCAATGAGAAAAAGATGTTAAATTATATATGCATTGGATTAAGGTAGTACAATGATTTGAAAGCCAGCTCTAGTTCCACCATCATAGAACACATAGCTGCTGCAGCAACACAAGCAACAGCAATAGAAATAGAGCCAGGGTGGATCAAAGACCCATTTTTGAAGTCTTGAATAGGCAGTTAACCTATGCATGTGTTTGGCTAGGCTGACAAGGGTGTGGAGCTTTGCCCTGGCTTTGAAATAACAAGAAAAAGTAAAAACTGGACTTCCATTGTCTATGCCCCTGAGGTTCATGGGAAGTTAAGGGCAGTTTAGACTATAGGCATGGGCAAGATTGTCCCTTTGGGGGATTTTGGCATAGTCAGCTCTATGTGAATTTTTCTAATGGCAGGTACTATCTTTGCATGATTTCAAGTTCTTCAATAGGAGCTGCCTCAGTATCAGCATGAATATCCCCTTAATCTCTAACCTTAGACCTCCGTGGATTATGGTCTTTGGGCACTGCCTAGTCATAAATATATGACCACGTCAACAAAGATGAATAGAAAGGAAAAACATCAGGCGGTTTGCTTGGGCTCATGACAACCACGAAATTGCAAACCTTTAATTTAAGGTTGAGGTCAACGTGAAAGCTGCTAATCTCTAACAACTACCAAGACATGTGATACAAGCCTTCTTGAGACACCTGGAGCTGTGCTCGTCGTTCCAAAATGCTAGAATTATGGTCATTACAGTAAGTGTTTAACTCACATTGAATTATCCCCTTGAGTAGAACTCTGTGAAATACAGCTGAAAGCTTTCTGGGTTTGGTTGATTACAAAGTTTGTGGCCAAATGGAAGAAGCCCTTCTATTCTTTGTGTGTGCTTAGTTTTGTAGTCCCCTTCTCAATGCAAGGTTCTGCTTGGTCAGTAGTTTGGATGAATTCAGGATTTTTCAGCCTGATTTGAAGAAGTTTTGTGACTCTGGACTCAAGAAGCAATTGGCTAAACTGTAAGCCAAGAAAAGACAGAGAGGGCCTGAAGGCTCAAGAACAGTCTCAAACCATACTTTTGCCCCTTTTTTCATTTTCTCCTGACAAAGTCACACAGAGAAATGAGCATCATTACCTCTATGGCATTAGGAATATCATTTAATGTCTGGGAGTCTCAATTCCACATCTGTGAAATAGGAGTGATGGAAACACCTACTCATAGGAGTGATGGAAACACCTACTCAAGGGCTTCTAGCACAAGTGAAATGGAATAACTGAATACAGATTACATAGTGTGAAGCTTAGTCCAGAGTTGTCAATTGACACTAAGCCACTAGTATCAATACCACATCAGCTGAGAAAAATCAGTGCTTTAGTTCGAATTCTTCAGTTTGTAATTCTGAAAATGGCTCACTGCAGTACAAAGTGTTATGTGCACTATAAAAAGTTGAAAACAGAGAACCAAGTATTCGTTTCCTGAACAAACATTTTCTATGTGCTTGGCAGTGGGTAGGACTAGGGGGCAGGTTAGAAAACAGCTCCCGTCTTCCAGCATCTTGAAGTCCAGGGGAACAGATGAATAAATAAGATGCTAAGGATGACATGACATCTGTGCTCTACAAGATGGCATGGCAGACCTAGGCCCTGAAAACCCAGAACTTCTAAGAGAAGACTGTAACAAGACTATGTGCCTGCTGGAACCTGATGTTAGGATTCTACAGGATTGGGAGAAGGAAGCCCTTAACACATGAGAGGTTAGTTCAGACCCTGCTGATTTCCAGCCTCAAGAACTCTTGTCCCTAGGCTACAATGTCTCAGCTATGTGGGAACGGGAGTTTAAGAAATTCTGAGAAAACTCTGTGTGACTCAGTTTCAAGCCAGGGTTGCAGGTTCAGATCTTGAAGCAAGTGTGACAGCAACCATGGAGAATGTTTAGTATGAGAACTAGGTTCTCTCTTCCTCATAGGTCCATAAAACTCTGGGTCTGGCTCTGAACTCCATTTTTAGCAGTGGAATAGTACTTCGTCTTACAGACCTTACTGGTGATGTTGAGTCTCCTAGTTTGTTTTTTTTTTTTTTTTGGAGGGGGTAGGTAACAGTTTTATTGAGACATAATTCATAGAGTGCAATTCCTTCATTGAACATTCAGTGGTTGGGCTGGGAGATGGCTAGATAGAGTGGAAAGAGTGCTTGCCATACGAGCGTTTGTACCAATGTTTGCATCCTCAGCACCCACAGAAATGTTGGGTGAGAGTGGCAGCACACTTGGAACCCCAGTGCACACAGGGCAGAGACAGGGATCTCAGGGCAAGCTGGCTAAACTGAGGAGCAGAATCAGGGAGCCCCAGGTTTAGCAAGAGAACTTGCCTCAGTAAACAAAGTGACTGGAATGGAGGAAGACCTCCCATGTCAACCATATGCATACATATGCATACATGTATCCATATACACATGGGCACACACACAAACATGCACATCACACACACACACACACACACACACACACACACTAAATACAAACAACTCAGTGGTTCTTCACATAGTTACACAGTTGTGTATCATAATCAAAGGCAGTTTCAGGATATATTAATCACAACAGAAGGCCCAAGCCCCTAAGCTTCTGTCCCTAGTTCTCCATGCTTCCAAACTGGCCAATACAAATTGTCTATTGTAGCTACGTATTTGCTTACTCTTGAAACATCACATGGGTAGATGTTGCAGACTGGATCAGGCTGCTTCCAATGTGTAATTTATAAACCTGAACTTGATTATGACTGTACCTGAAAATCAGCATTTAAAAGAGTAATGAAAACTAAGTGAGGTTCTGGGATTGGGGATGGAGCTCAGCTGGATGAGTATTTGCCTGGCAAGCGTGAAGTCCTGGACTTGATTCTGATCACCACATAGAAGCTGGGTGTGCAGCACATGTCTGTAACTCCTGCACTTGGGAGGTGAGGGATCAAGACACAGCATTCAAAATTATCAATGGCTACATGGTTAGTTTGGGGTAAACCTGGTATATGTGAAACACTATCTCACAAAAAAGGGAAGTTCTAAGAATCTAGGAATGGGATGCTAGTCCAGTTACTCCAATCAAAAGAGGGATAGATACCAGGAGTTGGCACAACCAGAACAAAGGCCATCTGGGGACACAGGACAAAAAGTAACCATGTACACGCCAAGGAGAAAGGTATTAGGAGAGCTCAAACCTGCCAGTCCAACACCTTCAACTTGAACCTGTAGACAGCAGACTGTGAACAGACTGATGCCCCTGAACCTGTTTTGTGGTAGCCTGTTACAGACTAAATGCTTGTACCCACTCTAAAAATTCACATGCTGAAGTCCCAATCACCATGGTAGCTGCATTTAAAGATGGGATCATTTTGTTCTTGTTTGTTTTTCAAGACAGGCTTTCACTATGTAATCCTGGCTGTCCTGGAAATCACTCTGTAGACCAGGCTGGCCTTGAACTCAGAGATCCACCTGCCTCTGCCTCTTACGTGCTGGGATTAAAGGCATGCACCACCACCACCCGGCTTGAAGACGGAATCTTTAATAAAGCAATGAAGTTTAAAGGACAGCTGATAGGGTTAGTGTCGGTACATGGAGAAGGATCAGAGAGCATGTGGAGTTCCCATAAGATAAGAGAGGAAAGGGCCGAAGAAGACACAGTAAGAATACAGCCACCTGCCGGGTGTTGGTGGCACACGCCTTTAATCCCAGCACTCGGGAGGCAGAGGCAGGCGGATCTCTGTGAGTTTGAGGCCAACCTGGTCTCCAGAGCGAGTGCCAGGATAGGCTCCAAAACTACACAGAGAAACCCTGCCTCAAAAAACCAAAAAAAAAAAAAAAAAAATACAGCCACCTACAAGAAGTTTCCAGCATCTTCTAGTCTCCAGATCTGTGAGAAGACACCCATGTTTAAGTCACCCAAACTGTCATTTCTATAGAGGTTCTAGCAGACCATATATAGATTGAGACTATGTAGCTATGGAGTCTGGCTTCTTTCATTTGGCGTGTTGTTTGCAAGGTTTAATGCACAATGTGATACTTTTTTAATCCCTTTTGATTGACAAACAATATTCAATGACATGGCTATATGCTGTCTTGTTTACCTGTGTTTCAGGAAGATGGACATTTCAGTTATTGCTACCTTTGGCTATCTGGATTAGTCATGCTACATATGTTCATGTAAAAGGTCTTGTGTGGATACATGCTTCCTTTTTTCTCGGGCATGTGCTTAGGGATGGGATGTTATTCAAAATGACACCCCTATATTTTAGTGCTGGGAACTCTGTAGAAACCTGTGGGTACCTTTGAGGAAGTACCAAAGTCTGAAATGACTTCTTTATTGTGTGTTGTAACTAGAAAATGTGAGGAGAATGATTTCCCTACATCCTTTTCAGTGGAGTGTCTGTTGCTTTGGTCATGTTAGGGAGTATGAAGTGCTTCTCATCGTAGTTTGGATTTGCACTTCCCCAGCAGAATTCAGTGGCCATCTGTACTTCTTTACTGGAGAGATATCTATTCAGACCTTTATCTATTTTTGGTATTCTTTTATCACCAAGTTATCTATCATTCTTTATGGATTTTTGGTACAGGTTCCTTATCAGACATACAGGTTTGCAAGTGATGTATCCCATCCTATGGTTACAATGTTACTTTCCCAATCATGTCCTTTGAAATGCAAACGTTTTAATTATTATGCAATACAGCACATTAAATTTTGTTACTGAGCATGGTGCTGCATGCTTGTAATCCCACTTCTTATTGTGTACATGCTAGGCCAGCAATAAAATGATCTCTCCTTTGAGCCATTTCTCACTTTGGTTCTCTGTCTCTCTCTCCAGTGTGTGTGTGTGTGTGTGTGTGTGTGTGTGTAGTGTGCATGTGTTTGTATAGGGGAAACAGGCACTGCCCATGTATGGAGGTCAAAGAGTAACTTCGTGTCACTGCTTGGTTTCTGCCTACTTCAAGGTCGTCTCTTTCTGTTTGCTAACTTCTAGGGATTTTTCTGTCTCTGCCTTCATGCAGTTGTAGGAGAGCCAGGATGACAAACACCTGCTACTATATCTGGACTTGGGTGGCTTTGTCTCATCTGTGGCCCTCATGCTTGCAGAGCAAGCACCTTACCCACTGAGCCATCTCCCCAGCCCCAGGTTTGTCCTTTTTTATGACTGTCTTGGGTATTCTGGTTTCTTGATGGTACCTAGGATTTTGAACCTCTAGACTTTCTCTGTTGCCTGCAACCAGGATTCTGTCTGCAGCCTGGAGCATCAGGTTTGAAGGCAAGGAGTTCTAATGAGTTTGCCAAACCAAGATGAATAGTAAGTAGGTGTTTACTGGGTATGAACTTACATAGATAACAGTGAGTAGCTGTTGCAGCATTCCTGCTGCAAGGATGAAGACCCTGTCTCCCCAATGCTCTCCCTGACCCAAAAAGGAGCTTCCATCCCCTACTCCTCTACCTTAAACAGGTCACATCCGCACCTGAAACCATGCCCAAAGGGCATGGCCACTGTTACAGGTTCACAGGCAAGATGTTGCTACACAGGTTGGATGCATGTGTTCCAGTACTCCCACATGAACTGGTCCATATGTCACCATTAATAGGCCGGAGCACACATTTCTAGTCCTTAGAGTTGGGTCTCATAAACTCAGGTTCCTAGTGGAGGAAGAGATAGAATTCCAAGGCCAAACCCTGCTGAGCTGGTATTCCAAATAGGACTGGCACACTTAATCTGATAATTCCTTTTGATTCCCAAAGCCTAATCAATTTTGATGGACAGCTGACCACCAAACCCTATTGTAGTTATTGTTTTAAATTAATCATAGTTTAAAATAAAATGACAAACAAAAAAACCCACTATACTCACAGTTAATTTGTTGTAAGTTGTAAAGTAATTATCAACCATTAAGTGTATCACCCAGAGAGATACTTTTTCCACTATAGAAAGACAGATTTGGATTTTTTTTTTGGGGGGGGGTTGAGAATTCCATTAGAAATTTCTGGGGGATTTCTAGTTCCCTTATAACTAAAGAAGTCAGATATCGGTGGGGGTCATAATTAAGCAAACTTATTCTTTGTGCATAGGAAGAAGAATGAGGAATTATTCTGAGACCAGCTTAGATGTAACAGGCAGTTTTTCTTCGTGGGTTTCCCAATGCCCTTTCTCATCATTCTAAGGGTGCTTATGACTTGCTGCAGATGTTTGGGTTTAATCAGCTTGGCTCCCTTCCCGCCACGGTAATGGAACGTGCCACTTCATCTATGGAAACCTGGGCTCTGGTAATCATCCGCCCAGATATTCTTCAGGTTGACCAGCAAGGGGCACTAAAGCATAGCTTCTCCCCACCATCCCTCCCAGCAATTGCAGAGAGGTTTCTGCAGGCGAGTAATTGGGCTAGAACCTGGAAACTGTGCACTCTCACAGTCAGATCAAAAACCTGGCTGCAGTTTCTTTGATATTTTTCAAGGGTATTGATATTTCTAAGAGGAGAAAAATTCTGATTGGCAGCAAAACAATTCCAAATACAGAACTACTCTTTGCTTGTAAGCCATAATTCTCCTGTCTAGTCAATACTATTAGGAAACCCGGCAGGATCCTGTCATTACTTTTCTGTGAATGACTACATTTTCTTTCCATCCCTGAAATATAATGGGCAAGCCACATAACGAGTCCTTAAAAGGATGAACTACTTGATGTTATGGTGACACGCAATTATTACAGAGCCCTACTGGTTGGTCTTTTTATTTTTCCCCCTTTCCTTTAAATTTTGCCTGCCTATTTATTTCCATCAGCCACTAAAGATGACTCTTTTATTGTTTCAAATAAAGGATGTGATCTATATGCTAGGCACTCCCTATGAATAATTCCTTGTCATAACAAGGCACGGTGTTCTTCACAGATTGGCGTGAAGTTACTGATGCTGTACAGTATTGGGTAAAGGACTTTTTCCCTCTCCTTTTAATTTTAATCTGTGATTAATCACATCAAAGCACTGAAACATTAAAGGTGATAGAATCTACCTAATATGGTTGATGTAGGTCTGTTGTAGTCTCAGCACAGGAGACAAGAGATCTGTAAATTCAAGGCCAATCTGGTTATATGTATAGACACTGTCTGAAAAAAGCCAAAAAAGAAGGAAAAAACAGGAGAGAGGCATGTGTGTGTGTGTGTGTGTGTGTGAATATTTAGTAGTCCATCAAGCTAGATACAAGCAAACATTATGTTTGCTTTTGTTTAGTTTTTTGTTTTGGTTTATTTTATTTATTATTATTATTTGTTTTATTTTGTTTGTTTTGAGACGGGTTCTCTGTGTAGCCCTGGCTGTCCTGAAACTATAGAACAGACTAGCCTCAAGAGATCTGCCTTCTTCTGCCTCCCACATGTTGGGATTAAAGACATGCACCATCATGCCCAGTCCATATTTTTAAAATTTAAAGCAAGGAAATAGCTTTTGGAAGCATTGTCCACATAGAACTTTAGAAAAATGCACATAAAGCATATTAATCCATAATTACAGGCCAATGTACAACACTTGAGACCCATTACATTGCTTTTGAAAAAAAACATGTGTTTTTAGGTGTATGTTCATGCATCTGCAGAAGTCTGAGGTTGATGTCAGGTGTCTTCCATGATCAATCTTGACCTCGTTTACTGAAGTAGGGTCTATTGATTGAACTCAGAGCTCATCGATGTGGCTAGTCTGACTAGCCATATTTCTCTGAGGATTGCTGTGCTCTACCTTCCAAAGGCCGGAATTACAGGCAGGCTGCCATGCCCACCTGTCATTGTGGGTTCAGAGGGTCTCAAACTGACCCTCAGTCTTGAGCAGCAAGTGTTTTCTCTGCTGAACCATCTCTTCATCCCTAAGACACTGTTTGTAAGAGACAGTTTAAGGTTTAGATTATTTTGGACCCTGTTTTTTGTAGCCTATGAGAAAGGCTACATTAAGACAGATAATAGTTAGTTCTTCAGCCTTCTCATTACAGCCCTCTTCCCTCAAACGCAATCCCAAGTTGCAAGTGACTGATTACTGAAGGACCCTTAAGAATTTATCAGTCAAATGATGGATAGCTCAAGTAGAATTTCTAATATTTTTCTTCCTGCTAGCCAAAAGTAGAAATTAGAGGAGGCTGAGGAAAGAGTTTTAGGGGTTGAGGGAGATGTCAAGAAGACAGGATAAGTCAGAGGATATATGACACCCTAGCTTTTGAACAATCCTCATGACTGTTTTAGCTATTTGAAATGACCTTTCCACTAGTATATGCCCGATATCAGGGACACACCTCTGCAGCACCCTGTCTCTCTCTGACCCAGGAGATGGATTCAGAGACCCTTAGTGACAGGAATGGCTAAGTGCGTGGTCCCTGGGGTTCATTTGAGGCTCCGTGAGGGGGCAAAATACTCATATACATTGTGGATGATTTCTCTGTATGGTGGAGATGCATTCACCCACTTTGCATGTGTTCATGAGATGCTGCCACCCACGAGGCACCACTGAAGATACATGTACTTGTTCTGAGGATCAACAACATTTAGACTGACAATAATAAAGGCTAGTGTTATCGGCAGAGGATCTTATGTGTACAGACATTAAACTAGATTCTTGGACAATTACTGAACTTCTGCTTGCCTTAGCTTTACACATTTAGGAAGGTTTTTTTTTTATCTTATGTGTGGGCTTTTGTGGGGTTTAATGATGTAACACATGGAAAAGTACTGACACACATGACTGCTAAGTTTTCATGTCAGATCTCATCTCTGACAACCTGGAGCTAAATGCCACTGTCACTGTTTTGGGGATGAGTTAACTGAGGGTTCAAGGAGGCAAGGTCAAATGGAGAGCAAACCGCACATTAGCATCCTATGTATATGGTTTTAAAGCCTATGCTTTTTCCATGGTACTTTGGTGTCCCGTTAGAAATTCAGCATCCAACTTGAGGTGACACAGAAAGTTTACACATCAGCAACCTGTGGCATTGGAATCCTACTTCCAAGTCCCCTCACATCTCCTATTAAGTTACATGAGTGATTGTGTGTGCACACAGGCAAGCATGCTTTCTCTTTCTTTCTTTTATTCACGTCTATAATTTTTCATTTACTGTTCATCCTACTAAGGAGTTTGTCTACTTACTGAATCTATACTATTAGGCGTATATTTAGCAAATTCTCTAACCACTTCCCTAGGACCCTTATACTTTTTGGTAGACAAGCAATATAAAACAGAAATTTGCATCTTTCATATATGCCTCTGAATGGAAAGAAAGCTTTTTGCTGACTTGAATATCTAATCGTTCATACATTTACTCATTCGGTCCTTTGTTTTTTACTCATTCAACCAATCCTTACTGAGAGGCAGTACTGTACTAGGTAAATGGCTGGGTTTTTATGAACTGAACACTATACTTTATTAGTACGTGAACAATCGAATCCAAACAGTGCAGCTTACATACAGAGTCTAAAAGGTTAAAATGCAGCAGAAGAAAATGTCTCTTGTCTTCTTTGAACATCTCCTGTGGTTGCCACTGACTACCAGGAGAAGACAGTTCTATCAACTGTCAGCTTCAACAAGACAGACACCCCCCCCCCCAGTGTCTTTTGTGCATCTCCTCCCCCTTCTGGAATACACAGCCATACACTACTTGGGGATCTTTAGTGTCAAATGAATCTCCTTCTGAAACCCATAGAGAAAACAACTGCTTTTCTGAACTATTCTTTTTCTGATCTGAAATGCAAAGTGTTGTAGGTACGCTGGAAAGAAACACTTTTCTAAATGTTGAGGATGAATTTGTGGGAAACATAACCAAATATAATAATGATTGCTGGGGCTGGAGAGATGGGTTGGCCATTAAGAGCACTGGCTGCTCTCAGGGAGGATCCAGACTGTTCCGAGCACTCATAGGGTAGTTCAGATACATTTCACACCTGACTGTGGTTGATGCAAAGCAATTCCCTAAATGCATTTCCCTTTTCACTATAGTATTGTATTGCTTTGTGTCAATTAGATAATCAGATAATTAGGGGCAATGGGAAATCCTTCTGTATTTGCCTATAGTGATGAGAAAGTTCATGCCAAGTAAAAGCTGATCCTAGGAGAAGACCTTTATTGAGAAAGGTGAGGAGTAGTACAAATGGCTGGAATAGATGTCTTCAAAGATCACTTGCAGCACCTACAGCTGGCTGCTTTGTGTCTTAGAGAAGTCTACCCAGAGCAAAATTTATGAACTGAGCAACAATGACAGAAATCACAATGAAAAGACTTCTCCTTAGGGAGCTGGGCATCCAGCTCTGTTAGCAGGATGTCTGCTTAGCATTGATACCCTGGATTCCATTTCCAGCATCACACAAAATGGGGTGTGGGGGTGCATGTCTGTAATGTGGAGGAAGGAGGGTCAAAAGTTTAAGGTTATCCTAGGCTACATAGTGAGTTCAAGGCCAGTCTGGGCTGCATGAGATCCTATCTCAAAAAATAAAACTAGAAACACCTTTATTTGGGTACATCTATCTATATATATTTTGTTACTTTTATTCTGATTTAACTTAACTACTCCATGGTATGTGGATATATATATATATATATATATATATATATATATATATATATATATGAGAACATTTATACACAACATCACACACACACACACACACACACACATTAGGGACAAGAAGATGCCTCAAAATTTTATTTTTATTTTTTCCAAACGCAAAACCAAGACACACTGTATCCCCTTATCCTTAATATTATTTTTGAAAGAAAAATACTTCTAGTTACAAGTTATGCTAACCATTCTAACCTTGTCATACTAACCTCTCCCTCAAAAAACCAAACCAAAACAATAGAGGCCACCAAGGATATTAGCCATGAGATAATTAACTGCTGTAAACTAATAATACATCAAAATCAGCACTGGCTTCTGTCAGAGCAACACCAACCGGGCCAAGGTATGTTGGTGACAGCTGGTGGGGGGGCTTAAGGAGAGACCACCGCCCCCCCCCATCTTCCAACCACGTTTTAACTGTAGCCTGGTGATAAACAGTGTGTACACACACTAATGTCAAGGCCTGGTTTTATTAGCGACATCTGTAGTTTAGTTGTTATCATGTTTGCCTCCTCAACAGAGCCAAGTTTGGGAGGGAAACAGGCAGGAACTGTGCTGGGAAAGAGGAGATTTATCGTTGTTTGCTTTCATAAGCGGACAGGAAGTTATCGGGCCGGCAGAGGCTAAGATTCTAACCCTCCACAGCCTCGCATGTTTTCTCTTTACGAGCAGCTGTTTCTCTTGGGAGGGCTCCTGGCAACCAACTGAGTTGAATATGGGGTACTGGAATCTGGGCTTGAAAGAGGAATGCTGAGAGACAGCTTGCATACACACACACACACACACACACACACACACACACACACACACACACACACACACACACCAGAACTGGCAAGCAGTTAACTGGCAGTCTTTGCATTCTGGTCAGGCAAAACAAGAATCCATGTCATATGGCATGACCTTTCTCTTATTTTGCCCCCGTCCACCTCCCCAGGGAAACACGATTAGAGGAGCTTTGTGGATGGTCAGGAGTGCAGCTGTAGTCCAGCTGCCTTAGGATAGCAGCCACCAGACACAGAACTCCTGGAGGAACATCAACACCTACAGCCATCACAGCTTCATCTGCAGCATGCCCTTCAAGCAAGCTACATTCTCTGTTAAAGACATCGTCAGTTGACACTGCCCTTGAACACTGTCTTGTTCATTCTGCACCATAGTAAAGACCGCAAGTGATCCCTTCACACCTAAGAGCACACTTGCCCACTCAATATTATTATTGTAATAACCAGTAACATAACTTGCTGCGGCTGTGTTCATCCATCCAGATACAGACACAGAACTCTGTTAGGGTTTTCATAAGAGACCATGGGAAAGGCCATGCCCTGTGAATCTAGACAGCTTCCCTGCATGGTAGGAAGTTACTGTCTAGTGTCAAACAGGCAGGGAAAATACGCTGTTGAGGACAAGACCGAGAAAGAAGTGGGTGAGCTTTCAGGAGTCTAACTGAGCATGCTCTCCTACTCTTTTCCTTCCTGAGGCGGGGGAGTGTGGTCTCCCCTAAGGATCTGCGGGTGCAGGATCAGAGCTGGGATGGGAGGCAGAGATGAGCTCTGAGCCGAGTCCATAGCCACATGACATCCTCTCTCCCCTATTGAGCCTGCCTGGAAACATTCCTGCCTTGTCTCAGAGAACTTTCAGGAATTCTGAGAATGGTCTCAGGTTAGCAAAAGAAAAGATGGTTAAAGGGAGGTGTGTCCTCTAAAGCTGGTGTGGTTGTCACAGCAGAGGCTCTACACCTTAGATAAGTGAGTCCACAGGTCTCCAACCTATGTGGCCGTATGGCAAGTTTCCCTGCGCTGCCCAATTTGGAAAACTACATTTTGTCCAACTCTAAGTAGCTGGCTTCCTTCTCTCATTTTTCTAAAGATTAAGACTTCGAGTCACTCAGCTGGGCGTTGGTGGCGTGGCCCACGCCTTTAATCCCAGCCCTCGGGAGGCAAAGGCAGGCGGATCCTCTGTGAGTTCGAGGCCAGCCTGGTCTCCAGAGCGAGTGCCAGGATAGGCTCCAAAGCTACATAGAGAAACCCTGTCTCAAAAACCAAAAAAAAAAAAAAAAAAAAAGACTTCGAGTCACTCACCTCCACAGGCTTTGATGGGACAGGTGGGTGACAAAGCTCAACAGTGGCTACCATTATTGGAGAGGTGAAGTTTGGAGCCAGCTCTCAAACAGGATTCCAATTGTCACAGTCCCATCTAATTCCAACTCTCCCATCCCCTCTGCCAACCGAAACACCCTGTTTTAACAGGGTGGTCAACATATGGGGGTCATACCACTAGTAAGGCTAAAAATAACATATATCCTTGCATACTCAGTGCCAACAGACCAGAGAACTTAGATTTATACAGCATATAGCCCCAGCCCATTGCCCTTAAGGAAGATACTGTTTTCCTTTTTTTGGTTTGACCTCATCAGTGAGGAAAAAAAGCACCACTAAAAAAAATGTGTCAAACTGTAAATGAACCAGTGGCATATGGGACTTTAAAGTGTGCACAGAAACTTCTGCAGAAAGAGAGAGAGAGAGAGAGAGAGAGAGAGAGAGAGAGAGAGAGAGAGAGGAGTAAAATGCAGTATACATTTTTCAGTGGTAGCTACCCTTTTGGAGGGAGTATTAATAAGATATTGAGACCACCTTTGAACTTGTAAATTGCTTTACCAATGATAAGATCAGTCTCTGAAAACCAAAACCAAACTAAACCAACCAAACAAACAAAAAGAAAACCCACTGAGACCCGAGGGACAAGAGAAGGAGATTTGGGATGGATGCACCCTCACATTTTATTTGACCTTGAGAAAGACTGAGAACTAGAAATTGGAGTCTTTGTTGTTAGCAGACAGCTTCTGAAATTGCTTGGGCATGAAAGTGTTCCCAGGCGAATTCCACGCTTCCAAAACAGGGAGTCCAAAGACAGTCTCAGAGGCTATCCTGCCAAGAAGAAAAAAAAAAAAAGGGAATTCTGCCTTTTGGCTTCCCCAAAGAGAGTGTCCCTCCAGGTTCCCACACACTAAAGAAGTTATTCACATATTTTCCCACCCTTTCTGGTTCCTTTGAATCATAAGGACTTTATTTTAGTTAGTTATTTGCAAAAGGAAAGCGGTCCCTTAAAACCAGGCCAAAGACTAGATTTTAGGTTAAAAAAAAAAAAAGAAGAAGAAGCTTAATAAAAACAGCAGGATTTAAGTTTGAATGAGTGCAAACATGGAGTACAATTATGCATAGAAAGAAGACTGACAGTTGATATATATATATATATATATATATATATATATATATATATGATTGTATTTCATGCTGCACTTATACAACTGGTTGTCTAGTGGAATAAATATGCATGTTTTCTATTACAAGGGTGCTTTCTTTGGAACATAAACAAATGTTCCAAAGAAAAATGTTGGTGCTGAGGAGATAGCTCCGTTGATAAAGTGATTGCCTCTCAAACATGAAGACTGGAGCTGCACCCCCAGAATCCACGCAAAAAAGGTGGGAGTGGGGGTGCACACTTGCAATCCTAAGTGGAGAGGAGAGCATATGTCATCCCTGAGGCTCGCTGGCCAAAGAGCTCCAGGAAGTGTAAGAGACTCTGTCTAAAAAAATAAGGCAGAAAGTATAAAGAGGAATACCACCCAGGGTTGACCTCTAGACCACACACACGCACGCACGCACGCACGCACGCACGCACTCACGCACGCAAGCGCACGCATGTGCACATATACATACCTGTATGTAAATTGTATAACTATAACATATTATAAGAAGGTTTGAGGAAGCAATCAGTTCACACAGAAGGAACTCACATTCTTCATTGTTAACTGAATTCTTAGCTCATGAAGGTAATACCTAAATACATATTTGAATACTTGTGAGCTGGTAATTGGGAGAATGTTCCCAACGTGTTATCTCCTGTGGTGGAATTCAGCCTTCCTAATCCTGTGACCTTTTAATACATTTCCTCATGTTGTGGTCACCCCAACCATAAATTAGTTTCGTTGACGCTTCATAACCAATTTGCTGTTATGAATTGTAATGTAAATATTTTTGGCAATAGAGGTTTGCTAAAGGGGCTGAGATCTAGTGAAATCCTTGCAACAGTTGTACATGGTACACACTGGACTTAGCCCATGGACAGATGAGAAGGTCAAGGTATGAGGAGGCCAAGTCAATTTTTAAGGCCAGAGATTTGAACCCCAGTTGTATGGCCCCAGAACCTCACCCTTGAACCAAGCTGGTCTGCTTTATGAGCTGTGTGATACTGTAGCTTAGTCCCTCTGTGACGACTGAGATGCATTCCAAGCTCTCCATTTAAATATTTATGCAGAATATAAATATGTACCCTGAGACTTTACAATGGGCATACTCCCATAGATTTCTTAGACATAATTCAAAGGGTCTATAAACTTCAAGTCTTAGAAGTAGGAGGAGATGCCATTTGCCTGGTCATTTTCATCTCCAAGCACGTATTTTAGGACAGTTCTAGAAGTGCACCCTTAATTTTGTGATAGCAGCATTTGTCTGTGTCTGCTTGCTCGAAGGCAATTGGACTGTGAGAAGTGTCACTGTGGACATAATCAGTTCTTCATCTAGGTTAAGTGATTTGTTCAGTGTCTGACAAGTAGTTAAAGGCATGGCGAGGATGATAGGCAGGTCTCTGTCCCCATTTCTGAGCTCTTCTGATTATTTTTCATTCTTAAGGCCAGGAGGAGATAGCAGTAATCTTTAATAGAGTGATGGAATTTCAAAGAACCCAGAATCTGACGGCTCTAATTCCAGTGGATATTTCTCTTCCTGAGATGGGCTTTAAATATTTTACAGATTTTTTTTTTTTTTTTTTTAGAGCTTCCCCCAAATAGGTCTCTGGATGCTTTGGAATGTTTTATTTGTAAGAGAGAGAAAGAGATAAAAACATAACTGAAGAGATGGTGACTGGGAAGGCAAAACTAATCACGTAGGGGAACAAAAGCCACCTAGGAGTTTGAAGCCGATAACCTCTTTTGACCGCAGCTGAAGGATACCACCCCAGGCCCAAAATTATTAGCCGTGGCTTTTCTTTTTCTTTGAAGAATATCTCTTCAACTTATTAGCTCAGCTCAGATCGGGTGACAATAAAGCCAACTGGGGATTAAAAAAAAAAAAAAAAAAAAAAAACCTCTTCCCCCCTCTGTTGGGTTGTGAAGCCTCCAGCTCCGAGCTGGCCAACGCTGTGCACTGCCTTGGCCCACAGAGGCCCTATCCAGTACATGTAGTGCAAGGAGCCCATCAGCCCCTGCAGCTGTGGGAAAGTATGCCTGAAACTCAGGGAAGGCAGCCCAGATGCTGAACACTTGATCTTCTTTGGCTGGAGAGCCAGCTACAAGATCCTGGGTTCCATCACTCTTATTTATTAATGTAAGGGGAAAATAATGACTTAATTGTAAGCCAGTGACTTCACCCTAATACCATGTTCTAATCGCTTCTAAAGAAGGCTGCCTTTTTTCTGTCCCTGCCAACTTGCAAATGAAACAGATGACATGGGGACATGATTATATTCATTAGCAATTATTCCATGGAAACAAGGAGGACTTGAATTTACCCTTCACATAACCTAGATTACTAAAACTGCAGTGCGATCTTGGGCCAAATGTCAATGTGTGCTATATACCCTGTGGGGAGCATGCGCAGTCCCAGCCTATGTGCATCCGAGGCTTCCCTCCTTCAGTGAAATCCTGGCTCAGCCTCAAAGAAGGAAACATGCAGTAGAGGCACCTCGGCTTTCAGTCACAAGAATTTCGTTAGAACCTTTGAATGATGTTTCCCCACTGAACTCTGAAGTTTTCAGCATCTTGAGATGCTGAAGCAATGTGGGACATGCAGAGGCAGTGTGAGGGCTGATGCATGAGTCCTGCTTAGAAGCTGACACCTGTCCCCTCCCATCTGGCGTGTGCACAAGCACTCATGTGTGACCCAAGGCAGGGAAGTGTGTTCTGGGTATCAAGGCCCTCCCTAGGCATCTTGTCTGAGCAGAAGAATAAATGAAGGTTGGTCTTTGCAAGTGGGATGAAGACTAAAAAGGCACTGTGATAGAATAACAACATTTCTTAGTATCATTTATATATGTGTGGGTGGGGGGATGTCTGTGGATGCGTGCTGAATTAGTTACTTGTCTATTGCCTATGATAAAACACCATGACCAAGGCTACTTACAGAAAGGAGGGTTTATTTGGGCTTATCGTTCCCAGGAGATAAGAGTCACAGGTGGGAAGTGTGGTGGCAGGCAAGCAAACATTGAAACTGGGGGAGCAAGCTGAGAGCTCACATCTTGAGCAGCAAGCATCAGAAGCAGAGAGCTCAATGGGAGTGGCACATGGCTTTTGAAACCTCAAAGTCCAACCACAATGACATTATTTCCTTCAGCAAGACCATATCTCATAAACCTATTCCAATACCACCACCAACTGGGGACAGAGTATTCAAATGTCCTCGACTATGGGGGATATATCATTGTGAAACCACTGTGTGTGTGTGTGTGTGTGTGTGTGTGTGTGTGTGTGTGGTGAGCATTTCATGTGGTTGCCAGAGGACAACTTTGAATATTGGTCCTCAAATACATACCATCTACATACTTGTCTTTTTGAGACAAGGTCTTTCACTGGCCTAGAACCTGGCCAAATCTGGGAGGTTGGTTGGCCAACAAGCACTGGGGACCAGCCAGTGCTGCTATTATAAGCCAGCTTTTATATGTGGGTTCTGGGGTATTGAATTCAGGTCCTCATGAATACACAGCAAACACTGTACTAACTGAGCTATCTTACCAGCCCTCCTAAAATCATTAAAACAAAAGTATAAATAGTGTGACTCCTCTGTGTGTGTGTGTGTGTGCGTGTGTGTGTGTGTGTGTGTGTGTGTGTGTGTGTGTGTGTGTGTGTATGTATGTATGTATGTTACATGTACATGCATAATACTTATTTGAGTGCCAGTGCCATGGCACATTTGTGGAGGTCAGAGGTCAACTTTGTGGAGTTGTTTCTTTTTCTATCTTTATGTAGGTTTATGGGCTGAAGTCATGTCACCAGACTTGTATAGCAAGCTCCTTTACCCACTGAGTTATCTCATCACTCTTTTAAAATTATTTTTTCTGCACCACTGTGGACTGATCCACACATCAGAGCTGAGTGGCTGATTAGTGAGGCCCCACTTTTGTAGATGAAAGAGCTAAAATGATAAAAGACAGATAATGTGGGGACGGTGATCTGCTTGAGATTGATTAGCAAGTGTGAGCAGGGCTCAGAATAGAATTACTCTATCAGAAACCTGCTGCCCAGCTCCTGTAATGGAAGAGTCCAGACCCTGACAAGAATCATGAAAAGGTCTGTGCCAGCTTCCTTCCCACATGTTCCAGCTGGCCAGGCTTCTTCTAGTCCCTTGCTCTGGGTCATGGCAGAGTACTGGACTGGGTCCATGTGACAGAGCCAGCCTTCACCATCACTCCTTCTGGCAAAACATCAAAGGCCATGCCACAGTGAAAGTGCCTTGGTATATAATATATTCCTGCAGGATCACACTGGGGATGCTATCATGTTCTTTAGGAAATGCCAACACACCCAATTATTTAACCATCATGACTTCCTACAGAAGAAGCCGTCTATACTTTATACTAACAAGTTTGTCCCTTAAACAAATATGCTTAGGATTGTCAAGTCCACAGTTTGATGCAAACAGGACCTAGTGAAAAGAGCTGCCACAAGTGGAAATTCTTGTCCTTATTATAGTTTGGAATTTAATTGCCATTAATGAACATTATAAAAGATGGGACCTTTAAAAAGGGGCAGTGGGCCTTCATGGGTGTTAACAAAGCATGATGATATAAAGATATTATGATACTATTATAGAAAGGTGAGTTCAGTCCAATTTTCTCCTCGCTCCTGTCCTTTTTGCCTTCTGAAAGGTGAAGATTCAGGCTTCCTCCCTCCTCAGACCCAAGAACTATGAGCCAATCAGTTCACCTCCTTTCAAAGCTACCCGATCCGTGGTTCTGTCTTGTAGCAGCACAAAACAGACCAAGGCACATGCATAAGTAAGTCTAATGTCCCTAGCTGAAGCAGCTATATGGCATGTCAAACTCATAGGCCAATGAAGTAGTTGGTGATTGTAGATTCACAGTTTTTGTCTCTGCTTCTCTCCAACCTTCATCCTCTCCAGCTTCTTCAATCTGCCTGCTGATTTGACTTACAGAACTATTTTTTTAAAACTATTTTTAACTATTTTACTGATTTTTCTTCAAATAACCTGGCATGTAGGTAGAGTTCACGGGAGAGGTGTACTAGTCATCTCTCTGCAGCTATACCAAGATATCTGAGATACATGACTTGGAGGAAAGATTTATTTTGGCTCATGATCTCAGAGGTTTCAGTCCATGATTGGCTGGCTCTGTTGTATTGGGCCTTTGTTAAGCAGAGCATCACAGGAAGAAAGCAATGGAAACTAAAGATGTTCACCTTAAGGCAGCCAGGAAGCAGGGAGATACAGAGAGAGGGGCTGGGTAAGGGAGGCAAGAAAGAAGTGGGAGAGGCAGGAAGGGTGAGAGACAGAGGCAGGAAGGGAGGGGGAAAGAAAGAAACATGGAACCTCAGACAAGATAAACCCTTCAAAGGCTTACTTCCTCAGACCCTACCTCCTAATAGTCCATTGGTCTGAGATGTTTAAGATGTTATCGAGGCTAATCCATTATTCAGTTAATGTGCTCATGACCAATTCACCTCTCACTAGCACCACCAGTTGGGTGACCATGCTTTCAACATATGATTCTTTGGGGGACGTTTTATAGACAAACCACACCAAGAAAATGTGTATAGTTGTGATCAGGGGGTGGAGTGGATGTATTAAACAAATATTTATTGAGAACCCACTATAGATCAGGGGTACTTTTCTGGTTTTGGAAATGTGCCAAGCAAAACTCACAAAGATCCCTTCTCTCACATACTTCTTTCTGTATTAGGGATGGGGTGGGTAAGATAACATGACCCAAATAACCAGGAAGTTTTCTATATGATCTTTTCGAGGCAATAAGGACCATGGAGTGAAAGTAGAAATAGGGGAAGGGGAGTTTTGAGGTGGGAAGTAGGTGAATAAAACTAAAAATAAAGTCATGTGTTGTAATTAAAGAAAATCAGCATGCATGAGAAAGACTCCATGTGACAGGGTTCAAGCAGATGGTATTTTTATTAGGGGAAAAGGATCATAAAAAGGGGAGGAGGTGACTGGCCTCTGGGGACAGGGGCAGCAGGAGAGAGGAAAGAGGGGCAGAGAGAGGAAGGGAGAGAAAGAAAGAGAGGAAGATGGGAGGTGGGCAGGGCCCTTTTAAAAGGGAACATAGTGAATGTGCACAGACGGTGCTCTTAGTAGCTGCAGCTCAGGGCCTATCCTGTCAGAACCCCAAGGACAGGCCAGTACAGAAGCCTGCATACTAACAATAAGAGGAAGCTCAATGAAACAGGAAACATTTGAGCAAAACCTGGGAGAAAATGCAGCAAGGAGAGGGCCATTCTAGGCATGGAGCCAAGCATGGATCTGAGCTTGATTGCGTCACCTTGATGCTCAGCTTTAGCATGTCGCATTCTCATAGTAGGTTCTTAAATGACATTCACTGAAATTGTGTTGTGAGACATGGTTAGGGGGAGACATGACCAACCTGTCATGAGACGTGAGCATTCTAGGAACCACAAAGAGGCCAGAGAGAGTGGGGAGAAATCTGAAAGAGGAGGGCCAGACACTATGGGTTCTTTCCACTAGCTACATATGAGGAATATGCCAATATTGCCAGCATCTCTACTCATTAAACACTCTAAAATGGCTGTGCTGGACCTGGCCTACTCAGACTTGATTCTTACAACTGGGATCCATGAAGAACAGAAACAAGCCACATGTCTTTGCAAGCAAGTTTTCAACCCTTTCACTCCCATAGGAATAAAAATGTCTACCATTACCAAATACCTGTTATAATGTCAACTGTTCATATGACCAGAAAGTGTTGAATTTTGCTTTGGAGGATGAGAACAGAAATGGGTTAGTGAAATCCTTGATAAATCATGGACATAAATGCTAAGAGAGCAGTATTTATGCAGCATAGGTAGAACTCATAGACAGCATTTAGTATAGGATAAAAAGTTAATTTAGTGTGTGCTATGACATATCAAAAAACAGATTGAATAATCATGTATGGTGGAACAAACAATAATGTTACCTTAAAATTGCATAGAAATATCAAGTTATAAGTGTTGATTTTGCTCTTCCTGGCTGATATCTAGGCCATCTTGTTAACCCTTGATATGATTTCATGTGGTCCTCACTTGAATTATGTAAAAATGCAGACAAGAATTTGTTCAGGCAGGGCAGTGGTGGTGCACACCTTTAATCCGAGCACTTGGGAGGCAGATCTCTGTGAGTTTGAGGCCAGCCTGGTTTACAGTGTGAGTTCCAGGATAGCCAGGGCTGTTACACAGAGAAACCCTGTCTTGAAAAACAAAACAAGCCTGGTCTACAAGAGCTAGTTCCAGGATAGTCTCCAAAGAGTGTGTGAACAAAGAGTGTGACCCCAGCATCTTGGTCTGGTTTGTGTACTTTAATTCGGTATGCTTCCCTGTCCTCTGGTATAGCCTGGGATAGTCAGCTTTCTGGCATTTTCTGTCTATACCCTTTGCGTGTAAGTACAAAGCCCAAGGTACTGTGAAGTTGCCAACAGTCAGCATATTTGCTTCTTAGGTTATGAATCCTGTGGTTGCAATAAGGAGGTGTGGCCACTGACAGACTGAACAGAAAAGCATTAACATGAAAAGAAGAACCCTAACTTACACTGTCCCTACAAGAATCTCCTGACATATGCATTTATTGTGAGTGACATTTCAAAGTTCCCACTGATAAACTTAACAGAGAGGTTTGGGAGATAAGACATAAATAAGTAGCCAAGTGGGAAAAACTGAAGGCCCATTTGGGATGGGTTGAGAGCTTGGCTTGGACCCACGAGTATCACATGTCTTCATCTACTATTATTTTCTGCACACAATTACTAGAAACATGTTTATACTGGTCATTTGAATAAGTGGGATGAAATATAAGAAGGTGTGGGTCTGACTCATTATACTATGGGAGTCAACCATATGGCCATTGGATATGTTATTATAGCCTAGAAACTGCTGAGTTTATGTACAATTTAGACAAAGCACAGATACATATTTTCAAAATTACACACTTTCTAATCAGTTTTACCATGTTCTGTGGAAAGTAATCATGCTTAAAAGAAAACAAGAGTATTACTTGTTTTTCCATAATTGAATAGGTCAAAAAGGTCAATAGAGGAGTACAGAACCCAGAAATACCTTTTTGATTAGAGATATTTATTTTTCTGATTTTGTCTCTTTTTCTCTCCTATGAGTTGATTACATCTGACACGATTAAGGAGTACGGATATATGAGGTAAGCAATCAGGGTCTATTAATTTTCATATAACATACCTGCTTGACTCTACCTCTCTGTTACAATGCACCAATTGCCATTGAAATTTTCATTCTTTGTAGAATCCGATTTAGTTATGTGATTAATATAGACACGTCACTATGACACAGGTAGCCCTGAGGTGTCAATCATTGTTCTCATGGAACATCTGAGCCAAAGTCATCCGGAGAAGGCTGGGCTGCATGTATGGTCAGGTATGTGCTAGCCTCCTTTCCCTCAATAGGTTCCATTCTGCTTCACCTGGGCTGTGGACACATGCAGTGTGACGTGGACCCATCTGGTGTGAAATTGTGAGAGTATTTCAGATGTCAGGAATGAGGTCCTTCAGCATCTCTCTTGCCTTTGGTCTAGCTCCAGACCCACCACCCCACCCTCACCTTTTCTCCTAGTTAAACTAACCCTTTGCTCCCAGACAAGCCCACGGTCAGGAACAGAACCCTGCCCAACCTAGGGGTCTTGTGGACACCTCAGCAGGAGAAGCCAAATGTGAACATTCAGCATAGAGCCACCTTCCCAGATGACACAGGTCAATCTTGAAGCAATTCAAACAATTTTTAATTAGTTTTTCAGCTAAGGTAGTTTTAGAGACAGTAACTCAATACACACATTTTAGTAGCAGTGAGATTCATTCAACTTGACTTTGCCTTAACGTTAACCTTTGAGTCTTGCAGCTACCTAAGTGGCTCTTACTTGTGAAACTGATCACTTTATTTGTTTCTCTTTTTCGAATTTATTCAGTTTTTAGTAGACGAGATATGAAGAGGGGTATTTGGGAGTTTTAATTTTCATGTGATCCCTTGCTTAATGCTGATATGTCTTTCCTCCTTGTAAGCAACCAGCACCATGAAGGCAGCTGATGATTTTTTTCCCTTAGGATCCCAGGACCTACTCATGTCCCAGGCAAGTGCTTCCTACCTATTGAGCAACAGCCCAGGCCTCTTTACCATTTTTTAACCTCCTTAGGCATAGTCTCACTAAGTTTGTTCAGACTGGCATCAAAAGGAGTTGATTCTTGTCCCTCCCTATATGATTAATGATTGACACACAGAACATATATAGTGTTTATTTTCAAAAGATGTAGGAGGCTGTTGGGATGGATAGAAAAGTAAAAGGAGGGCCCTATCCCAAAGGATATGACAGACTCTGAACCCCCCCCCCCCCATGGAAGGCCTCACCCTCCCTGGGGAGCAGAAAAGGTATGGGATAGATAGGGTGTTAGTTTGGGGGTGGCAGGGGAGGAGGGGAAGGAGAGGGAACTGGGATTGACATATAAACAATCTCGTTTCTAATTAATAAAAAAATGGAAAAAAAAGAAAAGGTTGAAGGCTCTAACCTCCTGGACAATGTCCCTACCTCATATCTCATGCATTTGAGACTAACTGAGATAATGGGAGTGACAGTTCCTATTCCTTATCAGAGTTATGATCTTCTATCCAATGCTGGAATGTCCTTACAGCATTCCTAACTATTAGGTCAACAGACCTTGGCTTGAATCTTTAAGAAATGAGTAGACCAGAGTGCACGAAAATTTGATCTATATATGAACAAATTTAATTGTTATGAAGTTTCCCTTTTATATGGAACTTGGACTCCCTGCTCAGCTATTGAAACCATTTGGGGTAATAAAGAATTCATTTACCACATTAGAAGAATATTTAAGGCTATGAATTCATTTCTCATGCTCCACTTTTATAATCCATTGTACAGATTAAATACCACAAAGTTTTGTAATCTCTCCCTTAATGTCCTCTGGCTCCAATCCACTTTATGAGTATCCCGCTTAAAGCCCCCATCATAAGTTAACCCTGAAAGCCCAATAGGCTCAGCATAGGCAAAACCATCATGAAAAAGAAGGGTTTCTAGAACACAATACAAAGCTACAGTAATCAAACTAGTGGTGCTGGTTTAAGACTAGACTTACTTGGGGGAGTGAGATGGCTAATCAGGTTAAGGAGTTTGCTGCTAAGTCTAGCAACCCAAGCTCAATCCCTGGGAACCACAAGGTGCTAGGAGAGAACTAACTCCAGCAAACTGTTTTCCAACATACACACTCACATTGTGGTACACATGTACACATGTGCACACACACACACACATCTACACATACATATGTACACATAATAAAATAAATAAATGTGAAGAAAAAAAGAAAAAGCATGGACAGATAGACCACTGGAAAAGAACTGAGTCTATACTTGGAGAGAGGGTTGGGTGGTTAAGAGTGGTGTGTACTGTTCTTGCAGAGGACCTGAGTTTGGATCCCAGCATTCACATCAGGCGACTCATAAACACCTGTAACCTCAGCTCCAGGGGATCCTCTTCTGGGTGTCACAGGCACCCACACACATGTTCACATGCCCACAAACAGATAAGCACAAATGTACATCATTAAAAATTAAAAACTAATATTTGAAAAAAAGAATTGTGTCTAGAAACATACCCTACCATAAACAACCAATGAATTGCTAGGAAGGGTGTCAAGGTAATTAAATGAGGAAAGATACTACAATGTAATAATGCCACAAATTAGATATCCACATCCAAAAGAATAAAGAACACTTTCTCTCTCAGTGTGGATCCTAAATACAAATATAACTAAAACACTATACCCTGTTGCAGACAATGTAAACAAGAAAGTGTGAAGACAACCCGCAGAGTATGGGCAAAAATAGGAATCATATATCAGCTATGGAACTTGCATACAGAATATGTAAAAAAAAAAAAACTCTTAAAAAGAACAAAGAAAGGAGAATGTTTAAGAAGAGTTCAGAACAGGCAAATCTACAAAAATGAAAGTAGGTTAGTGGCTGCTTCGGGGTTAGACTCGGCTTAATAGAGCATAGCTGTTAATGGCAACACGATCTCTTCGAGCATGATATAAACGTTCTAATATTAGACTGTAGTGGTGGTGATGTGACTTTATTAGGCTTCATGAACTTATCCACTTTAAATGAATGAGCCTTATAGTATTTAAACCACATCTCAATGATTCTCTTCAACATGTGGTACCCAATTCAAGCCAAGTTTTTTGCTACAATTTGACCAGCATTTTCTCTTTGTTATTCTGAGAGGCTTATCCCATCCTTTAAGGAAAAGATTATCTATTTATTTGTTTGTTTGTTTGTGTGTGTGTGTGTGTGTGTGTGTGTGTGTGTGTGTGTGTGTTGGTAGGCATGTGTATGTGGGTGCCCACTAAGTCCGGAAGAGGGCATTGGGTCCTCTGCAGCAGGAGCCACAGGCAGTTGTGAGTCACCCAATAGGGGGTACCGCTGCAAGAACAGTATGTGCTCTTATAACCATGAGGTATCTCTCCATCCTCCGAAGATGCGGACTTACTCATATATTGATATCACCGCTGCATTCATCTTTTCACTTTTACCATAAGCTGTATGTCCCCAAGGATAAGGATCATTTTTATATCTTCATTTCCTTGTAGAGGAGTGCTTTGTTCAAAATATTTAAGATAGAGATGTTAGTGGAATGAATGAATTTTGGGCTGAATAAGTATAGTTAGCATTAGGTTTGGGATAGTCATTTCATATGTTATATATTCATCCTCCCCAAATCTCTTTCATGTGAATTGCTAAGTGAGGACAATGTGCCAGGCACTTGGAAATACTTCTTTATCTTTTGAATAAACTTGAAGAGTATTCCCTTTATTTCAAAGTTTTTATCTTGTTGGTTCCCATTGGTCACTCTGGTTAGTGATAACTGATTTTCTTGAATCATTTCTCTGTTGTCTAGAGTGCTGTCTACTGCTGCTTGCTTTGTGTTGCAGAACCTTTCTCCAAGATGCCAATAAGACACTAAAGAGGACAGAACTGAGGTCAAGGGCTGATGGGACATTAAACATTTACCTGAAGAAAGACTTGGCTCTGGGCTTCAGCTAACTATTCTTCGGCCTGGTTCTGTCCCTCTCCGGAAGTCACCTTCCAGAACTCCTTGACCAAATCCAGTGCTACATCTTTGATGGGTCGTTCTTGACCAAGTCAGCCAGAATACGTATCTCTCTCTATTCAATTTACCAATACATTTTCTTTGTAGCATCCTTGAGACATCCCATACCACATTAGCAGTAGCTCACATGTGCAAATTGTAATTACTCCCAAGTGTGCTCAACATTCATTCTAAGCCATAATATACATAAGAGGAGGAGTTGTATTTTCCCTAACACTTTTGCCTCTCTGAATTTTTGGGTCCTTCTTAAGTATTAGAAGTGACAGATAAATAAAATATTCAGTACTTTTAAAAATACTATTAAATCTCAATACTGTCAGGGGACATAGATCTGAAAAAGTGCATCTTCTATATGCAAATCCTAAAATAACTTGAAATAGTTCCTATAAAAAAACTCTGTTAAACTAAGTTCCTCCCCCTAATCTTCTTCAATTATTCATGATAAAATTTGCATAGGCGTCACAATGACCTGATTAGAGGCCAGTGAATGAATCTTCTCATTGTTCTCAAACCAGCCCACATTACAATTTTGCATTGGGTCACATTCATAGCTACCTTGGGCTGCATGCGGCTTGCAGGCTATGGGTTAAATAGGTCTGCCAAGCCTTCCTACCCTCCTTGACTGTCTCTACTTGTCTAGTTTTTGGGATTACAAGGGTACACTACCACACCTGGCTACATATCTTTAAAAAAAAAAAAAAAAGAAAAAATCAAAATAACTCCCCCAAACAAACAATAACAGCAACAAAACCCCCACAAGTTCTAGGGATCAAACTTAGGCCTTCATGTTTGGGTGACAAACACTTGCCAACTGTGAACCCTCTCCCCAGCCTTTGCCCTTACTTTTAAAGCCACTTTAGCCAGGTCTATGTTACCAGCAACCTAAAGCTCTTTAACAGATAAAAGTACATAGAAATGCACATATATAATGAGTGACTGATTAAATGTATATGGAGGCATAATTACTTCCCTGTTCCATTCATGATTGTCACATTTATTTTTACTCCAGGCAAAAGAAATTGTATAATTAGAAAATTTCAGGGTTGAAAATAAAGGTCTGAATGTATTATTATTTTTTAAAAAACTTCAATTTAATGTATAGTGTTAGTTATTGTTATAGTGTGAAGTAAAAGCTTACAAACTGGCTAACTGCTTAAGACATAGTAAGGCATCGAATAAACCAAGTTTTCTTTCAATTCCTCCATTTAATAAATCATGTGATATTGAGTCCAGCCTTTCGTTTTTTTATCAGTGGGATAAATGGGGAACACTCATTGCAATCAATTGCCCGTTTGTCCCACAGCTAGCTCCCCCACAAGCATACATTATGTATGGAGATGAGATGGGGGAGTGCAGGCCTTGTCTCCCTGTCTTTTCTTCTAACTATAGTTCCTCTATTGGGTTTATTTTGAAATAAAATGAAAGCAAAAAGAAAAAAAAAACTTGCTGAGCGATTTCTGTAGGAAACAGCTTTCTCTAGAAATGAAATGCCAATTGTTCTGCAAATATTTTCTGTTTTTCATTTGCAGCGTTCTGCTGGCCACTTGACATCCTCAAAGCTCCTGAATATTTATATAGACTTTTTAGGTTTTGGAGAATTCACTCTTTATCTGATTGTGTATTGAACCCAGAGCCTCTCATATGCTGCACCACTCAGCTATACCCCCTATTCCTTCAGCTTTTATTTTTGAAGCATAAGTGATAAGAAATTGCATTTATCAAAAAACAAAATCCAAGTATATGGCTGGTGAGATGGCTCAGTGGGTAGAGGCACTTGCTGCTGAGGCTGAGAGCTGGAGTTCAAACCCTGGGACCCACACTGTGGAAGGAGAGAACTGGCTCTCTCAGGTTGTCCTCTGACCTCCAAACACATGCACTCCCACAAATGAATGGGTAAATGTGAAACGTTTAGGTATATATTCTTTATAAACTTATTTTTAGAGGTACAATTCCACATGTGACATGTTTACTGCACTCGGATACACTGTGATAACTGATATCTGTTGTGTGCTGGGCAGGGAACGAAGGTAGGATAGTGTTGAAAATGTCTTCTCATGCCTACAGCCATCCCAAGACTTTCTATCACACCTAGCAGCGTTTATTTTATCCATCCATCCATCCATCCATCCATCCATCCATCCATCCATCCACCCATCCATCCATCCATTTATTTATTGAGATGGGGTTTCTGTGTATCGTCTTGGCTGTCCTGGAACTAGCTCTATAGATCAGGCTGGCCTCAAACTCACAGAGATCTCTTGCCTCTGGCCACCGAGGGCTGGAATTAAAGGCGTGTGCTACCACCACCCAGCACCTAGCAGCATTTCCAACCGGCTTGCTTTCTAGTTCTACCTTACCTTGTAACAGGTGGCCACAGTATTGGTTCCTGCTTGCTTTCCCTAACTAAAACATGGGCTATAGGGATCAAACTCAGTTCCCCATGCTTATGTGGCAAACATTTCAATTATTGAACCCTTCAACTCTCCAACCCTCAACGGCAAATGAGAAACAAACTCATTATGTTTGTGGGGAACTATAACATGACCTTCCCCATCAGTTGGGGTGAATGAAGGGAGTTGTGGAGCTGCTGGGCACACTGTATTAGTGACAAGACACATTTTAGGAGCAAGTCAAGGGAGGAACAACTCATCACAACTCAGTTTTGGAGGAAGTTCAATCCATCCTAGTGGGGAAGGCATGATGGGAACAGCGGCATTCTACGGGAATGTGTGGCAGCGGCTTGTTTACACCATGACCAATCACAACCAGAACTAGGTAGGACCTGCGAAGGAGGGCCCACCCCTAGTGATCTAATTCCGGCAGCCATGCTCCACCTCTTAAGGCGTCCACAGCTTTGAAGACAAGAATGGGCTCATGTATTTAAAACAGAAGCGAGAGCAGTACATTTGAGATTCAGACCTTCATAGCTAACTAGACACATGCTTGGCCCTTTGAAGGGATCAATCTCTGTCTCTCTCTTTCTTAAAACGATCTGCCGGAGTAGGGGGAGCAAGCTTGGTTTATAATTATTTAGGAAACATTTTAGCAACATTTTTTCCCTATGATTGTAGAAAAAAAAAAGCATATCCACTTTCCATCTCAAATCTTACTATAGTACATTGTGCAGGTGTTGGAAAAAGTTTTGGAGACAAAAAAATACACATAGAAATGATGGTTTTTATCTTTTTCTTGACTAATCAAGGTACCCTTAAACATGAAATGTTTTCTGTTTTTATCTTACACATGATTCTATGAGGTCTTGGTGCCAGGCAAGTGAATTAGTTTAGGTTTTATAGAGATGGATGCTTACAACTCCAGGCAAACAACACAGGGTTATGATAGTTTAGTTTTTTCAGTTGTAACCACAATATTGTGTGGGTCCAAAGATTTGAGGAATAAATGTGACAAATGCACACATCAAAATTTCATGCCACTCCTTCCAGATTTTGTTATGTTTTAGTCAATAAACAGACAAAATCTACTCTTTATCTTCTAAAGGATTATTTTATTTTTAACTATTTGTATGTGTGTGGGTATGTGCACATGGATGTGGGTGCCCATGGAAACGAGAAGAGGATGTTGGATCTCCTGGAGCTGTTGATATATTATATAATTATATAGCTGCTTGACGTGAGTGCTGGCATTGAACTCATCCTCTTCAAGTACAGTACGAGTTGCTAACTGCTGAGACATCTTTCCAGTCCCCACTTTTAAATTTTAATAGAGAGATAATTTTTACAATTACATTCCATTTTCATCTCATTTCATATTTGCAACCTCCTTGCCAATATCGAAATGAAGTTACACTTATTGGAGGGTATGGTGAAATTTGTTGTGTGAAGAAACAGTTTTCAGAAGTAGAGAAGCAAAAGTTTAAAGATCAATGGTGGAGATGTTGTCATACCAAGTGACTGCTTCTGCCTGTTGCAGCTGAAACCTCGTCCTGACTTCCTCTTGCCTGAGTGACAACCTGACCATGTTAATAATGACAGCCATGTGCATGACAGTCACAATCCTATATTTTCAGACACAGAGAGACCTTTACCTTAGTATTATTAGAATTGTGAAATTTTAATTTTATACAACACTTTGAAATTAAAGCATTTCCCCCAAAACTTACTACAATGTATAATTTATATACTTCTAATTATAGTCTCCAGAGGGGGTTATAATGACGTCCATCGGTCACATCTGGGAAAGGTGAGAGAACTAATCAGAAGCAAAACTGATATCCAAGTAGGCTCTGCGACAATTCAAAAAAAAAAAAATTGAAACTGAGGATTTGAACACTGGGCATTTATACAAGTTAGGCAAGCACTCTGCCACCTAGTATGCTGGTATCCCCTGAGTCTACGCCTCGGACTTTGCCTCTGAGAAACATTCAGTTCTCCTGTCTCTTTTGCGGGAGTTCTCACAATCGTCCTCTGCTTGTCAGCCACACCCAGAAGGACCTTGCTATTTGGGGATGAGCATAGTATTTAAAAAGATCTGGCTACCTTTCATCTGAAGATCAGCTTGCCTGTGAGCTGTCATTATCCTCATTAGATAGATAAGGAAATGAGAGCCAAGAGGCCAGTTAAGTGCAACTGAGACAAAGCTGGAATGGAAAACCCCCAACAGAAGTCAGAGCCTCAGGTCTCAAGGAAAGGGAAGCTACTGATACCAGGAAACACTTCCTACACAGATTGAGGAGGGAATGAAGGATCACAAAGGGGAAGCATGCAGGGAAAACTAAAAGTAAAACCCTTTGCTTGCAGTAACCACAGTTAGCAGGTAATGGAGGCAAACGGATTTTGGGTATTGATGACAGTTTCTCTAATGTGGAGGATGCTGCATTATAGCATGTACAGTCACCTCCCTGGTGTTGTTAGTATGAACTGGACAAACCAGTGCACATTCCCCAGGAAGTTGGAAATCTTGCAAGGAGCCAGAGACAGATGGTGCCATACTTCCGGCTGTAAGGAATCGGCTCTTCTTGGGGTCAAGCTGAGTGAAGGAGGCATCCAATTGGCTCTAAGTGCCACTGGGATCCCATCCCAAGAGTGAGGCCCTATTTTCCACTCCAAACCTGGAGTGAAGACCCATGCCAGGCTTCAGGGTGGCATGTTCTCTACCTCAGGAACACCTGCTTTTTAGTTTTAATTAAAGCAAGAAGGAAAATTTGTGAAGTATTTTCATGTCGCTTGGCTGCTAAGCTAATACTGATTCTTTCTGGGGGAAAAAATTCCTGACTGTTGACTGATCTGTACAAACTCATAACTCTTAAAGAACTCCTAAAGTAGTCTCTGCTGAGGAATCCATTTGTCAGTGTGGCCTATTAGGGCAGGAGAGGAAAACAAAAAATCACGATGTTCCACTCTACCCTCTTGGTAGATCTCTCTTAGATCCTGGGATTAGGAAGATGAAAAGATGTTTCAGCTTTATTTTATGGCAATGGGAAAAGGAATGAAAGGAGGCAAGAAAAAGATGACAAGCACAGAAAAGAAAGCAAGTGTGGGGCTGAGATAGCTCTGTCAGTAAAATGCTTACTGAGCACACAGCATGAGCTAAATTTCATCCTCAACATTCACACAAAAAGCTGAGTGTGGTGGTATGTACTTGTAATCCAGTCCTGGGAGGGTAGGGACAGGACGATCCTTGGGACTTGCAGGCCAGCCAGGCAAGCATATGCTGAGCCCCAAGTACCAATGAGGGACACTGTTTCAAAAACACAAGGTAGATAGTTCCTGAGGAATGACACTGGGGGTTGACATCTGGTCTCCACATGCATGAGCACATATGTGGGTGGACATCTGCACACACACATGCATTCGCGAACACCGACATCATCTACACAAACATCAAAAAAAAAAAAAAAATGGGGAATGTGAGTGACAAGCTAGGAGAGCCTTGGGAGACAAGGTTCAGTGACTTCCAAAGGGTCGCAATGGACTTGAACTTCTCCTGTCATCCCCTTTGTGGTCACCACTGTTTCCACTGCCCTTTGAAATTCTAATTAGCCAATTAATCACTGTTCACAATCACCAACGCTTACCAAAGGGAAAATTTTGCTCTGGGGTGGTCGCCGAAGCAGTGTCACCCTTCGTCAAGCTAAAACCAAACCAAATCAGTCTTGCAGATACAGGATCCAGGTCACTTTTCAAAGGAAATGTTTCAAGAAAAAACGAAAAGCAAAAACCATGTTGCTTAAAAAAAAAAAAAAATCACAATTATTAACGGTACCCTCAAACCTTTGCCTGTAGAGGGCTTATTTCTAGTTTCCCTCTCTTATGTTTCAAATCTGTTCCCTTCCTTGTATTCAGCTATGCAAATGGGAGGAGACATTAAGTCCTACACCAGGCAAACTCTGCCAAGGCTTTGTCATGTTAATGCCAGCCACAAATGAAAGTGAAAATTTTATTTTTAGGTTTAATCTTGTAAATTGCCCAAAAGCAATTTTTTATTTCCAGCTGATTTATTTGAAGAAAATTTGCTCAGATTTATTGGATCTGTTAATAATAATAAAAAAATGTTAAATGACCTCCCGTAGTTTCTGCTATTTATCGATCCCTTTCAAATTTAGCAAGCGATTCAATCTGCAGAGAGGCGTGTTGAATGGAATGGATCTCGAATCTAAAAACGACGTGAAAATTTAGAAATCATTTCTAAGTCCCAGGAAGTAGCTACAATAAATGAGAACAAATTAAATTCACATCGCTTGAAAAAAAATTGAGGGATTTTATTTTAATGCTGGGCTCCACAGAACTTGTTTATTGGATATAGGATCTATTGACCACTTTGAAATAGTCAGTGTGTAGAATGCCTGGCCTTGGCTCTGATGAGTGAAGGCTCCATCATAATCCATCATGGTAAGCCCCCTTTCAGAGACCTCACTTTGAGAAATGACCCCTGCACTACATGCGTAATTCACTCCCGCTTTACTCCATCTAACTCCCAGGAGGCGGACAGAAGAGCACTGCTATCATTTGAATCTGTCCTCTCCAAAACACACGTGGAGATTAATCCCACTCTTGGGGACTAAAAAGTGGGGCTTCAAGAACAATGGCTGCTCACAGAGGACCCTGGTTGGCTTTCTAGCACTTGCATGGTGGCTCACAACCATCTGTAACTCCCGTTCCAGGGAATCTGATGCCCCCTTCTGGGTCTCGAGGACATTGCATGTATATAGTATGAGTATATGCTTGCAGGCAAACCCTCATACATCAAAAATAAAAATAAATAAATCTTAAAATATCCAAAAAGAAAAAACCCAGGACCTTTGCAAAGGCAACTGTATGATGGCTTCCCCATGACAGATAGCTTAATGCTTGCAGAAGGGCTGGAGGGAACCAGCTAAGGCCTTTGGTTCCTCTCCCCTTCTTCCCCACTAGTACTCACAACTCATTCCTTTCTTGCCCTTTGATCTCTTCTATCATTTGGGGACACAGAGTGCAAAACACACCGTCCTGGAGAAGAGGTGGGCCTTCACCAGATGCTGAATCTGTGGGTGCATTGGCATTAGAGTTGCCAGCATCGAGACCTGTGAGAAACGAACTTCTATTTCCAGACTCTTTTTCCTATTTTGCCTCTGTTGTAGTTGCCAGTATTGATCCCCTACCCTGCTCTGTGCGAGTGTGTATGGCAAGTGCACAGGTGCATACACAGAGACCAGAAGAGGACATCAGGCATCCTGTCCCAGCTCTCTCTTCTTTTGGTGTTACTTTGAGATGGGATCTCTCACTGAATTTGGAATTAAGTTCCAGCCAGCATGATCCAGTGATCCTCCTGTCTCAGCCCTCCACAGTACTGAGGCTACAAGTGTATGTGGCTACACTCAGTCTTCCCTTGGGTGTTGTGGACTCAGTCTTCCCTTGGGTGCTGTGGATTTGAACTCAGTCCTTATACTTGTGCAGCAAGCACTCGAGCCCTCTCAGCCTTCTTTCCAGTCCTGACCTCACAATATTTTTCCCCTTGAAATCACTTAGACCTTTTCGACACCATGCACCAGACAGTGAGAATTCACTGCAACTTCCTGTCTTCTTATGTGTATCTCTCCTCTTACCCTTGACCTAGCCACGCCTTTTAACCTGCAGCTTAAAGGCAAGTTTTACATAATGAAGCTCTCTTATGGACTTTGCTTTGTTTACCCTCTCTCCCAGCAGCCTCCTCTATGCCCTTGGTGTCATCTTTTCACTTTCATAGCTCACTGCTCATTTCTCAGTCAAAACTTCATAGCATTAAAGCTGAACCCACCACTTTTCCTAAAATATGCCCCCGTGTATATTCCAGAGCACCCCTGCTATCTACCTGCCTTGCAAAGGGAAGCCTCATGAATACTTCCTTGGTTCTCATGGCACACAGTGACACATATATGCAACCACTCTAGATATCCAGGAGAATTGGAAGCATATTCTGTACCATATAAGTCTCCAGAACCTAGTTTCTCTGTGAGCTGGAATGAGAAAAGTTGTTCTAATCTGAAAGCTGGCAGCCATCCCAAACAGCACTGCCCCCTCCCTCCTCCTCAAGGTGTCCTCTTGACCTTATTTTTCACCCTGGTGACTCATGGCAGGAGGCTCAAGTACAGGTTTGCCAGCTATGCTCCCTTCCTTCTCTATGCCAAGCTTTATCTGGATCAAATCCCAGCATCCAGCTTGCCTTCTCTTGTGGTTGCTCACACTATTACCCTATATGCCATTCCAAAATATAAGTACCATCATTTATTTCTCAACCCCTTTAGTGGCTCTCCCAACTCTCAGACTAAAGCTTAAATTCATGTTCTGTCAGCTCTATTGGTGTCACCTCTGTTTATGCCTCTGGGTGTGCTGCCATCTCCTTCCCCCAAACCTTCACAAGTTCAAAACAAATTCTCATCAGTAATATTTGACTTCTCTATATGGGGACCACAATGCTGCACATTCCATCCACCTACCCATTCATCCACCCACCTATCCATCCATCCATCCATCCATCCATCCATCCACTAACTCACCTATCCCTCCATCATCCATCTAACCATCTATCCAGTATCTACAGAACAACTACTACATCCCAGTCACTGTTCTCTGCACCATGGAGACACAAATTAAGCAGTCCCAATCAGTCTTTAATTCTTGCATCCAACTCTAAAATGGTAATAGAAAAAAAAATGCCCATGAAGAAGAGAATAAACTAGGTTAATGGCATGGGATCTGGCTCGGAGACACTTTACTTAGGGAATGTGGGGTAGTCAGATGAACTGAGAAATGACTAGTGAGGAAGACAGGGTCATATGCAAATGTAAGAGGAGAAGGTTCCTGATACTGAGTGAGCATGAACACTTTAAAGACTCCTGATGTGGGAACAACATGCTTGAGGGGTTGTCAGAAACTAGGCCAGCCTTCTGACCACTGAAAGAGAGAGGATGGCAGGGAAAAAACCAGGAGGTGAGCTGGGGACAAGGCAAGAATTTGGATTTCTATTTTTGGTTTGGATTTTCATTTTATTGAAGACATCAGAGAAAGAGTCTTGCTATGTAGCCAAGGCTGACCCAGAATTTACAATCTTCTTGCCTCTTGAATACTTTAACTACAGGATGCAACCTCATGCACAGTTCTTATCAGAGTTTTATTATTATTAAAAGTTACATTTTGTGTGTGAGAGAGAGAGAAAGAGAAAGAGACAGAGACAGAGACAGAGAGACAGAAAGAGAGAGAGTGGCTGGGGGGGGCACAGTGCATATCTGGAGGTCAGAGACAACTTGTGTTGGTCAATTCTTTCCTTCCACCACATGAAACTGATCTCAGATTGCCAGCTTGGTGGCAAGTGTCTTTGCCTACTGGCCATCTCACCAGCCCTTATCTGAATTTTTGTTGCCAGCATAGTGTCTGGGACTTAGTGAGTCATTTAACTGTTCCATGACTGAAGGAAGAGAAGGGAGAAGTGAACTGCAGCTGAGGTGGTCAGGGAACACTTTATGGTAAAAGTGAGATTTGATGTATAACTCAAAAGATAGTAAAATCCCAATGGTGCAGAGGGAAAGACAGGGAAGCAAGCCCCTAGCATTGGTAAGTCTGGTGCAGGAAGTCACACACAACCCACGTATTTCCTGCTTAATATTTTAAAATCATAAGTCAAACTGCAGACTGGTAAGTAAATTATGTTCTGTTTTGAGTTACAAATTAGGCTAACAAACTGTTATTTCATAGTCTGTCATTTTACTTTGACAACTATGCCTCATAGCACTTGGTTCACATTTAGACTCCTTAAACTCCACACTATTCTGAAAATTGGCAGTGGTGTGTGAGAACCAGCCTTGAAGTAAGGCATGCCCTCTTCCCTTTCTATCGCTCTGTCTACTTTGTACTGAAACGAGCCTTGTAACCACACCTGTGAATATCCCAGCGTCTATTGCTGCATGATTCATATGGACCTTTGGTATTGTCTAATCAAACATTTCATGTTTGAAATAAATAAAAAACCTATTGCATTTTTGTTTGAGCTGTATAAGCAGAAAAGTTCTCAAATGGTGGCAAGCACTTTTTTTTTTTTTTTTGTTACTTTTGTTTTGGTTTTAGTTTTGGTTTTCCAGTCCTGGCTGTCCTGGAACTTGATTTGTAGACCATTCTGGCCTGGAACTCACAGAGATCCTCTTGCCTCTGCCTCTTGAGTACATTAAAGACATGAGCCACCACTGCCTGGCTGGAGGCAAGAATTTAATTCGGAGCTCACTTACTGCTTCAGAGGCCTAGTCCAGTATTATCAAGGCAGGGAGCATGGTGGCCTGCATGGCTCTGGAGCAGTAGCTGAGAACTACATCTTGGAGCACAGGCCTGGAGAGGGATGGGGAGGGAGGAGAGAGGAGACTGGGCCTGGCATGGGCTTTTTGAAGCTTCAAAGCCCACCCCTAGTGACACTCCTCATACAACAAGACCACACCTACTAATCCTTCCAATCCTGTCAAAGGGTTCCACTCACTGGTGACTAAGCAGTCAAATCTATGAGCCTAGGGGAGCCATTCGTATTCAGACCACCACAGCAAGCTACAAATCTAAGCTCTTTCCCCACCACACAGGCCAAAAGAGTTGCTTCTGGACCATTGGAGCATGAATTCTCTCTGAATTTCAAGAGCAAAGCTAGACTACAGTGTGTAGACTCCTGGGTGAGGGTGCAGCTCCTCCCTGAAAACAGAGGAAGGCCAGCTCTTCCCTGAAAACAGAGGAAGGACTCCTAAACTCAAGCAAGGTCTCTAAAATGAAGGGTCTAGGGGGAAGAGCAAGAAGTGTGTTAAAAGACAAGGCAAGACTACTGTTTTTGAGCAAAAAAATTGCAGTCAGGTTAGGTCACAGAGGCACAAGAATTTGCTGATAAAGAACTTTACCTTGGACCTATAAGGGCAACAAGGAGCACGGAAACCTCCCAGCTGGGAGAGATGGTGTGACACAGATGTGTTGGATGCATGGGAAAACAGCAGGTAAAAACAAGGAGGGCAAAGTTACTGTACCATTTGAGGCATAAAGTTATCAGAACTGAAGGCAGAGAGAAAGGGATCGTGGAATTTTCACACAGTAAGGGTAACTGATTCAATTTAGGGTTGAGTGGAGAAACGGAGGCGAAGATATTTATACAAATCATATGTGGCAAGGCTGTTTGTTTCCTAGTAAATATCTTGCCCCTGTGCCCAAAACCAAGCCTGATTAATCATGTCTCTTATGATCCCAGGGCCTCTAGGTCACTGGTTCTGAACTTTTGGGTCGAGACCTCCAGGGGTAGTAGGGTGGACCAACCTTTTCACAGAGGTGGCCTAAGCCCATTGGAAAACAAAGACATTTACATTACGATTCATAACGGCAGCAAAATTAAAGTTATGAAATAGCAAGAAAAAGAATCTTATTGTTGGAGGGCTCAGGACAACATGAGAGACTGTATTAAAGGGTGGCAGCATTAGGAAGGTTGAGAACCACTGTTCTAGAGGAGCTTTTCCATACCTTTTCTCCTTAGTATCAACCGCCACCAGGATGCGGATGTGGCTTAGCTCCGGGTTCTAAGTTATGTCATTCAAGGGTGGAAGGAGGGTGTTGCCAAGTTGATAACAGTGTAGGGACCAGAAGGAAAGGATAAAGGATAAATAAGTGTTTTTTGTTTTTGTTTTTGCTTTTGTTTCTGTTTTTTTGAGGAAAGCCCATTGGTCATGGTCAGATAAGGTGCAATCTGCCGTGGAGTAGTGGAAGAGGTTGCCAGGGCAGTGAAGACTCCAACCTGCCAAGATTTCAACCCCATTTTGCCTCCCACCATCTGTGTGAACTGGACAGGCAGAGGCAGAGCTCCTTCCAAATTCCTGCCGGATTGGGTCTGTTTTCTGTCCAGATAAGAATGCTGGGCATGGGAAGGAAACTGCCCTCTAAGGTGCCAGCACCAGGCCCCTGCCTGTCACGCTAGGGAGGTGAAGACAGCCTTTGCCTGCAGAAAGCAGATACTCTTCCACTCATCCCACGCCCTGAGATGGCTGTGTTGGGAAAGAATCAGAAATTTAAGGGAGTTTCCCACTCAACACTAGGCCTACAGTTGGTGTGACTAAAGAAAATGGGTGGGGGGGGGTGGAGTTTTATATTTTCCATAGTGGAACTTGGCAGAGCCTTTGCGCTCTTGTTCTGAAGTTACTGGCTTGGGCGGGGCCTCCTTGGGACCATCTGTGGTGATGCGCTATCTAGCGGTTTCCCACTGGTTCCTTTCTCCTCATCCTCCTTCCACGGTTGCTTGGCAGCTGAGTTTGTTTTTCATCTTAATCACGGCATACAGTTTCAAGCAGATGTTTTCAAAAGTGCTTGACTTTTAAGCAGAGTGTTTGCAGTGGCCTCTTGACAGTGTCGCAGCACTCAATCTGCCTTGCAAATCAGGGCCTTGGAGGGTGTGGGGTGGCCTGGGAACAGAGGTCTTCAGAGCAGTGAGCAAGATCTTTGTTGGCTTTCTTGGGGCTGGCGATGCCCTGGAGGCGTCTTAGCACACTGGGCCTGCCTAGCTGTTTCCTGACTGAAACAGGCTCAGTGTAGATCTAAGGGCTGGAGCCCTCTATGTGCTAGTGACCTGCATTTGGACCCTCCGGCATGTTCTGGCCATCTGATCGTGGACAGACAAAATCTTATGATAGGCTACTGTGTGAGGATGAAAAAAATGATAACAAGGAGAAGCCATTTGCTTCAGGAAATGGCCCTCAGTTATTGGGAGTTATTCAGTAAGCTCTTAACACTTGCCAAGTAATAGTATTGCACCCACCCAAGACTTTACCTATTTATTGTGTGCAGGAAACGTGTGTGCCATAGGAGTTGGTTCTTATTCTATCTACCACATGGGTTCTGGGGCTGGTACTCAGTATCAGAGCAACAGGCTGAGGGGCTAGTGCCTTCACCCACTGAGCCACCTCCAGCATCCCATGTCTACATTTAAAAATCCTATGCTGTGGATGTTTATTATCACGTTGTTATGGACAAGGCTTAGATAGGTTAAGCAGTGCAGCCAAAGTGGTATAATGTCCTGGCCCTGGAGTTTCTAAGTTGCTATTCAGTGTTAAACAGAGCCCAGGTCACCTCAGATAAATGTTTCTCAACACAGGACTTCATTTACTTCTTTACACTATTTTCCTTAACCACCCTGAGGGAAGCCGTGACTATTTTCACAGAGCCAGATCGAGGAGGAAATACGCTATGGAGAAAGGATGTCTTCTGAAGACAATCAATCCAGGATTGATTCTGGGGGTGACATCTTGACTGGTTTCCCTCTACAGTGGACCCCCTACCATCCAGTGCTGAAGTGGCTCAACATGGTCACCTAATGAGAACATCTCAAGGCAGCAGTGACCTTTCTGGAAGCCGTGTGTCCTGATTCCAGTCTATTGTTTTTCTGTTTTTGTTCCTAGTATTAGAATAACAGTATCACTTGACATTATAAGTAATCCAATAAACTTTGCTGATATTTTTTTCTTCTCTAGCCACGAGCCTTATAATAATAAGGCATTACCAAAGCGAATAAACACAAGGAAGTGCAGAAGGACAACTAAACAAGAAACCTGGACATTTTTTTTTTTCAAAAGAAAACAAAGTGATAGGGGGAAAAAAGCTAAAAAGTGGTAAAAGCAGGTATGGGAAATTAATACTGCAAATTCCTCCAGGTCATTTGCACTCTGGTAAGTAACTGTCTACAGTTACATATTAGAAGGTATTACTGGTTGGAGATCTGCCAGGAGAACTCTTTAAATAGGTGTTTTCTTGCTAGTTTAGCCAGGTACATGCTACACCAGCATTTCAATGCCATAGAAAAGCTGGGTTGTACGTTAGAACTCAAGATACGGAGATACAATGGAGGTAATCCAAAATTTATCACTAGTAATAAGATGACCATTAAAGTGTCACTTTCTGTCTGGGTTAGTGGCATACGTTGATAATCCAACTCCCAGAACTGAAGCAGAAAGATCATGAGTTTGAGGCTAGCCTGTGTGAGACCCTGTGCCCTTTCTGCCTCAAAATGTAGCTTTCTGTGATGTGACTGAGAGTGGCTGTGATAGAGGATGTCGTTACAAAATCATTTTAATCTCTTACAATTCCTTCATGAGCAACCGTAAGTGAAGACAAGCTAATGAAGTGTCTGTGTGTGTCTTCATGAAGATGCCCTTCTCTCTTGAGCACTAACCCAAAATATAAGAACCCTTAACATTGGGTAGGTCTTTTCTTTCTTTCTTTCTTTTTTTCTTTCTTTCTTTCTTTCTTTCTTTCTTTCTTTCTTTCTTTCTTTTCTTTCTTCTCAGTAGTGGGGAATTGAACCTAGTGCCTCAGGCATACCAGGAAAGCACTCTACAGTGAGCTAGACTCTTAGCTGATACTGAATCAAGTTGCAAAAGCCCATTTATCTTGATTTAAAACATAGATTTATCAGCTTCTTTTCAACTAGAATCCTTGACTCGGCGTGATGTCTATTTTGAAGTTTTGTGCATTTCCTGAGAAACCAAGATTTGCACACATTACCCAGACTGGGAAAAGTATTGACAGGGCTTCCTACTACTTTCCAAATAGGGAGATCTTCTTCCAGACATTTACAAGATATCAGTTGGAACAAGACAGAGTTTTAGACTCAAAGATCCTTGAGGCTGACAGAAACATCAGGGAAACCAGCAGCCCTTTCCACAAACAGCCTGCTCTGCTGCTGGCAAGACCCCTCAAGATCCTCAGTTTGGCTTTCTGTTCTGTGTCTGAGCAGGACACAGCATCGCATAGTCCTAATGGAACCAGGCATCTTTCTGTCTGCCTAACAATCCGGTATGCTTTGTTGTGGAACCAATCTTCTCAAGTCTATCTATGATGAGCACGGACCAGGGCAGGGATAGACGCAGGCTTGATGTGCAGGCAGATCTAATAAGCACATTTGCCTTGTTTTGTCTTCCTGTTTAGTGGAAACACTTGGAGCCTATAAGCTGTGCTATAGTACAAAGGGGGTTCTGTTCATAATGGAGGCTGGAAATCTTAGCTGTTGGGCTGAGCACTGTGGTCATAGGACAGTTTTCTCTCTCTCTCTCTCTGAGTGTGCTCTTTCACTGCTATCTCAGGGCTGGGAGAAATCCCAAATATACCTCTTGGTGTATTTCAGGACTCTTGAATTAGATCTCAGTATGGCTGTAGATGGATTTTGTGGGTGAATAGAACTGTTGAGTCATTATTGGCCTGAGAAAGGATGCTTACAACAGCAAAGGTATTTTGAGCCAGTGGGGTGGTCTGGAGTGGGGAGCCGTGTTCTGTGGATTTCTACAATTAACCTTCAGAACTTTTCTTTAGTGTAATATTACCTTTAGTCCCAGAGAATTAGGCCCAGAGAGATGAAATAATCTATCTGTGGTCATGTAACTGAAAAATAATGAACTCAAGACCCAAATCCAGGTTGTATGTGTTCAAGAGACCAAAAATTATCTCCAGTTTTTGCTAAATACACCTATCACTTAATTTTACATATTAACATGAGACATTGAGGGAGAGATATAAATGGAGGGACATGCAAGTGTATTGTATGAAAAAGCAGTTTTTTTTTTTAAACTTCATATTTGAAATGCTTGCACCGTCAGTTTCTAACAATTATCAAACAGAAACATCAGAAGTAGTTTGGCCCACTGTCACAAACCATGGATACCCCTGTCACAGAGAAAGCTAGCCGGGATATTTTGTACTTGGTATGGAGTGACACAGCTGTCACAAAGGTAATCACGTAAAAAACAGAACCTGCCACCACCAACTTTTTGAATTTCTGAGAGGGGGGCTGTTTTCCTCACTGGCTAATGACAAACACATTTCCTTCTAGTCACCATTTTCACCTCTGTACCCTTGGGATCAGGCTGTCACACAATCAAGCCAGAGTTATAAAAAGACTAGGAAATGTTAAGTTTTCAGAAATAATGGTTTACAGCCCAAGTAAATCAGAAGAGCAAGGGGTGGGGAATGGGAAATAAACTAGAAGGTTAAGATGCCAGCTGGAGGTTTTTTATAGCCGGGCCTTGACAGTGGCTCACAAGTTTTAGTGTTGCAGATGATGGGAGGGAATCTGCAGGAGGAATCTGAAGTCTGAAACACACATAGACAAACGCAAAAGACCGAACATGACTTCAAATGTAATTCCTACCTTGGGACTGGCCACTTGATTGATTATAAGGGGCCAACTGAACAGTGCTTACAACATATGTGGATGAATGTCACCCCACCCCCCATGTTCTCTTAACACTTCCATATATGCAGGCCTATCCTCCCCCACACCTTTGGCCAGGGAATTCCAGGGTCCTGTAGCAATAATATCCAAAATGATTTGAATATTATTGGACTGAATTCCAAGAGTGGAAATGAACTTCACTCTTAAAAGTTGAACTCTGTTATTATTTTGTTTTCATGGCAAATGCACTTATCCTCTAAAAGCCAAGAACAGAGAGTCTCATCTGGGATCCGTGGATGGAATCTGCTGACAGAATGACAGACTTCAGCGGTGGATTTGCATGATGACTCTTGTGGAGAGGGTTCATTGCTCTCAGAAGATCCACTGGGGAGTCCGAGACACTGTCAGGGCTCTAGACTTGGATGTCATCTTGTGTTTGTACAAGATCTTAGTGTTTTAAGGAAATCCTGTTCCACTCTGGTTTAGCATTTGTAGAGTTTTGTGATAGCTGGAGGCCAGAACTCAGAAGGCTTAAAAACAACAACAACAAAACAAGCAACTGCAGAGAGACAAGGGGAAGACATGAGCAGGAGGAGATAAGCATGAAAGACAATGGACTCTCTCCACAAGTATCTCCATGTTCCTGCCAGGGGCCTGTGCTTGCTGCTGTTGAGTCCCCATTGACACAGATCATGCCACAGGCTGTTAAGCCTGGTGTAAAGATTTGGGGGTCAAGGTTTGCACCATTAATTTTCTACAGGGCTTGGCCAAATTAATTCCCCCATTCCCCCTACCCCCCCATCTGTAAGATGATTCCTGCCTCTGGAAGGGGAACAAAAAAGAGGAAATAAAGAGGATAATGGGGGTGAATATGGTAAAAATAGATTATATGCATGTATGCAAACGTCATAATGAAACCCATTATTATGTATAAGTGATATATGCTTCATAAAGCAAGAAAAATACTCAAAAGGTACTGAAATATAAAACCTCTCCTTGCTATTAGTTTGCCTAGCGCCAGGCAGAAGGCTTGCTGCCAAGCTTGACGACTGGAGTTCAATCCCCAGGACTCACACGGTAGAGGGGAGAACCAATTGCAGCAAGTGTCCTTTGTCCTCCATACATGTGCTGCCATGTATGTGCACCGATCCCATCTCGAATAAAATAAATGAATGTACAAAACGAATTTGCTGGATATATAATGCAATACAAATACAAGCAGCATTTCTTTTACCATTTCACGTACAATAATTAGAAATATTTTGTCATGGGGTATGTTTTTATGAATTGGTATTTTTTTTTTTTTGGCTCTTTCACCCTCATGCCCTAGATGGTGAAAACACATCAATACATCCATTTCAACCAACTTAACTTAACCAACTTAACCAACTTAGCTTTAACCAACTTAATCAACTTAACAGGTGTTGCAAAACATGAGGAAATTTTCTCTTATTTCAAAACAAAAAAATACAGTATGTTTAAAAACAACAAAAAAGATAACTCCTGCATCTTAAGAACTTGTGAGAGGGCTAGATAGATGGCTCGGCCATGGAGTGTACTATCTCGTGGCTCACAATTGCCTATAGGTCCAGCTACAGGGGATTCAGAGCCTTCCGGCCTCTGAGGGCATCTGTGCACATGTGGTGCACACAAACTCATGTAGACACATGTGTACACACACACAAATAAATAAGTACCTAAGTAAATAACTAAGTAAATTTTATAATAAAATCTGAGTATAAAATGAAATGATGAGGAAGTATATGCTTGAAACGCAATCCCCTCTCCGAAACCCTGGGGGCCAGATATTCTTAGATGTTCAGACTTTGGGGGGCATTCCATAAATAATAGAGCTGTCGTGTGTGTGTGTGTGTGTGTGTGTGTGTGTGTGTTGTGTGTGTGTGTGTGTGTGTCCACATTTAAAGTTATTTATTTATGTAATTTCTGAAGTCAGCACACAAAATGTTTTTAACACGATCTCTTCATACGACTGTATCATTAGCCTGTTCTCATTGTTCTTGTGCCACACTCCCCACTTCCACCTCACTCCCCCAGCCAAACAGTTCACTTTCTGCCCCAGAGTCTCCCTTTCTGCTTTTCCCTTTACACACGACCCATGACTGCTCTTTTCCCATCTCCCTTAAGATCTCTTCCTTCTCTCTCATGATCCCGCTTCTAGTTTCCTACCAACACACACACACACACACACACACACACACGCTTTTAAATAAGCTATCATTCATACATTTAATATCATTAGTAGCATCTGTAATCAGATAGCTACAAGTTTTTTAAATGGCAAAACCATATCGATACCATGTGATTCACACGAATTCATATGGTATTGCTGTACAAAGAATGAGTCAATATTACAGAGAGATTATACCAATAAGGTCAGGCTTTGCATCCAAAATGTTGCTTTGAATTTGTCTTGAAATTTCTGGATTAAAAAAATAAGCAATTACAGACCTAACTTTTCTCCACCACTGCAGGGTAAAGCCTAAGGCTTGGTCAATATTGAATTACCAAATCCTGCCTGTCCCCACATTCCCCTCCCTGGCACCAGTGCTAGCTTGCCTTATGGTTGGACCTGCCACCAGGGGATAGATCTCACCTTCAAGTTCATTCTGTGCTCTGCTTCACCTGGTTGCCCCTCTCTTCCTGAGGCTCCAGTCAAGGGAGAACTTCTCTCGTCACTTCGTCCTAAACTCCCAATTCCTTGGCACAGCTCTTCTATTCCAGAGCCCATGTGCCGCCTACGATGCCCTCCAAGTTATTAAAGCTCTTTCTAGTGATGTGGTTGGTTCACTGGTGAGAGGAACATGTTCCCCTCGGGATGAGAGGGGACATTCCTCAGCTCCATTCAGGTGTGCCTGAGAGCTGCTTCCCAGCAGCTGACAGTGACGCAGCAAAGCCACTTGAGGACAGCACTTCTAGCTCCCCTTCCTCATCCCAGCCTGCCCCAGAGAAAGAATGTGGGCTGTGGCATCAATATGACAGCTGAGCGTGACACTTCAGTAGTGTGGTGACAATCACAACAGATGGCAGCTGTCACCAGCCACATGCATTACACTATACCACTACAGAAATCTCCAAGAGAATACTGGCATAGTGACAAAAGCAAGGGACAGCATGTCTAGATTTCTCCCATATGCTCTAACCCTAGGCTAGTTACTTGGAAATTTCTGAGGCCTCATCTGTAAAATTTGGTCTAGGTCTACTTGTGATTAGGAATGTTTGAGAAAACTCACAGAGCTACCCCAGTAAGTATGCACCTAGGACCTTTCCAGAGCCTTCTCTCTGCCTTGTGGGAACCTCTGAGGAGTGGGGACATGTTCGCTCTTTGCATTTGTACTCCAATACAGCATCAGAGCCATAGCAAATGGCTAATAAACCATTGAGTGAGTGAATGGAGTATACCATTGCTTCTGGGCTTGGTGGCAGCTTCAGTTCCTCCTCGTTCCCACGTCTTCAGTTTGTTGAGATGTTACCAAGGCGATGGTGCTTGATACACAGCTCCCAGTCCCAAAGCCATTCTTTCTCCTCCAGTGTGGATAACAGACACTTCCAATGTGGTTGCCCTAAGCTCAGTAATGTTTTCTATTTTAATGAAACTTGTTACATATATATTCTCTCTCTCTCTCTCTCTCTCTCTCTCTCTCTCTCTCTCTCTCTCTCCTCCTCTCTCCCCACTCTGTCTTTCCCATCTCTCGTTCTCTCACTCACTCCCTATCTCTTTTGAGAAAGGGTCTGTAGCTGAGGATGCCTCTCCATCAGCTAAGCTACATCTCCTACAAGAACTTTTAACTATAGAATAATCTACCTTAACAACTAGGATGAAAAGATTTACATTTAAAAAAAAAAGAAATCTCAAACTAGAGTAAGATTTAAAAATCTATTTTAAGTCAATATCCCCACTCAGCCTCAACTGTTATCAATTAGAGATTAATTTAATCTTAATATCCCCCAAAATTCGGGCAGATTGTCATGAGCAAGCTAACTCTGAAAGATCTTTGCAGATCCCCAAATTCACAAAGGCTTTATTCACATGAGTTTTGGGAATGAAGTTGGGTTGGATTTAAAAGCCTGGTCAACAGCTGTCTTGAGCTAGTCCCCTACTGCCCTGTGAGAGAAAGAGGTCAAGGGCCCTCACACTTGTTAATGTTGAAAGTAATGCTATTGTTTTTTAAAGCATATCCAATTAGTCTCGGTTCTTTTATCCCCAAGATGTTCACCAGGTACAGGCTTGGCCATTGTGACAAAATCACAGCTCTTGGCTGGGGCATTATCACCACACACAGCAAAAGGTCCCGTTTTTAGAACTAGCTTCCTTCCTTCCTTCCTTCCTTCCTTCCTTCCTTCCTTCCTTCCTTCCTTCCTTCCTCCCTCTCTCCCTCCCTCCCTCCTTCCCTTCCTTTCTTCCTTCCTTCCTTCCTTTCTCTATGTGCATGCATAACATGTGTATGTGTATGTATATGCTATGATACATGTGTAGAGATCAGGGATAACTTTGTGGAGTTTGTTCTCTCCTCCCATCTTTACATTGGTTCTCCGTTTTGATCTCAGGCTGCTAAGCCTGTTAGCAACCATCTTACCCAGTGAGCCACCTCACTGGCCCTTGCATTGCTTCCTTTTAGTGCTAAATTTCCATAAACCTAACATATGCTTTAACACCGCATGAGTATTAGATAGTTTGGTTTGGTATGTGCTTGTGTGTGGGGTGTTCACTTTTCACCATACATGTTGAGACACAGTGTTCCACTAGAATCCAGAGCTCCTTGATTTCAAGCACTAGTCTGGGTACCCAGCTTGCTCTGAGATTCCCTATCCCCTCTTGCAGAGTTCTGGAACCACACCCACCTGACATTATGTGGGTGCATGAAAATCCCAACCTTAGTCCTTATGCTTGCCTAGTAAGCACTTTTGCCAACTGAGTCATTCCCCTGAGTTTTGCAGTGACCTTCACTTTCCTTTCTGTCTTATTCTATTTATGAAAGAAACACATGTGTATGTGCATGTGTGAATCTTACATTTTACTGGTTCTTTTTTTGTCTATGTAAGATAGAAACAAGGGCAGCTTCTAAGGGCAATTACTGTGATCAGAATCCAAATAAAAGAGGACATAAGAGAGGAGAAGGAGTGGAAATGATACAGGCTAAGAAAGGAGACGTCTTCCCCATTCCGATAGGTGAAATAACACAGCTCTCCCTAGTAGTATACAAGGCTCCAGGTAAAAGGGGCTTTTGGAGGCCTTAGGCGTGGGGAGATTAGGTGCCTGGCACATGGACAATGGGCGAGCACAAAGTGGAGAGAGTAAGTGTGTGGAATTTCCTCATGTTTAACCCATGTGATCCAACACTCCTTCCAGGACTCAAGAACACTTGTAATTTAGACAAGCAAAGGGAAATGTCTCTGAGTTTCTGGTTTCTGTCTATTCTCTTTTTTATTTCATTCAGTGTAAGCTCAGAATTTTCCTGGGCCACACAGATGTGTCTAGCTCATCTCTTCTGGTAATGGTGGTGGAGTGTGTGTGTGTGGTATGTGTGTGTGGTGTGTGTGGTATGTGTAGTGTGTGTGTGGTGTGTGTGTGTGTGTGTGGTATGTGTATGTGTTTGGTGTGTGTGTAGTGTTTGTGTGGTGTGTGTGTGTGTGTGTGTGGTGTGTATGTGTGTGTGTGATGTGTATGTTTGTGGTGTGTGTGTGGTATGTGTGTGGTGTGTGGTGTAATCTAGGAGCAAGAAGGCACAGCTTCTCATTAGCATCTCAGTCACAGGAGAGGAACTGGGCTGTGAGATGAAGGCATATTAAGGAATGGCTCCCAGACAAGTGCACCTTGTGAGTTGATCTTCAATCATCTGACATTTGATTCACAGCGAATCAAAATTCAGGTGATGTATATCTCTGCATTAGTTTCTATTAGTATTAATAGGGAACAGGCATGTGTACCAACACACGAATTAGTGAGGCAGACTCCCTGAAGGTTTCTGTGTTGGGGTGAAGACTGCTATCATTTGCGCATTTGCTACAGTGGAAATAGAACTGTGCCTACTAAAAAAATGTTCCTGCTTCCTGCTTCATGCTCAGCTGGAAAAGGCTTTTTTTTTTTTTTTTTTTTTTTTTAAAAAAAAAAACACAGCAAATAGAGAGTTCCACAGAAAATGGCCACATCCTAATATTACTATCAATAATTCACTATTTAGGATTTATTCCTATTTATCATCTGTGTTCAGTCAGTTTCCATGCAGTAGAAGAAAAACACCTGATAGTCCTTTTTAAATTAATTAAATTAAGTTTTTTTTATGGCATTGGGGATTGGACTTAGGGTCTCTGAGCCATAGTCCTGGTTGTGAAAAGATTACTATTAATTATTATTATTATTATTATCGTTATTATTATTTGAGACGGTGTAGCCTAGGCTGGCCTGGCACTTTTTATGTAGCTTAGTGTTAGAGTGTTAGCCTAGCATGTGCAAGGTTTTGGACTACCTCCCCAGTAACAAAAAAAACCAGAAAAAACAAACAAATAAAACTAATCAAACATAAACAAACAACACACCATAAAAGCAGGAAGACACAGTGCTTGGTAGTTATTGATACAGTAAGGTAGTTCAGAAAAAAAGTACTAAATGGTTCCAGAAAGATACTTTCTCTGGTCCACAAAGCAAGAAAAAGTAAAAAATCACTTCCCATTTATTTATTTATTTATTTTTGGATGAAGGAAAGTTCACGTCCAATTCAAGGCAAAAAGGATGTCACAATCTATTAGCTTTATGACAGTGATGATGATTTCCACTGTTAAGAAAAGACCCAGTGTTTCAAAATGTCTTAAATACACTAGAGGTCTGTCATTTTCAAAGGCCAGACCCCCCAGGTTTCCTTCTACTATGTTGTCTACTCCTTTCCCCTGCATTTGAGCCCAGTCACCCAGCAAGCTTTTACCTGAATAGTGAGAAGTGGCTGTTACCAGTTCTACTCCAGATGTCAACCCCACAGAACCAATGGAGGCAACCCCTGGCTTCCCTTTTGCCAGTAGGGAAGTGTTTTGGAAAGTCTTCTACTATTGACCTGGCTGGTGGCTATGGTTTAAATATGGTCCCTAATCATTCCTCAAACCAAAGTCTTGAGTTAAGGGTTTTAAAAGTATAATATGACCATGATGTTTTACATTAAATCCCAGTGGCCTTATGAGCACAGGGAACACAGACACAGGCACACACACACACACACACACACACGCACGCACGCACGCACGCACGCACGCACGCACGCACGCACGCACGCACGCACACTCATGTTTCCTCTTTTGCTATGTGATGCTCTGTGCTGCCTTGGAACTCCTCCAGCAATAAGACTACCATGATCACCAGATAGATGACTGCTTTAAAGTTAGGTCTGTAGAGCAGAGGTGGAGTTTTTCACTAGCATGGGTAACATCTTTGGTTTGGTCCCAGCATTAAAGATGTGCATTTTAATTCTTACACCTCTATAACTGTGAGGCAAAATAAACCCATTTTGTACATAAAGCAGCCTGACTAAAGTCTGGTTACAGTACTGCCAATGTTGGGTCATCTCCCTGTTCCAAAATCCACAAGTAGAATTCTATGAGTGGTCTAGATAATCAACTTTGCTATACTGTTCCATGAGTTTCAGATAAGGCATTGTTTGCTAACTCACAATTTCCCAGAGGAGGCTAGGTACCATAGAGAAGGTGGGGAACAGAGAAGGCTTGGTTGTCAGTTGGGTGTGATGCCACAAAGACGACAGTGTGAGCATCGTTACTGTGACCCTTAAAGGTCTACTTAAAGGCAGGCAGGGGGTACTTGAGGATTCACTCAAGTGAATTCACTTATTCATACGTATAAGAGAGTACCAGGGTTTCCAATGAAACATTGTTGGGTTACAGACTGAACATGAAGTCTTGGGCCTGAAGCATCTTAAGCTACAGTTTCTGGGTCAAGCAGGTTAATGACAAGCCATGAACGGAAGTTTACTCTGAACCCAAACTTTTGACTTTGATTGACAGTTGTTTTAAGTGGAACAGAGAGCAGTATATTTAGGCAACAAAATATTAATGTTAAAACTTTGAGTATTGTGTAACTGAAAACCAAGAGGGATAGTTAAGAATACTGGTTGCTCTTGCAGACCACCTGGGTTTGGTTCCCAGTACCCTCATGGTGACTCATAACCCTATGTAACTCCAATTCTAGGGGATCTGATGCCCACTTCTGGCTTCTGTGGACACTAGGAATGCCTTGTAGTCAAACATTTATAGACATAAATAGGATTATTTTTTAAAAAAGAAAACCAAGAGGAAAATATCTTTGCTACCTAGATCTTTCAGTTCTATCTGGTCCAACCTGCACACTTCCATAGGGTCCCTCCATGCATAAATAGTTCTGTATTCTGTCCCTGTTTGCGTCCATCAAACCTCCTTTCAGAGCCCTCATTGATACTAGGTGTAACTAATAACTGCTAAAGTACCGCCATTTCACAAATACACATGACAGTGTGGCATGATAAATCTGGGGGAAAGGAGAATTCAAACTGATTATTTTTGGGGTAGAGATCTACTTGATTATCATCATCATCATCATCATCATCATCATCATCATCATCATCATTGTGTGTGTGTGTGTGTGTGTGTGATGAGTGTGTGTGGGTGCATGTGTCATGTTGTGTGCATGGATATCAGAGAACAACTTTATGGAATTGGTTGTTTCCTTCCCCTTTATACAGGTTCCAGGGATTGAACTCAGGTTATCAGACTTACTTGGCAAGTGTCTTTGCCTACTGAGCTCTCACTATCCCTGGGACAGAGATTAGAACCCAGGAAGGATGTTCTGAGCATGAAGAGATATCCTGTCTGACATGGTAGTTGCTGGCTATATGCTAGAGCTGAAATTTCAATAAATTAAAACCATATAAGAGGATCAATTTAGTTCTTTGCTTACCCTGGCCATATCTCAGACATGCTATAGGCACACATACCAGTGGGTCCCAGATTGGACAATGCAAAATGAGATTCTCCAGTCAGCACAGCATCTCCACTGGGGCTTTGGGAAATGGTAGAGCTAGAATTGTGACAGTGAGTGGTGGCTCCTAGGGGAATCTGGTTTGAGGAGTCACAGTTCAGTTGGGCAGGTCCAGCTGGTTCTGTTTTGGAGCAGGATTCCAGACAGAGGTTGGCTGTCTGTGGGCAGACATTAAGTAATTAGACATCTCTGGCCAGGGTGGACTGCTTTGAAGAAGGGATGCCAGACTCTAGCAACAAACAGACTATGTACAGGTGAGAGAGACACACTGGAGTTAGTTGGACCCTGACTAAACTGAACTAGGAAAATAGACATGCATTGACTTTAAAATTTGTATTGATTGTTATTTTCAATTTATGGCATCTTAGAGTAGTCTTTATGCTTATTTAAAAAATAGTTATCCCAATTTTGAAGCCGAAAATGCTGAAGAAACACACTGGATGAAATCTAGTATAGTAGCAGTTAAATGAAGATGACATTTTAGGATTTAGGGCAAAATTCAGTGGTCAAATTCTTGTCTAGCCACATTGATATGCCAGGCTTGATTCTCACTGTTGTAAGTAAGTAAATAAACAAATCTGTAAATGTAGTTCACAAAATCCTAAAATATGAGGGACAAGGATGTGATGTGAAAGAAGCATTTTCTCTGGGCTCAGTGCTAAATTCCCACAATGTTTTAGAGGAGCATGAAAAGGTGCTAATTTCATGTCACCACATTAAAGCCAACTCAATATAAAATATCACTTTTACACTAGCATAATTGTAAAATCTATGTGCTCATTTTAAAGTAGAAAGGGCCCACAAATGTACAAGTCTTAACAGCCTGTTAATTCAGTGTCTTGGAGGGAACCTTGAGGTCATGGAACGCGGAAGGCCTAGCTTGCTCAGCATCACCACAAGGGGGCGAGGTGGGGCAGTTGTATTTTAGCAGACTGGTCCAAGAGAGTATAATACAGAAATATCAGCATCTCAAGTATGTGCTCAAGGCATGAATGACATGAGCTCAGCTGTGAGTGAGAAAATTGGGTGTCCAGGGCACCAGGCTGAGTTGGGCAGGGCTAGTCCCTGCTCAGATCATCACTACCTGCTCTCAGGATTGGTTAGGGAGTTGTCAGGGTTGCACATTCATGGGGATGCTTTTCTGGGGACAGGAGAAAGGCAATAATACACAAGCACTGGGGAGCTAAGGCGTACACTATTAGGAAGGCATATACATACATACATACATACATACATATATATATATATAATATATATATATATATATCCCTATGGTTATATCATGGTCTCATGGGGACCGTGGTCTCAATCAAGCTGCTTGTGATTAAAGAGGCACAGAAATGAGAGACAGACAGATAGACAGGCAGACAGACAGACAGACAGACAGACAGACAGACACACACACACACACACACACACACACACACACACACACACACACACACACGAGAACATAAAATATGACCTGGTAATGATGGCATATGTTCCCTTTGAGGAAAAGCAGCTTATGAAGAAAATGATACAGTCTTTCCTGCAGGCAAAGGCTGATGGGAAACAGACAGTAAGGGCAAGTTGAAGTTGATTTCAAGATCTCTTGCCATGAACTGCAAGGGCAGAGTGCCTGTGCCATTCTGTTCTGGAAGAGTATGCTTACAGCCTTGGTATACAGACCTGTCCTGTAGGACCCTACATTCGCTCTCCTGTTGTCAAGTGAGGCCAATGGCATTGAAAAATCACCCTATTATAACTTGTGATAAAAGCAGCAGCTACTTAGAGGATCAAGCAATAAACACCCAAGGAAGACAAATGGCTACAAGAAGATGACTGATGCAAGTTAGAAATTAGGGACACCTGCTGTGAGGAGGCCAGAACAAAGGATGCAGAACAGACGCTCGTATCCCAGGCTCATGGGTGTCCATTGATTTGGGTCACCTGACAGACTTGGGAGAAAGTCAATCCCTTATACATGAAAACAACTTTAAAATGGCGAGGCATCACACAAATGCTAGTCATTATGACAAAAACCATCAGAAATGGAAAATTGGAGTAATTTTATGTAATACTTTCATTTGGGCCACATTTTTTGAAGCTTTTGGTCATAATTATTTTCTATGGTCTAAATATTTACCATAGGGATGCATAGGCTCAGCATAAAGACTATTTTTTTAAACCCTCAGCTTTTAGGGGTGCTCAGGGTTACTGTTAGGGGCCGTAAACAAGCCGTGCAGATATTTCTCCCCTGTGTAACCAGTCTATTTTATATTATTGATTGTAGCTGTTTCTTCAGTAGCATCCAGCACGTATTCCACAAATTGCTTCCTTCTTAATCTCAAGGGTTTCAGCCAACCACATTTAAATGACTTGGAAAAAAGTGTTATCCCACATTTTCCATTACATCAGAGTCTTGCCAAGTGGGCCTGGGGCTTGGTGGTAGTGGTAATTGTTGGCTGCCTCAGTGCCCACACGTGTCTGATTAACCACAAATACATAACATGGTTCGGTCGTGGAAGAGGCCATGGTGGTGAGCTAGAGAGCCAGGTCAGGCATTCACTGTCATTTTTTCTGGCAGCTGTCATCGGTCAACAAAATCCAAACTGAGACCTTCAGCTGCCAACAGCTTTGAATAGTCCATGTTCATGGTTCCAGAGTAGAAGGGCAACTAGCTAAGGGGGGTAGGGTCTCTCTACTGGACAGAATGAGAGTGGATGGAGAAACAGGCTTTTGAGAAATTAATGGAGGGCCTAGTGATGAACTGAAGAGATCAAATTGTATGCTTCCAGCAAGGAAACAGAGATAGCTTGCAAACTACACACGCAATAGCTAGCCCATTTTTTTTTTTACTCCACAAAAACTTACTCGCACATTCTGCAGCAGCTGCTACTGTTTGGATTATGAATAGCAATAAGCCATATGGCATGACAGAAATGAATCACACATATTTTCACATGGACAAATATTATTATTCCCAAACATAAACACGTCCATATAAGTGTTTTTGCCTCCTGGGAGTAATACAGCCCCTGATCTCAGTTATAAGTAGATGGCTCCATACGAGTAAAAAAATCACCTGCCAAAGCTATTATTGTCAAAGTCCCCGCTCATGCTCTCTGAATGCTTTTCTTTTCCTTATTTGTCATCAGCCACACTCAGTGTGGTGGAGAAGATATGGAAGGGAGGGAAGGAGAAGAAGGGATGGAACAGTGGAAAGCACATCTGTGGAAGGGGCTCCACACTGTGCCTCGCTCTGCCGTTAGCTGCCTTCACCCAAGAGCTCTTATAATAAAGCAGCATGTTTGCTTGGGAATGATTATGCTGAACACCTAGCAGCCAAAAACCGGGAGGTGAAGATGAAAAAGGTTTCACGGGGCCACTTAGACATGTCTACACATAGGCTTTTGAAGCATCTCTCACTGCTTGTTTGTTTGTTTGTTTTTTGAGACAGGGTCTCACTCTATAGCTCAGATTGTTCTGGGACATAATATATAGTTCAGGTTGGCTTTAAACTCATGGTAATTCTGCTGTATCAGCCCCTCCACAAGAGGTGGAATTACAGATGTGATCCACCATACCCAGCTAGTATCTTGTTCTGGTTCTGATTTTATTTCAAAGGTTTCAAGGACAGTGTCTATGAAAAACAACACAGTCCTCATCTGTGTGTATATGAGTTCATGTGTGTGAGTTACAACTCTGGGGAGGTGCATGAGTCTGTGCAAACATAGGGAAGCCACAGGGCAACCTTGGCTGCCATTCTTCAGTTGTCAACCACATTAGTTTTTGAGATAGGGTATCTCCTTGGTCTGAGACTCACTGTGTAGGCTAGGCTGATCTGCAGAGATAGATATGTCTTTCTTTGCCCAGTGCTGGGATTATAAAGCAGACTGTCATACTGGGCTGTTTTTATCTAGGTTATGGCCAATTGAGCTCAGGTCCTGTGCCTGTAAGGGAAGACTCTACTAACTGAAATATAATTCCAGTCTTAAATTTCTATTTCTTCTTTTTCCTTGTCTCCTCCTATGCGTGTGTGTGTGTGTGTGTGTGTGTGTGTGTGTGTGTGTGTGTGTTTGTATTTTTGAATGTATAAGAGCATACTTGGAGGTCTGAGGTTGATGCCAGTCCTTGATCACTCTCTTTTTCTTTTCTTTTTTAAAATTTAAATTAGAAACAAGCTTGTTTTACATGTCAATCCCAGATCCCTCTCCCTCCCCTCTTCCCCTGCCCCCATCCCATCCCCCTTTTTCTCCCCAGGGAGGATGAGGCCTTCCATGGGGATCTTCAAAGTCTGTCATATCATTTGAGGCAGGGCCTAGACCCTCCCCCATGTGTCTAGGCTGAGAGAGTATCCCTCTATGTGGAATGGGTTCCCAAATTCCATTCGTATACTAGGGATAAATACTGATCCACTACTAGAGGTCCCATGTTCAGGGGGTCTGGTTTGGTCCTATGCTGGTTTCCCAGCTACCAGTCTGGGGCTCATGAGCTCCCCCTTGTTCAGGTCAGCTGTTTCTGTGGGTTTCTCCAGCCTGGTCTTGACCCCTTTGCTCATTACTCCTTCCTTTTTGCAATTGGATTCCAGGAGTTCAGCTCAGTGTTTAGCTTTGATCACTTTCTACTTCATTCATTGAGGCAGGGTTTCTCAGTTGAACCCAGAGTTCATTACTACTGCTATTCTAGCCAGTCACCTTCCCTTGGGATCCCTGTTTCTGCCTCCTGAGCACTGGAGCACACACCATGGTATGCTGCCATGCCACCCAGTTCTTATGTGGCCTCTGGGGGATCTGAACCGTGATCCTCACACTTGCAAGACAAGCACTTAACCCAGGCCCATTTCTCCTTTTTAAATTATGTCTTATTACTTGCTGTCATTTCTGTTTTTTCTCATATTTTCTTTCCTAGAAATACCTTATTGTTTTTTTATTTGGAGACAGAGTATTGCTGTGTAGCAATGGGCTATCTTCAAACTGTGATCCTCTGTCTCTGTCTCTCAAGTGCTTTGGTCACAGGCATGTAGCATCACCACACTTGGCTTATAAATTCTGACTGAGTTTTGAAGTGTTAGCTATTCTGTAACTTTATGGAAATACTTTTCCCTCTCCCTGTTAACCATTAGCCTCCTTTGTCTCTGCCCAGCTCCCAGGCTCCAGGGCACCTGCTGGACTTCTAGGGAGGACTTGGGTGACATGGTTAATAAGGAATGCACAGGAGGAGCCCAGCTCAGTGCGCTGTGCGATGTTTTTGTGGAATACAGATGCTGCGGCCACTGTGGGTGAGCCTCACTAATATGTAGAGCTACAGCAATGCCTTGCCAAGAAAGACACTAGAAAACACTTTCATGTTACCTGCTCCACATGAGGACAGTTTGGGGGCCAGGCTGGTAGCTCTGGGTATACAAGTCCTGCATAATCAAGGCAGGCATCACCTGGCAGCATGACACTGATGGGTATTTTGTGGCCCACATAGATCATTGATCAGAAATTTTGGGTTTGGGGCTTAGTTGTGGGTTCATCAATTTCATTTTAATCAGCCCCAGAGGACTGAGCAGCAAGCTCACTTTGAAAGTCATCATGTGATCAGTTGGTCTCATTTGTACTTGGCATTTTGCTTCTATTTGGTAATACTTCTCTTATGTTTCAGTGCCTAAAATTAAACCATAATCTCCACACTTTGTTGCATTCATTAAATTAATATAAGGTATTGTGAAGATCCAATTAGACAATACTTAGGAAAACTCTATGCCTGCTATACACACTAGTTATCTTTATCAATCTTGTGTGTGTGTTTATAATGTGTGTTTATATGTGTGAAGGCCTATTTGTGTGTGCTCATGTGTGAGTTGCAGGTATGTGTGGGAGTCCGAGGACTCCCTCAGGTATTGGTCTTCGTCTTCCACCTTGTCTGAGGTAGGGTCTCTTTTTGTTTCCTACTGTGTGCATCAGGTTGGCTGCTCTGTGAGTTTCTTGGGATTTTATTGCCTCACATTTTAATATGGGGTTCCTGGGATTATAGATAGTAGTTGTAGGGGAAGCTGTAGCCACGCCTTCTTAGGGGCTGGCTACAAGAGTACCTGAGGGCTTGTGAGGGCGTGGTCAGAGTGAGTAGGGGGACTGCGTTTTCGGTTTCGGTTTCTCTTTGCTTCTTGCTGTACAGACTACCACCGGCTGGCTGGTTCGCTCTGTAAGTAAGGCTTTTCCCTATTAAATACCCTTATATTTCTACCTGACTCCGTATTGGTAATTTCTTACTATAAGTAGTTTCTGGGGATCTAAACTCATGTCTTCACACCCGTGTGACAAGCATTTTACCCATGGAACCATCTCCCTAGACCCTGTTTTAGTTACTTCTATTGTGTCATCATTAACACCATTATACCAGTGATATCTAAAGTCAAATAACATTTTAAGTATAATCATTTTCTAGTGTCAACACACAGAGTCACATATCCCTGTAGTGTGATTGACTTTCACATATAACTCATATGTCTCTGTGGCAGATGGAAACACAGAACCTATATTGAAAATAATAGTGTAAGTGCAAAGGCTGAAGCATCCTCACCACTGGACAGGAAGTAATCTTGCTCCATCGGTCAAAAGTACCAAGAGCTTGGGAAAGAGAAAGGGAGGCTCCCCCAAGGGCAAAGCAGCAGTCTCAGAGGAGTAAATACACAAAGAAGACCAGGGTACATGAGTACAAGGGGAGATGGAATATTAGTTTAAAGCTTTTCTATATTTGAAAGCTCATAGACTTGTCTAAAACAGAGAGACAGAGAGACAGAGAGGGAGGGAGGGGGAGAGAGAAATAGACAAAAACAACACAAACGTCAAAACAAAAACCCAAACTGTAGAAACACTACCTTCCATTTTCAGTGCAAGGCTGGGCTGACTGTTATGATACTAAAGTAGAAATGCCAGCCTGCATGAGTTCTGCACTAAAAGTCACTCGGTAAAAAAAACCACTGTGACTCCTATTAAAGTCACTTCTGAAGGAGAGCCAAGAGGCTGCCCTTCGTGTTGTTCAAGAATGATACCAATCACCCTGCCTTGGCACACTCATGGGTTTCTTGCAAGGACTTCAGCAGGTGTCTTCTGAATAGCAGCCAGAATCACACTGGACAGGAACACAGCAGAGGTCACATCAATAATGCTATGCAGGATGATGGCGGCCCCCTCCTGCTGGCCCCAGGAGCTGGCAGAGATTATACTGCCACTTGGAGCTTCCAGCCAACAGCAATGTCACTTTAACATATTCAAGACAGAGACTAACTGAATCCACAGACCAAGCCAGAGTTCCAAAGAAATAAAACAAGGCTAGGCAAAGAAAGGGGACAAGAAAAAAAAATACACACACATTTGCATTAGTACTTTCTAGTTTAGAAAACGGGGGATGTTTCCAATTCAAGTGCTTACAATCTACAACTGTCACATTTTCAAAGGCTGCTTTTTTTTTTTTTTTTTGTAAACAAATTATAGTCAAGGAGAAGAAGGAATCGTGGAGCATGTTTTGTTGTCGGCATTGTTATGTAGTGAGTACCATAACATAAGAGAAAACACCAGCAAGAGTCACAGGTGAGAAATACCACTGTGTTGGATGCCCCCTAGACTCCTGCTCTCAAGGCTATAGCTCCCTTTCTTCTTCATTAATAAGCATCTTTCAACAAGTGCCATTTGTCTTCCTCCATTTCTCTAATCTTTCCAAAGTTTGGATTCAAAGAACAGCTGTAGTGCCCACCAAAGAATAACTCAGAGCTTCCAGCAGACTGGGTGTAGCTCACCAGTGGAATCCCGGAACTCTGAGGCTGAGGCTGAGGCTGGAGAATCATTGTGACTTTGAAGACAGCAAGGACTACAGAGCAGCAACCTCTCTCAAGAGCACTCTAAAATCCTGGGGCTAAGGGAGGGGGAAGCTCAGACTGTAGAGTCCTCACTTAGCTTACATAAAGCCTGGGGTTTGCTCCCTGACCCAGAGTGAACAGGATGTGGTGGTTCATGTCTGTAATCTCAACATTTTGGAGGAAGGAAAATCAGAAGTGTAAGGTCATCCATCCTGAGACATACAGCAAGTTCTAGACCTATCTGGCATACATGAGACTTCTCAAAACCATCACCAATACCAAACCTGGCCTGGTGAGATAGCTCAGTGTTTAAGTGCTGCCAAGGTAGAGAACCTAAGTTCAATCTTAGAGACCCACATGATGGAAAGACATAAACAACCCAAAAAATTGCCCTCTAATATACACCCTGGCATGCATACATCTCTCTTTCTCTCTCTCTCTCTCTCTCTCACACACACACACACACAAATGTAATAATAATAATAATAATAATAATAATAATAATAATAATAAATTCCTGAACCAACCAAACAAACAAAACCCCATAGTAAAGCTTAGTCCCACTTCCAGTCCTGCTCTTGACCTGTTGGCAGTTTCCTTTTCAACAAAATAGAAGATTAGGTTAGATCAGGGTCACAGTTCCAACAAATGCTCAAACATGGCGGCAAGGGGGAGCAAGCTTACCTTACCTAGAGGGGGCAGCTATCCTCAGACCAGGCTAACTATTGTGTCTTCTAATTTTCTCTCTCTATTTTCTTCCTTCATTACTTTCTTTCTTTTCTAGATAGTGTCTCTTGTAGCCTAGGCTGTCTTCAAACTCACTCTGTAACTGAAGCTAGCCTTGAATTCATGATCCCCCTGCTTCTCAATACTGGGAGTGATTTGCCATCATAGATGTCTCCTGTCTTCTGATTATTTTGCAGGGAAATTCTTTCTCTGGCTTGTTATGTGAAGCCTTCTGGATTTAATGTGTGGTTAAAAATGTTTAAGAAACAATGACTGTAAAAACAGATGCAGGGCAGTTGTGGTGATTCACACCTTTAATCCCAGCATTTGGGAGGCAGAGGCAGGCAGATCTCTGTGAATCTGTTGCCAGCCTGCTCTACATGGTGAGTTTCAGGCCAGCCAGGGCTACATAGACAGACCTTGTTTCAAAAAAGAAAATGAAACAAAACAAAACCCTATCCAACATAAGAAGAAGGAGAAAGAGAATGACAACAACAGAAACCCAATGCAACTCAGATGGAACATGCATTCGATCCTTTGCAATTTTTGTCTTTTATGACTTAAAATTCCCATCCAGTCTCAGCACTATCTTGTAAGAACACAACCCCTGGAGTTTCTTCAACTTGTGAACCCAAAAGATTACTCCTTCCTCTTTGCAATCATCAAGTGAACTGTGTTTTTGTTCCCTTTCCTTCCTGTAGCCATGAGATATTTTCTGCTCATACAACTAAGTAGACTCTGCATGGGAAAATCACTCCTCTAGAACTGGAATGTGTAACACAAGTTCTAATTGATCTTAATAAGAAAAGCCTGGAGTCAGATATAGGGGGAAATGCTGAGAGATCAGAGAGCAGAAGGAGCAAGCCAAAGCCACCTTTACCTCATTAGCTTCCTTGCAGAAGAGAGCGAGTTTCTGTTTCCTCCCACCTATATTCCCTTCTCCGCTCAGCCATCTCACTTCCTGTTTGTCTGTACAGACCTCCAGACCTCTATGGTTAGCTAGAGGCAAGCTCCACCTTCTGATCTTCAGACACGTTTTATTCATATAAACAAGGTATCACCACAGAAATATGCTGCTTAGTACCAACTACCAGAAGGTAGATATGTCAATGCAGATGAACTGGAAGAGAGAATATCTCTATCTAGAGACAGATAGGGCTTGAGGTGGAAGAAGCATGTTCCAAGGCCACGAGGGAGAGGCTTAGGAGCAAAATTCAAAAATGAACCATGGTATCTCCAAACAAGCTAGAAAGGAAGAGAGGTTTGAGGGGGAAAATTTCCAGGTGGCAGAAATGTCACCTACAAGATAAATTTTGGCTACTGTCTCAGGATGCTGATTTGCAGAGAATTTTCTAGAAAGGTTTTGGTGAACTCAAGGAGCAGAGAAGTAAGTTGAAAAAAAATATGCTGGCTTTTAAGAGTGGATCTAAGGAGAAGTAGGCTTCTGTCTTAAATGCTGCTAGATGGTTACATAGATAATACATGCATATTTGCTAACCGGTGCATATGTACCCTATAGGATTCCAACAGTCAACTCATGTTTTACATTTCTTAGCAACAAATTCCTGACTAGGATGGGTCCAGTAATGGCTCAGAGGTTATGAGCACTGCCTGCCCTTCCAAAGGTGTTGAGTTCAATTCCCAACAACCACATGGTAGCTCATAACTATCTGTAATGAGATCTGATGCCCTCTTCTGGCCTGCAGGCATACACACAGGCAGAACACTGTGGACATAATAAATTAATACATCTTTTAAAAAAATTAGAGCTTCCAAACTGGCCTCTAAAACCTTCAAAAATGTAATCTACCTTGCCAGATTGACTTAATTTAAACATTGGTCCCTTCATGCTATTCTATTATCTATTGGAAACCTCTCATGGTTCCCATTTCCTACAAAGTCAAAACTCCCTCCTTGACCTTCAAGCATCAACTTGATGCTTGAAGATTAGCTCAACTTTATCTTTCTCCAGTCCTTTACACCCATTTCCTGTCTAACCACTCAGCAGTATCCTATAACCAGGGATATTTCTGTAAATGCCATTCCTGACGTCCTATACCCCTCCATCTCCCCATCACCTCTTACTCCTCATTCTATGTCAATTTCCTTTTTGCCACCTTCTGTGATTCTTGTTGGTCCCACTGACTTCCCTGATATCAGCATCACTATTCCATTTAATTTCTATACCGTGTCCTCTGCCACTCAATTATATTATGTCTGTTTTCTAATTGTTTCATGCATATATATCTTGTCTCTTAATTGTATTTTGACCTTCAGGAGTCCCTCTTCCTCTGTGTTCTCTGTGGAAAAAGCAGACCCAAAGTGGAGGCAGAAAGGGATGGATTTCAGGGTGGAGTAAAGGATGATGACTTGTAGATTCCAGGTAAAGATGGTCCCATAGGACTATGGACCTAGTTACTATTTTACAAAATACATGTGCAAGGATGCCACACCCACTGCTGCTACATGCTCATTGACAGTCATGCTTGCTGAGGCTACTGTTGCTTGTGTACTACTGAACTGCTTCTGCTGCTAATTTACATGTAGGGCAACGATCTGGTCTACCAGTTGTCCTTGGTAACTTGAAGTTGTACTTGGAGGCAAGCTCTTGGATTTGAATTCCTGGGGGCCACTATTGCCTTCTTGTGGATAATCATTTTTTAGTCATATCCCATAAGGAATTGAATTTCTAAGGTACAGAAGTATTTTGTAGAGCTGAAGACATACAAAACCTCAGGTGTGCTAAACAACCAAAAGAGGTTCCAGTATTAAGTGTGGCAGAAACTAACAAAACTATCATGGATGGCAGAAAAAAAAAGGAAAATAGTGTCCAGTGGCCAATATTCTGTATGAACCTGTCAGCTCTGAGTGGCAGAGGCTTTGGTTGCTCCCTCCCAACCCTCTTTCCAACAGAGAGTGTCAAGCCTCTTATTAAAATTTTATGCCGTACCATCCATATGGTAAAGATAACAACCTGCTGACCATAACAGAGGTGGGGTGCATTAATTATAGTAGAAGACACTGGTAAAATATAGCAGGCTGTTCAAAATCCCTTTCTGTGGCTTCACAGGCTCCTGAGAAGCCATTGGATCATAATGGGTTTCAGTCCCTCCTGCCCTGGGCAGGTTCTCTGCCCAGGAGTTTGAGTTGCCAAGTGCTTTATCTGTCACCTGGCCTGGAGGAAGCTGGGGAGAGGGAGACTCTTGAGCATCTGCCAGCTGCCTGGAGCTCTATGGGTCACTGTTGTGGCTCTTCCACAGGGGAGTCACCACCTACCCACCAAGGAGCTGGTTCTAGAAGAGAGAATTTTCAAAATGGTACTTCCCATATCAAGAGAATAGGCTGGCCTGAATTTCATGGTAGAGGTTTCCTTTATAATTTGCACAGTTCCTCCCTGGGACAGTCTTAGACACTAGATCTTTGGAGGGGTGGGAACTTGGTGCTGAGTGGACCTCTTGGTCCATTGTGCATTCCCTGAATTTGAGCATGGGCCAGGACTGTACACTCTCTAAAGACCAGGAGTCAAACAGCCCCTGACTGCCTCACATCCCAGCCCTTTGGAGTTCAAATTCTCCTTTACATCAGGGCACACACAAGAAAAATCATTTTTGGTATTTATAATCTGTAAAGATAAACTTAATAAAAATGACAACATGAAAAATAAATTAATGGATTATAAGAACAGAGACATGGCGATTCCAGATGTGCTTGGTAGGTAAATGAGCAAATGAGTTGTCTAAACAAGGGCAGATGTTTGTCCTATGTTAGGATGCTGTGGCAGTTTTTGTTTATTCAGGCATTTAAAAAATGAGATTATGAAATTATTAGGAAAGTGGGTAGAATTGACTTAGATGAAGTGAGGAAACCTAGGCCTAGAAAGTCAAATAACTTATGTCCTCCCTCACATGCAGACTGTAGCGTCCAAGTTTCTACAGAAGTGTATTTATATGGTAATGAGTGTGGGAAGAATTCAGGAAATTAGAAAGGGGTTCATGTGAGGGAAAGAGAGACTTTGAAGAAGAGGACCAGAGAGGCAACAGAGCACACACACAGTGGAGAGGAGATCACAGGGGCACAATGGTCCAAGCAGGAGGAGGGACAAGGATGTGGGGGAGAGCAGGATGGATCAGTGAAAACTTTATTTTGAAACTGTCAAAAGGAAGCATGTTACAGTGTATGAAAATAAATAAGTATATTTTTAAAATTTGAATACTGATTTAAAAATTGTGTTTTTTAAGTTACAATCTTAGAAAGTAAATCATTTTTTTATATGTCTCCTAAAGTATGCAACCTGGCTTGCCAGGTTAGGTGTAGCATTAAAACATAAGACGGTAAACAGCATCAATGAGCAAGATGAGACTACGTTTGAAATCAGTGTTTGAACCTCTTGGAGTCAACTTCCTGTCATAAGAGAAGGTAGCACAGGTCATTCTGACACACAGGTCACCTTGTGACACCAAAAGACAGTGTACCATACAAATTTAATGCTGTTTTCTCTTTCCGGTGAAGTTTGAATTCATGTTAGGAAGGCAAAGAGAAGATGAGAATCTGTGCTATGAGACAGCATGAAAAAATGAATGAAAGAACGCACTGGCCAGTGTGGGCAGGATGGGATCTGGGATCTTGTAGTTCACTATAGATTGCTTGGGTAGGGGAATTAACATTTGTTCAACAGTCAAATGGGATGGCCATCAGGCCCCTAAGGTTTAGACATCTTTGCCACCCTGGGAACTCTGCCAGTTTGTCTGAACCACACACAGCTCTTGGTAACAGGAAGGGTGAGAGGTAGGTCTGAATGTATCCAACACAAAACCATGAAACTTAGCCACAGATATCAGTATGCTTCTTTATCATACCCCTCTGATCATGTCACACACATGTACATCTGTATATATACACCTCCGCACACATGTTAACAGGAAACAGTTACAGACACCCGTCCCCTAGCAAACCACAGTCTGACAGAGTTCTAAAGATACTTCATTTGAAACACAAAAACTCAAGCTCTTCTTCAGTGTCCCCATCAGCAAGCCTCCTAGCTGCTGAGGTCACACTATCTTGCATGCCAGCAGGCTGTTGAGTATGGTTCATCAATAACATTTGGAAAAAAAAAATCCACACCAAACATTTCAGTCAAAGCCATTTATCACTAACAGCATTTGGTATCTAGAAGGCATGTTTCACTTAAAACTAATGAGCAAGACCACAATCTTTTGATTATAAATTCCCCTTTCATCTTCATTTTATAAAAAGCCACGAGGAAAATGCCCAGCAGGATGTCCTTGATATTAAATACTTCTTTCCACTTACCATTAACTTGCTCCAAAACTCAACTTCCTTTGAAAAAGGCTCCATCTTGGAGGGACAAATTTCACGTTCGGCTTTGTCAAGTGTGTCACTTGGATGGCTCAAGTGACTGAACATAGGAGAGCAAACATTTCAGGCCAGCCACTTTCATAATATTGACGGTTGCATTCTCTCATACCTGGCAGTCTTGGGAGAAATGGAATTTACATATGTTGGGGTGAGATGGGTGTGGGCTTTCCCACAGTTATGATTCAAAATGGAGATATGTCTCAGCCAAGGAAATAATAATACAACTCAAAGGAGAAAAGTATGTCTCTCATCACTGCCAATCATGACACGACAGCTCATATCACCAAGTGCAAATGTGCCACACCTCAATCTCCATGCCAAGAATCTTCCAGTGGGTGGTGTAAGGTGCCTTCTGGCATTTTGTTCTTGGCCGACTCTAGTGACTAAATACATCTCCCAGCTCCCTTTAAGGCGTGTACAGTATACAAAAATGTACACCTGGAATGCAAACAAGAGTGAAAGAAACATCCAGCATTCGTGTGGGTGACAGTAACCAGAATTGGTGACCAAAGAATCCATTCTCTACCCTACCATTTTAGAACAGATAAAACATGACTTTAAAGCAGATAGGAGCTTAAAATATTCTTATTTCTCCTGACAAAAGTGGGGAGAAGATACAACTTCTTCAGAATATCCTGGGGAATTCCACCTGTGGTTGATCATCTGAGAGATGAGCGTCCTCATTTTTTTCTTGGATCTATGGCTTTAAGGATTGCCGAAGAAAAAAATGTCTTTACTGTCTGTAGAGATGGTTAAGTAGGGACAGGAACTCAGTGCCAAGCTTGATGACCTGAGTTTGATCCCCAGGATTCACATGGGGGAAGGTAGAACTGACTCCCACAGGTTGTCTTCGGACCTCCACACTTATGCCTGGGCACTTGGCATGCACACATGCACACACACCCTCATACACTAAAAAGAATAGAATTTTAAGAAATGTATTTCTTTTTGAAGAATTTAATTAATTTCCTTTTAATCAGTACAAAGTAACAGGTTTCATTGTTGTATTTTTCATACATAATTTGCTTTTGTATGAAAGCAGATCTTTGTATGTATGTCTTCCTCATCGCCCCATCTTTTCCTCACACCAGTTAGGCCCCTTGTCCTCTTTTTGCTCTCCTGTCAGAAATCCAACACCCCACCCAACCATATATACCAGCAGACTAAGTAGAGGCCACACAAAGCCTGATGGGAGATTTGGGGGAACTACTATCACTTCTTTCTGTAGTATCACAGCCGTTCTGTGATCAGTCAACATGTCTTGGATACTTGGTGTCTACAAAGAAGTAAAAACTCAGGGTGAAGAGCAAAGTTCATATGCAGGGACTGATTGTCCCTGAACGGCATTTCCTTGAATCATCTGACATCATGCTCCCTTGGGCTGCCTTTCGATTACTCAGGCCTTCCTGTGCTTTGTCCTTTACAGTAAAACATAACTGTGATCAAAGGCTGAGGTGTGCCACCAAAGTGCAAAACCAGAAGCTGCCACCCTGAGACCAGTAAGACGCTTTTCCCATGCTAGTATGGGTGGGGCTTCCTAAAACACTCAGTCTAAACGCTCACACAGAAAAGCAGTTATTTACATCTTGTTCATTTTCTTCCTTTTTTGGGTATCCCCAAATGGTTGCCATATTAACTGCTTAGATTTATAAAATAAAAACATTGTTTATATGTTAAGAGCTCTGGGGACACAAAAAGCACATGGGGAAGGGGGGTACCAAAGAACAGTAACTTTTCTTCGATGAGGGAAAGGTGAGGTTTCTGGAAGGATGCCTAAAAGTCCTCCTGTACTCTTTTGCCCTGGCAGCCTGAAGAAGGCTACAATTAGCCTACCCACTCCTTTAACCTCTGAGCTTTCAGAACCTGTTGTGCAGGTCCAGCCATGTAATCAGTCTGCCTTTGTGCTGGTGTGTAGCTGGTGCATCAATACCCTAAGTGTGCAACTCCCCTGGAGTACAGCGAACAACTATCTAGGTCTTTAGGGAGGTTTTCTTTTTGCCACTGATGGAATTCAATGTTCTATTTGGGCTAATACGCATGCCACTGAGTATGGCGACATGCATTTTAATGAAGGCATGCTTTTTAAAAACTAAAACCCATTCTTCTAAACTTTATACAAAACTCTGAGATAGACATGTATGTGTTTGACTCAAAAATACCTGGATACTTAAAGGAATCCCTGGGCATTTGTCAGCATTTACAACCTTTGCAAAACTACCTGTCAAATGTAAGTTTTACAAGCTATGGATTTATAGACTGTGTTCTAGTAAACTGAAGGATCCAAGCTAATCCTACCTTCCTCCTGACTGATTCACCTGAGGTCACTGGAACACAAAAGTGACTCTACAGGAAAATTTTAGACTTTGCAAGAGAGTAGTTTTGAACTCTTTGTTGATTAGCAGTGACATTTATGCTTACTTAGTTCCAAACCATTTGTGAAAAAACCAGGATACAAAGTTGATTTATATTTTCCAAGAAATTAAAGTGATTTTAAGGGCTGGCCATGTAGCTCAATCATAGAGCCTGTTGAATGCACAAATGAGCTTTGGCGTTAATCCCCAGGATGGTATAAACTGGGCATGGTGGTACATGCCTTTAATCCCAGGACAACTGGAAGGTGGAAGGGGGAGGGTCAGAAGTTCAAGGTCATCTTGATGAGGTGTCCTTTTGTTTATGTGTTTCTCTTATTGATTGATGAATAAAACACTGTTTGACCAATAGAGGCAGGAAGATAGGTAGGATTAGGAGACAAGGAGAATTCCGGGAAAGGTAGGCAGGGAGAGACTGAAAAGAGATGCCATGTTGTCAAGGAAGGAGCAACAGGTCCAGACCCTTCTCTGGTGAGATAAGAGCACATAGATTAATAGAAATGGGTTAATAGTTAAGAGCCAGTAAGAAGCCCTAGCCATCGGCCAACACTTTTATAATTAATATAGCATCCATGTGTTTATTTGTGGCTGAAGGGTAGCCAGACCAAGTTGGAAGAAAAGCTCTAGCTACATGTGGTTACATATGTATTATATAGACTGCTCACCTCCATTACCAGGGTCCCCTGGACCACTGACAAAAGCAATCAGAAAATCAAAACTACAAGTGAGTCCTGCCATGATGGCTTGAGGTCTAATAACATAAAATAAGACATTTTCATCCTTGCCTAAGTGATGTCCAGAAGAACAGATGAGGCCCAGTGAACATGTGTCTAGAGAAGCTCTTATGCACCGAGAAGGGACGGGCAGACTTTTGCACTTCAGAAGGACATCTCCAGGACACCAGTGCAGGAGCAAATGTAATGAAAACCCTAGGCATGAGTAGAAGGTAAAGTGTTAGTTAAACTCTGTGTTTGTATTGAACTACTGTCCCATACGCAGTGTGAGGGCTGGCATGTGTCAGGTTGCAATGGCTAGCTACATTTGGTCCTGCATCTGGCTGTCCTTGAAGGACAGGGCAGAGTCTCAACATGCATTGACACTTGGCTTGTTCTCTTGTGTCTGGTGGGCAAGGCTGGAAAAAGGAAAAGGGAAAGGAAACTCATCATTATTGAAGCATCAGAGAAAGTGTGTGCAGAGGTCTGATGGGCAGGTGGAGACAAAGTCTTTGCTTGTGCTGTTGGTGTTGGAAATTGGCCATGAAGGGTTCCTTAAGCAAAAGGAGAGAGGTCTGCTCAGAGGACTCTTTACATGCTTCTTCTACAGCCTCAAGAGTCTAGAGAGCCTGAAGTGGTGTGTGCATTCTTTTCTGGACACACATCTAGACAGCAGCTCTAACAACAGTGCATGAAGGTGAGCCTACAGTAGCTACTAATCTCAGGATTAGAGAGAATGGCTAGCCTGGGAATAAGAGCTTCAAGAGGTTCCTGGGCTTTTTAGGAGAAAGGGGAAGTTCTGAACTAAAATACATTACATTCTTGCATGTTGCAGGCAATAGCATTTCATTATCAAGACCTGTGAGGTAGATACCAATTTTCACTGGAGAGGGAAACTGAAGGCTGGAATGTTTTCTTAGATTTCCCAGAGTCACCCAATTGGATGCAGTGTAAAAGCACCATTAGTGGAGAGGGGTGGGAATGGGAGTGGTAGGTGGTGGTGGTGGGGGGGGGGTTGGGAAGGAAAGACCTCAACTTTCTCATGTATTAGAGTTCTATACACATATTTCATTTATCTGCCAAATGGTCAAGTAAGAGCAAGAGCTCACTTCAACTAATTTTTATATTTTTATTTAGTTGTGTGTGTGTGTGTGTGTGTCAGAGGACAACTTGAAAGAGTTGGTTCTCTCCTTCAGGCTTGGTACTCAGCAGCCATTACTTGCTAGCCATCTCACTGGACTTCTCACTCAGTAAGATAGTGGCCATAAACACATTAAACCTTGATTGAGACCCATGCTGATTTGCTTTAAAGTCCATGGCATCCCAGCCTTGAGGACTCTTTTCTCACACTGAGCTACTAACAGTCATGTTCTAATACGGGTTAGAGTCTAAACAGAGACTGTCTAAGATGGCACTAGATGCCTCTTGGTGAAAGTTGTTAGAAACACCGTGAAGACCCAGTAGCAGTCTATCTCAATTTGAGTTTAATGCAATGGTTCTCAACCTTCCTAATGCTGTGACTCTCTAATACAGTTCCTCATGTTGTGGTGACCTCCCAACTATAAAATTATTTTCATTGCTACTTCCTGTATTAATTGTAATTTTGCTACTGCTATGAATCATAACATAAATATCTAGTATTCATGATATCTGATATGTGTCCCCTGTGGGGGTCATAACCCACAGGTTGAGAATCACTGGTATAATGACTTTATTTATCTAAACCTAGAAGCTGTGCAAGATGAAGGTAAGTGGTGGTTGACTAAAGCTGAAGGTAGCAGAAGGACAGATACGTGATGCTATCTGACTATTATTGCTGTAATTATTTATTTTTTTAAAACAGGTTGAAAAAATTTTTATGCAAGGAATTAAAACCTGAATGGATATTTGATACTGAAGGACACAGATCATCTTCAACATTTTTCAGAGTTGATTGATATTTTGAGTATATAGTTATAACTGTAACTTCAAAAATTCTGCTTCAGATAAATACATAATACAAAGTTACAGAAGCACATTTAGGGCCATTTCAGAAATTTATGGAAATTCAATCTTAATCCCAGGCCAAGATTCATGGTGTGATTTATATATTTTTTTAATTAATCCTTGAGAGCGTCACAGAATGTGTTTTGATCATAGTCTCTCTCTATTCCTCTTGGATTGACCTTCCATCTCCCTATCCCATCATAACTTTGTATCCTCTCATTTTTTAAAACCTACCTAGTGCAATTTGTGTTGCCAGAGGTGTGGGACCATCCATTGAAATGTGGTCAGTCTACCAGGGGCCACACCCTTAAAGAAAACTGATACTCCTGTTATCAATTCTCAGTAGCTCCCCAGTTACAGGTGGAAGCTAATGAGCGTCTCCCTGCTCCATGTGGTACCCTTGACTGGCTTGATCTTATTTGGGTCAGGTACAGGCAACCACAGCTGTTGTGAGTTTATGAGCGAAGGGTTCGTGTCCAGCACTTGTTTTGCTCCTGCCTTTCTCAGTCTCCGGCTCTTACAATCTTTGTGCTCCACCTTCTTCGATGTTGTCTGAGCTTTGGGGACAGGGGTGGGTGACACAAATGTACCATTTGTGGCTGAGTATTCCCCTGGTACTGATTCTCCACACTTATTCAACTGTGAGTTTCTGCATTAGTCACCCTTCTACTGTACCAAGAAACTTCTCTGATGAGGTCTTTGCTAATCTGTGAGTATGGAAATCGGAATTTAGAAGGCAGTTTGGTACTATGTCATTTGGGATGATAGCAGTACTGGGCTCACCTCTGAGAACTGTGAGCTCCCCAGTTATGGGCTCTTGGCCCAGTAGGCATGTGTTTCCTCCTGTAGAGTGGCCTTAAATCCAATCAGCAAGTATTTGGTTACCACATGCATTGTCTGTTACTATCACACACATGGGCACTAGCATACTGTAGTTAATAGGGTTCACAGTAGGGCAAGACTGTTTATGCTCCCCTTTCTCCTGCCAGCATCCTACATAGCACCTTCTGGTCCTAGGAAAGCTAGCCATCAAGGAGGAACTTCCTGACTAGTTACTAAACTGATTGATTACTCAATGTCCTGTGACCAAAGTGTGTAGTGTCTCAGCAGTTTTTTTTTTTGTATATTATATGTGTATATGTATGATGTGTGTGCACCTATTCATGTAAGTACTTATGCATGCATGTTCAGTGCATGTATGAGTTAGCGAAAAATCAGGTATAGGTTCCCCTTGAGTTCCACCTTGTGTAAGGCTGGGTCTCTCTTTGTTGTTCACCTCTTCGTATGCTGGGTTATCTGTCCAGGAGCTTCCAGGGTTTGTCCTGTCTATCTCCCATCTCACTAAATGAGCACTTCAATTATAGCTAAGTGCCACTGTGCCTGGTTTTATGTGGGTTTGGGTGGGGATTCAAACTTAGTTCCCCACTATACATAGTGGGCACTTTATCCCCACAGCCATCTCCCTAGCCCAAATATATGTTAAATATTTTATTCTGAATTACATTTTACAGCCTGAAAGTGTCAATATTAGTGATAGTTTTCTTGAAAATTGAAAAAGGATAGTTGAGTGGAAGGAAAATGACCCAGCCTTTCACACTTACGAGAATTAGAGCATCAGGGCCATGGAGATTTGTTTCAGACACAATGGCAAACACACAACAAATCTCAGGAATATTACAAGTCACATCTCCACTTGTCTGACAGACAAGGTCACCTGAGCCAGCTTCCTGGGCTATGCCTATTGGTGTGGATACACTAGGGCCACACCAGATCTACAAGTCATTTACTCTATCTCATTCTGTTATCGCATTCTCTCTCCTCAGCCCTTCCCTTAAAGCAGTAACATTTAAAACAATCATTAAAGTAAGTTGCCTTTGAAAGTTTCTTGTATCTGATGACATTAACATTTTGTTCTGGAGTCAAATCCACCCACAGAAGTGAGCAAATTGAAGTATAAAAATTTGTTGTTGTGGGTGCTGGAGAGATGGCTCAGTGGTTAAAAGCACTGGCTGTTCTTCCAAAGGACCCGGGGTTCAATTCCCAGACCCACATGTCAGCTCACAACTGTCTGTAACTGCAGTTCTAGGGGATCTGACTCCCTCACACAGACATACATGCAGGCAAAACACCAGCTCACATAAAAGAAAAAGAAGAAAAAAAATTGTTAGCCGAGCATTGGTTTCGCATGCCTTTAATCCCAGCACTCGGGAGGCAGAGGCAGGCGGATCTCTATGAGTTCGAGACCAGCCTGGTCTACAAGAGCTAGTTCCAGGACAGCCTCCAAAGCCACAGAGAAACCCTGTCTGGAAAAACCAAAAAAAAAAAAAAAAAAAAAAAAAAAGAAAAAATAATTGTTGTTGTGAAAGGGTATATTTCTTGGCAGTGGTTGGTATGACTTGCTGTGAGTAATTATACAGAATCAGAATGAGGACGATTTGGTTGTATTTATGTTGACAAGAGCCTCTCTCTTTGACACATATTGTAATCTCTTTCTCATGCACCAATATAGCAATGCCCAAGTTTGATCAGGGATGCATTGTTTCCATCCTCAGTGTTCCCAACAGAGATACCCCAACATTTACAGAACTTCCCCAAGGGACGTTCCATGTGCACAAAAAGGACATGCTTTGTGGTGGCAGCACACACCTTTTATCCCAGCACTCAGAGGCAGAGGCAAGTGGATGTCTCTGAGTTCGAGGCCAACCTAGTCTACAAAACAAGTTCCAGGACACCCAGAGCTACACAGAGAAACCCTGTCTCAAATAACAAACAAACAAACAAACTCCCCAAACCAAACCAACCAACCAAATAAAAACAAACAAACAAACAAATAAACAAAAAGGACATTGTTATCAGCTCAATTCCCAGTGTATTTTCTTGAACTAACAATTAGCACTTCAGCATACTTAGGACAGAAAACATTCTTTACTTCTCGCTTAAGATAAAAACCATCATTTCTTTTTCTATGGAAGCCTGTGTGAAAACTCCACACTAAACTCTCTGACACATCTCTTTCCTACTAGCTCTACTCTACTTCCTGTTTCTTCTTTCAATGAAGTCCTGTGTGCTCTGGAAGCACATGCTACAGACACAATCAGATGTAGGTGGGGTCCACCTTAAAAACAGAAATCTGTTTTGATTATCTTGCAAAAGGCATTCTCCAATGGGTATACACTGCTTGATGAGACATTAGTATTCACTCTTGAAAGGTCTAACTAAGTATGTAGATTCAAAACTTATATAAATAGTTGGTAGTATTCAAGTAGAATATATATATGTATATATAATATATGTATATATGTATATTTGTATATGTATGTGTTTGTGTTTGTTTAGTAATTGAAATAAAAGTCCAGTAATTAAGTTAGAGGACCAGCAATCTTCAACTTTCAATCTAGAGGTAAGCCCACTTTAGACAACTCAGCGATTGTGCGTGGAAGCATTAGGTTGTAGGTATTAAGGCAATCTGTCTTACAAATAGGCCCATGTATCTGTTCCATGTAGGGAGCAAGGAGCCATTTAAGAGTTCAGTCCTATCTGGAAGCAAGAGTAGGAAGGGTCTTGCTTATTCAAATCTCTGATACTTGGCATGTGATGTAACTATAAGGTCCCATAGTACCAGGCTGGAGTTCCTAGGATTCCAGAGTTAAGGCTGTATTCACTTTCTTCCCTTGTATCCATCAGAAATGTGGGGGAGGAGGTGGTGATCTGGAAATGTTTTAACATCTGGCCAGAGAGAGGAGGTACTACCTTCTCAGTTTTAAAACACTTCACCTGACCCTGACTATGCAAACTGTCACAGAAACCATGATCTGATATATATATATATATATATATATATATATATATATATATATATATATATATATATACACATATATATATATATGTGTATATATATATATATCACATTAGAAACAACAACAACAACAACAACAACAACAAGAAAGGCAACTACCTCTACATCAATCTCCCAGGAAACCAGGGCTTGGAGTAACAGAATGGTTGACTAATTTATGATCTTCTCAGCAAAACCTGATCAAATAATTGATAATGCTTTAGTGCCTAGGAACTTCAAAGGTCATAATTTTGGTTGAAGGAACACAAGCACTTAATAAATCTGTTAGAAGTCATGTGTGGACTGTGCTCTTATTTTTTGGAATTGTTAAAATACAAGAAATCAACTTGAATTAGTTTTGAAGGACAAAAAACAAACAGAAACAAAACCAAAACAAATGAAAACACCCCTAAACCAGAAACAAGAAAAACAAAAAACGGATGCAAAGTCTATCAAGTAATTTCAAGTCTGCACACAATATTTACAAAGGGAAGCAAATCAAACAGAATGGTTAAGAATCTATAAGTGAACCAGAGATTATCTTCAGGCACCATTTTCCTCTTGTATCCTTTAACTATCTACCCAAGTTTAAAATTAGTGCATATGGTTATACTTAAGGGCATTATGAATGTTACCAAATATTCCTATTTAATAACAATTCAGGATAAAGATTTCTCTGATACCTGTCAACTCTTTGGGAAGCAACAGAGAGTGAAACCTAGAGTTGGTGCTTCTAAACCTTTAGATCCTATGATTTCCTAGTTGATGGGCCAAGGAGGGAGGCAAGCCTATGGTAAGCCTCTGGCTTGCAGTTGACACCTTACCCAGGTCTTTCACCATTGCCTTGCAGCAGCCCCCAACCCTTCCCATGTAACACACTGACTTGCAAAGGTACTGTTCTAGCATTGGCAGAGGGGTGTTGTCTTGACCTTTGTCTTTGGCCATCCACTTGTTCTGAGATAAGTGGTCTTTCCCATTCACCAGCGTGTTTTGTTCTCTGCTCCTACTTAGTCTACATGTGGAGTTAGCCTGCTTTTAACAGCCCAGGAGGATAGCTGTCATTCATTGCCCAATGTGGACACATATGTCTCAGGAATTGGAATGTTTGCTTCGTAAGACACCAATACAGGGCCATTTATAAGAAATGCAATTTCACAGAGAGGAGAGAAAAGGGACATGCTTGTTATTGATGAAGGGGAGGAAACCCTGCCTTCCTGTTCTCTCCTCATCAACTCGAGGAGATGAGGACAGGATAAGTGCACCAAGGGGGCATTAACTGCAGACTCACTTTCTCAACTTACAAAACCTCTCCACATAATTTAGTAATGAAGACCTCTTCTGTGGCCTGCCAGCTTCATTTATCTGTCCTGCTCCCATTCTGGATCACAGTCATTTATATACCCTTTGTGGGAGGTGTCACATTTGGTCGCCAGAGTCCAGCGCGTTACATGAATTTACAGAGGGACATGTCCTTTAAAGACAACTGAAATGACTGCTTTTATCACAGAGGATGTTTGCCGCAAAAATAGCCTTTTGAATTATTTTAGTGATAGACATGCTCGATTTTGGCCTAGCAATCAGTACCATTATTTCTAATCCAAGAGTAGGATGGTACATCTCAAATTGGCTTTAATGTGCAGCCTTCCTCTGTTGTTTTGTACTGCAAACAAAGTCATCTGGAGACCTGGGTAGCCCTGGATGCAGTAAAATGAGGAGAAGATGGGGTAGTTTGGGGGTGTGCCTGACAGGTAGGACAGAAGACCTGGGTCTGGCTGGGTGCCAAGTGAACTAGTCAGGTGACCTTGGGCAGATCATACCTCCACCTTCAGTATCCTCTCTGTTTCATGAAGTGTAGGAAGATTGCAATGAAATGAACATCTTCTGGCAATGCCCTGCATGCCTGTTGGGGAGCCCCATGCACAGGCTTCCAACATGAACCAGAAGCCCCTTCCATTTCAATTCCCATATGTATAATTTTAGGCCGGGGAGACAGTTACGTGTCACCCTGTCCCTACCATTTACCCGAGGAACTGAGACTTCTCATTTTAGTCTCTCTCCTCTTTCCTTTCTCCAGATCATACTGAGTTCCCCACAAGGGACCCATGGTTTATGTCATCCTTGTGAACTCTAATCATGCAGGACATTCTCATTGGCCTGGTTCAGTCTATAGACCAGGTACCTAGTCATCTTTATGGTACCCATCTCTACCATGAAACCTTTACTCTTTACCCATTGTTTTTAATCTGCCCTTTTCCATGGCTTTTACACATCTCATCTAGAGGGCCTCTGCTGGCATTCTGATGAATTTTCTGGGTATAGTGTGGGTCTCCTATTAGGGGCAGGTACTTCCTGGCACTATCAATCCTAAAGAACACTTCTGTTTCTTTCTTTCTTTCTTTCTTTCTTTCTTTCTTTCTTTCTTTCTTTCTTTCTTTCTTTCTTTCTTTCCTTCCTTCCTTCCTTCTTTCCTTCTTTCTTCCTTTCTTTCTTTCTTTCTTTCTTTCTTTCTTTCTTTCTTTCTTTCTTTCTTTCTTTCTTTCTTTCTGAGCATTAGTATTTTACCTACATGTATGTCTGTGTGAGGGTGTCGGGTCCCCTGGAACCGGAGCTACAGACAGTTGTGAGCTGCCATGTGGATGCTGGGAATTTAATCCCAGATCCTCTGGAAGACCAGTTGGTGCTTACCACTGAGCCATTTCTCCAGGCCTTACTTCTGTTTCTTAAACCTTAAATTTCCATACCACTGTTCTTCCTCTAACTTGAAGCAGCTAGGACATGATGAGAAGACAACCATCAGAAGGAAAAGAACATCATCAATGAAAGTGGCAGTGTTATCTCTTGGGCAGGTGTTGGTGTCCTGGATCTGGAATCCCTTTGAGGCAGGATGCTCTTTGTCTCTAGTTGGCATACATGTTAACTGGAGTTTGTGGCAGTAACTCTTTCTTATCTTCCGAATTGAGGAAGGACACAAATATAGTTATTTAAGGCATGCTGGCCCCCTGTTGGTAGCAGCTCTGCCACCTTGAAAGTGGGGCTTCCTGGGTTGTTCTTTTAATATCTACTGGGAAACAACTCCAAAGTTCTCAAAGCTAATCCAAGTCACACTGCCCTGTCTCCCTCTCCACCTTCCACAGTAGGAAGTGGAAGCTGCCACCAGAAAACATCACACATATCATCTCAGCTTTCAGTTTACACTTCTTTCTAAACCATCTAACCTCAGGATTACCCTGCAGAATGCCCAGTTCCAAAGAAAGTCGTTGATGTCATATATGAAAGTCTGGAGCTTCTCTGATGAATGCCCCCGCCCCCAACGTGGCCCCCTTCCCGGTATCTGACTCTTGTAATTAGAACCATCAGGATCTCTCTTCATCAGGGGATATGGTTCCCAGGATGTGCACAGTATTTATGACTTTCATGTCTCCTAATGGCCGGAAATGATGGGAAAACCTCACTAAGCCTAAGATTTAGATTTAAGGGAAAAGTTTTCTTTGACAACTGGACCTCTTGACTAGAGAACGGGATCAGAGAGAAATGGATTTGATATATACATAGCCAGGGCATTTCAGTTATCTTTCTAAATGCTCATCTATTTACCTAAGTTTTATCAAGGGTTTATCAATACTTGAGTCTTAAATATAATTCCAGTGATCAAAGAAAATTGTAAGATTATAGTGGTTAATGTTTACTGAGAAATTCAGAATCTCAGAGCAGTTTGACCAAATGATAAATCTAAATTAAGTGTATATATGTGTGTGTATATACATATATATATGTATGCATGTATGTATGTATGGTGTGTATGTATATGTATGTGTGTATATATGTACACACACATGTTTGGTGTATGACTGCACATTATGGTCATCTGGTGGTCGATGCCAAGATGACATACATCTCAGTCTGTTGGGGCAGCTACAACAAAATACCATAGACTGGGCAGATTTCTCACAGGTTCATAAGGCTGGTATCAGCATGGTTGGGTTCTGGGAAAGTATAACTTAGGCCTTCTGGTGTGTGTGTGTGTGTGTGTGTGTTTGTGTGTGTGTGTGTGTGTGTAAACTCTTGTGGTGGGAAAAAGAAGGAGAGCCTTTGGGGTCTTTTTCATAAGGGCATTCTGAGGGCTTTACCTATAAGACCTAATGACCTTTCAAAGACTCCTAATACCATCACTTGGGGTACAATTTCAAATATAAAATTTGAGGGTGACACTAACTTTCAGCTTATTGCACTATTTATGGTCTTGGACATGGTACCAAGAGCCCTTAAATTCCCATATCTAAGCTGGGTGGTGGTGCACACCTTTGATCCTAGCACTTAGGAGGCGGTGGCAGGTGGATCTCTGTGAGTTTGAGGCCAGCCTGGTCTACAGAGTAAGTTACAGGACAGCTAGGACTACACAGAGAGACCCTGTCACAAACAAACAAACAAACAAACAAACAAACAAAAAAATCCCCAAATTTCCATGTCTAATAATATACTTTTACACAGTTGTTAAGTGAAGCCGGTGGGAACCTTCTGTGTCAGAATTCCGACTTTGCCATCTCTAGCCTCAGTGACTTCATTCTCTGCACTCAAAGCTCCATCCAAAACATGGGATGACAAGAGGCCTTTTTGACTCTTTTCATCTGGACTTGGTCCCTTTTCCTCTTAATGGCACTCTACTCTTATGTTCCCAGTTGGTCACTTCTGTGTGTGTGGTATGTGTGTGCATGGTACATGATCCAGTTCTATCATTCATCACCTTATTCCTTTGAGAGCTCTTATTAAGCCCAGAGCTAGGCTGGTGGCCAGCAAGCCCCAGTGACACTACTAGCTACTCGCATTCCTCTCAGCACTAGGGTTACATGTGTGCACGTGGCCACACCTGGCTTTTTACCCAAGTGCTGGTTTCAAAACTCAGATCCTCATGCTTGCACAGTAAGCACATTTAGCCACTGAGTCATTTCTCTAGCGCTGACTCTTGTCTTTCTTTCTTTCTTTCTTTCTTTCTTTGTCTCTCTCTCTTTTCCTTCCTTCCTACCTTTCTTCCTTTTATCTTTTGTTCTTTTTTTTTCAGTAGAAATGGCTTTCATATGTGCCTGTGTGTATTATATGTATACACACATATACTTAGACACTAGTGGAGACTGAACCAAGTTGCCAACTTGGGAAGGCAGGAGCTGTGGCATCTGCTATCATCTTCTTAGGTAAGAACTCAAATGTTGGCCATTGCACTTGAAATTTCTTAGAAAACAGATTACAGGAAACACCTCATGGAGGCAACTAGATCTTTCCTTCCTTAACAACCATGTTTGTTTCTCCAGAGCCACTGTCTGCTTATCCTACAGCCTGCCTGTTTGCTAGTCACTGCCAATTAGCATAATTACTATCTCTAGGTCTTGCCCTTTATTGATCCTGGTAGTTAAAGCAGTTTATAGTCAAGAGACACACTGTCAGAAGGCACACATGCATTCTCTAGGACCTGGAGTGGTGCTTTGTTCTTATTCTTGCAATTGCCTCTCTCTGCTTTTGCTTTCAATCATACTTTCCCTTTTCCCGTTCTCCCTATGTTTGCTGCAGCAGAGGTTCAGTATATTCCCTAGCCCAGTGACAGAGAGCCATGGGAAGATGTTTACAACAAAAGCTCCATTTTGATAGACTAATGTGAATGACCTGTCAACATCGGTGTGCAGTCAGATAAGTAATCAGCTAGGTGTTTATCAAATGCCACAGCAGCACCATACATTGGGGTGTTTTTAGTTAATAGAAGGGGTTGAGGCTGGAATTCCCAGGCTCTGAAAAGACTCTCACCAAGACACTATTGAGGAAATGATCTAACAGTAAGGAAGCTGGCAGAGCACCAGCCCGGATCCTGAACAATTGTTAAGAAAGGCATCCCTGATATTCTAGAAACCAGAGGTATGCAGTCACATTATTGATACAAAGAGGATTAGTTCTAATATAGATAAGAAATGCACCAAGCCAAGGAACCTGCTAAATATTATTAGCATATTATTACAGATAGTGTCTCTCTTATGCATCTTTACATACTCATAAAATGAACTTGCAGGAACAGAATGATGCCAGTAAGATCAGGTGAGGCCCTCTGAGGGCAGGTATTTCAGAAGGCCCAGAAGGGCAGGAGGGCAGATGGCTTGGGTTTTTCGAGCCAATTCTGACTGGGTTGTAAAGGCTAGGGGAGCCTGGCTTAGGAAGAATTTGGACAGGCTGGCCGGTGCGATGCAAGCATGGGTATTGCTTAACAGCTGGGTGTGTCAATCATAGGACTGGTACACTTATGAGATTTTGAGCCTGCCTTAAGCCTGGTGAGAAGAATGCTTTGATGCATGTTGATATTTTCCACCACACAAGAAGGGGCTGGAGGACCCCTGCCGTAGATTCTGCATCAATGTCTTCCTGAGTTCATCCTTGGCCAGACTCCAGCCAAAAGTGATGCCATGTCTGTCCCTGGGCTCTTCAATTGTCAGTCTTTGCTGTTCGGTAACTGATGGGAGTTGGCTGTCAATACTCTTTCTTGTTAGAGTTACTCTCCTTGTCACTGGCATCTAAACAGCCAAATGTGCTTTTAGCTTATTAAAATGACAAGGAAAATGCCAAGTTCCCTTTTAGCAGTAGAGAAGTGGAGAGCTAGGGAAAGGCCCAGTGGGTAAAGCACTTGCTGCAAAGGTTGAGGCCCTGGTTTAAAATCCTCACGACCCAGCTAAAGCCAGGTCAAGTAGCATATGTTTGCAATCTCAGTGTTCCTATGATGAGATAGAAGGTGGAGACAGGACAGTCCCTGGAAATCTATGAGTTTGGTACATGGGCATACCCAGCAGCAAAAAACAAAGAGATCCTGGTTCAAATAAGGTCCAAGGTAAAGACCAAAACCAGAGTTACACACACACACACACACACACACACACACACACACACACACACACACACACACACACACACACACACACTCACTCACTCACACACACACACACACACACAGAGAGAGAGAGAGAGAGAGAGAGAGAGAGAGAGAGAGAGAGGGGGACAGAGACAGACAGAGACAGAGAATTTAAAAAACAGAATTGGAGGGAAATTTGAATGTTATGATCCATTTGAATGATACACATACAAGTATTTAGCACTTTATCTGGTTATTCACGTGCAGTCATGTATGTAAGAAGTATGCATTAGGCTTTATTTCCATTTAGTAGGTATTTAATATAATGGATATTGATCTTATCTGCCCACCATCCAAGTCTTTTCATTTTGTAGAGCAGCTTGACCTTTTCTTAGACAGCCAGCCCCTTTTCAGCTCTACCCCTCACATTCACTCAGCAGCAGGGAGCTCAAGAGATTCTGAACTGGCCAATGAATACCTTCTGTCCTTATCACAGTTACTGGTTGATCTACAAATTGTTATGGGTTGAGTTGTGTGGAGGTGGTATCTCCAGTACTGTAGGATGTATCCTTATTGGAGATAGATTATTTTTGCTTACAGTGCTGAACATTGAATGCAAGATCTTGAGTAGGGTAGGCAAATACTCTACCTGTGAGCAATAGCCACAGCCCTTGGACATAGGAGCTTGCCAGAAGGCAGCAAGTTTTAAAAACCCACTAGAATGGTTCCAAACCAGTCAGCATCATATAAAAAGAGGACATTCAGACACTCAAAGAGGGAAGAAAATATGATGACTCAGACAGAATGCTGTCTCCAAACCAAGGCAACAAAGAGCAAGGGAAAAGGAATGGGGGATTCACCCTCATTATCCTTAGAAGGTAGCAAGGGTTTAGATAGCTTGATCTTGGACCTCTGGCCTCTGGAAGTGTGAGACCAGGAATCTCTGTGCTCAAGGTACCCAGTGTGTGATCCTTGGCTACACAACCTGGCAAACTAGTGTGGGGGATGATCAAGAAACTCAAGTGAGGGAGCTGGAGAGATGGCTCAGAGGTTAGGAGCACTGACTGCTCTTCCAGAGGTCCTGAGTTCAATTCACAGCAACCACATGGTGGCTCACAGCCATCCATTATGAGATCTGGTGCCCTCTTCTGGTGTACAGATATACATGGAAGCAGAATGTTGTATACATAATAAAGAAATAAAATCTTTTTTTTTGTTTTTTAAAAAAAGAAACTTAAGTGAGGCCAATAAAACTCGGGCCAGGATTTTGAATGAAGCAACTGCAAAAGTGGAGATGTAGTTTCTTTTCTAACTTTGAGGAAATAAGAATGGAGTTTCTGCAGTTTCCATGTAGACAGAACCTGCTGGAGGTAGGAGCAGTACAGGGAGTCACCAAGGGAGGCTGAGTGAGCAAGATGGGGTCCTAGTGACATGCTGGAGCCACAAGTTTAAAACATTTTCAAGTAGCTCCCAAATCTTGAACTTTCCATTACAATGGACAAACTTCTCTGCTTTTACTTCCTTCAGGCTGAGAGATCCTATCAGTTATTCAAAAGGGCCAAACAGAAAGTTCTTAACCAACTGGGGAACTGATAAGAAGGTTGACAGAGCCAACTCCAGTTGGTTCCTATTGTTGCATGAATATGGTGGTCAACAAAGAAAGGACACATTTTGCTCTATGAATTCTGTATTATAACTACAAAGTCTTTTATCCACATGAACTGGGTACTCCTTCAGAGGAGTCATCATGGAGCATGCACAGTGACATGAAAAGAATACATGTTCAATATCAAGGTGTGATATTAAATAGAATCATTCAAATATCACTGACATGAGTCAAGTCTATTTCTGCCATTCCTTATTACTCTCTCTTCATGTTATTCTCAAATGGTCCCCTAGGAGACAGATACCTCTAAAAAAGATGGCTTTATAAATGTCACTTAACACTAAGAAATAAAACTTCTGGACATTTCCCTTCAGGGATTTCTACAGTCTCTGTGGTAGACCATTGCATATATATATTCAGGAAGCTCTTTTTCCCCTTTGAGAGAGAGGTCACAGATGCTGGCAGTGGGATGATTCCGGAGAGGTGTGCAGACATTGGGGGAGTTCCTGCAAGGCCAGATTGGGGCTATAAGTCTCCATATAATTGAGGATCACAGTGAAAACCTGGCCAAGGATAGTCATGACCCCAAGTGATTGCCATCTGTTGATTATTGGTCTCGATCCAATTCCTCAGGCTGGTCGCCACATTAAAAAGGCTATGCACATATATTAGCATCAAAATAATTAACCACAATGTTATCTGTGCCAAGGACAGAATGAATGGGCCATTTAAAACACATTGTCCATTCACGCCTAAAGGTGACCTCCGTGATTATTCTGGGGCAATCTCTGGGAGGCTTTGCCTGATTTGGAGCAAGAAATTGACTGGCTGCATTCTGGGATAAATCATAGATTATTAAAAAAAGAACTTCTCTATATATTTACACACACACACACACACATATACACTATATATTACACACATATACATTTGTCTTCTCATTAGTTATTTTTTTGATCAAGGATTTGCTTTATCAAGAAATGACGAAACAGCTTATACAGTCCCATATACTCTATCAATCTTCTACATTTTATTTAAAAATAAAAACAGAAATAAAGGAAAGAGGGAAAACTGCACATGAGTAAGATGGCACTACTAGTGAGCTTGACATGTAGCACTATGAGTAGTCAGGGGATGTGACTCAGTGTTAGAGCACTTGCTCACTGTACAATGAGGTCCTGGCTTCCATCTTCAGCACTGTAAAACAACAACATGTCACACAGTCCTAGAGTTTTGCTTGTGGACAGCTTTCTAGTACAAAATATGAAAAGGAGAACCTGATCAGTTACAGGAGCCATCATCTTCTTATAGCAAAGATGAAGAAGCACACAAAATCCCCATTAATTCAGGTGAAGAAAAACTGCCCAATACAGAGACAGACAGGACTTTCCTATTCTGTCTCCCCCAGTGCTTAAGGAATCTAAGAATCACAGGGGAATCTTTGCAGGTTCACCATCCCTCTTCTGCATCCGGTCTTCCCTCAACACAAAGTTTTTTTTTTTTTTTTAAATTTTTTAAATCTTTGTTTTTACCTCTTTTTAAAAATTTAAATGATAAACAAGATTCTTTTACATGTCAATACCAGTTCCCTCTCCCTCCCCACCTCCCCTGCCCCCCACAGACCACCTGTCCCAACTCCTTTCTGTTCCCCAGGGAGGGTGAGGCCTTCCATGGGGATCTTAAAAGTCTGTCTTATCATTTGGAGCAGGGCCTAGACACTCACCAATCAACCCGAATTCTTAAGCAACAGCCCTCGATGTGAGCATGCACTCCTTTGGTTGCTTTATCTGCCTTATTCAGTGTATCACAACAACACACTGGTGTGTGTGTGTGTGTGTGTGTGTGTGTGTGTGTGTGTGTGTGTGTGTGTGTTTTGTGTGTTTGTGTGCCTCTGTGTGTGTAAGGGGGTAGCAAATATTGTTTGTTGCCCTAAGACAGATGAATTCAGGCCTGGCATTGGAATGACACAGCTTGGGAGAAGGTGAATCAGACTCCCCAGCCTCTGTCCTTATCTCTGGCAATCTGCAGCTTTCAAAGAGGATGCTGAAGGAGAACTAAGACAGTGTCTCTGATGGTTAGACGTGTGGAAAGCATTGCTCTAATGCAATGGGATATTTTTGATGATTCCATTAATCTTTTTAAGAGATCATGCATGGTATTAAAAAGTTTATTGTAAGTCATGTTTATTGCATGATTCAAAAGCCTAGACTCTATTTTGAGATTCCACACATTCAAATGTACATAGGTTTAGTGGAGCACCTGTAGTTGAAGTTCACATGTCAGAAACAGTAACAGATGCTTGCACATGTGGAAGTCTGGCCAGCAAGAAGCATTTATGATGGAGCCAGGCAGGTCATTTGCCACATTGTCTAGGCTAGGGGTGTGTATGGAACTAATCATACCTGCTGTACTCAGAGAGAAGAAAGTGATGGAGACAGCATCACAGCCAATGTCCTGTATTTATGGCAGAGTGGAACAGTAGGTATTTGTTTGTTTTATAAAGAGTGCTAATGGAAAACATGGGGGTCATCTAAAAACTGGCAGCAGAGCTACTGGCTTTGAGGCACACCAGTACACCAAAATGGGCTGTAACTTCTACATCTGGGAAAAAATTGTCATGGCTTGAAAAGGTAGAGGCAAATACAACACACACACACACACACACACACACAGAGTACACATACAAACACATACTCTGAAAGGCTCAAGCATTATGCTGGCCTGCCCCTGTTACCTGGCGGAACAGGCAGTACCCTGGCCAGCCCAGGGTTCCATGGGAACTAAGTCTGCATGCAGGTGCAGAGGACCCCTTTAAAAGACAGACCCCTGCCCATTTATGCTCTCTCTACACTCTCTCTCTACTCTCCTCTCTCTCTACTCTTCTCCCACCTTTGCTCTCTCTCTCCCTCTCTCCCTCTCTCCCTCTCTCCCTCTCTCCCTCTCTCTCTATCTCTCTCCCTCCCTCTCTCTTTATGGTGACCGGCCATGGCGGTCAGCCATTAACCCTGTTTCTCTTCTCTTACTCTCTCTACTCTGCCAGGCCTATAATAAACTGGTTATAATATGTCTCATTTTGCGCCTCCTTTTCTTTATTTCTAATTTAAGCAAAATAACAACATACACACATACACAGAGACACACGCGCACACACACAGAGGCACATACACACATACACAAGCATAGACGCAGACACATACACACATATAAACACATACACAGAGACACAAACATAGACACACACACATATACACACACATATGCAGAGACACATATACTCACAGAGAGACACATATACACACCCTACACTATATGTTTATTACCATATGCATCATTACCACCTGTTTAATAGTTAGCTTCTCCATGTAGGTTGTGATTCCCTGTCAGATCCCAGAGGTTCAGATGGTGGGAGCCAGCCTGCAGGTGTTTTGAAACCTGATATGGCGACATATGAGTGGACATTTCTATTCAGAAAGGTGAAGAAATAACCAGAAGTGGTTAGTGGACGTAGGAGGAGAAGGCTAGCTACATCTGCAAGAACCTCTCTAAGCTGTGGGCAGACCAACACTGGGGCTGGAGTGAGACTGAGTAAGCAATGACAGAGAAAAAGCTGGAAGGAATCACACTTCTATCTACTCACCCCTCCTGCAATGATGTCCCGAGATGATTTCCTAAGAAGTCTGTCTATGCACAGTGGGAGACAAGACCAACGGATCTGTTTGCAGATGCATCTAATTACTGTAATGGAGAGTCTTCTCACCCTCCCACCTACAAACTTAATTGTATGCACACCCATCTTTCTTTCTAATCTCATCTACAGTTATCCTGCCTTCCACTCAAAGCCAAGCTTAGAGGCCTTCCTGTTATTCCCACTTCCTCTAGTTGTTGCCACTGACTCTTTCTTTCTTGCTTCCTTTCATCAGTTGCAACTAGTACTTCCTCCTTTTGTTTTTTCCCCCCCTCAAACAATTGTTATCTTAAAGATAACTGCCCATTCCAACACTTGTTGTGCCTGTGTGGAGCCAAGGCAGGGGGAAATCAAGAGTTCAAAGTCAGCCTGGGCTACACAGAGAGACAATGTCTCAAAACAGACAAGCAGGAAACCTAAACACCCACAATGCTCTGCTCACTCACAGTGCTTTTCCATGCTTGCTCCTTGAGAGAGCTGAGCATGTCATCACCATGCTCTTAGCTGCACACTGGAGACACCTGCAAAGTTTGGTTGCCTGGGATGCAGGCTGACTTCTGGTAGTTTTTGAAGATTGTGGAGTGACTGCAATGTATAGCCAAGGTTTATTTGTTTTTCTTAATTTTTTAAAATTAATTATTTATTACAGTGTTCTGTCTGCATATATGCCTGCAGGCCAAAAGAGGGCACCAGATCTCATTACAGATGATTGTGAGCCACCATGATGTTGCTGGGAATTGAACTCAGGACCTCTGGAAGAGCAGCCTGTGCTCTTAACCTCTGAGCCATCTCTCCAGCCCAGTTTATTGTTTTTCAATCCATTTTAGTTTTGGCTTATGATCACTTTAATTCTCTAAGATTTCTCCTGCTTGATTAATTCATGGCATAACTGTAGAATTCTGTTGTTCAGACTATTTTGGGGATCCTTTGGAAATGGTCTTGCCTCGGACTTCTGGATGTGGCTTCCATTGCCCTGACCTTCACACTTATTACCCAGCAGTTCTAGCTCTTCTTGTATTAAGAGGGTACTGTTGGACATACAGGGCACACTGCCTTAAGTTATAGCACCCCGTCTCTAGTTTGGAAAACCAGCAGAAGTAGGAAGATCACTCTTCCCTGCCCTCATTCTTTTCTCACGGAGGATAGGTACCCCTCTGGCATTTTCCTTCCTTTACCCTAAAGAGCCTCAAGTGATGGGGTCCTTTCTACACTCAAGAGAAGGAATATCACTTAGAGATTCCAAGAGTTTGAACAAACACACCTTGTTCAGTTTATCAACATGAGATCACTCTTTCATTGTCCAATCATATTTCAGTGTGCCTATGCATAAACACCCATAGATTTCTCTATTTTTTTTGAGTTTTGTTTCAGAAGGCTCCATGTCATGTGAAACCAATCTAGATGTTCTCTTCTTGTTAACACGCCTGTTAGGTGGGCTATAGCCAAAACCCTGTAATAGGTGAGGAAAGGATAGTGCTTTCCCACAATGCATCAGACTCGATGGTCATCCAAGCTGTAACAGAGTGTGCCATGGTCAACATTCTGCTGGAGGCTTCCATTGTCAACCTGCCTCTCAGCCTGGCTGTTTGGAACTCAGAAAGTAGATGGTCTGTCCCTCTGCTCCATCTCTACTGTCTGACTCAGGATTTGACCCTGTAGCTGAGGCTCATGAGAGAGGCTATCACTGGTAGCCTTCATGACCTCCACCCTGACCATTTTACATTCATCTTCTCTATTGCTTTCAGTAAAACAAAATGTGTCTGCTTTAAGTCCATCATTGAATTCTATTCTTCTGGCATTGATAAAAATGTTGGGCTCCCGATAGGGAGCCAAGTAGCTGCATCACAGCACTTCTGCTACGTTTTCAGATCTATCACTCCCCTCTTCTTCCCACTGGACCTATGTCTGGCAGCAGTGTACTCCCAGGAATTCTGGCTCAACTCGCTGGCATTGACCTCTTCCTGTATATAACCACTCACCATTGCACAGCCTGAGCTGATGCAAAAAAAACCTGGTACTAACTGACTGGTCCCCACGAATTGGCTCAGTGAATAATGGAGCTAATATTCCATTCCTTCTCAACTGCTGGGCAACATAGCTATATCTGATAGCTAAATTCCAAACAACTGTTCTAGAGTGATTAACAAAGGCAGTCAAAGATGAAAGGGAAATCTAAAACATAGTGATTCTGGCACCTTTGAGCCAGAGTGCAAGGTTGGTGATCAAGGTGGGAAGGTGGGAGGGTGGGGGTGAGGGATGGGTGCAGGGGGTATTTTGCAGGGCTATCTGCCTTCACAAATGGACTTTACTCTAAGCATCTAAGGTTCTCTTTCAGGTATACTTTTGTTCACATAAGGAATCATTTCTTTTAGACAAGTTCAATGCCATATATGAGTTTCATTACAGACAAATACAAGGCAATAAAGCTCCCCAGAGACAAAATAATAGCATGAAGATGATTTCAGATATGGCTGACTCTGCGTTTGATTAAGGACTGCATTTAATCCAGAAGGGAAACAGTTCAGGCGCCCACGTTCTTTGAAGTAGGAGGTTGATGATTTACCAGGAAGAGCCTAAAGACAGAATGGTTTGCAGGGAAGGTTTCTTATGGAAGCAAACGGAAGTGGCTTTTGTTGAATGTTCATTGTGTTTTCCCTATCATTTTTTAGGGAATGATTTCTTAGGAGTTAATTTGATTTCCAGGAGGTGAGTGGCTATAATGTACCTCTGTGGTGGTGCCTTCTGTGAAATACTGACTTAATAGCAATGTGAAGAAATGCATGTTTCTCTGGCTTAGACATCTTGTTTGAGAGCAATTTGGCTAGGATACTATGGAACCATCCCCGTTAATTGTGTACTTCTGGGTGAGAAGTGCTGATTGCTAATTCATTAATTAAAACAATTCTCGTGCATTCTTGCCTTAAGAAGCTGTGGTAATAAAAGTTTACTCAGTCATCTTTGTATGACCACTTCCCCCCCACTCCCAGATATTAGGACTATTTGCATGCACATTTCCGGCCACAACTTTGGGGTTCTATAACGATAGAGAACAATTAACAAAGGCATCTAAGCAAACACTTTCTGGGAAAATGTTTTAATTAAAGAAGAAAATTCTTCTTTTGGCTTAACCATTCAGAATTAAGCACAGGCTGCTGATGAAAATGCCTTTAGGGGTTTTGCTATCATCTATCTGTCCACAAGATGGCAGTAAGTGTTTCTGACATGATTTTGGTCTTTTGTGTGAGAATACGGGTGTGTGCATGGGAGGGGGGGGGTAACATTTTTTGCTTTAGAAGAAAAAAGTATTTATTTGATGTTTTATATTTTCATGTCAACTAAACCCAGTAGCATATAATTAGTTTTAAATGCTTTCAAGTAGACGGTTACATTGTTGATCACAACAATTAAGCTGAGCATCACCATATAACTGGGCTCTACTTCGACTATGTGACTAAAATAAAAAAAGGTTAATATTTTGTTTTAAGAAATGATAAAGTTCCGACTTTACTCATAATAATTTGTAAATATATAGGTTTAGTTAGAATCCTTAGGTGAGTGAATGCCGTATGCAAAAGTTTTGGACATAGAATATCAGGCTCACTGGTACCTTCTCCCTAGGAAGGTTTAAGTTAGCAGAGAATATAAATGCATGTTCACTCAATCATTACACAGGTGACAATTGACAGAAGGGGGTTATGGACAAGGAGCTGGGACACTAAAGTGGAGGTTATTTTTACCGGACGGGAAGTAGGGAGGGTGTTTTGGAAAGCAGAGCTCTCAACATTGGCCCTGGAAAATGAATGTGATCCAGGCTTGCCAGCCATGTGCTTGTAGGTGTGGGAATAAGTCCCATGTGGGGATGAGTAGCCAGGATGTACATCAGAGTGCTAGATTGTAAAATAGGACAGGCAAGAGCGTGGACTTAACCCCTGACTGCTGGGTTTAGATGCTTGGTTTTATTCTGGAGGCGATGAGGAACCACTGAAGAGTTTTGTGCTAAGAGGTACTCTACCAACAGTGGCTCAGAAAGAACAGCCTGGAACCTGAGCTTGATGGATTGAAGTGACAAGAGACTAGCTGTGTGATTATGTATGGGTTTAGAGAGAGGTAGTAGATGGTCATGTCCAACATGTAGACTTAGTGCTAAGACCATTAACTTTCCTCATTAAGGACAACAACATAAAAGAGTTGGATTAGGTGTCTTGTTTTGTTTTTCCAGTTACCAAACCCACCGGGATGGCCAGGGGATCCACCAGGTGTAGAGAAAGGGCAATGGATGCAGATGTCACCAAGGCAGGCAGGATACCACCTGGTCTTGGACTGAAAAGTGAATGGAGGGCCTTTGGCAGGGAGGGGAGAGGAATGACAGGAGAGGAGATCGTTCTCTCAGCTGGATTCCTAGAATCACAATTGGCCCTCAGTAGGGAAATTAATGCCAGCATTGGAAGAGTGCATTTGCAGTTTAGACTCCACTACAGCGCTATGCCATTCACTCTATGATTTTATATATTAATTGGCATTATTTGTAGCATTTAAGCATGAACAGAAGCATTGCTCAAGGATTTACATAAATTATCTGCACAGATATCCAAATGATTTTTATGGGTACATCCATTCTTCTGTTCTACCTAAACACAGCCTTCAGCAATCAGTCATTGTCAGAGAAGGAAAGCGACTCTTCAACAGAAGGTTAACATGGGAGCAATAGAAGACATTTTTTTGTACAGAAACCAGGTACTGTGGATGTACCCCTTGGGGCTGGGCTGTGAGCTGCTGTCCTCTAGGGATGAAGCAGGAGGCTTAAGCCTCCACATGCACCCCTCAGTCACAGCCATACAGAGGAAAGTGGAAGAAACACATCTACAGGAATCATTGCCAGGATCAATCTACTGCCTCAAAGTGTCCCAACTTATCCTCACAGTAGAGGAAACCCAGGGGTGAGGATTTCTCCCTACCAAGTTTAGATGAAATGGCTGAAGGCAAGAGACAAGTGCCAAATGCCAAGTTTTCAAATAATTATCAGAGAATGAAAAAAAAAAAAAAAAGAAGCAATTCAGGGCTGTCATGGAGGAAGCTCAGACAGTTTCAGGGTCATAACATTGTACAATGACAACTGATGCCCAGAGGGGCATGTGATGGGGGAGGGGGCCCTGACACTTTGCCAGATCATCAGACTTAAGTCTGTTTGATGGTGTTCAGTACTGATCACAGAATGTGAGGTGGGCACTTCCATTTAGTGTGCTGAATGGCCAACCATCAGCATTATGCAACCTTGACCTCTCTTCATAAACAGTCATTGACCAGACAATGAAACAAACATATGGATTGTGAAGATATGGAGCTAAAGCCTTCCTATCTAGGCTAAATGCTTTTATGTGTAATTTACAGTTACTGGAATTCTAGTCAGTTTGAACTCCATGTCTGTATTTGGATCTCCAAACCTTTCAGAAGTTTTCAATGCCTTTCTCAGAGTTTGGATGGCTCAAAGATCAGCTTCAAGACACATATAAAAGATATCACTAAAGCTTGGGATGACCAGGGCTGGACAGACGGCTCAGTGATAAAGAGCCTCTGCTCTTCCACAGGACCTGGATTCAATTCCCAGCACTCACATGGCATCTCACAACTGTCTGTGACTCCAGTTCCGGGGATCTGATAACCTCACACAGGCATATATAAAAAAAATTAAAAATTAGGGTGTGCATAAATTCATGTGTATGTGTGTGCATGCTTCTGTGTGCATGCATATATTTGTAGTGTACATGTAGAGGTCAGAGGTAAGAGGTCAGAGGTCAACTCCTTGAGGAGTTGATTCTCTCTCTCCACCTTTGGTTCTTTCTTCCACTTTACATTGGTTCTGGAAATTGAAGCCATGCTGCCAGGTATGTAGGGCAAGCAACTGTAGCCAATGAGACATCTTCCCAGCCCCTTTAATATATTAATAATAATAACTGAAGTATTTCTTTAATATCAACAATGCAAATGTACTGTGTAATCTCTCTCCTTCCTTTATTTCTTCTTATTTAAATACTTTTGAAAAGCATGTGTTGGATAGAGTAATGCTTTGGACCTTGTGCTGGGGCCTCCAGAGACAGTTCAAGCTTCCAGGAGGAAGGAGACATAGGAGGACGGGTCCTCAGAAGACAGAACCAAGGCCTAAGCATTAACTGGGGAAAGGCAGAAGAGGAAAACTGGCTTGGTGAGTGGATTTGACTTTTCGCCTCTGTATCAAATACTCTGAATCCAGCCCTTCCTTTAGTTCTCAACCAGCAGAAGCCACCTAGAGCCTTAGGAAGCTGTCTGCGTCACTCTGTCTCAACCCTACATGAGTACTACTGTGCAGAAACCATGTCTTTGCTGTTTTATCCCCAAGAACTATTTTGACAGGTCTTGGCTCACGGGGCATATTTGCAAATGTTTTGTAAATCAGTGAGTCAGCCATTGTTTCTCCATCAACAGATTCTATGTGCTCAAAGATTCATGCTCACAATAAAAACACTTTATTAACAACACATAGTAGGATAGTGCACTTGATGACACATAGTCAGTCTAAATAGTCATGGTATAAATAATTTTTGTTTCCCATCTTCTTTTCTCCCCCTTCTTCTTCTTTCCTATATGTTTTAAATACCTATTAACTTCAGGGAATAAAGTTACAGAATGTCAGAAAAATCCTGTAAGTGATTTAGGCTAACTCTCATCTCTCCTATATCTTCAACAAGACTGCTATGGCCTTTGCCTAACCATGAACACAGCATGGGGGGTGTACATTACACCCCTAGGTGCCCATCTTAAGCAACCTGTTGACATCATACTGTTCTTTACTATCTGGCATAAATCTTGACCCTTGTATTTCTGTCTCTTGGCTCTAGCCTACAAAGAAAAACTTTTTATTGTTTGGAGATGGTGTTCTACTGAATATCCCAGGCTGTGCTTTAACTTGTAATCTTTGTCATCACATGTAGTGCTGGGGATAAAACTCAGGGTCTTAAACATGCTAGATATTCTACCACTAAGCCATATCTATGGTCCTATAATAATTCTAAGTCTTGAACAAAACAGCCTTTACCATCTCCAAAAAGCATAGATCAGCCTGTCCTTCATCCAGTGTTGTAAGACTAAACTTCATCATTCTGTATACACCTGGATTCTCCTCTCATACACTTGGGAGCACTGGGCTCTGTTGATGCTGATGAGGCTGCAGTCTTCTTAAAACCCAAGACAGGTGGGGCTGGGAGGCTCAGCAGTTTTCAGACTGTGGTTTGTGGATCATTCGATGGTGTGATAGGTAGAAGCCTCAGAAAAGCCATTCATTCAAAACCAGACAAACTCTCTACACTATCAAACCCTATCTCCCCATCTCCAGACCGGTGGGTCTCATGCTTAAACTCACATCCAAGTCACCTAGCAGGGACCCCAGATGGCCGTACTCTGTCTAATGTTGTAGGTCTGGATGGAGACTTGAAACTATTTCTAACAAGTCCCCTGATGATCTTGCACTGCTAGTTCAGGATCCAAACTTGAAGCACTACCTTCCAGGGCAATGCAATGAGGCTGAGCTAGCCCCCCCCAAATAACAGCTTCAAAGTGAACTGTAAATTTAGGGGCAAGACTAATATATAGGAAGCCAGAGACCTACCAATGATGATTTCCCTGCCTGCAGGCAAATGTTGACATCAGAGACTAAAACATCCTGTGCACATCCAAGAGTGTTCCTAGTTGAGTCATCATCCTGGTGGTTACCGAGAGTCCTTGTTACTAATGTAAAAGAGTCAAGTGTCCATAGTGAGGTCCCTCTTCCAAATGTGGTACCCAGTAGGACATTATTCATTGAGATCCTGTTATTCATGACACCACAGATGGAGATAGAAGACATTATGTTAGATAAAATAAGCCAAGTATATCTGGGCAGTGGTGGCACATGCCTATAATCCCAGCACTCAGGAAGCAGTTAGGTGGATCTCTGTGAGTGTGAGGTCTTCCTGTTCTATAGAGATACTTCTAGGACAGCCAAGGCTACACAAAGAAAACCTTTCTCAAAATAACAGCAGCAGCAACAACAACAACAACAACAATACAACACAAAACAAAAAAACAACCCCCACTCAAAACCAGGCACAGAAAGGGGAATATCATGATGTCATTCACATGTGGGATCTAAAATAGTTAAGCACATAGATGTTGAATGTAGGCTGTTGGTTACTAGACTGTAAGGAAGTAGACGGAAGGCACAAGAGGTCAACAAGTCAATATTAGAGTTAGATATGAGGCTAACTCTCGTCTCTCCCATATTGGTATTCTATGCACAGCTGGGTGACTTTCATAATAATAATGAAGGAAATATCTCAAAATATTTAGAAGAGAGGCTTTGAGTATATTCATCATAATGGCATGTTTGAAGTTTAAGGTGATGGATAGGCTAATTACTCTGAATTGATGACTACCCAATATATACACCGATCAAAACATCACACCATTCTCATCAATGTGTACAATTAGATGCCAATCAAAAGCAGTAGAGGCTGACATTTGAGGTATTCACAGGTTTGTTATCTCAAAATGTGCTAACATTTTGGCTTAGTGTCCCAAAGTATAGTGGATGGGCAGAAATAGACTAGGAGCTTAGCCATCATTGAAGAGTTTGGAGAAGACAACAAAAGACACAGCAGCAGTGTTACAGCAGAGTTACAACCTTTTAAAGTGTAAGTATGAAACAGTAGATTTAAAAACACCATCCAAATTCTTAAATAATAGAATTGATTTTTTCCAAGAGGAAATGAAATCACACTTGAGGTAGTGTGTTATGATAAATAAAGGCTATGATTCATAGACTATTCTCCTATCACTTCGTCTCAAAACCTTGTCTGTCTCCTAGGAGACAGCATGTAAATAAGCGATGCTACAATGCAGAAAAATAATAGGAAAAGGTCTACAGCAGTGGTTCTTCACCTTCCTTAGTGCTGCCACCCTGTAATGCAGGTCCACATGTTGTGTTTACCCCCTCAACAATAAAATTATTTTCATTGCTACTTCATTATGTAATTTTGCTACTCTTATGAATCAGAATGCAAAATATCCATGTTTTCTGATGATCTTAGGTAACTTCCTGTGAAAGGGTCATTCCACCCTCAAAGGGGTCATGACCCACAGGTTGACAAACACTAGTCTAGAGAGAGAGATGGCAATGAACTGTGTGATAAAGAAGGAGGGAGTAGGTACTTTTTTGGTGTGTTTCCAGTGAACTGATTTCAGAATGTTCATTTCACTTCAGAGGAAATTGGAAGGGGGCAGGTGGAAGTGCAGAGGGATGGGAGGAAGTGAAAGAGTTGGCGCTGTTGGCTCTAAGGCCCCTAGGTCTGACCTTATGCTTTCCCCCACTGCTGCTGGCTCCAGGAGGCCACTGCTCCCTAATCTCCTTCCTCCATAGTGTGAAGGAAATTCAACCTCAAGTTTGGCAGGAACTTCAAGATGCCATTTGGCCAGTCCTTTTACATCAGATCAAACTTTACTATTCAAGATAAATGCACAATGACAATCCTACTTTGAAGCCTCTGGGTAAGAGTGCTCCCAGCATTGCTTACCAGAGGACCGCTGCTTTCCCTCACCTGTCATTTGAAACTCTTTGCCTATTTCAACCCAACTACTGTTTGCCAGTAAGCCAAAGACATGACAGTAGACTAGGTTTCTGGGAGTTTGAAATGTCTCTCTTTAAGGTGTGCTAGGTGGTGGCACTGAGCCACAGTTTGCATTTTCAGAAGTGAGGACAGAATGTGACTCTGTTTTTAGGGCAAGAAAGAAACTCATGTAGAAACTCAAGCGGCTTATTCTGGGACAGGGATGGGGAGGCTTAAACAAGAGTCCTGTATTTCCAGTGGCGAGGGTGGCCTCTGCCACTAGATGAATGGATGAGTAATTTATTTGCAAAGCAACTTTACTACCTGGAAGAAGTAACTGTTCTTCAAATACCTAATAACATAAACTCCGATGGATTCTCCGAGTCAGGAAAGAAGACAATTGGTTTGAGGTTCTGGTGACTTTATTCATACAGTGACTTTCCAGTTTACTCGTCACTGAGCTGAGTGGCTTCAGTAACATATGTGTAAGATCCCATGTAGCTCCTAAATTGTCTAAATCTCTAGGTTTTGAGTAAGGCACGCAAAAGTGATCCTTACTGTGTTTTATCTCTAAGAAGCTACTCTGATTTCCCTTTGTTTCAGCCTGAGAAATGGATGCCTCCCATCCACAGCTGTGCTCAGCCCTGCCACTCAAGGGTGTTCTGTTCACAACATTGTGTATTCGGAGCTCATCATGCTAACCTGAGTCTGTCACCCATGTATCAGGCTAATTTGTTCTAATCCTGTCAAGTTTAGAACTCCATGGATGAGATTTCCCATTGGCAAGTTCAAGGCTGATTAATGAGCAATTTCAGTGGGAAACATGGAAGGATATTACCTGGAGTAATTCATAGCATCCAAGCCAGGAAAAAATTAACCTTTAGGGAGACACATGGTCATGTTGGACTTGCAGAGTTCAGGCTGAAGGTTCTGAGGTTTGTGGCTGTCTGGTAGCAGGAGGGTGGCTGTAATGGGTGCCGTGTGGCACAGCTTTCAGTTGTTCTGACACCAAATGAGGTGGTTGGCTAGTCCCTTCTCCATGAAAGGTTCTTTTAAGTCCCAAACAACCTTGCATAATTTTCCATGCTGCTGGCTGAGAGTCACTGTGGAATATCACTATTTTGCTTCCGGGAAGCAATGCCCGGGATGACATTGGAGTCTCTAGCCTGCCTTGTATCTACGGTTCCAGACCACCTCCTTCAGAAAATACATACAAAGGCTGGGCTGATTGGAATCGAGTTCAAAAGCATGGCCTGTATCCCAGGGCCTCCTTGAAGTTACGGAGAGCCTGCTGTGCTTCTCAGTGTTCTAAAACTTCACCTCTGCATCACTTTTCTGTGAGCGGAGCCTGCCTTATCTTTAATTTGTCCTTCAGAGTAGTGAGCATTTTAGACTGAAGTTTCATTTGGGTTAACTATACATGGCTCATTCAAACCCAAGAGCATGCTATGTCACCATACTCCAGGGCTTCAGTTCACAGTGTGGGTACATGGTGGAGAAGAAAGAATTTTCAGTAGCAATATCAATTTTTTTTTCTAGGCATTTTCAGGGTCACTAATTTGGAGTCTGCTAACAGACTTTTAATTCAGATTTCTCCAGTTTTGGAGTGGAGAATTGTTACCTCTAGTGACAACAAGGTCAAATACGTTTTAGTGAGCATGCTAGCAGGCATTGTGACAAGAATGTCAATAATACTATCTTTAAATAATGTTTGTTTGTGTGTGTGTGTGTGGTGTCTGTCTCTCTGTCTCTGTCTCTTTGTCTCTGTCTCTCTGTGTCTGTCTGTCTGTCTGTCTGTCTGTCTCTCTCTCTCTCTCTCTCTCTCTCTCTCTCTCTCTCTCTCTCTCTGTGTGTGTGTGTGTGTGTGTGTTTAGATGCCCACTAAGGAAGAGGGCGTTGGCTTCCCTGGAACTAAAGGCACCGGCTGTTGTGAGCTGCCTGACTTGTGAGTTGGGAACTTAACTCTGATTGTCTTGCAATTGCTCTTAACCATTGACTGAGCCACCTCTCCAGCCTCCAATATTATCTCTCAATCTCAAGATCACATATATGGTGAAGACATTGTTATCCCACATTCCAGGTAATCACACAGAATCTCTGAGGGCTGAATGACTTCCACAGGCTATGTAGTTAGAAGGTAGCAGATTGGGGAAGGAACCCAGCACTATTTGATCTCACAGCTTTTTCTTTTCCAGTCCTCTCCCACGAGCCTCTAGAATAGAGTATCTCTCTGCTGCCGAAACTCTTCCCAGCCTTACTGATGTTCTGATATTCCAGACCCAGTTCTGACTGTTTCTAATCAGAAGCAAAGCATATGAACACCTCCTTTATAGGAAGAGAAAACTTGTCTATGATTATTTTTGGACATTTGTCATTAGTGTCTTTTTAACACAGGCATCAGTTTAATGTCAAAGCAGGGTCTTTATGTATTGGGCCCTTGGTACCAATAAGCTGAGATTATATACAACCGGGCTCCTGTTTTACTACAACAGGGCCTCATTCTCCCAGGTAACTTCCATCAGCCAGCCATCAGTGCAGTGCACATCACTCACGTAAAGAACACATTTCCATCAGACCTTTTCTCACTCCACAGATGGCAATTACAACGTTAGGCACCAGAAGGCTATAAAACGAATAGCTGAGAAATGATTAACTTTTTAGACAGTTGTCAATTCTGCTCTTAAGAAGCAACAGAGGTTGCTGTATCTGTGTAGTCTCTGGGATATAGGCTAAGGATGCATTTGCTTGCGCTACCGTGACAAAGTGTCATAAAATGGATACTTTAGATAGCTAATATTTTAGGTTTCATGGTCCTGCAGACTCTAAGTTCAAGATCAAAAGAGGACAGAGTTGATTCCTTCAGAGGGCTGTGAAGGACAGTCTGTTCTAAGTCTCCACATTTGGTGGTTTGCAGGCCATCTTTCATAAAGTTTGATGTATTTTTACTGGTTCCTGGGGATTGATTCTAGGGTGTTGTGCATGCCAGGGATGCTCTTCCACTAAGCTTTAGCAGCATCTCTCTTTTTCCTTTTTGTTTTGAGACATTGTCAATAGGTTGTCCAGGCTGCCTTTCATCTCATTAATCATCATGTCTCAGCCTCCTGAGTAGCTGGGATTGCAGGCTTGTACCACCAGGCCCCTACTTGCTGGCTATCTAATAGCACTTCCATGGACTCTGCCTTTGTGTTCACAGGGAATTTTCCCTGTATGCATGATTGTGTCCAAGTCACCCACTTTTAGGGACACTGCAGCTCGTCACCTGTTTTACTACAGCAAGGCCTCATTCTACCACATATATACAATGAGTGTAAGCACATTCTAGCTAACCACAACCAAAAAAAAAATCTTAATAAAGTTACACTGGAAGGCACTGATATGGAGTGTGTGTGAATTCAATACAGGTGTTTTGGGAGAGTCACATTTCAACCTCTTACTGGACAGCAGATGAGATGGTGTGTGGGAAGAGACCAACACTGAGCACACATTCCCCACCATCCGTATTGTAGAGCAGGGACCAGCTCAGTCACTTGGAGGTACCTTAGGAACCCATGTTCTGTGTGATAGAGCCACAGACCAGGCTGCACTAGACACATGTGCAAGCATGTACCTTGCCACAGAAGGTAGAGAGTGCTGTTTTAGAGAAGCCCAGTCTGTGGTTGAGTACTGGGGACTGAGCATGGAAATCTTCCTGGGACCACTTTGAGGCATTTAGTGAGATGCCTGCTCCTCCTCCTGACCCACTGAAAAACAACATGGCAATCTGCTTCAGTGTCGTTTGACATGAGGGGGTTTTCTAACACTTCTTAACTTAAAAGGACTGTTTTAGAGGAGGGTGTAATTCAAGAGTTTTAACAAGTAGATCTCCGGCCTTGTTTATATAACAATTTGAGGGCTTTGTGATTATTACTTAGGAAAGAGCATGAAATACAGTGAGGCAGATATAAATGTGTTCAGTGAAAAATGACATATATTGGTTTTATGTCTCTGTGATTTAAGTCCAATCACATAGGCATTGATATACAATAGCAGAGTAAAGGGGGTTTAAAACACTTAGATAATGGAGTTTTTACACCAAACAGTACAAGTATATTTAACTTCCTATACCATAAGTCAACAGACCCTTGGTGTTTGAGTCAATGGCATTAGACCTAAATTTTCAATAACCACCCACATTACAGCTTACTATAGATTTATCCTCAGGATATCAATAACTAGTTCCTAGCCTAACAGGAGGGGGTCCTAGATAACATAGAGTATCTAGGCAAAGGCAATAAATAGCTAGTCTTCTTCCCCTCCTTCCCTTCCTTCCTTCCTCCACCCCTCCCTTCCTTTTCACTTCCTCTCCTTCCCTCCCCCATCTCTTTCTTCCTGTGAGGCAGGTCATCACTATGCAGCCCAAGGTAACTTGGAACTTACTTTGTAGCCCAGGCTGCCTTTGAACTCACAGAGATTCTCCTGCCTTAGCCTTTCAAAGTTCTGTGATTATAAACATGAGATATTATACTCAGCTATAAATTTTTAATTAATCCCCAAGGTTTGTCATTGCCTTTAAACATTTTTTACTACATGATAGTAGTCATTGAGAAAGTACCGTAGGTAGTTCATGAGATATGAAAACAGATTCAGGTGTTGAATAAGTAGTTAGAAATTAACTTCTCAATGATTCTGTTTTATGCTGGAAATGTAATTTTCACATCTTATCCTAACCGTGGCACAGGACACATCTCTTTATTAATGATCTCTAAATTTATTTTCGCTTGTTTGCCTATGTTGGACATGTATGTAATCTGTGCACATGTTTGTGTACAGATGTACATACACATGTATGTCAATACATGTGGAGGCCTGGGGTTGACTTCAGTTGTGTTCTCAGACTCTCCTGCTTTTCTTTATTGAGGTGAAGTCTCTTGGTGAACCTGGAACTCAGGCCAGTTTGCCTCAGGATTCCCTGGTTTGTCTCTGGAGTGCTGGGATTATAGGTGGGTTCCAAATCTGTGTGGTTTGTCTGTGGATTCTGTGTTCCAAAGTTAAGTCCTCATTCTTTGGGGGTAAGGACTTCATACACCAAGTCATCTCACCAGACTGATACTCTAACTTTTGACACTCCAAGTCCTTCTTGTCCCTATGTTGTTCTCTCCATGATGAATTCTGGGCGCCCATATATCCTCTACAACCTCTAATAGAATGTCCTAGAAGGAGAGGTGTTAGGGGAACATCTGAAATGAACCCTCATTGTCTGTTACTGTGATGGAGACTTCTAAGAGATGAGAAGTTTCTGGGGTTTCTCTTCCTATCAACAATGCCCTCTTAAAGTGACTAAGCTCCTAGAGAGTCATTCAGCCAGCACTCCTCTCCCCATCCCATGAAAACAGAGGAATGGTGATGTCCTAGATCTGCCTTAGGGCTGGAAATGTGCAAAGGGACAATGCCTGAGGGATCTGGAAAAGCCATCTCAACAGCTATGGAACATAAAGGAAGGATTTAGTATATTTGAGGATTCTGGCTATTCACAGATGCCTTAGGAGGAAAGAGAGAACACGAGACATTTAGTCTTTGATTGTGGATAACTATCAACTTGTGCTTCCAACACATGACTTATTTCTCAGCCCTGATGTCCTTTGCCCTTTAGCCTTGACATAGTCAAATAGGAAGTCATAGGCTGCCTTTTGCTTTGAGCAGTTATTTCATCACACTCCCCAGCAGTGTAATATCCCATCTACTTAGTTACTCAAGTTAGAAACTTTGCTGACATTTACTCTACTCTTTCCATGACAACTGACAGGTGTTGTAATGCCCTGTTATTCTCTTTGAATGTTTTCAGACTGTCTCCCATTTGACTCACTTCCTTCAAGGCAGACCATAGTAGCAACATACCAGCCCTGAACTGGACTTGCATTGAGCAGCACTGGGCCTCTATCTCACTGATCTTTGCTTCCACAGCACCAAATAGGCATCATCCCCACTCTTCCTCTACCTACAGAGCAGAGTTCAAGTTCAGCTGGGCAGACAGAGCCTTCCTTTCTAGTCCGATCTCCTCTGTTTGATTTTCTTATGAAACAAGCCTTGTGCTTTCACACTTGAACAAGGTTTTCCTGGGCTGCAATTCTGCTCTTCTCTCCTGGAAAAAAAATGCCAGTTTATGTCCTGAAAACTATCCTGAAACTACCATTTATTGGCTAAAACATTTAAGATTCATCTGAGTGTACCTGGCATGACTGTTTCCTTTCCCCAGGTGCCCACTGCTTGGTGTGCAGCTTTTGCTCTGGCTCATAATGGAACAAAATGGAATTATTTGCTGGCCTCCCTCCCCAGGTGTCTTTCTCTGTGTTAACGATTGTGAATTATTCAGTTTTCAATTCTTGAGATTTCTCAGAAATATGATAGGTATCATATTTGATGAATGAATGAATGAATGAATGAGTGAGTGAAGTTCAGCCTACCATTTCTTTTGACAGCAGTGGCTGTTTTCCTTGGGGCCTCTCTTCTGCAGATTCTGAGTAAATTAGGAAAGCTGTCCAGATACCTGTTTTGTAAAACTACACACTTTTGGCACAGACAGAGACAACTGGAATAATAGAAGAGGGAGCCCAGTAGATGCAACCTAAATCTTGAGTAACAGGGGATTTCTTCCTTTTTAGTTCACAGGGAGAGGATGTGCTTTACAGTAAATGGTACAGGAGTTGTTGGCCATTGAGGTGGGAAAAAATGAAATTGAAAACCTATTTCTTACTATACTTATTATTTAATTCCAAGTGAATTAAATACTTAGACACACAAAGAATAATTAGTAGCATGACACCTTAAGACAGCACAGGAAAGTATCTATAATCACAAGACCAAGAACAATTTATTACCTAAGAGATAAATGCAAGATAACCTAAAAAACAAAACCTTGAAAAATGACATGTTAGATTTAGAAAGTCTGTTCTTGAAATGAGAGCACAAAGAAAGCAATTGACAAATGAGAAACTTGGGAAAGATTAAAAAAATTGCAACTAGAATTCTAATATGCTATTTAGGAAACAATTTCATTTTTCTTTATTTCCCTCCCTTTCACTCCCCCACTCCCTTTAAGGTCTCCAGTATCCCAGGCTAGCCTGGAATTTACTGAAGATGACATAGATTTTCTTTTCTTTTTTTTCCTTCCCAACTCCAAGACAGGGTTTCCTCTATGTAACAGCCCTGGCTGTCCTGGAACTCTCTTTGAAAACCAGGCAGGCCTCAAACTCAGAGATCTGCCTGCCTCTGCCTCCCAAGTTCTGGGCATAAAGGCATGGGTCACCACTGCCTAGTAGAATCACAATTTTCTAATTCTTCTGCCTCTACCTCCTGGTTAAGTTATTATAGGTTTGTGCACATCTGATTTTTGGATAGTGTTGGGATCAAATCTAGGGCTTTGTACATGCTAAGCAAGTACTTTACCAACTGAATTACTCTGTAGCCAGAGAACACTAGTTTCAAACATCAGCAGGTGGCAGAAGATCTTCAGACCTGGAGGAAATCAAGATCTTGAGAAAATATGCACACTTAAATGTATACATTCTAATTAATTTTTTTAAAGAAAGGGTTTTATTCTGTAGCTCAAGCTGCTTGGACCTTGCTAAATAGTCCTGGCTGACCTTGAACTTGTGATCTTCTTGCCTTATTTTTTGGAGTGCTAGAATTACAAGTGTGTGACATCACTGGCTCATATATAAGTTTATATATGAACATTGAATGAAAAGAAAGCAATGATGTCTTTACATAGTGCATTAATGAAAATATATAGAATATTGACTGCCTTTTTTTTTTTTTTTTTTTGGTTTTTCGAGACAGGGTTTCTCTGTGTAGCTTTGGAGCCTATCCTGGCACTCGCTCTGGAGACCAGGCTGGCCTCGAACTCACAGAGATCCGCCTGCCTCTACCTCCTGAGTGCTGGGATTAAAAGCATGCACCATCAACACCTGGCTTGATTGCCTATTTTAGCTATAGCTTGCACCCAGCTTTTAGCAGTAAATTTAGAAAGTTCATAGGCAAAGTCCATCACCAGGTACACCCAGTGTAAATCAAGGGACATCACAATTTTCATTGTATAAGGAATTTCCCCCATTGCAGTTAAAAGCACTGTATTTAACAAAGTCAATTTTTAACTTGTCATCTCTTGAAACGAATGGAGGATGCTATTATTGACGTTGATGGTTTTTGCCTTTATTTGGGTTCTACTTGAGATTAATTGTAGCCAGCCCTACACCTTCACCCCACTGCGTTTATGTTAACCTCAGCTACTCTGCTGCCATTAGTATCGCGTGCTATTAGCAGTTATGTTGCCTCCATGACTACTCATGCTGAACTCATGTGTAATAACAATGAGGTAGACAATTAAGAGAAATTCATCTTACACAGCACCACTGAGAAACACCTCTAAGGTTTTCCCCAGTGACATAAAATGCTCCAAAAGTTATAACAGGAGAACATCCAATCTCCGCAAATGGCTCTCATTGTCAGTTGCTTTATTTTCAATACCTATCATTGGGAAGTAAGGCACTTTCATCTAAGTTTCAAACTGTATTTAGTGACTGAGAGCAGTTTGTTTGGGATGGCATTGAATGGAGCTTTTGCTCCTTCTGATTTACATCATCTTCTAGGGGCAGGGATAGGGAGGGTATCACCAACCTAGCCTGAGTCAACCGTAGAAATCTGGAATCTGCTGATTGCCCTGTGGTTACAGGTTCTCCTGGGAAAGGATACTGACGGTGATGGTGACAGTATGCCAGAGCTAACTCCCCTGTATTCTGGCTTGAGTATTTTTTTTTATTTTAAAAAAAGTTAAATAATCCAGATTCAGAAAATTCAAGAACTATATGACAATATAAATATAGTTCATTCCTTATTGGCTACATCCCCAATATGAACAGCGCTAACAATTCATTTTCCTGTTCACAGACTCAAAAGACAGGACAGCATGAAGAGCTGTCAGATTAAGAAAGCTGTCCTCACCAATTACATCATTTGTCTCCCTCGAACCTGCTTTCTTTCCTTTACCTTTCTGTTTTAGCTAGCGCTACTCTCCTCCCCTTCTTGGAATGAAAGAAAGGCAGGAAGGGACAGAACACTTAGCTGGAGGTCAACTGGTACCCCCTGCTAATGGCTGCCTCTCTTCCCACCAGTGATTACGGAGAATAGGAAATCAGGCCAAATCCGCTGTTGTCATCAAGGAGTAAAAGCTGGTGAGCCAGCTCATGCTCCTTAGCTGCCTTTTCCCTTTGAAGAAAAATAATTACCACGTTTAAGGGACACACTTCAGGGCAAACAGCTTTAGAGCTCATCAGTGTGGAGGGCAGTGCCTTGTAGCCCAGCGGAGCTGGTTACCCGTGATGAAAATGGTCTGCTCCACTCAGATATCCATGTCCTATCTTCTCTTTCCCCTACACCAGGGAAAAGGGAGTCTAAAGATCGCACCATGCAGCTCCATACACCGAGGTGGCCTGTGGCTTCTGGTGTTGGTATAAAGGCCTGGAACTTCTGTTACCAAGAAGGGAGGCAATGATGACGTATGAAAAAGCACCTGCAGTATGCAGGAGTCTCAAGCCCAGTGACCCACTCGATCCTTTTCTGTTTTCAGTACACAGCTAGTCTGTTCTGGAGGCTCCTCAGCCTGCAGAGGCTAAGGCTATTGGAACTGTGCTACCGTACAGAATGCACACAGGCAGGTATTATCTTCAATCCACCTTTACATCCGGGGCAAAACAGCTTTGCGAATAAAAGAAAACAGATTTTTCTGAGAGGCTAAGGTGAGGGACGAAGTGGCAGGAGAGTGAGCTGGGCACGGGCAGCTTACACCTCCTCTGAAGAGGGAGACATTTCCAGGTGAAAATTTGTGCTCAATACCCGAAAACATTGGATCCTTAGGAAATAGGATTTTAAACATATCCCTTTTTTTTCATTTACTGACAACATACAATCACTATGATAGGTAATAAATTATTCGAGTGCCAACAAAAAGAAATATTAATTCTTGTCACCATCTATAAAACACTTTGAGGTTTTGAGCTTCTACAGAGTACTGGACGGGGATGTCAAGGACTTTTTAAAAAACATTTTTAAAGGAAGTATTTGGTTATCAATTCAGCATAATGGTTTGTTTTTCACTTATTGAGAATCGTTAGTCAAGTTTACTTATACATTTGATGATAAGTAACCTATACTTACACTTCAGCTTTACTATAAAAAGTGAAAGACCATCACAGTCATTTCAGTATAAAGTACATATACACTATAAAATGAAAGAACTCATCTCACAGAGACCCAGAGCTAGGCCAATAGCTACAGGCAATCTATGGCTATGGAGAGGGGGGAGAAACAGGCTTCTCCAGGGATGAGCTTCCTGATTGGTTACTTAGTCCCCAGTGGTCAGTGCTAAACACATGTACATGTAAATGACACCAAAATGACTTAGTAGTGTGTGTATATATGTATGTAATATATAATATATATATGTAATATATATATATATAATATATATATAATATATATATATGATGTGTCCATGTATATGTATGGAACAGTAATAAAGAAGAGGAGGTCATGCAAATGAAGGGAACGTGGGAGGAATTGGAGGGAAAGAGTCAGGAGGCAATGACATGAACAAAGTACTCCTGTATTCAATTCTAAAAAATTAAAACAAAACTGACCAACCAAGCAAACAAACAAAAACCAAACGGATGAAAACACCAAAACATGGAAAAAGAATTCAGACAACAGAATCATTTAGCAAGCAAACAATATCCAAAGGAAAATAAGTATTAACAATTATAGGTACCTAATTTGTGGAGGGTCATTTAATTTTTTTGTGCCTCAGCAGCAATGGACTATGAAGAAATGTTAGTACATCTTGAATCCCCAAATGAATCATACAATTAATTGATAAGTATGTCATGTTTAGCTTGATTTAATCATTTCATAATATATACCTACAGAAAAATTGTATGTACAACACACACACACTTAATTTTTAGTTGTCAACCATACTTTAATGGTATGTATGTGTTTATTTTGCTACATGATATCTGCATGTGTTGATTCTTAAATGAAAATCACTAATAAGTTCACAATAACCTAAAAGTGTTATTAAAGATCTTAGCAAAATAATTTGTGTGTGTGTGTGTGTGTGTGTGTGTGTGTGTGTGTGTGTGTGTGTGTATGTGTTTGAGCGTGCACATGTAAGCATGCACACATGTGAAATGAAGGTACTCGACTACTCAAAGATATATAATTAGTTCTTTGGCAGCATGACGTTAGTTTGGGAAAAATTCTTCCTTATCTGGACTATTGTGGAAAACGCCTGTTTAGTTTTCTTGTGGTCCCAGATTTTGGAAGCCAAGAACAATAGCTCCATTGCTCCCCCTTGTGTTAGGTCTTTGTTTCACAATTCTGAAAGTCCAAATTTATCTTCATTTCATTTTGAAGGACTGAATTGAATATTATAGTGTATTCAAAAGAAAAGAAATTGAAAATTCTGAGGGAACACAAATCTATGATATATGAACTTCAATCCAATCATTCCATTTATAAAGGTCCATGCTGTTTTTAAAGGTGCTGAACCACTATAAAGGAAGTGTCATACAGAGTGGTGCCCTTCACCATTTTTAGAATTCATAAATCATAATATCTCATTCCCTGAGAACAAGAAAATACGCTCTAACTAGAGAAGAATAAATAAAAAGAAAAAATGAAGAAAGAAAATATAGTCTAGTCATGACTTTTTATTTTTTATTTTTATAAACAAGAGAACATTTTTTTTTTGTTATACCTTCCAATTTCCTGTGGGCTTGAACTTATTTATATGTTAAATACTTTAACTTTATTCTCTGGAAATTTTATGCATTTATATAATGGGTTTTGGTCATCTCCATCTACCATTACCTGGATCTAACTTTCCTGGTGTTCTTGACCCCATCTTCTTCCCAGTTTCTATATGAACTGTTTTTCTTGTAGACACCAAGCCAGCCTACAAATGTCACAAAATGTGTTCATTTTCATTCTGAAGTGATGTTCCATATTATAGACTATTTTGTTACTTTGGATTTGTTGTCCCCAGTAGTGACATTATCCAGATGATGATTTGATTTTTCTTTTCTTCTTATGGCCCCAGATGGACTACAAATACAATAATCATTCCCTGGCATGTGATTGAACATGCTACAAAAGTTTATATATAACTCAGCCATTTGTATCTCAAAATGCTTTCCCCAAGAGAAACTATTTAAGAAATGATAATAAGCTTCCAAGGGTAACCCAAATTAGTTTAACCCATATTGAACAGAAAACTCTACCAGGAGTACCACTTCTATCACATTTGGCCATCATTTATTAAATTGTTTATCAGAATGGATATTTACTATTAGGACAGCCACAAACAGATCTCACCTCCTTCAGCACAGTCTGAAGGACACCCAACATGAGTGGAGGGCTACAAGTGGACGGAGTGACCACCCCTACACTTCTTGGAGTTAGGCCGGTGATTGTGACTGGAGTTATTTCCAGCCTGGTCCCACAGCCTCTTTGCCCCAAATAAACACAGGAAGACTTATATTAATTATAAAACTGTTGGCTGATGATTAGGGCTTTTTATTGGTTATCTCTGTCTCAATTATTAAACCATTTCTATAAATCTATGTATTGCCACCTGGTCTTGGCTTACCAGAGAATGCCCTGACCTGTTACTCCTTTGGCCACTATATGGCATCTCCTCGAGGGTCCTCTCTGTCTCTCTCCCCAGCATTCTCCTCATCTCCTAGCCCTACCTATTGTCCTGCGTCTATTGGCCATACAGTGCTTTATTCATCAACCAATAAGAGAAACATATGTACAAAGGACATCCCCCATCAAGTGATAGAGAGAAAGGAGACATGTATGATGTCTTCCCTAATAACTACCCACATCATCATCCCAGTGCAGATCTTGCTGCATTAGATGCCTTTTCATTTAGGAGCTCCGAATTTGAAAGATGTTATGGCATGCATCATGTTTCATGGACTCTTTCTAGATATGTGGCCACAAGAGACTATGGTATTGTGAGAAAGGATGGCCCCCCCACTCACCTTTCCCTCCCCTCACATTAGACATTTACTAGTTCTAGTGTTGGTTCAGCTATTCTGATAGGTTCTAGGGTTGTAGAAGACATGAAAATAATTAAGAAATAGACTCTGCTCATAGGGCTCACTGTCTATGAGTCATAATTATGTTGATAGGTTAATATTAACTGCAGCAAACAGTGGGTGACACAAGGCAGCTTCAAGAGGGCTTAAATATATCTAGAGACAAATAATGAACACAATCAGAAATTAAATCAGAATGAAGACCATATTTCATATGCCAAAAAACCCCAACAAAAACGATTGTATATATCATTCCCTGACCATGGAACTCTTGTTTTTCCATATAACCTTCCCTCACCTCTCTCATAATACAATTGCAATATGCAAGGCAATTGGAATGCATTCTGCTGTGGAAAATATATACATTAAAGACAGGGACAGACTTTTAATTAAGTCCTGCTAGCTTGTCCAAAGCTCTCTAAAAGGTGAACCACACAAATGCTGTAAGCATGCAAGGGCTAAGGTATAGGGAGAGGTCAGATAAGAGACACAGGCTGAAATCTGGAACATGGCTGCAGAAGACAGAGAGAAAACAATGTTAGCTGGGTAAGGGAGAGTAGCTCTCCCTGAAGTCAGGTATCATGGTGGCTGCAGGAAGGAGAGGTCCTTCTCCAGGCCTTTGTTCTGTGTCTTGCTTGCTTCACAGACTGCTGCTATCTGAGTTATGACTGCCCTGCAACAGAGATTAGACGGCAGGTCAGAGCATGAAGTCTGATTATTATGTGGTCCTCTGGCCAAAGGAAAGCACCATTTGTGCATGTGAACTTCTGAGCAGAATTTTAACACTGCCCTCTAAGATGTGAGATGGTTAGGATTATAAGCCTTATGCTGAAACCCACAAGCAAGGTGGGATGTTAATGTTTTTAAAATAAAAAAAATCTACTTATTTTTACTTTTGCGTCTGTTTGGACTGCATGTATATAAGTCTACATCATATACATCTGATGCCCATGGAGGCAAAAGAGGGCACCAGATCCCATAGAACTGGAAGTATGGATGGAAAGCCGCAATTTGGGTGCTAAGACCTGAATATGAGTCCTCTGCAAGAGCAGCTAGTGCTCTCTAATGTGGAGACATCTCTTCAGCCCGTAAATGACAAGATTTTCTCAGAGAATGGAAAAAGAGTTCTAAAGGCTCACTATAAATGACCTTATATCTTACAAAATCATCCATTGTGGGGGGGTGGGAGAGGATGGAAATAAAAAACAATCTGATAATATGAAAGAGGTCTGTTTGGTTTGGATATGAGGAGTCCCCAGAGGCTCATGTATACAGTGCTTGGTCCTGAACTAGTAGTGCATGTGTGTATGTGCACATGCATGCGAGTGTGTGTGTCTGTGTGTGTGTGTGTGTGTGTGTGTGTGTGTGTGTGTGTGTGTGTGTGTGTGTCTCCATACATTAGGAGGTGAGTGGGAGGCCTAATGGGAGGAAGCAGGTCTTCAGGGGGAACCTTTTGAAGGTTACTCCTGATCCCTAGTTGTTTCCTTCCTCTTAACTTCCTGTCAGCCAAAATTGAGAAACTCCTCTCTCACAGCCTCTGCTGTTGTGGTATTCTACCCAAACACTTGGCCAAGCGACCATCCACAAAGTCCTCCAAAACCATGAACAGGAAGCAATCCTTCCTTATTTCTGTCAGGCATATACAAGAAATATACATATACATATACATATACAAGAAATAATTAGTGCAAGCCTTTAAGAACTGAAAACAAAAGATAGTATTAATAATGATATATCTTAAAAAAATAGGTAAGTTGGAAGATAAAAATAAAGGCTATCCTCTTGAAAGAATATTTAAAAAACTTGAGATGGAAGATACAGAGGAAATAAGAAAATTACAGTGCTATACATCAAATTTGTTCATATATATAACTAATATGACTTCCAAAAAATTGAATGAAGTAGATGGAATTTACCTAGTAAATGATGAACTATATAAAGGAGAAAAAAAATCCAGGAATTAATGAGAAATGTGAATTAACAGATTGAAAGGGACCATCATGTGTCCGGCACAGTTAACAAAAAGTTCATATCATGGACTGCTATTGTAAAGTCTTAGGACTTACAGAGTACTCTCTAGGCCTTTGAGAGGAGGTCAAACTCCACCACATACAAGAACTGGGCATCAGGAGGACCTTCAATGATAATAGCTTAAGGAATGCAAAGCAAGTTTCTTAATGATTCTTAGAGAAAACTTATTGACACTCAGAATATAATATTGATCACCAAAAATTATATTCAGAAAAGAAAGCTGTGAAAAATTGGCCCATTGTCATCCTTCCTGGGAAGCCACTAGAGCAGTGGTTCTCAACTGTGGGTCGAGACCCCTTTGGGGGTTGCATATGAGATATACTGCATACCAGATATCTACATTTCAATTCATGAAAGTAACAAATTTCAGTTATGAAGTAGCAATGAAATAATTTCATGGTTGGGGGTCACCACAACACGTGGAACTGTATTAAAGGGTTGCAGCATTAGAAGGTGGGAACCACTGCACTAGACAATGTATTCTACCAAAGCAAGGGGAGAATTCAAGTAGAGAAAGTATAAGAGCCCCAGGAATTTTGTTTGATTTTATCTTAAATTTTCATGGGGGGTGCTAGAGGAGGAGGGGAGGATATGGAGTGACTGGGAGGTGTGCAGAATTGCAGTACATGATGTGAAATTCTCAAAGATTCCATAAAGAAATTATGCTAAATATTAAAAAAAAAGAGTTACAGCAAACAAGTCGGACACAGGAGATGAGAGAGGAGAGTTCCAGAATGATAGTGATTGAAGTTTCCAGAACAAATGTAGATTTAAGCAAGAGAGCATAGGGTTCAAAGAACTGTTTCTAAAGAAAGAAGGGCAATTATTCACCTGATGACTTGACAGCATCAGGAAGAATTTTTATTGTTCTTTGGAAAATTAAGGATTGAATTCATGATGAGTGCAAAGGAAATTAAGCAAACATGCAAAGAGACAAGGCAGTTGTTATTCCACCCAGGGAAACAGAGCACTGGGCAAGAAAAGGCCTAAGATTATAGTTATCCGACGCTTACTTGCAAATGGCACTTACTGAATTATAAACATGTAGCAATACAACATTATTGTGAGTAAAAACTGTTATTGTACACCATCAGAAGTTAGGAAGAAAGACCCTGTGTGAGTGTGTGTGCATGTGTGTGTGTGAAGAAGCTAAGACCTGTTAAGTAAGATGCTATAAATGTCTATAGTTCACAAATAGCATTGAATCCAGTCAAGCAAATGCCCGAGGGAGTTGCAAGTGGTTGTCTGTAAAGAGTGGCAAGTCAGGAGCAAGGTGGGATGAGGGGAGCCAATACTTGTTTAAATTTGCTTTCTCAAGCTACAGTCTTTTGAAAGACCCCACTTACACTGCTTTGTTAAATATAAAAATGAAATGAGAAAACCATGCTAGCAAAGCAGAAACTGCTAATGGTTTGAAATGAAGACAACAAAATTACAACAGTTCCATGAATGCTAACTAAATAAAAGCACACAGGAACACAGAAATGGTTGTCTTAAAATAAGTAGCATTGAAGGTAGACAGTTAGGAGTCATTCAGAGATGCCATTCTGAAGCCATGGCTGGTTAAGAGCCACTGTGAGCTATAGTGTCTCAATTTACCCTTTGATTTTTGAACGATATCAAAAGAATCATGCTTGCATTTTACTTAATAATTTATAATCTAGGAATTTAAAATATTTGACAAAATATTCTTTGTTTCACTGTCAATTTCTATTAAAGTAGAAAAAAATCTAAAATTCTCTAGCAAATATGTACTAATCTTATAATAGAAGAAAATAATTAAAATGATTAAAATGCATGAAATGTAGCTGTTTTATTCTTTTTATTTTCCTGTATTTTGTTGAGACACTTCATTTTAAATTGAGCCTCTGACATTCGAGGCTCTAAGTTTAGCACTGTTTGTTCACAATAGCTAAGACTTTCCCACTTTCTTTCATTTTACTTCCTACAGTGCTAAAGACTGATTCCAGGGCTTAGTGCATGCTGGGTAAGTGCTCTACCCCTAGACTGCACCCCTCAGCCCAGCCCTTTGATTGTAGAGATTAGAAAAATGTGAGGGTTGATCTTGGTTGTCAACTCAACTAGAACCAGGGTCACTAAAATGCAAGACTTTGGGCATACCTGTGATGGATTTTCTTGACCAGATTATTTGAAACAGGAAGACCCACTGTGAATGTGATGGCATCTTGTGGTGGCAGCACAGATAAAATGGCATGGAAGAAGGGAGTTTCTTGCCTGCTTGTCTTCACTCTTGCTGGCAAGTTCATCTCTCCTGCTGCTGCTGCTGCTGCATCCCTTTGCTGATATCAGAAACAGCTTCTCCTGGCTTACAGTGTAGACTGTGGACAACACCCTCCCCAGGAATCCTCCAGACTGTCAGTTCCCAACTGGGACTGCTGAGCAATTCAGCCTCATGGACGGAGCATCTACCAGGTTCTTAGCCTTTCTATTGTAAGACACCCATTGTTGGAATACCCATGCAAGCCATTCTAATAAACCCTTTTAAATGCGTACATTCACTCCATCCTTTCCGTTAGAGAACCTTCAACTAAGAGAAAAGGAGGCAAAGGAAAGTTGGCAGTCAATGGCTGCTATAGGTGAGGTTGAGCCTAAAACCCTCTGGTTGCTTGCTAGCTGAAAGCAGAACATCACTAAACAACAAACTCGAGGAGAAAGTGTTGCCGTCTGTGTTCAAACAGTTCTGGCTGCAACTTCTGACAGAACTCGGAAGCTTTGGCCACCTCAACCCAGTCTGACAGGAAGCCCAATTCTCTAAAAGTGAAGCAAAAATATACTTTCCCATCTGGACAGCAATTCTCATGAGAGCCTACGAGTTTATTTTGGATCAGGAAGAAAATAAGAAGATGTAAAAATTTTTAGGAGGCTGAGAAACTTCTAAAGCTAGAATTTTCAAATAATTAATCACCATAGAAACTAGTGAGTTAAAAAATACACATGTGTGAGACTAAAGCACTATGTGAGAAACTCCCTAACTCTCTCCATCAACCACCCATGTCCTGTATCCATGTGTCTATGTAGACATTAACCTTAAATATTAAGTTTTTATCACTGGTAAGAGAACCATCCATGCTGTTTTTGAATGTTTAGGCAATGTATGGAAGAAGAGCTGCAGGTCACCTATAATCCAGACCCTCAGTGGCAATAACTGTGGACACAATGAAGATAAAACAACTCAGTCTTTCTCTATCCATACACAGATTAAAAAAAATAATTTGTTCCTAAACCAAAGTCATAGATAGCTAGTTGATTTTTCATTTTGCTTACTATGTCATAGACTTTGCTTAGGTTACTCATTTTCTAAAACATGAGATCAATTTTATCTAAAAGATTTGATGGATGGTTCTTAGTTTTCTGAGCATCATGGCTCACTATACAAAAATAGTCTGGATGGCTTTAAATGAAACAGTTGAGTTAGGAACACTTAAAACTTCAAAAATCATGCATGCTTCAGATCTCTAACCTTGAAAAAAATGCATTCAGTCCCATAGAAACCAATTGTGCACATATAACCAGGCATTACTGAGATGTACATAAATTGATAAATATGATTTGTTCCATATAAACAAGAGAGAAGTGCCTTTTTTTAGAGATTCTATCTCAAACAAACAAACAAACAAACAAAAAACCCTGCACATTTCACACCATACATGTAGAGGTCAGAGAAAAATCTGTGGGAATTGGTTCTCTCCTTCCGCTTTGTGGATCTCTGATATCTAATTTAGGTCAATAGGCACCTTTATCTGCTAAGCTGTCTCACTGGACCCAAACCAAATGCTTTTTCTCATGTTTCTCATAAACATAATCCCGAGAGCAGTACCTTTATTGTCATCCAGTTCATGATCCCCTACAACAGTTGTCTTGTTACATCTCCACCATTAGTAGATGCCCCTCTTTAGGAAGGGACTTTCCTTATATATTCTCTAACCCTAGAGTCATATAATTCCAACCATGCAGCCCCTGTCCATGGTGTGTTCATTCTTCTGGGGTCAAGGGTCAGGCTTCCAAGGAAGTGAGATGAAGCTTAGCATTCCAAGGTCTCTGAAGGTGTCCCTATGGTCAACATCCCCCAAAGGAAGGAGTGGGGTGGGGAAGAGGATTTGCAGAGGGAGAAACTAAGTCATGGCCCTGCCTCAGTGGAATCCCCAGCCACACTCTAGGGAATTTTCAAGGTGTCATGATCCACAGGTGGGATGCCACTAGTTGAGCCAGTGCCTTGCATGCTTACTATTTCCCTTTCATCACTCAGGGAAGATGACCAGAGATGGTGTCCTCCTGTACTCATGGCTCTTTCAGCAGAGGCGATGAGCCACAAGGCTTTTTGGCTGCAGGCCTGGAGTCAGCAGCTCTATTGCAGCTGAACTGTAAGTTCATTATTTCTGAAGGGGATGGTGGGCAAGATGGCACCATGTCTTCCTTCTCTTTCCCTGGATTGAAATCTGGGACACATTTCAATCTTACCTTTCCCCCTGTGAACTAGGGTCTTCCTGCATTTTTTTTTTTTTAAACTCAGCAGTCCCCTCAGTTTGTGGTTGGTCTCCCCCCTCTTTGGGGACAATGGTGAGGCAGGACACCGTAGTGGGGGTGTGTGGTAGAGCAAGGTGCTTGCTTCATAGAGCTGAGAAATGGAGAGAAAGAGCAACAGACCAAGGTCCCAGTGTCCCCTTCAAGGGCATATCCCTAGTAACTAGATTTCATGTCCTAGGCCCCAACTCCTGACGATCCCGTCCATCCCTTCCCAGCAGCCATTCACATTAGCAAATTGAGAGTTTAAGCATGGCATTTAAAGGACACATTGAGCCTCAGCTCTCAGTCTAGTTCTTGTTAGTTCCTTCCAGCATCCCTAATCCCAGATCCTCCAACCAGGCCATAGGTAATTCCTTCCTTTGTCTCCATTCCACAGCTTTCTGATTCCTCTAGCCTCCCTTAGCTCTGACACACACAAGGGATGGTGGTTGGAAGCTCTCTGTTATAGGCAGGTCAGGATAAATCACCTTGGCCTGTGCCCATTTCATCTCCTTTTATTTCTCCATTGGGTTTATTGAAAGCCATCTTGTGCTATCACTGGGTGTTATCTTGTCCAGTTTCCCGGCTGCTGACAAGAGCAGCCTTCGCTGTGCAACTCTCTGAATCCATCCATCATCCCATTTTTCTGGAGGAGACAAATCTGCAATTTTCAGAAGCGGAGAGATACCACGTGTGTCCACTACATGATCTCCAAATTGCTGGGTCCATGGGGTCCTTCGCTGACTCTTTTCTGTGTCTGAATTAGGAAGTAAGGAAGCACATAGCTCATGTCTCCAGTGATTCTAACTCAGTCATAAATGATGGTTTCTTGACAAAAGCTGTTTGATTTTAGAATCGATGAAAAAGGATTTCTGCTTTTCAACATTTGCAAATAGTCCCCTCTCCATGATAAAAGCCATTGGCCTTTCCTTGTAGCTTCTCACGGATGAGCAAAACCACCCACTCTTCTACATTACACTTTGGTGTTACAGCCCAGAAAACTTTGCAACTAAACAAAGCCAACAACTCAGTGATTTACAACTGGGTGGGAAAGGCAGAGGTCCCCAGCAGCAGATGAGCATGATCAGGGAAGATGGGAACAAACAGTAAGTCACAGGGTATGCACTTGCTGGGGGGGATGAACAAAAATGAACACACAGCAGCCAAAGGACACAGGGTCCAGGTATCTGTGCTCACAGGACCCTGCCAAGGCACATGGCTTCCATGTGCTCTTGTCTTCACTGTTCACTGTTCAAAGGATGGCTTTCCATCCCTGTCACCAAGCTCAGAGGAAAAGCTTCTCTGTGACACCCTGGTTTGGAGACCCTGCCAGAGGAAACGAAATGCAAATGTGATGGACACTCGTGGTCTGAGCTCTGCAGAGCACCAGAGCAATTAGAATTTCTCCACCTCTTCCTCAATCCAGTTGTAAAAACACCTTTCTCTGAAGGCTTTCTTTTTTTTTTATTTAGATAAATCATACTTTTTATTAAATCATTTTTTATTTGAATTAGAAACAAGATTGATTTACATGACAATCCCAGTTCCCTGCTCTCAATTTGCTCAGGGGATCTTGACCCTTTCCCCTTCTCCAGGGGACCATGCATGTCTCTCTTAGGGTCCTCCTTGTTTACTAGCTTTGAAGGCTTTCTTTTAAGACTTAGATCTCCAATCTATTTCAAATTTATTTTAATAACTTCAAATAAATTCTTAATTTCCAATTAAGAATTTACATTAGAAATTCTCATTAAAATTTATAGTTTTGATATGTTAAGATATAGGAGATGGTTGGTCACTTTACTTCAATACATTTTCATCATGGGAATCTGGATGTCTATGAAATTAGACTATTTTTATCTGTGCTTCATTGGAAGTGATTCACAAATACAAGAAGACTCTAGCTGGAGGTTGGGATGGCTGGGGACCAACTGGTGTTACTGGGTGGGTGGCTGAGAGAGCCCAGATCATTGAGGTATGCTGCCCAGAGCACTGCATGGAGACTATGTGGGGGAGAGAAGACGGTGTTAGGGAATCTCAGATTAATTCTTTTGCAAGAGTAAACATGATGACTAGCTCATCATCCTGACTCATCCCACATTGCATGTATGCATCATAACATTCTACCACACACCACACAAATATGTGATCTAGCTGCTTAAAAATGACAATGTGTTTTTCCCAAGCATAAGTCCCGGTCTGGGTCAGGGGGTGAAGAACTCCATGGAACTTCCTTTCTCCTTCATGGCAAACTTCCTGCTGGAATGATGTCAAAGTCTTGGATGGGGGGAGGGATATTTGGGTGAGGCATTCGAACAAATTTATTTCCAAAATGCTGCAGCCTATTATCTCAAAACTCACCTCCTAAGGTAATGGGCCATTAAAAGACAAAAGGTGTATCAAAGAGTAGACTTGATAAGTGTGAGCCATTCATTCAGCAAGTGGAAATGGCATCAAATGAAAAGGTGAATTCAGTAATGAGGTGACATCAACTTAGAATCCTTGTCTTTCCTTCACTTCTATTGTACTGACAAGGAGACACATGTCTATGAGCTCTCTTTTACTTGAAATTCCCACTCCAAGAACTTATACATTATTTATTTTTATTTGGGTTTGTTGTCTTCTGGAATTTTATCTTGACATGCTTGCCAGTGATCTGTTAATTTTTTATTTTATTTTAAAGATGTTCAGAGTCTCATTTACCCCAGAGACACAAGCTAACTCTAAATCCTAAGCTGGTTTTAAAATCTCAAATCTTATTCTTTCTTCCAGCCCAGTCTTGCTTTTCCCACCTCAGCATTATGTCTGTGCGATTTGTGAATTGTAAACAACAATCATTTTTTAATGTTCTTAGGAAAACGCTTTGGCTGCATTTCAAGTCTTTTATGTATTCTTCTCATGATGTTATCTGTAATTAAGCTTCGGGTAATTAACATTTCCCTCAAAATCAGTATCTCTATATCTTTCCTCCTTGTTTGTTATAGAACATTAAATTAAATTCAGCACAGGCTTCCACTGTGTCCTTGTCCTGATCATGAAGGTCAACTGAGTTCTCCCCCCCATATAAATAATAAAATGATTATGGGCCAGAGAAGAACATTTAATTTAGTAAACCCAGAGTCTAGCTAGTAAAGAAACAGTTTCCCTCTCCCCTTTCCTCACCAGTCTTTCTTAGAAGCCTTCTTGGCTATGCCCTGGACACAGGCAGCAACCTGGACTAAATGCAAAGAGCTGGTTCAACCACACTCTTCCGGCAGCTAGACACTTGCAGGAGCAGTTTGGCTTCTGAGCTGCTGTTTGAGTTGGAGAAGAGGCATTTTGCTGTTCAGGGGCAGTGATAATATTCTGGGAAATAGCTCACACAAACCATTTGCCTCTATTTTGTTATAACAGCTATTAGGAAAACAGGAGCCATGCTTTAAATCTAGATAGCAAACATCACTGCAGGAATTTCAACTCTCCCAATTCATTTTTCCCTTTCCTGGCATCTGGGGGTGTGCAGCTGTGTGAGACTGGGCGAGACCTATATATATCACATGGGAGAAGAAGAGAAACCCAAAGCCCTTGACGTTGGAGCTCGAGGACAAGCCTTTTGTAGATTTTTCTTGAAGAATGATGGACCATTAGGAACAGCAAAGAACACACCATGCTGGGAAACATGGCTCTTGTTTAACTTCTGCTTAAAAGTCACCAAGAGAAGCCATCGCCACATTTAACAGTGTGACCCTGGAGACCAGGGCTGGCTGTGCTGCTGGACATGGGTGATCAAACTCAGCATTTGATACAGCAAATCATTTTTTCTTTTAATCAAAAGGAAGTCCATTACGAAAATTCAACACACATCTTCAAAAAGGAAATGAGTCTCTTTCAAAGAGCATTAGGATATAATTATTAAAAGGTAACAAATAAGCTTAGCAGAATAGGAAATGAATTAGAGCCCGTCTAATCACACAAGGAAAATAATGACTCAAATTTACCCAGGAAGAAGCTTAGAGCCTTGTGGTACTGGGGGAGCAGGCACTAAGTGCCTTATTAGTTTTATAAATAGTCAACGATGCCAAATCAATCTTGCAAAGAGGGTCAAGACCATGTCCCACTTCTTTGGACAAAGATAAACAGGGAGTCAGCTGTAGAGATTGCTATTTCATGAGAAACTGCAAAGCCAGCAACCTGCTTATACCCATGCTCCTTAGAGGCTCAGATCACCTATATATAACCTGGAAAGCAGTGCAAACTTTTATGGTGAGCAAGTGATCTGTATAATATATATGTAGTCCATCTACATCCATATCTATAGTTTTATATCTACCTGTCTGTCTGTCTGTCTGTCTGTCTGTCTGTCTGTCTATCTATCTATGTATCATCCATGTATGTATGTATGTATGTATGTATGTATGTATGTATGTATGTATGTATGCATGTATGAATGTATCTTGAATGTTGTGCGCTCCTAAAATTTTCATGTTGAGACCTAATCCTCCAGGTGATGATATTTGGATGTGGGACCTTTGAGAGAACACAAGGATGCATCCCTCACAATTGGATTAGCATCCCAAGAGTCCCCTAAAGGGCTTCATTGTGTCTTCCATAGTGTGAGGTTAAAAGGAGAAGACTGCTGTCTACAAAGCAGGGAGTGTTCTCAAGTCACTGGACTTGTCTGCCCTAGTACTGGATTTCCTAGCATCTATTCCTGGGACAAATAAACATCTGTAAGCCTGTGTCCACTGTCATCTGCAAGCCATGTAGTGTCTGCAATAGTCTCCCAAGCAGACTAAGAGATGGAGCTCTCCCTTGAGCAAGAGTGTCCTCATATGGTTGACCAGTTGTGCCCATGTTGGTCAGCAAAGTACCCTATTCTGAGATGGCAAAAGCTCTTTGGTCAAAGACTAATATTTGGAGAAGGAGAAGATCCAGAAGGACAGTGTCTTGGCAGGTACAGTGGCTCCTATGAGCAGCAGATGTCTGTCACTTGGACTTAACAAACCCCAAGTCACACCTAATATGTTTGTCAATCACCACAGCTATGATGATTTTCACACTGTTGCTTTCACATGATATTATGGGGCTTTACAAAAAATATTTTATTTTAAAAAATTCCTGGGCTGTGGTCAGGGGTTAAGAGCATTGGCCAATCTTCCAGAGGACCTGGGTTTAATTCCCAGTACCCATATGACAGTTCACAGCTGTCTATAATTCCAGTTCCAGGGACCTGGCACATTTACACAGATGTACATGCAGGCAAAACACCAATACACATAAAAACAAATATATCTTAAAAGAATTCCTTTGCCTTTGGGCTGGAGAGATGGCTCAGTGTCTAAGGCTGCCTACTACTCTTGCAGAAGACCAGTTCAGTCTCCAACATCCATAGTGGGAGTCTCACAATTAGATGCAGTCTCAGGTCCAGGGACTCTGATGCCCTCTTCTGGCCTCCATGAGTACTGGCACACATGTGTACACACAGGCACACATATGCCAATACACAAGTAAATATAAAATCGATATTTAAAGTTATGCTGGAACTCCCATCCTTAGCTGGGATGGAACATCCCATCCTTAACATCTTGGCAATTGTTAGCTGTGGGGAGAGGAAGAATCAGTTTTCTCTAAGCCTCCAGGAAGTCAACTAAGGTCCAGAATACTTGGACAGCACACGTTGGTGTTGGTGGGTTTAAGAACAAAGGGCACGAAGTTGGGTGCATGGTGAATGACGGTGTGTGCGGATATTGGAAGGGTCAGGGAAGGGAGTGAATATAATCAAAACACATTGCAGGAACTCCTCAAAGAATTAGTAAAATTATTTTAAAATTCCTCACAAAAGTTTATGAAATTTATCTTAGGGGCTCATTTTAGCTTGAAATCCAGAGGCTCCCATTACATGAAACCTTCTTCTGACTATACATTCCATACTCAAGTGAAACAGCAGGAACACAGCACAGGTTTGAGCACCAGATATTTTTATTTTTTCTTTCTCAAAAGTCTTTCCACTTCTGAAATGTCTTCCCAAGGGACCTGAGTATGTACACACACACACACACACACACACACACACACACACACACACAGAGAGAGAGAGAGAGAGAGAGAGAGAGAGAGAGAGAGAGAGACAGAGACAGAGAGAGACAGAGACAGAGACAGAGAGACAGAGAGAGACAGAGACAGAGAGACAGAGAGAGACAGAGACAGAGAGACAGAGACAGAGACAGAGAGAGAGAGTTATGTTTTATGGTGAAGATAACCAGGTTTACCAAATGACCAGGACTGGAGGCAGGGCTAGTGGGAAGTCTGCAGACCATTGGTGATATGCATCTGGAGGAGACTGTGAGCCCCTGGCGTGTCCTCATTCTCCCCTGCTTCTAAGCTGTGAGTGAAGCTGTCAGTTTCACTGCATACTCACCAGCTTCACCATCTGAGTGTAATCACTGGCCTAAAGGCAACAGGTTCTCCCAATCATGGGCTGTCATCTCTAAAACTTGACTCAAACCGTGTCTCCAATTATGGATTCATTTATTATGATTATTTTATTTCGTTTTAGGTCGGGTCTCACTCTGTAGCCCCTGCTGGCCCTATGCAGGCCAGGCTGGCCTTAAACTCACAGAGGCTCTCTTGCTTCTGCCTTCCTTAAGTGCTGTGATTTAAGGTGTGTGCCACCATGCCTGGCCATGGGTATAGTTTACTTATGCAAAGCTGAAAACAATGTCCACTCTGCATCACTTCATTATAGCAACACAAATGGACTGAATGGCCATTCTTCCTATGAAACAGTATGGGTTTGAGGCTGAGATTATTTGCTTGTTGGGCAGTGCTGGGCTGCACAGACCCATGTTTTCTCTTACTTGCAGGGGAGGCTATGCTCTTGTGTCTGGATGGCAATCACCTTTGGGGGGGGGTTCAGAATGCAACACTCATGCACAACACATAGACTTGTGCGGTAAGATAATGAAAGTAAAGGTGACTGCATGCATTGCTCAGTGGAAGAACATCTTCCTAACATGAACTAGTTCAGTGTGCCACCACATCCCAGAATAGGAAAGAAGAGAGAAGAGGGTATGCTTCTAAGACTAACAAGTTCGACATTTAAATTTCTAAGACAGGGAACACCGGATTTATGCGACTCAAATCAAATGCCAAGAAACTAATGAACTTTGCTCCCGGGGACACATGCTCGAGTCCCTAGGTAATGAAGTCAAAAGGAAATAGTAAGTAGAAATGAAAAGACCTGGGTGAGGTTCTGGGAGTTCTTCATAGTTATATGATGTGGCCCTGTGCTCTAGACGGGATGTGCAAAGGCAGAGTGTTCTAAGATGATGATTGGGTTTGCTATGGATGTGGGATTGACAGCTTTTGGATCAGTGGGGAAGAAGGCCATACAGTCAGGAAGACACTACTGCTTGTCAGATATAGACTGAGGTGGCTTCTCAGATCTGGGCTCAGTTCTTACACACCTTCAGGGACAAGGAGGCTTAGCAGAAACAGAGAACAAGAAAACAGAGGACAAGCTATCTGCTAGCAGCAGTGTCTATGTCTGTGGGCACATGGGAATTCTGGATATTGCACACATGTGTGTGTGTGTGTGTGTGTGTGTGTGTGTGTGTGTGTGTACACGAGTGTGCACATAAGTGTATCTACGTGTAAACTCAGGAGATCTGTAGACCTACAGGAGGTGCCACTTCCAGCAGATCCAAAGCCTGAGGCACAACCCTTGCTAACTAAATTGTGGTGTAGTTTTTTTACTCTTTCGGAAACTAGAGGGTGGCTGCTGTGGCCAGACCAGTTTTTACTGAAATACTAAATGGTTAGACTGAGCAATTAATGCTTCTAATTAAATGGTTGAGTAACATGCTAAAAATGCTCACTAAAATGCCATAAATTTGACAACAGAAGTATTTTAAAACTAATAGTCATATAACTACTGGATATTATTTAAAAGGGTCTAGGTGTGCGTGTGTGTGAGTGTGTGTGAGTGTGTGTGTGTGAGTATTGTGTATCTTTATGTGTATGTGTGTGTGAGTGTGTGTGTGTGTGTGTGTGTGTGTGTATTTGATTGGGGGGTTAGGGTATATCTGGAAGGAGTTAGGGGAAAGAATTACCAAAACACATTATAGGAAATTCTCAAAGAATTAATGGTAGTAAGAAAATGCCTTTCTCAAATAAAATGGATAAAACATGGTTATTTACATATGCATGTATACCCATTTGCATACCCTTCCATAAATATATGTAGTATGATTTATATTGATTAAATGTTGTAGTTTTCTATTATTAAGGGTTTCTATGGGAAACCTGTAACAGTGGATTTTGACATCATAGGGATGGGGTGAGGATGTTAGAATTGTCTTCAGAACAAAGCCTCATTGGCGATGGATGAGCTGTGTGAGATCTGCTTGTGAAGGAGGTTATAAGAAAGCAGCACATTAAGTACATTAAAGGGAGACAGAAAATATTTTACCTTTGTTAATAGTCTAAATATTCACAGGGTATTTATCACTATGAAATGCATGACTTTAAGTCTCTAATTAAATTGCTATTTCCAGGCCTTGAGCTACAATGAAAATTCTATAAAGGAGGCTATAAACCAGTTATCAATCTATTTTAATCACAGTTTAAATTAACATGAGAAAATAGCATTCAAAGAGAGGGCAGGCTTAAAATTCCAAACTGGATGGCAACTGATGCCTAGACAAGGACTGTTTCTCTTGCTTCTTTGTATGCACTCTGGGCATTGGATACAGTTCTGCAGAGGGAGTATTCCATCAATCCTGCAGACTGCCTTCTGTGAGTCTCTTAAAAAATAATAAAAAATGGCATTTAACTCAAGTTCCAGGTTAGAACATTCTACAAGCTTCCCTGGCCAGTAATAACACACTCATCAAATAATGATGGACACACTCACAAACATGGCGTAAAGTGATCAGCTCTGCCAAATTTGCACAGAGGAAATCTGGCTTGTTGTCTAAAACCAAATGTGGGCACTGTCACTCAGCTTGAGTTTAAGCATAGGCAAGAAGATGAATGACAAGAGACACCAATTGCAGGTTAGATTAGAGAATGCTACAGCCCAATAGGAACAACTACTCTAATATGCAGCAGACACCTTTCATTCCAGGTTTTACCTTCTGGGGTTTCAGTCAATAGCAAACATAGTCTCAGTAGAGAATTCCAGAAGTAAATTGGGAACAAATTTTTAAATTTCTTAATATTTTGAATAGCAGTATGAAACCTCACACTGTTTTACCTGGATGGTGAACCATCTCACTGTCCAGTGTATCCATGCTTTATAACATACCCTTCTGTTAATCATTTCGGTCCTCCTGGTTTTCTGAAAGGCTGTCATGGCATTACAGTGCTTTTGGTCAAGTAACTATCATTTTATTGACTAATGACTGGACAGTGCACATGTAGTATGAGGTGAAAATTTCATTTTCAACTTGACTGGGTTTGGAATCACTTAAGGAGATAAACTTATTGACATGACTATGAGGATGTTTCCAGAGAGGTTTAATGGAAGAAGGAAAATCAACCCAAATGTGGACTGTACCATTCCATAGAGTGGGGTTCTAGACTGAATAGAAAAGGAGAAAAAAGAGAGAAGAAAAAGAGAAGGCCATCTGAGAGCCAGCATTAACCTTTCTCTGCTTCCTGACTGTGGACACACTGAGCTTAGCTGTCTCGAGCTCCTGCCACCACCACTAGAGGCACTGTGACCATCATGACTGTAGACACACTGAGGTTAGCTGTCTTGTTTTCCTGTCACCATAACCAGAGCCACTATGACCATCATGTCTTCCTCACTATGACAGAATGATTGGGAGTGACAGGGAAATCATTCTCCCCTTAAGTTGCTTCATATTTGGGTATTTTCTTAGCAATGACTAAAGCAACTAATTCCAGTAGTGGCTATGGTGATTAAGATGTGTCAGAGGGAAGATAAACAGTACTTCAAGTGAGGAGGCAAATATATATATATAATACACATACACAGATAAGATTCTAGATAGAGAACATTCATACAATGCTTTGCAGTATGATTTTCTATTCTTTTATTACAGTTATTTTCACTGTATTTAATTTATGAAGTATGCTATATTATAGGTCTGTTTACAGAGAAAAAACTAATTGTTAATTTGTACAGTTATAGGCTTCCAGTCCATCTTCCTCATGGGTGAGGGGATTCCTTTTCCAGGGTGCCTATACAGCTGGAAATCACTGGCTCAGACTGCTTGTGAAAGACACCCAAACATGGACTTTTAAATAGGGTGTTGGAAACACTTACTAAACAATTATTTTTAAGTATCTGGTGTGCTATACTTATTGATTTAATTATTGAGGCTCAAATGTTGAGCAGAAGTGAGCCTGTGATCTTTAGGAGATTAAAAAGGCCTGAGGAAAAGGAGAACTGCATACTTAGAAGAGAATTACATATAAATTAAGGTGCAGTTATCATAGTCATGAATATATACTTAGCTCTGGACAACACACACACACACAACTTTAGCCTGGTTGTACTTGAAAGTACCAGATTGCACTCTGACACAAGGAAACTGGAAGCCCCATTCTCTTGTTATTTTAAGTTATTTTTTTAAAAAACACTGATTTATCTAGCTCTATGTGACTCTTCAGCACATCTGTCTTTAGGGGTTGAGACTAGGGTTTCATGCATTTTCAGCAAGTGCTCTACCACAGGATGGACCCGGCCCTCTGCTTGATTTTTTTTTTTTTTTTAAATTTTGAGACAAGCTATCACTAAGTTGCTTCTCTAGTCTCAGATTCATTCTGTAATCCAGGCTGGCCTTGAATTCATGCTGTAACTCAGGGAAGGCTTAGAAATATTCTATAGCTCAGGCTAGATGTGACCTCACCACTGTAGCCCAGGCTAGCTAGCTTTGAACTTGTGGTACTTCTGCCTCAGTCTCATGAATATCACAATTTACAGCCACCTTGATCTGGTAATTTCTTTTTGAGTCTCATTTTTGCTTTTCTTTTCTCACTTAAGGTGTCAGAAATTTTGGCTTTGGGTGTCAGAGATTTTGGCTTGGACATAGAGGTCTTACCTACTTAGAATTCAACAACTCTGCATATTTCTGGTTTTCTTTAGGGAATTTTCAAATATGCACAAAATTGGAAGAATCATTATGCAATGAACAATTCATTAAGCAGTGAATTTCCATTTAGTCATCCCTCAGCTTCAGCAACGGTTGACATTTTCCGTGTCTTGCATCATTTACTCCCAGCTCCTTTGCATAGAGTGGATGCTATTTTCATTCTTGGGCTGTTTCAGTTTCTAATTCTTACTGACAAATACAATGGACTTTCCAGTCACAAGGGTGGTGCTTGGCAAACAGCTGATCTCAAAAATATTTCTTAAAAGAGCTACTACCTTCAAAGACATCTCCTGCCTTTGCATCAGGAGGGCATCTCAAGCTGTCTAGGGTTGGCAAAAAGTGAAGCATGCTATATTTGGTGCTTGAAAGTGAGCCTAAGTGGACCATGTCTCAGTTCCCACCCAAAGCCCTGGATAAGGAGTTATGCAAACAGGAGGTAGCGGACAGCTGCAGAACCAAAGCTCAAGTTCATCTTCCCCAATTCCCTGGAAACATTAATTAAAGCAAATATTATTATAAAATCTACAGTTACTTTGCAAGGTTACAAGGAGGGTCATTTTTCTGGAAGTATATTTATTCAAGCATGTTTGACTCTTTGGCTGGATGTCATTGTGTCCCACATACACAGGGTATATCCTATATGCATACAGCATCAGATGAACTAGGTCACGAACCAGAAGCAAAGCAGTACAAATCTACAAGGATGCATGAAACAGACATGCTTTAGCGAGCTGCTGCAGGAACTATCATTAGCTTCCTGAGTCTGTGTTTGACTTAAATCTACTCAAATATTGCCCATGGAGACGGACAAAGTCTCATCTATGCTTAACACAGAACCAGAAAAAGCACTTGATGCCATGGTAAATGCAGGGAAATGGTGTCATCCCAGGATGCCGACCCAGGAAGCCCAAGCCTACTTTGGTTTGATGTCAGTATCATAAATCATCATCAATTTATAATCTGAAATGTCACATTTATCTGTCAATCAAAATTACACCAAAATCCCATTTATATTGATGGCATTGATGGTGTTCAGGTGACATGGTACAGTCAGAGGAAAAGTGATCTGAGAATCAGAAAAATCTAAACATGACCTGGAGTAGGTCTCTTAACCTGTCTGAGTATTAGTTTTCTGACTTCAACAATGGGAACCCGTGACCGAGTCAGGTCTTTAGTAGTTTGGAGCAACAGAAACTGGTACCACAAGAAGACTTATTTATTCTTCAATGTGTAATCTAGATGAAGGGTTCCAGCTGCTCAGTGACCTTCCTTCCCCCTGGCTTCTGAGCTTCTCTATGGAGAATAAGGGTTAGAGTTCCCTAAGATTTGCCAACTTCCAAGTCTAGTGGTCAAATAATGACTAAATGAACATAAAGTTGATTGTTTATAGAACCATGAAGACTTTTAAACTTTTTGGTGTATGAACATTTCTCTCTCTCTCTCTTTCTCTCTCTCTCTCTCTCTCTCTCTCTCTCTCTCTCTCTCTCTCCTGGCTTTCTGTATCTCTGTCTTTCTGTGTGTGTGCATGTTTTTGGGTGTATGGACGCACATGTGAAATTAGAACCTTGTTTGGGACATGGCATCTTTTCGGCTGTGTAGGGCTGACAGGTCTGAGAGTGTCTAAAGATTCTCCTCCCTCTGCTGACTCTCCCTGGAGGGGTGTGTGGGACTCCATGCACTTTCTCTTTTGCCTTGGGCTTTTACATGGGTCTGGGGATCTGAACTCAGGTCATTGGCTTGAATGGCAAGTGTTTTGCTCCTTGAGCATCTATCTCCTCAGCCCTTTATATCTTAGAAATGATCTATCCAGGTCTGAGGATGTGGCTCAAGGGAGGAGTGCTTGCTCAACATCATGAGGCTCTAGGCTCAGCCCCAAGTACTTAAAAATAGTCCATTCAAAAAAGAATTGACACTGGGCGTTGGTGGCACATGCCTTTAATCCCAGCACTCAGGAGGCAGAGGCAGGCTGATCTCTGTGAATTCGAGGCCAACCTGGTCTCCAGAGCGAGTGCCAGGATAGGCTCCAAAGCTACACAGAGAAACCCTGTCTCGAAAAACCAAAAAAAAAAAAAAAATTGACATATTTATTCCCAGCACTGGGGAGGCAGAGGCAGGAGGATCTCTGTGAGTTCGAGATTTACAGAGTGAATCTGTAAATACAGGGCAGACTCCAAAGCTACAGTGAAACCCTATCTCAAAAAAGAAAAAAGCAGAGAGAGAGAGAGAGAGAGAGAGAGAGAGAGAGAGAGAGAGACAGGGAAAGAGAGAGAATTGAGCCTATGAACTTGACAAGGACTGGGGGGGGGAAGGGATGGGAAGAATAGGAGGGAGGAAAAAGAATGGGAAATGATGTAAATACAATACTCAAATACAAATTTCTCAAAATACATTTTTTTAAAAGGAAAAAATGCCATAGAGTAAGACTAAATAAATAAAAAGAAATACTGTGGCCCTCCTGTTATACAATAAATGTACAAAATTCCTTGTTAAAAAGGAAAATACTATAATGCAAATCAAAAGCAAAATTAACATATTAATTAGAACTTTTACTCTGCCTCATCTTAAGGTAACATTTTCTTTGAAATCACATTCATGCTTCTTCCCACTTGCTAATCAACTATATTTGAATGGTGAATGCTTTCTGAAGTTACAGTTTAACCTACTGCTTGTTATAATGCTTTTCTTGGGCACTAGCAGTAGTCACGGGATTTTAGAGATAAAATGTGTGGATTGTGTCTTCCATCAGGGCTTCATCTGAGCACACACACACACACAGAGGAAAATACACACAATGGCGAAGATACACACCGTTCTTCATTTGAAGGAGCCTATGCATTGTGGGCTAATCCATGCCCTCCCCATTTTCCAAGTTCAGGTGTTGAAGCCCTCACTCCCAGTATCTCAGGATGTGATTATACTGGGGTGGACAGGGTGGAGGTAGTGAAGCCATTCAGTTGGGCAGTAATCCAATCCCAGTGGTTCCCTTGTAAGACAGGGAAAGTTAGACAGAAGAGGACAAGGTAGGGGTGCCCAACAGACCATGAGGACACAGCAAGGACAAGGACACCTGCAAGCCAAGGGAGAAGAAGAACTCAAAGCTGTGGGTCCTTGGATCTTGGTCTTTCATGTTCCAGAGTGGTGATAAAATAGATTTCTGCTGTTTAAGCCACTCAGGGTGTCATGCAGTCACACATTGCAGCTCTAGAAGCAGGGCTATGTGCAAATGCACAGGTAGAAGACACCGCAGAAATGACATCTGTCTTCCCCCCACCTCCCAAGATCAATTCTTAGTGTCTTCATTTGGAAACTTCTCAACATGTTACTGGTAAACACCAAAAAATTTGCTATCTTACCAATTTGTATTGGAACTTATAATATTGTTATTAAGTAAAAAAAAATATGTTTTCATCACACAGCAACATGCAGAAGTTGAGCATGGAAAGTATTCCATTTGTTTTTAATTGTATCAAGAGATAGAGGCCTGTGAATCCAATCTGTTAAAATAAATTCAGACTTCACTCTAAATTCGGCAAGCTTGTACAATGGTGATGAACTTGGCTGATACATCGAAAGAACGGGAGATCTAAAGTAAATTCTGTAATCAGTCACCTTGTCCTTCTAGGTTAGTCTAGGCTGGATTGTTCCTACATTCAAGATAACGCTTGAAAAAATTATCATGACAAAGAATTTGGAACCTTTTTTTAAAAAATAATATGTGGTGATAGTAATAAATAAATGATTCCTCCGGAATTGATGATACTAACTCTTCACGTGACTCATTCATTAAGTCCTCGGGCGGGATGCTCAAAGCTATTATAATTCAGTACCCAGTCACTTAGTATGAAATACACGCCTCTTGCAGCACCACAGCCATTTTAAAATTGATAGCACCATCAGGTCTACAAGGTCTTGAGAAGAATTTCATTTTCTCACTAGTCTAAAGTGATTGTGCCATGTTCCCTGACCTTCAAAAGCTTTTTGTCATTTTTCTGTCATGTGGCTGGGAGGTTCTTTCCTCCATCCATTTCATTTAAATATGTGCTGTGTGAGTAAATCCAATAAACTAAGTAGCCATTTAGTTAAAGCCCTGGTGGGGTCAAAGCCCCAGGGAACATTTCAAGGCACTGATGTTCCTTCTTCAACTCTTATTTCCTACGCCATTGATCATCTATCCGCTCTCACCTTGCGCTCTTTAGTACCCCGTGTTGAAAGAAATGCTAGGCCCAATAGCCAGAAGCTGAATGGTCAAGTAGAAGGCCACTCCCTCACTCTTAATAATCTAAAAGTGTCCCAAGCACAGACAGATAAGGGAACTCAGAGGTGAGGGTGGACATTCTTCTTTAGGGAATTCCTTCCCCAGGGCACTGCTTTGTTCCTAATGGATCCTCACCTCTGCTTTCTGATGATAAATCACCTGACCAAAGGTGCTGTGGGTCTGTGGCACCATTTTTCTTACTATCAGTTCTTTTCTGACTGGAAAGGGCACCAAGGTTGAGGTTATGGAAGGCCAAGTAAAACCCAAGCTCTTGTGCATGGTAGTGGTGTATTATGGGATACAAATGGAAGAAAGGAAGAGGAAAGTGCCATTTTTTAAACATGTCAACTCAAAGTGTAGCATGGTGTTTTCATGCTTTGTAGGCGTTATGTATATATGAGCAGTTTTAATTTGAAAATAGGGTGCTAGAGTGAAATAAATTCAGAAAGCAGTGGGTTTGGGTTAAACCAAGTCATAAAAAGATTTACTATTATTATTGTTTGTGTCTGTATGCGTGTGTGTGTGTGTGTGTGTGTGTGTGTGTGTGTGCGTGTGTGTGTGTGTATCTGTGTGTGTGTGTGTTTGCGTGTGTGAGTGCATCAGTTGCTGTATACCTGGAGCTCACTGATTTAGCTAGACTGGCTGACCAGGGAACCCTGGGGTCTTCTTTCTCCCTCCCCATACTGGTTTACAGGTGTGCATTGTTACATCAGACCTTTTGAGTGGGTGCCAGAGACTCTGAACTCAGGTTCCCATGCAAGCATGCTATCCACTGAGCCATCTCCCTAGGCATCAAGGGAGGCTTCTTAAGCTCGACACAGAAGTTATGTGTGATGGTCATAGTGTTCAGTCCTTCTGAAACTTGTTCATAGCCAGAACTTGTTTTGTTGGCCAGGTAATTGAGAAAAGTGCTAATAGCCTTTGAGTCACCGAAGTCATTAGCTGTTGATTGCTTTAAACTGATTGGAGAAGATGCCTCTGATCCTCCCACACATGCTGGTGGGCTGAACTAGCAACACAGCTCTAGGAGAGAAAGGCCAGCCAGTCTGTGTATTAGTAGCTCCACAAAAGCCGTGTGCACATGGCACACACACACTTCACCGCTGACTGCAACTCTACATTTTTCTACATTAAAGAATTATCTTTTGGACCACATACATTTACGATACTTTTATCTTAGGGAAAGATCACATAAGGAAAGCACGAAGATGGCAGGGAACTATAATAGCACAAAAGGGGAGGGGAGATAAGGTAAAATTTGAAGATGACAAAGATAGAAGGAGGCTCTTTTTTCACTCAGCCAATGGTGGAAACTGACAGAAGAAAATGCAATCAGAGGCACTCTAGAAGAATGGGTGCCTGGATGGGCCAAGCTGTAAATTCAACAACAGAAATGGTTCAACGAGTGTATTAATTGACCTGGTGTTATTGCTAAATAGTTAAAACACTGCTGCAACACATAAAACCTTAGGTTTTAGTACCAACTGAGAAATATATAGACGAACACAGAAATACTTAATATTTATCCAAAACTATAAAAAATAAATATAGTAGGCTGTGAACAGCAATTATGTTCCGTGATGTAATTGTTGGTATGTTTCCCTGTTTCAAAACTTACATTGTTTGAAGTTTATGTATGTTTAGTGATCTGTCTACACTTTTTTCTTTTTGCAGATTTTTTTATTTGAATTAGAAATAAGATTGTTTTACATGACAATCCCAGTTCCCTTCTCCCTCCCGTCCTCCGCTACCACCCTCCCCAACTAAAACCCTACCTATCACACATCCTTTCTGCTCCCCCTGGATGGTGAGGCCTTCCATAGGGTGTCATCAGAGTCTATTGTATCCTTTGGGATAGGGCCTAGGTCCACCCCTGTGTGTGTCTTGGCTCAGGGAGTATTCCTCTATGTGGAATGGACTCCCAAAGTCCACACGTATGCTAGGGATAAGTACTGAACTACTATAGGAGGTCCTGTAGATTCCCGAGGTTTCCTCAATGAAATCCATGTTCCTGGTATCCCAGTTATCAGTCTGGGGAGCAAGAGTTCCCCGATGTTCAGGTCAGCTGTTTCTGTGGGTTTCACTAGCCTGGTCTGGACCCCTTTGCTCTTCACTCATCCTTCTCTGGATTCCAGTTCAGTTTAGTGAATAGTTGTGGGTGTCTGCTTCTACTTCTACCAGCTGCTGGATGAGGGCTATCGGGTGGCATATAAGTCATCAATCTCATTATTAGGGGAGGGCATTTAAGGTAGCCTCTCCTCTGTTTCTTAGATTGTTAGCTAGTGTCATCTTTGTAGCTCTCCAGACATTTCTCTAGTGCCTGATTTCTCTTTCAACCTAAAATGTCTCCCTCTGTTACAGTATCTCCATTCTTGTTATCTTCTATTCTTCCCCTGACTCAACCTTTCTGCTCCCTCATGTCCTTTGCATCCCTCCTCTTCTCCCTTTCTCATTCTCCTAGCTCCCTCCCCCCTCTTCCCGTGCTCCCCATTTGCTCAGGGTATCTTGACCCTTTCCCCTTCTCCAGGGGACCATGTATGTTTCTCTTAGGGTCCTCCTTGTTTACTAGCTTCTCTGGCAGTGTGGATTGTAGGCTGGTAATCCTTTACTCTATGTCTAAAATCTGCGTATGAGTGAGTACATACCATGTTTGTCTTTTTGTGATTGGGTTACCTTGCTCAGAATGGTTTCTTCTAGTTCCATCCATTTTCCTGCAAATTTCAAGATTCCATTGTTTTTTTCCTCTGAGTAGTACTCCATTGTGTAAATGTACCACATTTTCTCTATCCATTCTTCGGTTGAGGGGCATCTAGGTTGCTCCCAGTTTCTGGCTATTACACATAGTGCTGCTAGGAACATCGTTGAACAGATGTCCTTGTTGTATGAATGTGCTTCTTTTGGGTATATGCCTAAGAGTGGAATTGCTGGATCTTGTGGTAGACTGATTCCCATTTTCTTGAGGAACCACCATACTGATTTCCAAAGTGGCTTTACAAGTTGGCACTCCCACCAGCAGTGGAGAAGTGTTCTCCTTTCTCCACATCCTCTCCAGCATAAATTGTCATTGGTGTTTTTGATTTTAGCCATTCTGACAGGAGTAAGATGGTATCTCAGAGTTGTTTTGATTTGCATTTAGCTGATGTGAAACAGTCACTCACTCTACACAACATTTGTGCTTGTTTAGTTTTTTCTTTCCAGTGAAGATTGGTAACTAAATTCTCACTAACATGAGGGGAAAAAATTTTCAAAGAGTATCCTTTTATTCAACTATAGTTATAACAAACGTGTTCCCAGATAATAAAGGCTGCTTCACCTGGTGGTCAATGTTAGAAATTACCTGCAAAATTGTCCCCCAAATTATTATGCTGCAAAAGCCTGCAGTAGCTTCTAAAATGGAGAGCAAGGACTGAACTTGCTGCCATCACACTCAAGCCTGTGACAAAGTGGCACCCTCTGCCCCACAAAGAGGTCACCTGGTTCTACCCCTAAGAACTCCCCTAAGAAATTAATGACTGTTTTTTTTAAAGCTCTCAGACCTGTTGCGTTTTTCTTTTTGAATTATACCTTTCTGCACTTGGCCAAATAATTATGAAGGAAGTGCCCATCATAGTCCTGTGAAGAAATGATGAAGCAGAATAATCCAGTCATCAACCATTTTGCCTAATACAGCAATTTATGGTGTGTTCTCAGGAGACACAGTGTTAACATTTGTCTGACCATCTTACCTGTATACCCCATCTCATGTGGGTACAACTTAGGCAGCCTCATGAATTATTTGTGTGATATGGAACCTCAGTTCATGAAATGGATGGCATCTCTTTCCATAGGAAAAATATTCTGGGGAACACACAGATTAAACATCTAAATATGAAGCCAGCCACTTGCTTTCCTCTTTAAGTCACTACAAAAGGAGAAATCTGTAGAGCATCAGAGGGCTGTGAGAAAAATTCAAATCCCATTGTCTACTTTGTTTGTCCTGTCATTGCTCTATGACACCTTATTGTCATTGATTTCTTCTGTTACAACCTATTGGCAATCCTACCGTTGAATGTTCCTGTCCTGAAATCACTACAAATACAATGCATTTTCATAATTCTTCTCTGATCACAGATTTCATGTACTTTTTGGATTAATTTTTTGGTAATAAATTCCAGAGATCTTTATCTAAATAAATAAATATGCCTGGAATATCATATCATATCCCCTTCCCCCCTTTTTTGGTTTTTAAAGACAGGGTTTCTCTGTGTAGCTTTGGAGCCTATCTGGGCACTGGCTCTGTAGACCAGGCTAGCTTTGAACTCACAGAGATCCACCTACCTCTGCCTCCCAAGTGCTGGGATTAAAGGCTGGTGCCACCAATGCCTGGCACACCTCTTTTTTTTTTTTTTTTAACTTAGTATAAGCAAGGTATGAATCCTTTGCAGTACTTGCTTGTCTACATTCAACTGTGAAACACATCTTGGTTTCTGATGTCCTCCTCCAAACCATAACTGCAGCATAACAGTAGGTCTTCCTTATTAATTGAACTGCCATGTTCCTGTCCCAAAGCATGTGATGACTACCTCAAGCTTCTCAAGAAAGACAACAGGTAATCGAACATTAAATCTCACTTTGCACTGTTCTCCCGACAAAGCTGGTCCTAGGATACCGGAAGGGCTAACACATTTAGAAACTATTACTGTAATAAACAAGACCAGACACAGCATGGCGTCTTTGTTTCTTTTCTTCTAATTAGAGGAGATTCTTAAATAAATGTTTTCTGTTTCTATTTTTGTATTTGCCACAGTACTCTTCCTTGGACATATAATACTTTTTCTTAGAATTCACAGTTTGTAGTTAACTAAATAATACATAACACATTCTCTAGTCATTGTTAATACTTCTTTAATAAGAGAAAAAAAATTGGTCCAAAGTTGTGGGAAAGTGGTTCTAGTCCCTAGTCAGTTGGCCCTGTCATCAAAAGGCCTGTGATGAGGCGGTACATCATGGTATAAACATGTGACAAATCTACCCAAACTACTCACCTAATGGCTAGGAAGCAAAAGAAATAAAAAAAATTATGCCCTTAACTTTGTGTACAGTATAATTGTTCAGTAATTTAAGATCACTTTTTCTTGCCCATTAAAATGTTAAAAAACAAACAAATTTAACTGAACTGTTTTCCCTAAGCTGTTTATACTAAGTTAATAATCTATGAATAATATGTAAAGGGAGTTCACACTGAAATAGAAAAACACACATTATTTTGTCAAATCACCCTCAGGATCTGGTAAAGCTTAACGAATTATTTATGTACAGAGAAGAGCAGCTGGTAAACACTCACACCAAGGCTGCTAAAGGAGGCTGAATTTGGTGCCAGCTCAACCCCCACATTCTAGGAATGACAAGTAAGACTAACATTTGATTAAACAATCAATAGATTAAAAAAACAAAAGCAAAGATACATTAAAGTAGCATCAGTCCGCTGCACAATTTTCTATAGTTTGGGATCTTTTCAGTCCATGCTAAAGCCAGCTTGTCTGAGATACTTCAACTTTCAAAGAAGGATTAAGGCATTGATTTAGGTAATTTAAAATAATCCCATCACAACAGTCTCTTTTGTGCATGAGAAGGCTAAGGCTCTGGCATTATGGTTCTCTTGTGTAAGGTCACAGGGGGTCATCTCTTTGACCTCAGACTCACAGGCCAGGATGGCATTTCTCAACCTGAGGGTTATGATCCCTTTGGGAGTTGAAAGACCCTTTCACAGGGGTCACCTAAGACCATCGGAAAACACAGATATTTCATTACAATTCATAATAGTAGCAAAAATTACAGTTATGGAGTAACAACAAAAATAATTTTATGGTTGGGGCTTGCTATAATACGAGGAACTGTATTAAAGGGTCATGACATTAGGAAGGTTGAGAACCACTGACCTAGGATACATTTTACCTAATCATGATTAACTTCCAGATCATAGAAGTGACAGATTTTGATGGGGGCTGGGCAATAACCCAAACACATTGTAGATCTTCCTACTTGAAAACAACAAAACAAATAAGCTCCCTTTACTCTGTTTTATAATGTTCTTGTCTACTTCAAGTTAGATGTGAGATATATAAGCATTTGACTGATGTTGTATACTGATATCCTTGGGTTTGCCTGTGTGTCTTTGAAACAACAGCCTTTTTGACTATTTATTTTTTAAAAGTCACCTTTATTATGAGAATTTGGAGGAGCTTTTTATGCTCCATCTCTGTTATTTAGGGATAAAAATTTCCCTTTTGGGAAATGTATTTTCTTTGCATTTGCTCACATCAACATTCTGTGTGTATAGTTATTTTTAATGACTCTCCACACACACACCAGGTACGAGCTGTCTAGCATTCACATAGTATTTGTGGTAGTTGATGTGTGAAGTGACTGGGCAGAGCCTATGCCTCGATGGTTGATGTGCCTCTGAGTGTGGGTCTAGAAGAGATCAATATCTGAATTGTAGGGCTAAGAAAAGAAGGTAACAGTCGCACATGTGAGTGGGCACTGACTGATCCAATGAGGTCAAAATGGAATCAAATGGTGGAGGAAGGGTGAATTTGGTCACTGTTGGAATTGATAATTTCTCCTGTCTGTGGACATCAAGACAAGAAGTGAGAGAGACTGAAGGGAAATTATTCAACTTGATTTATAACCATATTAAGCCATTTATAAACCATTTATTAGTTTTGTTTGAAGAAAGGTCTCATGTAAGCCTAAGCTGGCCTTGAACATCTGAGACTCTTATTTCCATCTCCAAAGTGCTGGGATGATAGATATGTGCCATCATGTCAGGCTTCTAAACCTTTCTTAGGAAACTCATCTACTGTAAGAGACAGCATCAATCCCTTCTAAGGGCCCTACCTTCATGACCTTGTCATCTTCAGATAGGTCCTGCACTTAATGGTTCCAATCCTCTCCATATCACTACACTGAGAATGAAAATTTCAGGATATGGAATTTGGGGGCCACTCTGAAATCTTATCCAGGTTTAACAGACCTTTGTGAGTAACTTTGACATGTGTATACTGGTAGGGACTGGCCTAGTTCTTTCTTGAATGGGTACAGAGACAGATATTTGTTAAGATTACTCTTAAAACTGGCAAATATATTTTATTAGTTCCTCCATATATATCTTTTATGATTTTTAAGGAGAGGAAAATATCTGATCATATATTTCATTATAGTCCTTCATGATCACCAAAAAGTGGCAATAAGACCTCCCTCTACTTAACTTTAGTTGTCAACATGACACAACCCAGAATTACCTAAAGGAGTCTCACCTGGGGGATTGCCTTGATCAGACCAGACTGTAGGAAGTCAGCTGAGCAAGTCCAGGGAACAAGCCAGTAAGAAGCATTCCTCTATGGTTTCTGCTTAGAGATCCTACCTGCTGGAGCTCCTGCCCTGGCATTCCTCAATAATAGATGATAATCTACAAGATTAAATGAACTCATCCTCCCCCAGTTGCCTTATCACAGCAACAGAAAGCAAATGAGGACAAGACCCTTGACCACACTGGCCTCTAGAAAGTCAGCCCAGCCACCCACCCAAGCTCTCTTTAGCACACATTGGTGCAAAGGACAGAATTTGAAAGCTGTGAACTATTTCTGGCTAAATTAAGTTTTCATATTATAATACCATTATTTTAGTTAGAGTGAGACTAAATCTTAACCCCATTCTGACAAAGCAACGCATCAAAATGCATTCTAGGGCAGGGGTGATGACTCCATGGGTAATGTGCATGCTGTGCAACCACAAGGACTAGAGTCCAGATCCCTAGAACCTGTGTAAATGTCAGGTGGGTATAGCAGGGCTCCTGTTACTGCAATGCTTAGAAGGGGAGACAGGAGATCCTGGAGCAAGCTGGTCAGTCAGACTAACCATATCTCTGAGCTCTGGGATCAATTGAGAGACCCTGTCTCAATGAACAAGGTGGAGAGTGATTGATAAAGACTCTCAGCATCAATCTTGGGCCTCTACACACATGCTCACACATATACATACTCCTACATACATGCACCCAAATACCTGCGAACATGCATACAAACATGCATGCACACTACACACACACATACATAAAAGATATAGCTATACATATACACATATATCAGATAAACCAGTGGTCACATGATCAAACTTTACATCCTTGCTCAGCAAATGACTGACAAGAGAGCGTATTTTGATATTTACTCATTATGAGACATATTTTAGTTATTAGAATCATACAGGACTAGCTATTATCTGTCCAAAGAAAGCCTTTAATAACTATCATCATTCTGGTAACCCAGTGTAGACACTGTGAAAACCCACTCTTAACCATTTTTCTCAGAAATGAGACACACTGGCTTTTATGTCTTGTGCTTCAGCCTTCCTGGACGGAGTCTTCCTTGTTCCTATCAAAGAGGTAGTTAAAGCACTAATCAGCAATAATCCTCTTAAACATTTTAACAAACCTGTGGTTTTAAAAAAAGACTGCATATTTCTAAGTTCCCCTCTCAGCCCACAGGCTCAGGAATATGAATTAGGCACACTGATATAAATGTTGAATCTTTAATATTTCACACCAAAAGAAGTGCCTCCAGGTAGCTTTCCGTACACTGCTGTAATCTTGGGTAATGAATTAATCATGCTTGTCCTTAGCATAGCATGTGAAGGTGGAATTCATCCCAAAGAGCATGGATCAGATAAGAGAGCACTTCTGCTCCCGGAAACAGCTTCAACTACTACATTAGAGTCCCTAGAACGGACTAATCTCTACAGATCGCATTGAAAATTAATGTGGGCCCCAAATCCCCAGTCTCAGAACAGAGCTAGATAAAAATCCCAAAGCAGACTGCCAGAAGAGCATCCCAAGAGAAGGGTAGGTACCCTGGGATCCAGTAATATTAATTCAGTAAATAGGAATTTATCCCACTTACCTTTTTCCTGGGGCCTTTCTGATTAGCAGCCCATTTATAGCTGTGGTGGAGAGCAATCATTTTGCAGGAATTTGGCTCCCTTAACTAAAGACAGTGTGTTCATATGGATATTAGTATTCCCTAGGTCATTTTCTCCCTTCTTGTGTCACAAGTAATATTGAAGTTGATTAGAAATGTAAATGTCCTCATTGGTCCTAATAAAGCAACGACAGACTCACTGGACAGCATGATTCCCTATTTATCACACAGTGGGGGTAGGTTCTGGTTCACATGTAATTTTGATTATAAAGAATTATTTGAGGTATTGTATTTGTTCTGCTAGCCATACAATTAATAAATGCCTGTAACCATTATTTAGTAGATGTAGTCACTTCTTACAAGCAATGCTTTGGAGCTTAGGTTAATTAACACTAACATTTGATTTCAATGCATGTGACTGCACATGGGAGAAGCAGCCTACGTTGATCAGATCTGTGGTCTAACAGTGGGTGGCTCTAGGACAGCATGGAGGTGACTATACCAAGTCAGTGAGGAAGAAACTTCTGAGAAGGGAGAATACTTAAAAATGTGTCTTATATTAACATATCCACATTAATTTTAGAAGACCATTGCTTCCATCTATCCATCCAGCCACCTACCCGTGCATTCTTTTAATAAGTATGTGCTGAAAAATTTGGATGTCTCAAATATTTGGCAATGCAGATTAGAAAAAATGTTCTCAGTGTGGATTCTGTCCTTTAAAGGCTGGGTGCATAGAGAGAAGAGTCATGGCATCACTGATGACCAGTTATGAATTCATTCACATGGTTCATAAGCAGCAGTTTTGATTTTGTAAGAGCAATTTTCTTAATCACCCCTTTTTATGTATATGATGCATATGTATATGTATACATATATGCATATTGTCCTAGTTACTGTTATATTGCTGTGAAACGCGACTAAGGCAACTTACAAAAGAAAGCATTTAATTGGGAGCTTGTCTTCAGTTTCAGAGGGTGAGGCCATGACCCTCATGGTGGGGAACATGGCGGCAAGCAGGTATAGTACCAGGGCAGTTGCTGAGAGCTTACATCTGATCCAGAAGAGGGAGGCAAAGAAGCAGAGAGAGATTGAACCCAGTGTGGACTTTTGAAACCTCAAAGCCAACCCCTGTGATATACTTCCTCCAGCAAGGCCAGAACTCCTCATCCTTCCAAAACAGTCCACCAACTGGGAACCAAACATTCAAGTACATGAGCCTATGAGGGTCATTTTCATTCAAACAACCACAGATTTCCCACATACTTCTGAACATCAGTTTTAGCAGAAATTATCGCTTCCTCTTTTATCATTCAGTAGCATGGAGGTTTTACTAATGAGATGCATCAAATGTAGAATGAGAGTTATTTCTGAATTTCTATCGCACAAGGCCAGGTGACTTAAGTCCTATCAGAAAACTATGCCATACTATGAGAATTTAGACAGATAAATGGGAGACTGCTTTGATTTGAAAGAGAAAGTCAAGTGTCTAGAAAGGAGCTATTTTCCAAAGGCCTCTAAGGACCATGGATTTCAAGGGACAGGAGAATACAAGAGCCCAAAAGTCACTGATGCTTAAAACCCAGCCCAAAGATGGCACTAAGTTCCACTCATCAGGAAAGCAAGAAGTGAAGGGCTGTTGACATCATTTCCATGTGCAATGGGGTGGGTAAGCCAGAGCTGTAGTGTAACTTTTTTCTGGGAGATGTTTAAGTGAAGGTGTGTTTACCTCAGATACAGATGCCCATAGTCCCAAGAATCGGCCCTGTTCAAGTCTAGACTGTGTTTATTAGAGTTATTCATAGGAGCATAGGTAACTCAAACACTCTGCTGAAAAGTGCTGCCCACCCCTCACTCCATGGGTGAGGACTCAAAAAAGACACATACCTGGATCTTTCTGCACAACTTACACACAACACAGCTGGAAGGGGACTGTCCCCTCACTAGCAATTGTGACTGCTTATATAAGAGAGGCCTTCTCTAAGTTTCAGAAGCTTCCAGAACCTTGGAAGTACCATTTATACCCGGTGTCTTTTTAAGCCTCTTTCCTTGATTCAGGAGGGAATCACTACTCAACAGGGGCAGAAGCAGACTAAGGTGTGCCAGCATAAAGGGAAGTAGAATCAGTGAGGGTAGATATGGCTTAAGTGTGTTAGGTTATAAAGATGGAGTGAGAGCCTGGGGAAAACGTCTAGTCTATAGCTTAGAACACTTTTCAGTATAGTTAGTCCTTACTACTTGAGACAGCCTCTGTGGAAAGTGTGCCCATGATGCTGCAGGAAGGGGGATCAAGGAGAGATGTGAGAACATGGGACATATGGGATGTCCACATTTAGGAGCAGAAAGCAAAAACCAAGTGTGGAGAACTGGAGCAGATGCAAGCCAAGGAAGAGGATACATGAAAGGTTGTGAGAACACTATTTGTTTAAAAAAATAAAATGACTTGAACTTCTAATTCACAACATTTGTTCAAATGCATTCCATATGGACCAAAGGCTTTTTAAAAGGAACAAAATCTTTAAAAAGTAAAAGAGGCTACAGACGAATATTTGAATGACATTTGACAGGGAAAGAACTTTCCAAGAATAAACACAGTGCATCTTGGTCAGACTTTACCAGAGAAATAGCATCAATACCAAGGATAGAAGCATTCTAAGGATAGTTAATACATACATACATATATTATATATATATATATATATATATATATATATCAGCATGCACATGGCATGTGAACATATACATACATATACTTAACCAATAGAAGGTATACATGTATGGAATGGGTGAATACGACTATGGAGGCATGCAAGCCCCAAAATCTGCAGGATGAGCATGCAACTGGGGAGCCACCCTTTGGATCAATGTGCAGTTCAGTAAGAAGGATTCTCTGGGAAAAGTTGGCATTTTGTTTTATGTCATCCTTCAACTCACTGGATGAAGCCTATTTACATTAGAAAAAGCAACCTGACCTCTTCAGTCTACCAATATCTTTTTTTTCAGTCTACCAATATCTTAATCACATTCATTCATTAGAGAGAGAACAAACATCCCAACCCCATTATGACACAGTCAAGCTCACACATAACCTTATACAATATAAACAGACACAAATAGTTTGAAAAAAATGCATGGAGGACATGATTTTACAGATTAAACAGACAAACAGACCAAGATTAAATGGACAAATCCACATTGCCATGATTCATGTCCTATTTCTACCCTTGTTTTCCAAGAGCTCGACCACAAGCCAATTTCCCCAGAGCATAATCAACACCTGCTCACTGTAGCAAGTCTGAAATCATGACCAAATCTGGTTGTAGTGGCACATATCTGTAATCCCAGTACTTGGACGCTGAGGCAAGAGGATTGCCATGAGTCTATGGTCAGCCTGAGCTACATTGTGAAACCCTGATTTAGAAAAACAAATGAAATCAAAACAAACAGACAAAAACAACCAACCAAACAAAAACTCTAAAAACCAACAAATGTCAAGAGAACAACACTTGATTGACACTTGTTTATTGCTCAAGTCACATGCTCAGCCATAATTGAGTACATCAGGTGACTGGAACCCATGAGGCCTATGATTCCAGGGTCTGTTATGAAGAGCCATTGCTACCCAGGGATCTGAGGCAGCCATATGATAGAAAGATGACTTGACTGCAAGTTCAAAATACAAAGCTAGAGAAGTTGGGTCAGGAAGGTGTGAGCAAGCATGAGAAATATGAGAAGTGTGTCTTGGGCTTTAGTCTCTGAGACAGGGAAGAGCCCTCATCAGTTCTTGCTCCCCATGCTTAGAAGGACATGGCCTCTCAAGGCAGAACTTCACCACTCCAAGGGTGGCTCCATCAAGTTAATCATGGTACCATTGGACAGACACAGATTTCTAAGCTGTATGTCTGGGACTTCCACATTGTGGTGTTTTGAAACTGAATGAAGGGCCTGCTGGTATCTTATAAACTCTCTCTCTCTCTCTCTCTCTCTCTCTCTCTCTCTCTCTCTCTCTCTCTGTGTTGTGTGTGTGTGTGTGTGTGTGTGTGTGTGTGTGTGTGTGTGTGTATGTGTGTGTGTGTATGTGTGTTTGGGGTGACCTCTGAGCAGAAGCTGGAAATCCCATTCCCAGGAGAGTGTGAGAGAGTGACAGATCCATCATTCAAAGATAACCTCAGGGATGGAGGAGAGGAGTTTGTGACAGTGTTGGTGGTTATATATACATGTCAATTTACACAAGGTAATAGCCTTTCCTGAGCTCTTCTGCATGACCTATGAAGCTCCACCTGGAATGGTGACAAAGTGGGGTTTGGCAACAAGAGAGACTAAGCTATTATATCAAAATGCCAAGCATTTACTTAAAAGGACTGGCTAAGAAACCAGTCAATGAAGTTAAAACAAAACAATACAAAACAAGGCCTAACCTAAAGGTTCCTACTGCCTTCCTACCCAATGGATAATAGATTATAGGACAAAACAGTGAAATTACAGATGAATGCAACACCATATACGTACACACTAAAGTACTGTGTGTGGGGTATTTAAAATGCCAACATATCCCCATATGTCATAAACAATAGTAAGAACATTAAAAATCCAGTAGCAATCAGGGGAATGTATCAGAAACAAAGGTTTAATGCTTTTTTTTTGTCATTTTGTTTTTTAAGAGAAACACTAGGATTTTAAGAAAGGGACAGCTAAAAACATATGTGAAACATCCAGTCACTTCATAATCTAAGAAATTTGAATGGCTAAGAAGCAAATAAACACCTCAACAAGTCCAGACACTGAAGAACAAAATAACAATTAGTACCTTTTTTACATATTAGAAGAGAAAATACTGACATGAGATTTCAAAAAATCAATTCATCAATATGCATTAGGGATGATCAAAATGTTCATGGCTTTTGATCAATTCATTCATTCATTTCTAGATTATCAGTATATGGGCACATTTAATAATCGGTCAACACTACTCACAATATATGGAAATGCCCAAGAATGTAAGTGGTGCAGCCTTCCCCAAGCCCACAGACAGCGTGCACCTGTCTCATTTTCAGTGTTGCCTGTGTGTCTTTCTGTAGTATTCTATGTCAGTATTTAAAGGTACCATTCCTTCAGACAGCTGGACTATGTCTTGTAGTTTAAATCTGTCTTTGATCTCGTGTGGACACATGAATAACTTTGTAAAATTCTTTCATTAAATGAAAAACTTAATTTGTTTATTTGCTTTGGTCTAAATTTTTCTTTCTTTTTCCAGTGAACTCTTGCTTTTGGGGCTAAAGCTGTTTTCGGTGGTACATCTCCAGATCAACACTCTATCTGGCCCTTAGTGCTCTAGCTGGCCTGCCATAGAGAGACGAGTACACAACTGTGTACAATTGCATTTTGATGTGATAATCCACACAGGTCTTTGGGTATAGAAAAGAGCTCACAGCATCCTGGTGGAGCCACAGGCAAAGAGGAGGAGCATGTCACCCTTGATGGGTGCTGCTGTAACCAATTATGGCCAATGAGGCTGCATGAAAGGCTACTTACTATCTATTCTTCACAGTTCAGGCATCAGTGTGTGGTAGAAGGCAGTCAAGAGAGGCTGATTTCCTCCTAAAAAATCTCACTTCTTAGTTTTGTTTATTATTTTAATGTCTCTCTTTCTCTCCCTCCCTCCCTCCTTCCTCTTTCTTTCTTTTTGTGTTTGAAAAAGGTTTCATGTAGTTTATGTTGGCTTCAAGCTCCCTATGTAGCCAAGTATACGGTGGACTTCTGAACTTTTTGCCTCTATTTCTTGAGAGCGGGGACCACAGCCCTGTGCCACAATGTCTAGTTTATACAGTGTTGGGAATCAAGTCCAGAAACTCAGGACTTGGTACAGGATAGGTTCCATCTCTCAATACTGTCTGTCACATGGCAACACCTGGACTTGAAAGATATCACATTTAAACCATAGTGGACAGTGTGAAGCAGGTTCTGAGAGATGAGTAGGATATCCCTCAGAGGACAAGGGCCATGGTGAGATGGGGTATGGGTATTAGGGTAAAGAGGGGTGTCTCAACAAGAGATATTCAGAAAGTAGAAAGCTGTTCACATGGCTATAGGAGAAATGTAGAAAGGTTTCAAAGGAGAATGGAAGAAAGCTTGGTGATTGGATCACAAAGGGTTAGGGAAGAGTTTCTGTTTTAGCCTGTAAATAGTCAGGGGTCAGTGAATACTGCAATCGATCAGACTTTAGGATTAACCAAAAATGTAGAAATTGCATAGGTCAAATTAGAGACACAGGCACCAGATAACCAGATATAATGAACGATGGACCAAAAAAAAATTCAAACGAAGGGACTGCATCAGAATGGGGAGAGTGGGAGGCACAGGGCTCATAGGAGACATGTGTCCAGTATCAGTCCCTTAAATGCATTTTTAAAATGAGCACATACAGTAATTCTTAGGTAGGTTACCCACTGAAAAACACAGCAAAAAGTTTTCTTTCATTCCTACCTGTCGCCCTTGTTTTTGTTTTTGTTTTTTTTTTTAATTTTTGTTTTTTTTTGATTTTGGAGACAGGGTTTCTCTATGTAGCCCTGGCCGTCCTGGCATTTTTTTCCCTTTAAAGTGATATGCAAATGATTACCCCAATTAGTCTGGCCACAGTGAAATGAACAAAGGAAGGTAAGTCTTGAGGACAGGCAGGCTTTCTTTGTGCTTCTGCAATGGGCCTCCTTTACCTCCTGCATCAGCATGTGCAAGGGATGCACTTTGGAGGGAACAGAGGAGCTGGGAGTTTCCAACAGACATCATTATAGAAAGGAAGAGAAAATAAATGCATTGTTGTTATTATTATTTTCTATTCTGGAGTCTGTGCTTGACTAGGTATTGGCTAAAGTGAGGAGGAGGGATTTTTTTTTTTTATCTTTTTCTTTTTTCTCCACAGAAGATAGCTTCCCGATTACCTGTCCTAATGCTTGCTATTTTAGAGACAGAGCAATAGGGGGGCCAGACCTTATCTGTGGCAGAGAATAAATTCTGACTCCAAACAGCAAGATGAAATGCAAAGTTGTCTCCTAGCTACTGATCTTAGTTGGCATCTGAGAAATTTGGTAAATGACACTGATTCCCATGAGGTGACCTCATGTCCTCTTACACAGAACATTAAAGGGATGTGAATACTCAGGCAATGGGGCAGGGTGGGGGTCCCAGCTCCTGAGGATGGCAGTGCTAGTTTTGAAAAAGAATTTTGATAAAAAGCCTATATGATTATGTAAAATGAGGGACATATAAAATTGGGAAAAGCTAACCTAGATTGCCCTAATTTCAAAGAATGACTTTTTTTATGCCCTCTCTCTCTCTCTCTCTCTCTCTCTCTCTCTCTCTCTCTCTCTCTCTCTCTCTCACACACACACACACACACACACACACACACACACCCCTCCTTGTAGGGCTCTGGCTTTGGCTTCCTTCCAAATAAAGTGCCAAATAAACTTTATTCCCCACCTCCCATTTGGTTTGGTCCTTTTCTCTAAAGCCCTGATTGTTAGGTAGATTTCTAAGTATAGAAAAAAGATGAAAAGCTTTCTTCGAACCGGGTACAGGAAGATCGAGACTGAAGAACCAGTGATACCACCACTAATAACCTGCTCGGATTAAGACAGCACTCGGTGAACCAAAAGACCTAATAATAATAATAATAATAATAATAATAATAATAATAATAATAATTTTTTAAGTAAAAATTTTGTGGCTGAAAAGGGAAAGTCTGGTGAATGGAAGGGGCAGTGAACATAGTGTCTAACTGCAAGTATTTAAGAACTATCTCTTAATGATGGTGGCTGCCCATCGCTAGGCCTGCCCATCGCTAGAATTAAAGTGAATGCTATCCTTAGAAGACCTTTGATCAGGAGAACCCCCTGACAGACTCGGCTTGTGGAGAGACAGATGCGCTCCATCCTGGTGTGGTGGAGAGGACCCCACCGCCACTCAATTACACAAAAGGTGACACCCTGGGGTTTATAATTCTAGAGGAACCCCGATTAATTTATGCACCTGCCAGTGTGTGCCAAGCTGAGGTAGAATTTCTTTTAACATTTTCATATACTTTCCCTCAAAAGGATTCATATTTATTAATGCTGGCTTGGAAATGTTATTCTCCTGCAGAGAAAAGGAAATGTGTTCATCTTAGCATTTTTGCCTACTTCCTCCACTTTCCTTCTTGTTTTAATTAACAATTGCTCAGTGCCCCGAGGGCTGTCATTAATTAAAAGATTAAAAAAATCCTCCAGGAATAAGTAGAGCTGGTGTTTTCTTCTAAAAAAAAAAAAAAAAAAAAAAAACCGTGTGTGGTTGGAATGGGGATTTTCTTCCGGATGGCGCTTTCTTTGTGATTAAATTGTTGTCCAAGAGATTCGGCGGTAGATCTTATGCAAATAGGAGTTTCCAATCTAGGAAATAAAACTCTTTTGATGTTTTATGAGTCCCTGTTTTTCTTAGTCTGGTGAGCAAGTTTTCCCGCCCTGGGCACAAGCCTATGGTCAGACAGAATACAAACTTGAGCAGCTGTGGCCATTAGGAAAATGGGCAGGTTGGTCATTTCCTTTCTGCCATTGCTTACCAAGGTAAAGATGTGTTTAAAAAGAAGTCAGAAGAAGTCACCCATAGAGGCAGATGGAGGAGATAACTAGTCAGGAGATGTGGCCTCAAGCAATTAGGCTGTGACTTATATTAACTAATTACTATCTTGACCACTGATGGAATTTTTTTTTCTGCCTGTAGTCTATGAAAAAACAGATTAAATAAGAGACCATAAAGGGACCAAAATGATTCCAAAGGTGGTTTAATGAAAAAAGAATAAAATGTTCTGCAGTTTTATGGAAGGTTATAAACCTTATGAAGTGAGCCGTTTTCTGAGGATAAAATGCTGCCTTTAAGGGCCACCCCAAACCTTCTCTGATGCTGTAGGGCAGCAGTGTTTCTCCAACCAAGGTCATCAGAAGACCTTCACAATAATTTATTGTTGCTTAAATCCCTTGAAATTTTTTGTGTGGATGTGTACATGTGAACGTATTCACATGTTCATATGCAGGTACACATACAAGCAAGTCAGTGTGTGTCTGTATATATATGGGCACGTGTGTATTCAGGTCAGAAAAAACCTCAGCCTTGGTTCCTCCTCAGGTGATAACACCCTGAGACAGTGTTTCTTTCTTATTGACCTGGAGTTCATAGAGAAAGCTATCCTGCCTGAGCAGTAGGCACCAGGGATCTACTTGTTTATCCCAACAGCTCTGGGATATTAGGGGCACACTGCCTGTCTGTCCTGGCTTTTTTATGTGGGTCTGGGAATTGAACTCAGGTCCTCACACTTGCATAGCAAGTACTTTGTCAACTGAGCCATCTTCCCTGCCTTTAAATCCCTTTGTTGTAATTTCTCAACATGGGCCACAGGAACGAAGTAACGAGTAATTTGTGCATGGTTTGAACCGTAAAATCCGACTTGTCCTTATTTAAGGATGGGAAATGCTTAACAAATAGGCAAACCTTTTACTCCATCCGATTTCTTCCAGCCTATTTCTGTATCAACAGCAAACGCACTCTTCAACATTTTTTCTAGTCAGTCTTTCACCAATTCTGCTCACCACATTCTCCGATGTAGAAACACCCCACACGCTCTGTTGGCCCATGAAATTCCACCTATTCAACTGCTCAAAAGCTCTGGCCAACATGTTCACAGCTCCAGGGCAGACAATCTTAAATACAAATAAATTACCAGCCTTGAGTTCATGCAGAGACAAAGGATTTCTGAGTTCTAGGGCAGCCTGATCTACACAGGGAGTTCCAGGAAAGCCAGGCCTATACAGAGAAATCCTATCTTGGAAAAAAAAGACAGAAGAAGAAAAAGAGAAGGGGAAATGCTACCAGAATTTTTGCCTTTCAAATTTCCGGGTTATTTTTGTGTTTCATAACCACAGTTTAACATGATGATCATAGTATCTTAGATTCTAGTTGTTTTTCTAGCTGTAAACAAAAGATGCTTGCATTTTTGCTATCCAGCAACTGTGCTAGTCACATTAATGGAATATATTCACCAAGTGAACAGACCAGTGTTTGCTTAATCATTTCTTTGCAGTTAGATGTTCAGGTAGTTTTGAATATTGCAATTATTAATGGTGCAGCCTCATTTTTGTTTACGTACCTTCAGGACAAAACATCAAGGTAGAGCTTGTAGGCTAAATTGTGAATGGTAGGATTTACATTGTGATAGGTATATTTTGCATATCTCAAACATCATAAGATATTTCAGTGATATCAACTTTAAGGGATGATTATTTGTGTCCTGCTTTTCATATTTGGACAACTTCAAATTTATAGGAAAACTATAAGAGCAGTACAAAGAACTATTGTCTAACCTTTTCCTGAAGGCTCAGTCATGTGCTGTCAATTGTCTCATCATATTCTTTGTTTTGAAAACTCCACCCCAGCATCTGGTCTTGCACTGGTTGCCATGTCTCACTAGTTATCCCAACCAGGAGTTGTTCTTCCAGTTCTCCATTACACTCATCCCAAAGGGCACATACCTAGGTCAGGCCTGGTATTATTTTTCTCATTGCTGTGACCAAAATATTCAACAGGAAACAACTTAAGAAGGGAAGGAAGAATTTATGCTGACTTATGGTTCCAGGGGATGCAGCCCCTCATGGATGGGAAGGCATGGTGGCAGAAATGAAAGGGAGCTGGGCACACTGCATCCACAGTAAAGAAGCAGAGAAAGGTGAATGGTGATGCTTTGCCTACATTGTCCTTTTTATTCAGTCTGGGACCCTAGCCAAGGAATGGTATTACCTATACTCAGGATGGGTCTTCCTATTTTAGTTAGTTATAGACATAGCCAGTAGTGTGTGTTTACATTATGATTTTAAAGCATAGTCAAATTGTAATGAAGTTGGACCGTCCATCCAATGATTGAAACACTAGGAAGCTGAGACAAGCAGGTTATGAAAAACTAACCTAGGCCATACAGTGAGATCTTGTGTCAAAGAAAATCGATAAATCAATGAAACAGATGACTACCACCACCAAAACCGACAACAAAGGCAACAACAACAAAAACCAAAGTACTAACCAAGGTCAACAACACAACCAAAACAATGCTATTTAAATCACTCTCACCATCTTTCAGAATCAACCGACCCAGTGAGTGTCTACTGTTTATTATCATTCTTTCAACAATCTAGGCTTAAAATTTTCCCTCTTCTGCCAGGGATATAGTTCACTGATAGAGCCTTTTTCTAGCATGCTTGAGGTCCCCCATTCACCCCCCAACACCATCAGAAAACCACCCAAAACAAAAGAGGTTTTTAACTTCTTGGCCAGCAAGTTGGCTCAGTATATAAACTTGTTCACTGCCAAGCCCGAGGACCTGGATTCAGTCCCTGGGTGGCTTGAGAAAAATGACACCTGCAAAGATATTCTTTGACCTCCATGCACACTGTGACATGTGTACACCCCACACCCCAAAAAATGTAATAGTAAACTCTACAAACTTCCCTTCTCCTGTAGTCCACAGATAGCCATTAAATCCTTAAATACTGTTATTCGCCTGTCACTCAAGACCTTTACTTGTGTTTTCTAGAAGCACCTGAAATTCAACACGCTCTTCACTCAGCTCACTCACGCCACCAGGTTAGCATTAACCTCTCTGCATTAACAATCTCTGAATGGAACCAATGGTGGCTTCTAGAAGAGTGACGAGGAATGGAAAGCTTCCATTCCTCGTGAGTCTCTTGCAGTCACTGTTCTGTGTTTTGCTACTCATCTTCATCTGGGAGGGGTTCTCTGTGAGTTATATTCATTTCTTCCTCTCTCGTCCATCACTTCCTCCTCCTGTTGTACTTTCCTTCTAAAAGCAGATCTCTGAGATGACTTTCCCGTTTTACAGTTGAGGAACCAGGAACAGAGGGGTCACTTAATAGAGGAAGGGCCATGCCTAGGATTGTGACTGTCTACATTTTTTTTTTGTTAATAGTATATAAAGACCCAACATTAATGCCTATCAGCAATAACTAAACTATTTAGCTTGTCAGAATCTGTGTCTCCAAAAATGAACTTTCAATTGTAGTTTTTTTTTTAAAAATTTATTTTCTCTGTGGCTTGTTCTAGAAGAGAACATTATGGCTTTTGTTTCTTGCAGAGATTCAAAGATTTAATTTATTCATGTAACAAGTTCTTCTACTCTTTAGCTTTCCTGTGTATTTCAATACATTCTTTAATGGCAATTGACATTTTGTGGGGGAAACATACCAAAAAATTCACTTAAAAAACTATTAGAACTCAAAGATGAGTTCAGTAACATCGTAAGGTACAAGCTCAATATATGAAAATGAATTATACTTCTATATCTTATAATAAACAATCAGGAAATGGAATTAAGGAAGCTATTTTTATCTCCAATAGCATAAAAGAATTACCAGGAGTGAACTTAACAAGGAAAGGGCACAGCAAATCCTGAAAGCTAGAAGATGTTGTTGAAAGAAATTAAAGATCTAAATAAATGAGAACACATTTCGTGCTCATAGATTGAAAGATGAAAGACATCTATATTTTGAATTTCTCTTTTATGCATTTATTTATCAATATATGACAGTTTTTAATATCTCAAACTCTTGCAAGGCATTTATGCTTACACATTTGTCACAGGATTGATTGATCAGTGATAGAAATGAGACATTATTTGTACACAGGGGTTGAGAAATGGTCTTATTAAAAAGTATTGAAATGGATTCCCTTTGCTTCTGTGATGATGGTGCTCATGACAGTTCCACCAGGCTGAAATGTATTCTCCACTGTTCTTTTCCCTGTATGATTCTAAGTTAGGTTTGACCCCTAGAAAAAATTATGAAAGACTTGACAGATACAGGGAAATAGCAGTTAAGGTGCTTGCAAATGTAGGGCAGGAACTGGCAGTCTGTAGCTTACTCACATGGTGTTGATCTGAACTCACCATAGCGCTGTCAGGCTGTGTGGCACTTCCAACTCCTTCAGCCCTGGGCCTGGCATTCTTAGTACTTTAAAGTTATGTTTGCCATCTTCATGTTCAAGTCACTCAAGGAATTAAGTTTGGGTTGGAAGAGGCAACTGGGGGCACTTTCCAGTTTGTCTTTCAATCCATATTTATCTTTACACATTTTCTTTGCCTTTACCCCACCTAGCTCATTCTAGTCTAGTTTTTCATCTCAAATGGTAGCCTGTCTACAGTCCATGCATTCAGCCTACCACCAGGCACAGGGACAATCACTTTCTCTGTGTGCTATTATTACGAGTCTGGCCATTGGGTAAATTCTACACTAAATCTTTTGTTATTACTGGCCACAGAAATCCTTGCCTGCTAGAATCTCAAACATGTGACACAGGCTAAACTTATGTTTCTCTAAAGTCATCATTTTTCTTTGCATTTCCATAGAAGACATTTTCTATCTCTGAAGTCCAGGAACAGAACTTGTTTGGCAAAATGGCCAATGCTGTATGAGCTCCAAAGGCAATGTACATGTCCAACTTCCATTCATGACTATGCTTCTCATTTTTCTATTTTAGATAACTCAAACTCATTGTGTGACTACTTTGTGCCAAGGACTACAGAAAGTAGATTGCAGTACTTCATCTGATATTGTTAGATATGATATGAAGTAGGCTACTGTTGTTAAACTCTTTAGAAATGAAAACAATATTTCAAAGGGGTCAAGTTTTAATGTAAATGTTCTCTTTGATTAATAGATTATAGCCTGGTAGCACATTTGAAAGAGAGCAAAACATACCCGGTTGCAGAAAATTAGCTTATTTATAAACCCAGGACACACAAAATCGCACAAAGAGCCAGTGTCAGTAGCTAGTAATGTCAGTGAGCAGTGGCTGGGCATTAGCCAGAGGTCACACAGACAGAAAATGGGAGCACCACTAGTTGAGATGCTGAATCTGAGTTGCTTAAGCAGCACACTTCAATACAACACACTTAAGCACTCTATTTTCTAAATTAGCTTATCATTTCCCCAACAACCTTTTGAGGTTTTGCATATATTCACCCATTTGGGGAGAGCTGACATACCAAATTTTGACCATTCCAGTTTCTGTCCATGGTTTCTTGCTCTATACTGGAAAAATTTCTTCATTTTCATCCAAAAATTATAGCCTTAAGTATAAAGGTTGAAAAAATTTACTAAATATGTTCTCAGGTATCTTATTCTTGTAATTTGATTTACCTTTCTCAAGCCCAAAGATTAAGTGACCTCAGTAAAGAAACAAAACACACGAGGAGAGAGACAGACTATAAGATTGGCTGATAATGACAAAAATCTTCAAGTTGGGAGGCCCCTTTGAAATCTGTATTGGTACTATGAACATTTTAACCAAAACAAACATAGAATAGGTACTCTACATTTAGACTGTCTTGAATTACTTCCTAGGAGGTCACTGGATTCAGTTCTGGATTATGAAGGTAAAAATGATAGGGACAAAGGAAAGAAGCTGGTTTCATATGTTATACCACTAAGACCGACAACCTAATGAATGCCCTAAATATATCTAATTAATTTCTGTGTATCTAACTCTAAGTGGAGTGGGATTCCCCATCAAGGCGGTCATAAGTTTCGGGATCCTTAAGGTCACAGAGTTATTTGTCCCTTCAGAAGTTCCATGTAGAGTATTTATGGGGGACTTGATTTAAGTTTCTGTCTAGGTGACTACAGAAAAGAAAAATATTTTGAGGTTTTAGGGGCCATTGCAGTGAAGCAAAAAAGAAGTGATAACTTTCATCCAAGTAATAAAAAGTTTTTCATTCAACCATTTTTCAGCATGAAAATGGGTAGCTAACATTGATGACATCTTAATATTAAATACAATATTTTTTTAAAATTCTCAGAGAATTTCATAGTGGCATATATATCTTCCTAACTCTTCACAGATCTACCTTCCTTATCCCCTAATGGACAGCATTTTAAAGAGTGAATTAATATTGAATATGCTTGTATGCTTTTGACCTGGTAAACCCTCATGCAAATTGTCTTTTCCCAACCTTAACAAACCATGATCAAGGAAATTTATGTATATCTAAGGTGTACAGTAGGATCATTTGATGTAAGTAAAAGTTGTGAAATGATGGTTGAAACAAAGATAATGAACATGTCTATCATTTTATAGCATTACCACCTCTTTTTTGTTAAGAATACATCTTCTCTAGACTCTTCACAACCCTAAGCGTGTACTGCTTTCTTAATAACTAAAGTCACCAGGTTGCATGTTAGATCTCCAGATATGTTTTCACCTTAAAGTTGAATGTTCACTCTCCTTGATGGACATTTCATCTCTCTCATGTCCCAGCCCTGGGAAGTGCCATCCTATTATCTGTAAATCAGACTATCCAGTGCTTGTCTTTCCATGTTTGGTTCATGTCACTTAGTATAAGACCCTCCAAGCCAAAAGTGGTATTGTGAATAGTAAAATTTCCTTTGTTTAAAAAAGCGGAATAATCTTCCCACTCAGCCTTATATTTCAGTCTTTAATTTCAAGTTAATTTTTGTTTATGGCTTGCAAGGATGATCTAATTTCATCCTTTTGCATATGGAGATCTAGTCTTAACAGTATTCATTAAGGAGTTGATCATATCCTGTTGTGTAGTCTTGATGACTAGAAAGATTGGTCAACCACACATGTGGGATTTATTTTTGAGCTTTCTACAATTTCCCATTGGTCTGTCTACTTTTTATGCCATTGCCAAAACACTTTGATATCTATATCTCTATAATGTAACTTGAAATAAAGAAGTATGATTTTTCTAGCATTGTTACTATTTGCTAAGCTTGTTTCAGGAAATTTCGACCTTCCATGGTTTCATCTGAGTTTCATGGTTATTTTTTTCTGTTTCTGTGAAAAATTTCATTAGATAAAGATTGTGATAAATATGTGGATAATTTTGAGTAATATGGACATGCTATTAACATCAGTTCTCCCAGACCCTGAATACAAAGTATCTTTCTATTTGTGTCTTTAATTTCTTTCATCAGTAGTTTGAACCTTTCAGTGTGTAGATATTTAATTTCTTTGGTTAAGTTTTATTGTTAGCATTTTATTTTTTGATTCTATTATTAATAATATAATTTTATTAACTCTTTTGGGGTAGGCTGCTGTTAGTATAAGTAAATATTATCAGATTTTTGTAAGGTAATTTTGGATCATGAACTTTATTGAGTTCACTTATTATTTCTTACAGTTTTTTGTTTGGGTGGAATGTTTAGGGTTTTGTATTTAATATATTCATGTCTTCACAAATGGATATAATTTTACTTCTTTTCCAATGCTTGATGCTGTTTGCTTCTTCCTTTTGTCTAAAACTACATAGATATCAGGTCAGACATATAAATCAGTGAAATACAGGTGAAAATTCACAAAAAAGTCATATATTTACGGTATATTTATTTTCATGGAAGGGCTGTAGTAGCTAAAGACTGAAATAATATAAGTATGTATCAAGTTATAGGTGGATGAAGAAGATGTGACATATTCCTGAAATGGAATATTATTTGACAACGGAAAAGGGGGAAGTGCTAACCTATGTCACAATATGAGTGCACTTGAAAAACATGCTAAGTGAAAGAAGCCTGTCATAAAAATCACGTAGAGTATGATCTCACTTATATGTTTAGAATAAGCAAATCCAGAGAGAAAAGCCAGTCATTGATTACCTAGAATTTACAGGTAATTTACAGGTTTGGCAGGAATGGGCAGGGATTTGCCCCTGGTTGTTTTGAAGCTGTTGTAAAATTAGACTAAAAAGATGGTTGTACATCTATCAAATATACTGAAAGCATTGGGTTTATAGATTTTAGACAGGTGAATGTATGACAGCTCTTCCTGAACAATATTGTTAGAAAATGGAGCAACAAGAGCTTTCCCTTGTCATATAGGGTGCTCTCATCTCACAGGCATGTGTGCTTACTGCAGTGTCATCTATGAGGAATCTAAGAGTTAGTGGCTCCTGCTTAGACTTCCATGTCCAAGTCTGCAATGGAGGCATGGCTGCCTCCAGATGGAAACAGTGCTGGGCACTAGGTTCCTTTCTGATGCCACTAAAGAAACTTGACCTTCCCTTTTCCTCTGTTATCTTCATGACCCATGGTGGAATATTCATTTTCTTCTAGCCACACAATTCCTAGGCACTCTTGAACTTTCTTCTTTTCTCATCTTATCTCTTTCTCTCTCCACCCTTTCAAGAGATCATCCATTTATCAAGTATTAAAATCTTGTCTTTAGAAAATATTACATTTGCTTGTTAATATGACACTGTCGTCTCTCAACCTTGACTCATTGAAGACACACTGCATATTAATTATATTCTAGACTATGATTACGATTGAGGAGCCAGAGATAAATGACCAAGTTTCTGCCAAGAAGCTTTTAGTCAATGCAAAGTGATAGATAGCTGGACTTACATGCAACCAGTTCTCTGACAACATCAAACAATGTAACAGGTACAAGAGACAAGAATAATTAATTTTAATCAGAAGAGATAGGGTGGGTTCCAAATCCAATCAGATATTGATAAATCTGCAACATTGTCTGTCAGGTGGCTTCAAAAACTTCCAAGACAACATGGATCAAATTCCAAGTTGAAAAAAGCAAAGCATAGGACCTTACAGTTAGTTAGCCTGGTTTCATAATGGATGCTACTGGCCAATGTTACATACCTGTTGAGCCAGAGAAGTTAATAGAATTATGCTGCAAGTGATAATTCTCACAGGAAGAACCAGAGAGTGAAAGGAAACTAAAAAAAAAATGAACATAGCTTCAAAGATTAAATTCTTTTTGTTTTTTTTTCTTTTTGATTTTGAGATGCAGTAGGCTGGCCTCAAAACTCCCCTTATGGCCTAAGTTGGTTACAAAGTTGTGATCCTCGTGCCTCTGGCTTTTGAGCAATCAGATTACATGCATGTTCAACTGTGTCAGGGTTTCATATTTCTATATAACAAAACAAAACTCTGCACACATTTGTTCATGTGTATGTATATGGTTCATATTCCCATGTGTTGTATGTGTGGAAGCTAGAGGTTGATACTGTCTTTTTCAATCATTCTCCACTGTATCTTTTAGGCAAGACCGCTCACTGAGTCAGGGGCCAGAGGTTTCAAGTAGTCTGTCAGCCCAACAAGTCACGAAGATCTGCCCATCTCCATTTCCAAGCACTGGGATTACAGATCCACACAAATGAACTGGGGTTTTACAGAGGTTCTGGAGACCCAAACTCAGTTCTTCATGCTTTAGCAGCTCACCCTTCACCCAAAGGAAACAACATCAAACCTCCCAGACAGACCAAATAAAATTCAGACCAAGAATTACAATCTGCTTCCACATACGAATACTAGGGCTTGCTAAGTCTTCATCTCTTCATCCAGCTATAGGGCTCCTGTTCCTACAGATGGACCCTTTACGATGCTCAGAGTGGACAAGCAAGCTGGGCTCTGATGTGTGGGGCTTGCTCTCCAGTCAACAGAATCACAAACACTGGATACCATTACACCAGTGCATGCCTCCCTTCTCATGCTGTTCTGTGTCAGTTGCTGAACTTTTGGTGACTATGGAACCTCTCGGAATCACCCCGTACCAACGGGAAAGACGAGGTGAAGGGAATAGCAAAGTGCTTACTTTTTAGGATCGGAGGTCATGAACCCTGATTCCTTCTGTGGGTTCTAGGGATGCATACACGCACTCTTGTTTCCACATGCCTGGAAACCACCACCCTGACTTTCCCCTTCAGCTGCTCTCCCTCGGTCACTCAGTGCTCCCTGTTGGATCCCTCTAGTGACAGCAGCCAGCTTTTAAAAATTTACAAAATCAGAGAAAATAAAATTTGCTGTTCTGCTTAGTGTCTTTCAAGTGACAGACAACAAGAAAGCCCCCAAAATCAGAATCAATCTAAGTTTTCTTTTCCTGAGAGTGATTGAAAGGGAATATAAAAAGATGTCATTCTGACAGATAGACGGCTGCTATTTCAGATTTGCAACCGGGAAACAAGGCCAGTCTGTAGCTCCTGGTGTGAAATTGCAAAGCTTCTATATAGTCCAAGAGATTACAGTGGAACAACTTCTTTTATTTCACAGTCATCCTCCAATCTCCCACATCCACAGTAAAGGCTACACCTGACAGGAGCCAGCCAAGAACAGGGATGGAGTTTATAACTCCAGGCGTTCTTTTTTTCCCCAGCATTAAAAAAAATGTAGAACCATTTTTTAAAACCTGGGAGACTTATAAAGCCTGGTTGCTCTAGGATGAGGAGCCAGTTTGTAAGGGCAGAGTAGATCATGGATGGCAAATACTGAATACTCGTTATCCCCGTCTGGCATCTGTTCCTCCCATCATCTCCTTCCCCTCCCACACCTCCACATTATTGTTAGTTATTGCTGCCTTGACTCCATCTGCTGGCCTCAGGCATCCTTTCATCTTCTTGCTGTTTCTATGAGCCTCATCCCATTAAAATTTATCTCTTATATTTCCAGACTCCAATAAAAAGGGAGAGTCCATGTCCAAGTGCATACTGGGCTTAATATTTGAGAACCTGCTTTATGTACCCCTATTTCAGAATTCTTTTCATTTAAGCAGATGGCTTCAGAGACATATTGTCTTGTTGTACTACAGTGCGTGTAGAAGCAGGGATTTAGACAATGCATTGAGACTGGCTGACTCCATCTCAAACTACATTACAGAGAAGACTATTAACCCTACGCATGGTGAGATTCAGCTGTGTTCTTCAAAAGTAAAAGCCCACATTGTACTTCAGTGGGAGCATTAATTATTTAAATGTTATCGTTTGATGTTATTTTTGTTAGACACCCTGTTTTTACCATTCATGTCAATATTCAAATAATTTTAAAAAGTAAACATCTTCAGTGTTGACAGCACCAGTTTCTGATATGAGACATTTCCAGTGTTTCTTCACAAAGCCATATATACGTTTAATAGGAACCCCCTCCACATTCTTGTGATAAAACAGTCTTAGCTTTCATAAAGTAATGTGGTCGCCCTTCATTTTCCAAAACTGATTAGTTTAGAATCTAGCAGCAGCGGTAGGTACCTCAATGTGGGAGGGAAGTGGGGTGAGAGAAGGGCTTCATTTCCTACCTTTTCACCACTCAGTACCATGTTATGGAAAGTAATAGTATGTCTCCAGGCTCCTGGGCATTTTGAAGCTCTTCAAGTCATCCATCCTTCCAAGATGATAAGGAAAGATTTATAGGAAGTTAATAGCACTCACTGTAGCATCCTAACCAGTTCTAGCTCATGTTTGGCTTCTGCTTTTCACCACTTCCTGCTTCCACAACCTCGAGAGTTAACAAGATGCTCTAAACGTCAATGCTTTACCTATTGGGCTGTGTGGGGTGTGGGTGTGTGGGGTGTGTGGGGTGTGTGGGGTGTGTGGGGTGTGTGGGGTGTGTGGGGTGTGTGGGGTGTGGGGTTTGTGAGGTGTGTGGGTGTGCCGGGTGTGTGTGTGTGTGTGTGTGTGTGTGTGTGTGTGTGTGTGTGTAATCTACTCTCTGGAGCCACTGCCAATTTGAATCTATGTAAAAGGACTTAATTTATCGTCTAGCACTTACCAGCTCTTCAGTAAACCATTGGCTGAAAAATTAATGGAACTACATAAACACTGTATTTAACATACTGTTCTCTAATAGCATTTAACTCTATGTTCATGTTTATAAAGTAAGCATTTAAAGGGTTGTCTAAAAACGTTTTCTTTTGGGGAAGAAAATGAGGGACCAGATGTGGGAATTCTCCTGTTGAATAAGTTAGGGAAACTCTGGCTGCTAGATGCTCCTCTTCAGTGCTGATGATATTCACAGCCTGGTGAAAGCTCAAACAAGTCCTTAAGTAAGGTTCTATGCTGACTCTGTTTATCTCAGTGTTTCTCAAACTTTTGTGTCGTAGTCAATGCTCGATTGCTGGGGAGAGATGCCATGGGCATGGGAACTCTTATAAAAGAAGAGATTTAATTGGAGGTTTGCTTGCAGTTCAGAGGTTTAGTTCATTATCATTGTGGTGGGAAGCTTGGTGGCATGTAGTCAGACATGGTGCTGGAGAAGTAGCTGAGAGTTCTACAACCAGATTGGCAGGCAGCAGGAAGAGAGAGACACTGGACCTGGTTTGAGCATTTCAGACCCCAAAATCCACCACCCCAGTGACTCATTTCCTACAATAAGGCCACACCTACTCCAACAAGGCTATACCACCTAACAGTGCCACTCCCTGGCTGGCAAGCATTCAAATCTATGAGCCTATGTGGGCCATTTTTTTTTTTTTTTGGTTGTTTGAGACAGGGTTTCTCTGTGTAGCTTTGGAGCCTATCCTGGCACTGGCTCTGGCTCTGGAGACCAGGCTGGCCTCGAACTCACAGAGATCTGCCTGCCTCTGCCTCCCAAGTGCTGGGATTAAGGGCGTGCGCCACCAACGCCTAGCGTTATGGGGGGCATATTTATTCAAACCATCACATTCTGTTGCTCTTTTCATTTCTCAGGACTTTTTTTTTTTTTTTTTTTTTGAGACAGGATTTCCTCTTTGTAGCAGCCCTGGCTGTCCTGGAACTTGCTTTGTAGACCAGGATGGCTCAAACACAGAGATCTATCTGCCTCTGCCTCTGAGTGCTGGAATTAAAGGTGTGAGCTACCACCACTAGGCCTCATGATTTTTTTTAAATGTGTTTTTTTCCCTCATTTTTTTTGCTCTTTTCTCCTTCTGCAGTCTACTTTCTCTTCAAATCTTACTGATTCATCTAAGAATTGGTGTCCCTGGATGCACTTTGGAAAATGATCATGTGGTTTATATTCCTTTTTCGTCTTTAAATATCATTCTTTCTTTAGGAATTGTTTCCTTAATTATTCAGTCACTGTATGGAATGGACATCAGTATTGCTAGAATTTCCAAATACTAATGAAAATAGCTGTTCGAGAAGGATGAACTTGGTAAAATATCTCGACTAAGTTGTGGGGTCTAAAACATAGCCAATCAAATTAACTACACACTGAACACTCACTACTGTGCTTATAGTAGAAGTACCAAAACTCTTGGGACCACAGTCTCTACACTTACACTGAAGAATACAATGGTATACCATGAAGTCCTTTTTGCATGGGGACAGGGGTGACTGTCATCCTTTAATAATTTCATTGAAGTCTTTATAGAGAGCTATGTGAAACACACTGGAGACTTAAAGAACCACAGAAGTGGTCCACCAGAGGCCATCAACCCTGTCAGAGAATGTTGGGTGTGGAAATTCGTCTAACACATGCCTAGTTGGATACCTCCTGATACCAAATATCTATTGCTGGGACCAACGCCTATGCAACGCCCAGAAAATCTGAGATTCTTTCTTTTTTAGGCAACCCAGAACATTCATACAACTGGATTGCTTTCTTTTTGTCCCCCTTTTGGCCCCACTGACAATAATTATTACCAGAAACATGGACTACAGAGGCAGGAAATGAAAAAAATCAAGTGAGAAATAAAACTTCATAAAAAAATGCATGGGAAACTAGAACATAAGAGCCAAATACAACTCAGTAGTAAAAGGAAAGTTGGATCTGGGCGGAAAGTGCAGGGTTTCTTTCCAAAACATGACTGTTCCAATGTTTGTAGAAATTAATATGCTCACTTTATGGGAAGAGACCCTGACTCAGAAAAGAACATCAGAAAAATTCAAATATAAGCATTATGCCTGAAAACAATACCATGCTTTAATTTGGGAAAATAACTGGGTGAAGGTTCCTGGATTCAGAATTGTGAATAAACCCCAGGATAGCTTATTTCCATAGATGTTTATGTGTCATTTCAGGGCTGTCTTTTCTTAATCAACGACTTCTGCAGCTAGTAGTTTCACATTTAAAAATACATTAAGGTAGAATCACAGGTTTCACTTTTTGTTTTTAAACCAGTTGCTTAATGGGATTTTTTTTTCCACCAGAAAGGCACAGAAATAAAAACCAGTATTTGAGGCGACTCACACTGCATCATAGCTGGAAACAACAAAACACCGCAAAGGTCTTTTGTATAACATATTTCGAGTTACCAGCTGTTTTTCTGATCCACAGAGCAAAGCCCACGCTGAGAGATGGCTGCCCAGGAGGCAGGCTCATTCTGATCTGATCCACCGGCTCTTAGAGCCCGGTGGATCAGATGGTATCTCAGCTCTGAAATCAGTATTACTATCACATCTTCCCTCATCTGTCGCCTCCTGGGACAAGAGCTGCAAGAAATACGGAGGGAAATTGTTCCCGTTAGGGGACAGCTAGAATTATTTCTGTTCTTAAAAAAAAAAAAAAAAAGCCACCAATGTACAATGGGGATGTTAAAATGCCTAACAAGAAAACGTATCCATCCTATTCTGTCCTAGTGTTAAGAAAGTCAACAGGATAACACATTGTTTCTGCTTTCTAGACTTATTTGCAGCCTGTCTTGGGGTTGAGCTCACTGAGCGCTTCAAGGGACGCGGAAGAGACAGTCTCTCAAACACTGGCATCCGAGACACCTGAGACTGGCTTCTATTGTTGCCTCTGTGTCCAGGAGCTGTGAGTTCACAAGGATCCCTTTCAATGTGGGGAATCAGATTCATGGGCTTCTCCGTGTTTTTATTTATTCTCCAATTACTTTAAATTGAAAGACCGCAACCATTTTGGGGAAAGCAATTTCAATTTTGAACTCATTTTCCAGGCCCTGAATAAAGTGCTTTCAGTTACCAGAAAGCCACATCCCCCTCCTGAGAGGTCTTTAGCCCTCTGCCCTTTGGTTTCTTCACATTAACAGCAGGACACTGATTTCCAGAAAGAGTTTGTGAAGCTCACCGATGCAAAACGGCCTTTCTGAACCCCAGGCTCACAGTAAAAGCCTGGGTTCCAATCTCAAATCACATACTCTACCCACCCATCCATCCATCCATCCATCCATCCATCCATCCATCCATCCATCCAAGTATTTATTGCACATCTGTTAAGTATAGTCAGGAACAAATGGACAAGCCCCCCACTATTATCACACCACTTAACCATGTAGGATAGAGGTTGGATAATTTGTATGTTATATTACCCGAACAACACTGATTTGTTGGTAATCACTTCTGTTACTTGTTTTTAAAGGTTTAACAATGTTGAGCTTTGCTCAGAGTATCTTCTGTGTTGTGGAAATATTCAGAGGCATTATCTTTAAGTGCACAGAATATATTTCCCAAAGAAACATAACACATAGTCTCTAAGACACAGCCTGCCAGCTGTTTTTAAACACAGAGCATCTTAACATGAAAAAAAAAACCCACAAACATATTTGATACATATGAATATAGGGCTGGCATATTTGCATGATAAATTGCTAACCAAGGATTTCATTCAGTCAAAAAGTCAAATCAATCCTGTGGGACTTAGACCACAGTGAAAGGTAATACTAGATGCAAAGCCTGATTAGTAAAAAGAAACTCAAGAGACACAGTGGCATAAACCACTTGGGAATAACAGGTCATTAGGAGCTTTTAAGATTCTCACAACAGATGACATCTTCTAGGTTCCTTTCAGCCTTGACTCAGCCCTCATCATTCTCTTTTGGGGACTGGTTTTTCAAGTGAGTAGGTTGCAGTATAATATATCTTGACATCATTACCTGAGATATCAGCTCAGTTCAATTGTTATGCAAGCAACACAACTTTGTAAATGATGGCTGTGCATAGGGATGCTACTGAACGAGGAGGAAAATTCGAGCCACGTCCACTCCCTGCTGCCAGCGGCTTAATCTGAAATAACATCTGTGAAGAAGCATGTGACACTCTGATCCAGCAATGCATTTGATGGGCAAAGTATCTATAATGAAAATTTTAGTACAAGGAAATCTGGAAGTAGAAGGGCCTACCTCTGTCCAGTGATGCCTTCACCACCACGTCTCTGTGTCCACACCCTCCCCACCAGACCTCCATCACCTCTTTCAGAAAGGGGAGATAGGAAATTTGCATTTCACTCTGTTTTTCCAAATCAGGATCCCAATCCCAGGGCTATTTTGTTTCCATTCGTGCACAGTTACTTAAACACAGTTATGGCCTTAAGAAAGCTCACAAAATGTTCACCGCTGTGTAACCTTGACTCAGACAAGCACTTAATTCAAAAAGGTGTTTTGTAATCAGCGCCTGTGAATACACATGAGGTATAATCTTGTTTTTTTCTTTCTTAAGAATTTAGCGTGTAACATAAAAATCTGTATTTAAAGGGGATTGCAGATCATAAGAATTGCTGGAGTCGAAGAGTCAGAACATGATGGATGGCCAAACAGAAAGGATGGCAAGGGACACGCCCTGGGAAACATCTCCTGATGTACAATCCACAGCATGTCTGTGTCTACTTTTATGGATTTTCTTATGATTAAAAACACACAAAAAACCATGTGTGCATGCATGTATGTGTGTATATGTGCACGTCTATATATGCATGTGTGTATGTATGCCTGTGTGTGTATGTGTGTGTGTATGTGTGTGTATGTATGATGTATGTATGTATGTATTTGTGGCTGTGTGTGTGTCTGTGTATGTCTGTGTATGTATCATGTGTGTGCTTGTGTCTATGTGTGTGTGTGAGTCTCTCTCCCCCTCTCTCTCTGTGTGTACTGTACATATTCATTTCGATGCAAAGATTCAGGGGAATTCCTTGGAAGACTTATGTTTCCTCCATTCCTCAGCAGGTGCTGCCAAGATGCCTTCAGGCTTGATACTGTGTCTATTAACAGCAACCACCCCCTGTATATTAAGAAGATGCTGGCTCCTAACTGTTGAAGGAGGCTGCATTAGCAACAGCATTATGTAAGCTCCCATTTTCATACTTATCACAGCATAAGGTTTCAGAGCACCTGGTGCAAAGAGGGCACTCAGTGCAAATGATGATCATTTTGGAAGAGAAAAAGGCAGCAAATGGATCCTAATGCACAGTGCTTTATGTAGCAGCCATCACAGAATCTATACCTAAAACGCCATCGGAGATTGTCTAACTCTACAGTGTCTCAAGAGGGTGTTATAATAGTCATCAGCTCAATAAAGGGGGGTTTGTTTAACTCTTTGAGAATATCCTCAGATACTATTTCAGAGATTAAACGCAAGAAACTGAGTGAGTGATTAATAGATACAATGGTGATATGTATCAATCTTAATTATAACAGGTAAAAAGTAGAGGATAGTGATCGGGGTTTTACAGCTTATCACATTCTTTGGTTCACATCTTATGTGTCAGAATAAGGAATATGAGGATCACAAACCATATGTCCATGAGAAAATAAAGATTAGTCCAATCAATAGCTAGTCAGTCTCAGGCGGTGGGGCATCCATCATCCAAATGTCTGTGCCATCCATGGCTATGGCCCTCCTTCACTCCTAAACCTCTCCAGGTCCTACTGTCTCCTTCATCCCCAACTCATAGCATCTTTATAGAGTCATGTCCCTGAAGGAGCATAGGAGCTACTCAGCAGCATCCTGGTCTATCACCTCAGTTCATATTTACTCCTATCCACTCCACTTCCCTCTATAGGTCAGCTGAGCTTTGCCTCAATCAATTTCCTGCTTCCAGAACTTCACTCTAATTTCCATTTCCTGATCATGAACTTAAATGCAGACATGAATTCCTGTCAGTACCCAGGTCTTCTGGTCAGAAAAGGGGCCCATCAAGAAACAGAAAGCATGTTCAAGGTGACCACACAGACTCTAGACAAAGGTCTAGAGAAGACACAAGAAGCAGTGGAAGGACCAGGCCAGGAGAAAACACTGGGAGGCTGCTTTACAGAAGGGTGATGGCTGCATTTAGCTCATAGCCATCTTATGCCTTCACCCATCTTCCACTTCCTGCTGGTAGAAGGGTGGTTTAATCTTGCTGCAGAGCACAGGGAGGGTAAAGAAGCCTGAAGAACATGTCTGAAGGAACAAATAGAAGCCACAGTCTCTTCAGTGCCTATGTCTAAGGCTGGAACTCTGCCCCCATGTTTATCTGACTACTGTCAGCTGACAATCTTGGGACAGACTACTGCAAGCTACTGACAACTTCCAATTGATGCTTGCAGATGCCCTTCCCTAAGGCCACCTAGCCTGGGACTCCTGTTCCCTGGGAAGAAGAAGAATCCTTCAAGAAGCCAAATGAAGCACAGTATGCTGCAAAGTCCTGGGCTCTGGGCTCAAGGCTCAGAAGACTTGAACTTCACTTGACATTGTGAGCTGTTTGACCTTAGTCAGTTGATGCTCAGATTCTCACCTGTAAAGCAGGGCTAGTAACAGTCCTAGTCCCAACTGGATAGGAGCATTCTGAGAGTCAGACAAAGATAGCTGAGTGAAAGCAATGTAAACATTTTATCATATTATACCAAACTAGAGAAGCAACATGTAAGGTTGGAGCATGCAGCAGCTGCTATTACAATAGAATCTGGTATAGAGGCAACCCGTTCCTTAAAGGTAAAGAATATTTTTTCTTGACTTTATAAAGAGAAAGTTATAGATTTCTTTTTACTACCACATTAGCATCTCTATTTACATAAACCCTGGTGGGTGGCACAGTGTATTTTCCAGCATTCATTTGCCATTTCCACAGTTTCCTGTCTACACAGCTATACCAAGCAGCATAATTCGAGTGCTATGAAGACAGGTATTTTATGGAAATATCCCAATCTATATGACATGTCATAATTGCTGATGGAGACTCTATGCTCAAAGATGGTATGTGACTTTTCCTAAGCACATGTGATACCTATGGGGCTAGATGCTGCTGTCTTCAATGTTTTATTATGTCACACTATTTCCCTCCAGGGGAGACAGATTTCTATAGTTAATCTTTCCAAGACCCGTCTCATGGATCTGCTACTAGGGGAAGAAATGGGTAATGATAGCATTGTTCCCTCAAGTAAGAAGGTCCCTGGTATGGTTGCTTTTGAGGTGGGAAATTTGAATGACAGCAAAGAAAGGAGATTGGAAGTCTCTACCACAGGAGCTTTCCTTATGTGCTGAGAGATGACAAGAGCATTGGGACTTGCAAGTTAAAGACCTTCTGAGACTGGAGAACACAGTGACAAAGACATCTTTTCAAAAGCTAAGTACCTTCAAAACACCCTCTTGTTCTGTTGTAAAGTGGTCAGCATCTCCACATCCAGGAAGCAAGCAAGCGAGAAGAGAACCTGGCTGATGACTGTGCCCATCACTTGTCAACCTATGACTGATAGAACATTATATTATTTCTCAGTCCAGTTCTATTGGGATGACTGATGTTTTTAGCAATTTTGCAAAGCATGTATGACTCGATTAGGAAGACTTTCCCCAAGACTGTCAATGGTCTTAGTCTCTGTGATGATTATTGTTTCCTTATTATCACTATGATGTGATTTACAGTCATCGTGGAGACTACAAAACCCTCTAGGAGTATTTTTGAGAGAGTCTCTAGATTAGGTTAATTGAGATGGAGGCTGCCTAAATGTAGGCAGGACCACTCCATGGGCAGAGGGTCTCAGAGTGAGTAAAAAGGAGAAAGCAAGCTGAGCATCAACACTCAACTGTATTTGCTTCTTGACTGTGGATGCCATGGACCAACTGTCTCACACTTCTGCCAGCGAAGCTTCCCTGCCATAATGAACTATAACCTCTAGCACTAAAATAGCATACTCATTTTCTCCAGGAGTTTATAAGAACAGTGGCTATTAGGGGGAAGAGAGAAAGAGGGAAGGAAGATGGGCTGAAGTAAAGAAAACAGGAAAGAATGAAGGAAGGATGGAACTCAGTGAGTCAGAGAAGGAAGGACTTGAAGGAGGGAAGGAGAGAGATGGGGAGGCATGGGTTGATCCAGGCCATAGAATCCTGCCTAAAGGTATGGAACTGTGTTCTAACTAATACCAAGCATGGTCTAGCAAGACCAGAGAGGTGTGCTGCAGAGTGGATCATCCATGATGCAGTGCAATGTGCCAGTTGCCTTGCTCAGGAAGCAACAGAGGCGTAGGATGCAGGAGAAAATACTGTAGGCCTGTGATCTATCCCTGGTGCCCCCGCAACATGTTTACAGGCCCTTGATGGATGAGAGCTAAATCCTGATATCATTACCTGGACAACATGGCAAAGGTTAAAGTGTTACACCTAATGTAGCTTTGAGGTTTTATATGGTGGAAATGTTGGGAACAGGTTGCTTAACAATCACTCTTTGATTTAAAGATCCACACAGTTTGCTCAGGGCTCTGGCTGCATCTTCAGCAGCAAGAGATGCTGTAGTAAAACATGGGCAGTGACAGATGGTTATTAGCACAGGAAACCTCCTAAAGGGCCCAGCAAGCTCTGAAGATCCAAAAAATGGACCCAGAATCAGTGAATATCAGAAGTTTAGAGGCTTCTATCACTGGAGGGCAATGAGAAGTAATGAAAAAACTATCTGGGAGCAAAGGTCAAAAGCTACAGGCTGCTCTTTTCCAATTTATTAAGCATGCTCTAATTGGTAATCAGTCTGGGGATGATACACACAGGCATGGTTCAGTCAATACTGTACACAGGAATTCTGTAACAAAGAAGAGAAGAGGAGAGGTGAGGAGAGGAGAGAAGAGAGAAAGGGAAAAGAGGGGAAGGGAGAGAAGAGAAAAACAGGGAAGGAAAGAAAAAAGTGGGTGAGAGGGGTAGAGTAATGTAGGGAGGGAGGAGGAAAGGGAAGTAGGAAGGAAGGGAGGGGCAGAGGTATTGAAGGGACACAGGAAGGAAAGCGGGGGGAAGAGAGGAGAATACAGAGGAGGAAAAGTGGGAGGAAAGAAAAGAAAGCCCCCACTCTATTCCACCTGAGTCCGAAGCCTCTTGTGGGGGTAAAGAGCAGGTGCACTTGCCAGTGTTTGGGTTGTGTTTTGCTATCAGGCCAGATTCTAGTTTTTCCAAAATGAAATATTTTCCCAATCACTGGTTTCTTGGACTTTTCTATGTAAATAATGTTGACAGCTTTTAATTTTTAAAATGAACTCTAATTAAGAACTTCGCAAAAGGCCACAAGGGAGTTCCTAAGTGATCCCCTATTGCTTATTATCCTAAAGCAAGAGAGAGCAGAGCAACAGGGAACAGATTCTCACTCCAAAATGCTTCCAAATGTTTGTGTGTGTGTGTGTGTGTGTGTGTGTGTGTGTGTGTGTGTGTGTGTGTGTATATGCGCACACACATGCATGCATGAAACATACAGTATTTCTTCTAATTGCAATTGAAGAATTAATTCTAAGGAGAAAACTATAGGAGCAATTAGAAGTGGACATAAATCATCCTTGAAATAAAACGCTAACCCAGGAATAAGATGAGCATCCAGCCTTGTTCCATTAATTTGCTTTCTCACCACAGGAAGGCAAGCATCATCTTTTAATACTGTGGTGATTAAGTAGAAAAAACCTCAGAGAAATGTGTAGAAGACTGTCCAGTGACTTTATATCTGTAAAAACATCAAGGAGAGGAGGCAGCATGTTAATGCCATGACCCCTGGAATTGGGTAGTTGTGCGGAGAGGCAAAACCCATTACCCAAAGAGAGGCTAATGGAGGCATCCCACGACACAGCTAACAAGCCACAGGGGAAGAGGTTTGTTGTCATCATGTCCTTTGTTTTTCAGGGAATGGAAGAGAGGTTGGGCTGTAGCTTCAATTTTTAAACAACTATAATAGAAATACCAATGCAGTGGGAAAAGGCATACAAGAACGTGTAATGAGCATTGCTATTGGATAATTAAGGCCAAGGATAAACAGACAATAAATCCAATGCCAACTGCTTTTAGTTACAATATTATAGCCTATGAGTTGGATATACACACACTCCTCACTCCAGACATGACTATTTCCCTTAAAAAATATAACTTGTTGAGGGTAAAGTTTTTCAGAGCAAACTTTATAACGTAAGACATTTTCTTAATGGCATTAATTCTAGTTAAGCAGGAATGCTTGTAGTTTGGTCATCAGCCAGATGGCCTTGAAGGGATGAGTCTGTCTAAGGAAGGGCCCCACACATCTAAAGCTCTGGAGACCTCCAAGGTAGTCTTGTGACAATGAATATATATACACAGCTCTGCCTTCGGGGTGTCTAGAGGTCATGTGTGGTTTAGACCACATTGCTTCAGATTTTCCTAAGATGCCTGAAGAAGGGCAGCTCTGAGAAGCCCAGGATCCCAGGACAATCATCAAAGCACAACATCCAGCCGATGTGGAGGGACCCACTTTCTGGTACAGTTATGAAGGCATTTCTGAGCATGACAGGGAAAGCTGACTGGCCTGCACTGACATTTCTTGTCCTTGCAGTATTTCCTTTTTTTATTTAAAAAATTATTTTTCACTTTACACACCAGCTCCAATTCTCCCTCTTTCCCCGTTTGCTGCCCCTGCCTCCCTGCTTCCCAACCCTCCATCCACTAAAAGCAGACAGGTAAGGCCTCCCTTGGGGAGTTAACAAAGTCTGGCATACTATGTTGAGGCTGCACCAACCCCATCCTCCTGCATCAAGGCTGAGCAAGGTATCCCATCATAGGAATGGGCAACAAAAAGCCAGTTCATGCACCTGGGATAGGTCCTGGTTCAACCACCAGCCCTCCCCGCAACAGATCAAGCCACATAACTGTCACCCACATCCAGAGGGGCTGCTTTGGTCCCATACAGGTTCCCCAGCTGTCATTCCACAGTCTCTGAGCTCCCACTAGCTTGAGTCAGCTGTCTGTGTGGTTTCCCTGTCATGATCTTGACCTCCCCTTGTTCATGCGATCCCTTCTCCCTCTCTTCAACTGAACTCCAGGAGCTCAGCCCAGTGCTTGGCTGCAGGTCATAGCTGTATTTTCCCTTTAAAACCAATCCAAAGAGCAAGACATATACGTAGACTCAGGCCAGGATCTGAGGGCCCATACAGACTGTAGACTTGCAACCATGATTCTTGAACTTGAAAGGGACACTGTTCTTTGGAAACAAAATGAAGTGTATGCCTTTGAAATCCTCAGGAATCTCATTTTAACACAATGGGATATACAGAGCATGGTAGAGATGTATCAGATTATAGGAGTAGACTTAAATTACGAGATACTGACTGCATTGGCAGTCATTAAAAAGAAATTCATAGCAGGCATGTGAAGATTTGGGGGTCCACATCAGTTCCCTACCTCCTGTCTCATAAAGCTGTCTGAGCAAGGTGTCCTGAACACAGCATGGCAACCATGGAGAGGAGCACATTTTTGTGTTTCTACAATGCCAGTATTTATTGAGGAACAATAACTTTACAGGATACAGCAGTTGCAATGGATCCCAGCATGGGTACACTCTGACCCAGGCAATGGACATTGCAGACTTTCAGGGGGACAGAAGTGACCACCTTCTCTGAAATAAAGGTTTGCCCTTGATCTAGCCACAGTGTAGACAGGCAAGGTGTCCAAAAGAGAGGCCCTAAAGTACAGGCAACCAGCTTGGAAAAAAGCACTGCTGGGAAAATAGACACTACAGGGTGAGATCCTTCTTTTACCTCACCTTTCAGGGACTGGTTAAGAAATACAATCAGAATACCACTTTCTTCCTCAGCCTAACTGAATTACATCCTTTATTGCCCAGTGGCCTAGGCAATAAATGTTCCTGAAAGGACTAATTTAAGATCTGAATTTATTTTAATTAGTCTTTGTAATACTGCAGCAGATGTGAGTCTGATTACAGGCAACCTGTACTTGCTAAGAATCTCAATGAAGCTTCAAATTGTTTAGACTGCTAGACAAGACAAATTCTTAAATAAGAAGAGAAAGAGGGAAGCAAAAGGGGGGTGGTGGTGGAGAAGGAAGTGGGCCTGCTGGCTTATGGTCAAGTTCTCCATGCATGCAGGTGCAGCCCTGTGGGCGGGGCCACAAGTGGAATTAATAACTGATAGCTGTGGTTAACTCTGGTGGAGGAGTCGATAATCTGCCCTGGAACCTACACCCTGTTCCTGGGCGGTGGAGTAATGAGTCCCCCTGGAATGAAATCTCTGGCCTTCTTTGTTGTAACTATTGATCTACTATAGGGTCCTGATGTGATTTAGATGAGGGAGGAAGAGATAATGGCATTGATTATTCTATTTAGGAAGCCGACTAAGACAGAACTCAGGTACAATACAAGAATAGAAAACAAAACAAAACCCAACTACTCAATCATTCCTTGTCTTTGCAGTCCAAGGCGACACAAGGCAGCCATGGCGACAGGGGAATAAATATTTTGATAAATCTGGAGCTTTGGATTTCAGGGACACTGGTACCCTGGACTTGCTTTGGTTGTTTTGGCATTTTGAATGATCATGTATCACAATGGGAAAACAAAGCCCTGACTTGTGTTCCAGAGACGTGAGCTGCAGAGCTTTCTCAAAGGAACACACCTTTGCCAATGGACATCATTCTGGCCAGCCTACTTCACTACAGATTTATTTAATGCAAATTTGGATTCTATAAGTTAATCATCTTCCTCAATTTTGGGGATGCTATAAAAAGTACTGTAGGCTGGGTAGCTTGCACAGCACAGTTGTTTTTCGGCTTTGGAAGCCAGGGAGTCTTAAGATCAAGGTTCCTAAGTGAGTGTATTAGTTAATTTTTTTCATTGCTATGACAAAGCACTCAAAGGACAACTGAAGCAAGGAAGGGCTTATTTTTGGCTTATGAGGGTACATTCCATCGCGGTTGGGAAGGTGGGTGTGTGGAATTTGGTCATGGTGTGTTCATAGTCAAGGAATGAGGAAGCGAATGCTGGTACTCAGCTCACTTTCTCCTTGTTTTTTTTTTTTTTTTTTTTTTTTTTTTTCCCAGTCTGGGATGTTAGCCTGTGGAATAGTGCTACCACATTTAGGGTAGGCCATCTCCCCTGGATTGATCCCATAGAAAATCCTTAACGGGAATGGCCAAAGGCTTGTCTCCTCAGCGATTTTAGATACTGTCAGGTCGCCAGTCAATATCAGCCATCGATGATGAGCTTGCTTCCTTGTTTCTACACAGATGGCTTTATCTTCTCATGTGAAGAGGAGAGGAGAGGATGGAATGCAGGAGTGAGTTCTCTCACCTTTTGTAAAGTCATAGACCTTTTTCATCCCTAACTACCGTATTGTGCTTAGTTTCAACATGTGACACACACACACACACACACACACACACACACACACACACACACACACACACAACACAGTATTGAGGGACACAGAAACACAGTCCAACACAATAATGAAGTTCAGTAGCACATTTGATACCAGGCAGTCTCATTCAGTGGTTCTCGGACAGGGATGGGGATGTTGGGAGGGAGGGGGATGAAGATGGGGAATTTTCCCCTTGAGGGGCAATATCTAGAAACAAGTTGGATTATAGAGGATGGGGATGGCCATGCTAAATGTATGCATCTAAGGGGAAGAGACCACAGAGGCTGTTCATTGTCTTACAGTATATGGAGTAGCCTGCTGCCAGGAAGAATGACATACATACAGTACAAATGTGGCAGGGCGGAGAAACAGGGGTACCTAGAACTCATTGAAAATTGTACAGTGGGGGCTGGAGAGATGGCTTAGAGGTTAAGAGCACTGGCTACTTGCTCTTCCAACTTCCTGAGTTCTGTTCCCAGAAACCACATGGTGGCTCACAACCATCTACAATAAGATCTGGTGCCCTCTTCTGGCAGCCAGGCAAATATGCAGGCAGAACACTATACATAACATAATAAATAAATGAAAATTGCCCATTGGAAACTGCGTAAAGTCCAGTGGAAAAGCAAGTAGGGAGGTCGAGTGATGGCACTTTATGCACAGGTCTCACCAAGCTCCCACAAAGCTGCTTTAAGTGCAGTCACTCACCACTGAGCACCACATGCATACCTCAGCAACTGCCTTTTGTGGAGAAACATACTAAGTGGACTAATGGATTGGACCTCCATTTACTATTCTTGCCTTGGGCAACACTAAGTGATGGATTACTGTGGGATTTGAACATCTTCTTTATAATCAACAGAGAACAGGAGGAAGAGAAGAGGAGAGACATCACAACGTTCTAGAATGTAGAGCTAGGGGAACCCAGCTCTTGCCTTCTTCTGAGATCAGGTCTATTATTGTGTAGTAGATACAAAAGCTACGAGCCAGGCTGCTCAGACAGACAAGCCTGATACACGCAGGCTGTGTGAGACGGAAACAAGGGTTTAAACTCTGAACATCAGTTTCTTCAGTTTATTTTTAGGGGACACAGGATATAGTCCAAGACCCCTGTGAATGTCTGGAACTGTATGTTGTACTGAACCTTATATAGACATTGTTTCCCCCCTGTGTATACATATCTTTGAAAGAGTCAAATTTATAAATTAGCTACTCTAAGAGATTAATGATAACAACTGGGAAAAGAGAAAGGCAATCATAACAATATACTACAAAAAGTTATTTAAAACATGAATTGTTTATTGCTAGAATTTTCCATTTCCTATTTTCAGATTGGGTTGACTGTGGGTAACTGAAACCAGGGAAAAGAAAAGCTGATAAAGTGGGGCCTCCTGTATCTTCCTTTCAGAGTTACAAGGACTGTGTAACCCACTGCAATTATTGCATCTATCATTAGCTATTTTTCAGATAAGGAAGCCACAAGCTGAACAAGACATATTAAAAGTCATATGCCTCAGGTTGGAGAGTGCCTCAGTGGGTAAGCACTTACTGTATTAAGTGTGAGGACTTCAGTTTGCATCCTCAGTACTGACATAAATGTAGGAAATGCATAGTAACTGCCTTTATCATGGGGCCTGGGTGCAGAGTTATGAGGACCCCCACTCCTGGACTACTAGTCAGCTGACTGGAATCAGTCAGCTCTGGGTTCAAGTGAGAGACCTGTCTCACATATAGAGAACAATTGAGGCAGATACCTGATGCAAGCCTCTGACCTCCACATGCACATACACGTATGTACACCTTCTCATAAACACACACACACACACACACACACACACACACACACACACACACACACACACGTATGCACATATACATATACACCACACAAACTTAGACACACAAAGTGCAAAAATACAAAAGTCATTGTCTTCCAAGTCAAATAGCAAGTCTGGAAAAAGCAGAACTAAACTGAAGTCTGGTTCAGTGTCACTGCTCCCTCCATAGACAGGCATGCTGGACATTTCTTTCCCTTGGTTCTTCCTATGATCTCTTCTGCATTAACATCAGATGCATATCAGCACACCTGTCAAGTGCTGGGTCCTCATCTTAGCACCAGAGAGATAAACAAGAATAAAATCAAAGCAGTCCTGGAGTGGTGTTCATAAAGTTTGAAGGGGATGCAGGCTGGGGTATACCTCAATGAACCAGGCAAAGTCAGACCTGATATGACCTTTGAGCTGGGCTTTGGATGATGGTGTGTAGAGTAGGTATAAAAGGTCTCAGGAGGATGCAGCGGTCCACCAGGGAAGTTAGTGCAGCTTAGAAAGCAGAAAAGACGAAAGAGTAGAGCCAAGAGCCACAGTGAAGAATGAGGCAGGGTGACTGAGCCCTAATCCAGGAATCGGCACTATGAATTCAGTTGGATTTAAAAGTTGCTTTGAGACAGTGGCTGCTGTGTTCTTCCAGTTACCTCATTTGAAAATGAGCATGGGTGAGCATGACTTATATCTGAGAAAAACATGAGTTCATTTGGCCTGAGGAAGGACTGACCACACCTTCCCAGGTCTTCCATCTAGTAGACAGTTGCATGTTTCCTTTGAATTTGGTTAGTCATGTGAACACAGAGGATTACATAACTTAAGATCACACAAGAAGATAGTTTCATTCTGGTCTTTCCTGGGGTGCTTGCTCTCCAAACTCAGATGCTAGACTACAAGGGAACTGAGACCAGAATGTATTCTAGTAAGAGCCTTAGATACTACACAGCCATGCAGTTTTACCTACCAACATACACACAAGAGGTCTTTCACAGGGTCACCAAATCTAGCCATTCTATGATGGTGAAGTGCAGGGGGAAGAACCACCAGCTATATGAACCCAATGAACCCCAGAACCATGGGAAATAATATGGGCATCAGTCTCTTAGCCTGAGATGATTAATTATATAGCAGAGTGTTTAAACAGCTAGTTCACTCACATCTGGTGCTTGCTGTTATTGCTTTGACATCATTTTTACTTCTTTTTAATAAACATGTAATACATATATATTATCTATGAGGACAGTGGGCATAAATCCCAGAAAAGTTGCTAAGTGATTAAAGATGCTTCCTCTAAGTACATATATTCATACATATACATATATGCATTTACATGTACACATGTGTATATGTACATATATGTGTACACAAACACATACTATATAGTCTATAGTCAGAAACTGAGGTCAATAGTTTCAGTATCCCCAGGGGTTACTAAAATCTGCAGAAGCTCAAATCCCTTATATAGTAACTGCATGGTGTTGGCATATAACCTATGTACAACCTTTTGCATTTTAAATCCTCTCTAGATTTCATGAGTACAAAATAAAATGCTGTGTAAACAGTTGTGATGCTGTAATGCTTAAGAAATAACTATGAGAAAAAGTCTTCAAATGACATCACATTCAGGGGGTCTGGAAGAGTCCTAAGCTAGTTTCCCAGCTATCAGTCTGGGGTCCATGAGCTCCCCTATGTTCAGGTCAGCTGTTTCTGTGGGTATCTCCAGCCTAGTCTTGACCCCTTTGCTCATCATTCCTCCCTGTCTGCAACTGGATTCCAGGAATTCAGCTCAGTGTTTAGCTGTACGTGTTTGCTTCTGCTTCCATCAGCTACTGGATGAAGGCTCTAGGATGGAATATAAGGTAGTCATTAATCTCATTATTGGAGAAGGGCCTTTAAGGTAGCCTCTCCATTATTGCTTAGATTGTTAGTTGGGGTCATCTTTGTAGATAACAGCTGGCTCCCTCTATTATGGTATCTCTTTTCTGGCTCTCCTAAAGGGGATGGGATAGGGAGTGGGTGGGGGCATGGGAGGAGGGGAGGGAGAGGGAACTGGGATTGACATGTAAAACAAGCTTGTTTCTAATTTAAATAAAAAATAGTGTATAATTAAAAAGTCTTCAAATGTTACTGTGCAAATGCAACCATTGCAGAGTTAGCTACACAGCACATATCATCATTATCAGCATCTTAAAAAAATACATCCCTTCTATGGTTTATTGAATCAACAGATGTAAAATCCATGAATATGGAGGGATGACTATGAGAGAGATAGATAGTTAGAGAGAGAGAGAGAGAGAGAGAGAGAGAGAGAGAGAGAGAGAGAGAGAGAGAGAGGCAGAGACAGAGAGACAGAGACAGAGACAAAGACAGAGAGGGAAAGAGAGAGACTTTCAATGTGCACTTTAGACAGATTCCAAATCCTGTATAATAGCTTCTCAGATATAATTTAGAACTTCTGCATTTCTGCTGATGTTCTTGTTTCTTGTGTGGCTTTTTTCCCTGAACTTGGTTTTAATGATAATCTTACTGCTTGGGGGCATTTATGCTATGAATTTTGAGAGTAGCCTGGGAAGTTGAGTTAGAGGAATCTCATCACATTCAGTAGCTGAATAGTCAAGCAAATCACTCCAGGACTTGGCACCCTTCCTGCTGATAAATATCTTCAATCCCATTCAAATAGATTCTACTTTCAAGGCTATTTATAATAAGGTTTGTCCCCATCATCAGTTCTATTCATCTAGGTCACCAAAGCTCCCCAAATTATTCTCCCTCCTTTTAATAAATTATCAGAACATAATTTGTTATGTATCAAAGGTGTACTTGACCCAGGTTCTCATGCCCTCTCCCTAGAAGCAGGTTTTCTGAAATACTTCCATTTTTTTATGCAAAGATATAGGCAAAATCATCTGTAAGTTCAACACAAGTCCTGGGAATTGGATCAAACTGGGCTAAGTGACAGAATAAGAGAAAGAGAAATGGGGACACAAGGATGTTGGCATATAGCCGAAGCTGCGCAATTGAGAATTGAGTTTGGACCCACGCTCATAGGTCCAGGCCGTAAAAGAGTACATAGCACAGTCAGCCTGATTCCTGAATTTTCCAGTCTTAGGATCACTTAACACTTCAGTTCTTCATATCGTCAGCTCAACAAGTGGATGGAGGACACAGCCTATGCTTATTGGGCTCACTTCAAATTCATGTCCTTGTCCCTCTCTTGTACTCTATTTTTATCCAGCCCTCTGGTGACTTCATTCAGTGTCACAGTTCAAAACTTCTAGGAAGCTAAGCATCATGTCACTTCCTATATAACTACAATATATATTTCTAATAATAAAAATTTATATCACACATGAAGGGTGAAACTTATTCAAATGGAAAAAGTAACTCTGCCTTTTAAGACAAATTTTCTTTTTAGAAGTCCTTCACTCGTTATGTCTGCTATTGTACTTCACAAAGTAATTAATCAAAGTTCAAGAAACTGTGCTTTAGGAAACTTGACTCTCACTGTAACTAATGAATTTGAAAGATGCTGGATCTGGTACCCAGTCAGACATCCAGGACATGATTCTTCATTAATTAAAGAAAAAAAAAAGGAGTTTCCTGTTATGATAAATCTTTCTGCCAAAAGCTGCTGAGCCCCACCGCCACATGGGCACTTTATGCCAGCTGCCCACCCGAGTTAGGGCCCCAATTAATGCACAGAGAGACTTGTATTAGGTACAAATGCTGCTTGGCCAATGACTAGGATTCCTCATCTGTTAGCTCAGTCTTAATTATTATAAACCTATATATTTTATAAGACTTATCTTATAGAGGATGCCTTTCGCTGGCAGTCTCTCTTGCCGGTGGCTCACATGGCACCACTGGAGAAGGAAGGGGGAAAGGCACACTTTCTCTTTCTCCTTGCTTAAATATGAGTCTCCTTGCTATGTCACTTTCTGCCTGGATCACCACTTCTCTACTATATTTCCCAGAATCCTCTTTGACTCCTAGTCCTGTCTAACTTGCTGTCTCATTGGCCAAACAAGTACTTTATTCAATAATCAATAAGATGAACATACACAGTACATTCCCCATCAGTTTCCCACAAAGTGGTTTATCAGTCTCTCTTAAAGAGAGGATGCCACATTTCTTCCTCAGGGCCTCTCAGCCAACAGTGACTCTGTTTTAGACTTATCTATACCAAGGTTCCCAAAACCCAGAAGTGCAAGCTGAGATGAAGGCCATGTGCTTTCCTTGTGATCCATCTCCCCAGCCCTTATACTACTCTTTATGATGATTTATGGATGACAGACATGATTTCTAGACTGTCTGGGAGAATTCCCTCTTGAAATCTCTTAGGCTGAGTTTTCTTTCTTGGGGACTTTGATTGCTAACTCACTGTCTTCCCCAATCATATAAATGCTCCTGTTTCCCACCTCCCTGGATCAGACATGGTGGGTTATTTGGGGAAGGATGGTTGTACTGTTTACTTTGCTTGGCTTTTCTAATTTATTTGGTATAAAATTTCTAATACTCTTAACTTATTAGTTTTAAGTTACTTGATATTTTTATATCATCTCCCTAAAATTTTCAACATTACATGCATTTTCCTTCTCTGTCTTTTATAAAATCAAAATGCTAATGTTATTAATTTTTCAAAGATTCAATATTTGATTCTCTTAATTATGTTTATTATGTCATATATTATTTCATGTATTTCCATGATATTATCCCAGCAAGGCCGTATTGTTGTTCATTCCTTAACAGGTTAAGTGGGATAAGCCTTCATTTTCAGACTTTCTGTTGAATTTGTAGAATTCACTTATATTTTCCCTCTCAGAGCTATGCTAGTGTATCTCACAAGTACCAACAAAGAGCAAGTATTTATGTTTTATTCTGAGGGCTGCCAAATTCATCTATAAGTTTATATATTTAAATATGTACTCTTACCTCTATGAGCTATAATGAAGCACTTTTGAAAAGTGGATTGTGTGTGTCTTTGTGTGTATGAATGTGTGTGTTTGTGTGAGCATGTGTACAAATGAGTGCGGGAGTGTTTGTGAGTGTGCATGTGTGTATGTTCTCTTTCACTTTTTGATTGAGCAATGTGGTCAGAGAACATGGCCGTTATGGCCTATATCCTATGACCTTTCCAGTTCTGAATTATAATTTAGTATGTGGCCAAAGCTTCACAATGTCTTTGAGTGTTAAAAATACATATTCAAAAATTTTTAAGAAAAATATCCTACTACCATTGAACATATCAAATATATTGAAGTTTACAGCTGAATTTCTTTCTGTTTGATCTATTGTGTATGAATAGAGGTCCATCAACTGGGTCTTTTACTATTCTGTAGTGAACTTCTAAATATTTAAAAGTGAATTTTATCTTAGAAGCTGCATTGGGGTTACTAGAGGGTCTAGGCTTAGTTTGTAGACCCTGTTGTAGCTGATATTGGCTCTGACTTTGAGAAGAAATATTATCCTCCCAGTGTCAATTTTCTTGCTGTCAGTCAATTTTCTTTGCTTCTTATAAGATACAGATGCACACCGAACAGCTGGGTTATTTCTAGTTTGTCTTTACATTTTGCCCAAGAAGGAATTCGTATTGGACATACCACCCAGGGGAAGCCTCCCATCATCCATAACTCTGATTTTACCTTAAGACCATAAAGTTCAAGATTAACTTGAACAAATGCCCTTGGGTTAAATATTGGTCTCAGTAATCAGTTTACATTTCTGGCTCCTACTTCTAGCAGTTTTCAGACTTTGTAAATTTTTAACATTCTTTCCATCCCATATAAGCATTTACAGCTTCTAAAAAGGCCTATTACTTTCAGTTCTTTTGGAGAGAATGTCTATTCAAATTGTATATTTACCATTTCGATATTGCCAAAAGAAAAACTTGGCATATTTTTTTTTCAATGAGTTTCTTTAACACCCATAAACTTTTGGAATTGATCCTTGTTTAACTGAATCATCATATTAAAATAATCACAACTTTCAGAAATAGCATACTATGGGTTTGTTCCTGAACTTATTTTGTAGGCTTAAATTTTAGATACTTGTGAATTTAGGGCCTAAAGAGGGATGCATGGATTTCCCTTGGAAGGGGAAATAGAAAAGATCTCCTGGGTAAATTAGGGACAGGGGAGGGGGTATAGAGAGATGGGAACTTGAGGGAGCTGGTTGGGTGGGCAGGGTGCAGGAAGCAGGTTGGGGTGGAATGGAGGGGGGGAGAAATGAAAGAGACATCTTGATGGGGGAGCATTTTGGAGTTAGGGAGAAACCTGACACTAGAGGAAACCCCCAGGAATCCACAAGGATAACCCCAGCTAAGACTGGTAGCAATAGTGGAGAGGGTGCCTGTACTGGCCCTCTACTGTAAGGAGATTGGTGACTATCCTAATTGCCACCAGAGGTACTCTATCCAGTAACTGATAGAAACAGATGCAGAGATACACAGCCAAACACTGGGCTGAGCTCTGGGAGTCTTGCTGAAGAAAGGGAGGAGGGATGGTATGAGCCAGGGGTCTCAGGACGGGTTGAGAGGGGGAGTGGGGAAACCCACAAAGACAGCTGATCTGAACACACTTGAGCTCATGGACTCTAGACCAACAATTAGGGAGCCTGGTTGGGACAGACCTAGGCTCTCTGCATGTGTGCAGACCAAGCTGTTGTATAGCTTGGTCTTTTTGTAAGGCTCCTAGCAGGGAGATCAGGACTTGTCCCTAGTGCTTACTTGGCTTTTGGGAACTCATTCTCCAAGCTGGATTACTTTGCCCACACTTGATGCAAGGGGTGGAGCTTGGTCTTGACTCAACTTGATGTGCCATGCTTTGTTCAAGCCCATGGGCACTTTCTGAATGGAGCTAGAGGAGGAGTGGAAGGTGCGGGGTTGGAGTGCAGTAGATGGGAAGCAGGGAGAGGGATGAGAGGAGGGGGGAGGGGAAACTTCGGCCGGTGTGTAAAATAAATGAAAAAGATGTTATTTAAATAAAATAAAATAAAAAGAATTGGAAACAAATATTTTATTCTTTTAGTTATATGGATTGTAAAGAAAGATTTATTTTATATGTCTGAGTATTTTGCCTGCATGTAGGTTGGTGCACCATGTGTGTGTGTGCCTGTGGAAGCCAGAAGAAGGCATAGGATTCCCTGGAACTGGGGTTTCAGATGGTTTTGTGCTATCATATCTGGGTGCTGGGTTCTCTGGAAGAGCAGCCACCAGTGTTCTTAATCATTAAGCTTCTCCCTAGTCCCCAGTCCTCTGGATTTTTTAATAAGCAAGACTTCACCATATAGCTCATTTTTAGCAATGTAAGCCAACACAAGTTTTAAAGGTACTCCTTAGATTCTAACCAAGGGACTGTGGGTATAAAAATAATTGGTGAAGAAAATGTTAGGAATTATAATCATAGGCTATACATATTATTTTATAATACATATTATGTATGTGTGTCTGTGTGTGGGGGTGGTCAGAGCATAAATTATGGGAGTCTGTTCTCTCCTTCCACAACGTGAGTCTCTAGGATAAACCTCAAGTCATCAGGCTTGGCAGCAATGTCTTTACCTGCTCAGTCATCTTACCTGCTCTAGGTAACATATTTTTTAAGCAAATTCCTTTTTCTTTCTTAGTACAGGAAAAGAAAGTCAAAAGTTTTCTGTGTTTGAAATTTACAAACTGTCATGAACATTCCCTTCCTGCATGTTAACACGTGAATAAAATAACTGAGGAGCAAACTAATCTGCCCCAGGGGACCCCACATTCTGACATGAAAATGAGGAGCAGACATCTCTGTTCAACATCTAAAAGGCTCAGGTTCCACGTAAATGACCTGAGTCTTTGGAAGAGCTTTGCACAGAGACAATGCCGGTCTCCAGTGTGGGCTTTGGTGGGAGAGATCACAAGACATCATTTCTTCAGTTTAATAATCCATTTAATACCATCTTTCAATCCCATTTCATGCTCAGTAAAGCAAGAATAAGTGAACGTTTTGCTGACACTGGTTTTTGTGGAAGAGCCTTTTGTTTATAAAGCAGCGGCAACATGATCTTATCGGGGCCCATCATCCGGGGCTTGCTCTGACTCCCATCCTGTGATGTGTGATTTCTCAGAGCCGCCGATGCCTGCCCTCTGCTAAAGTGGTCTGATAACGCTTGCTGACTTTTAAAACAAAGTTCTCTTTCCACACTCTGCCTCAAAAATCTCCTTAAGCAATCTCTTCCATTCAACCACCTCCGAATTTTGCTAGGAAACATGGTCCATTCAGTGGCTTGAATGTGAGCAGGAGTGAAGGAAGCCTTCAATCCTGGAACCAGCTGGAGGGCTGCACATTGAACCCTTAGCAGATACTTCATCTTTGTGAGAGCTCTGGTGTTGAAGGAAACATGGCCTGCAATCAGGTTAGAGAAGGAAACCACACGGAACATGCAAAGAAAACTCAGCCCTCTTTAGTCCGTGTACCTAGGACCTGTGAGTGTTATGTACCATGCTACACGTCTATATTTTTCCTATTTGAGAAGGATGACAGCAATCAAGTGGAATGATGTAAGGCTGCACTAAGAAATGCTTTCATGGTGTTTTTTAGAGGCAGATGTGGAATTTGCAGTTTCCAGAACATTGGTATACTATGACAATTTTATCTTCTATGTCTGTGACACCTTTCAGGCTGTTTTCCAGGCATCAAAGGCTCTTAGGACAGAATTAGCCTAGCAGCAGCTGGAGCCTGCATCTTCTGACTCCTACTCCCCAGAAGCTTCCTTCTCGGATGCCTGTTTGTCTCCCTCTAAGTCTCTGTCTGCCATCCTCTCACCTGGAATGCCCACAAAGGGCCACATAAGTATCAGTAAGGAGATGTGGCTTTACATGGCAAATCTAACCTTTGCTTTGGGAGTTTTTCTTACCATATTATAGGTAAGCATTTACTTTTCAAAAATTACATTTATTTTATTATGTGGTGGGTCGGGAGTGTTGCACATGTCACAGCATCTGTATGGTGGTCAGAGAAGAACGTGGGGCTAGGGTTCCCCTTCCAATATGTGGGTCCTGGCACAGTGGCAGGTGCCTTTCCCTACTGAGTCATCTCATCAGCCAAACTTTTACTTTTGAGTCCCTGTGGGAGTTTGCTAAAGTTGACCAACAGATAAGCATACCAACATGTCTCTAAAAGTGTCTATACAATAGAGTAATAGCACCTGAAAAGACATTATACAGTCACCATGAAAAAGTGATCAAATTCTTCCTATGTGTCCAATGCTTTGGAAAAGTTCTCAACCAGAGAGCCAGACTTAGGCGTAAGGGATGATCAGAGTCCAGATGCCAATGCCTGCAAAGGAGACACTCCTCAGAGTGTCTCCATGTATTTCATAGTGTCCCCCAAAATCTGGAGGATACATCGAGAAAAACTTTACACACAGAAGTAGAGCATGCACTTCAGGGATGAAGAGAACTGGAAACCTCAGTAGGAAGCGCAGGGTGGCAACCTCTCCCATAGCCAAGGATTGTGGAACCTGTTAGTAGTCTTTAGGAACCTCTGGATTCTCAGGAAAGGTGGGCAGATGGCTAACAATATGGAACAGGTGAAGAGAGGAGTCCACCCTGAATGCAAAGTGCTCTGTGAGTTGTAAACAAGCTCAAAGGAAGGGAGAGTGAAGAGTGTGAAGGGTGAACTTAATAATTTTGTCCTGGTGTTGCTAACTACTCCTGCAGTAAAACATTTGATCGGAAAACCCTTGGATTCCAAGATTCCCCACTTGCAGCACTGGTTTATGAAGCTGTACAGTCCATGATGGCTGTGGCACCTGAGAAATGGCTTCTGACCTTTATAGCTGGGCATTTGCTGTGTTTGGGAAGTCCACCAGGAACCTGCAGAAATTGGCTGTGTGCTGTGAGGACGGTGATCCATGCCCCATTTGCTGGATTCATTTTTAAATATCATAGGATGACTCTTGCTTTGGCCAAAAGTTTAAAGCCTGCATATAAGTCTTTCTTTTGTTCCCTTGGCTCTTTCTTTTCTCTTTCTTTCTTTCTTTCTTTCTTTCTTTCTTTCTTTCTTTCTTTCTTTCTTTCTTTCTTTCTTCCTGTTTTTTTCTGAGAAAGGGTTTCTCTGTGGGTTTGGAGGCTGTCCTGGAACTAGCTCTTGTAGACCAGGCTGGTCTTGAACTCACAGAGATCCACCTTCCTCTGCCTTTGGAATGCTGGGATTAAAGGCTGTGCCACCACCACCCCTCAGGCTCTTTCTTTTCTTAACCAAACTCCTGGGAGTAGACATTACATTGAATGAAGTTACCATGTGACCCACGATTGACTTCAAGTCGCTTTGATACATTTGCCTAGATTGTTCACATGACAATGATAAAGAACTAACTTCCACAACGCATCTCCTGTCTCCCTTTGGAATACTAGCACAGTGAACTTCGGTTTGAAAGTTATCTGTGGGTCAATCAGAGACCAAAGCACACTAACAAAAAAGCCAGCTTGAATTTGACAGTGAGATCAGCAGGAAAATAATGAGGGATTTGTTCTATCTAGGAATTCAGCATTGCATGGTTCTTATTATTCACGTGTTCACACAATTAATATAGTGTTTGTTTTTTTGGCAGGAAGATAGGTCTTAACCAGACATCACCCTGAGTCTTACTTTTTTATTTTTAAGTTTTAGCATTACATTTTATAAGGTTAAACATAAACACACATGTAAGGAGAAACAGGCAAATGGAGGCTTTTGGGGGTATTAAAGAACTATGTAAAAAACTTGGGGACAATAGTTTCTGCCCCATTCTTTTCGAATGGATAGAGAAATAAAGAAAACAAGGGAAGCCAATTGGTTATGCAGATGAGATGAAGCTGGGCAGATGAAGCTAGTTGGGATAATGAACTAGTGTGGCAATCAGAACAGAAAAGAGTTTGGCGTTTGAAACACCAAACTGAAATCAAGCTGGTAACTCACAAGAAACAGTTCTGGCATGGAAGGGCACGTGCATGCTGTAGTAGGTCGGAAGGTGGGCCAAAGATAGTGGGAATAATGCACAACAGCTAACTTCTATTTCATTAATGCTGAAACAGTGGCTTTTTAGCACCAAAAGATGTTAAAATCTGTCTACAGTAACAGGAGGACATGCCAAAAGATACCTATTTTCCCAGAATAAGGGGGTAAATCATTCTTCACAGGCTTCATGTCAACATCACCAAGGCCAGATGAAGATAAACTCAGAATTCCCAAGCTGTACATAGCTTCTCTGTCTTCCCAGTTTAGACCCCTCTCTGCTGCCTGGCCCGCCATAGGATGTGATTGACACTCTCTTCTCGTTCTTTCACTCTCCTCTAGAATGTGTCTGAATTTGTATCTTCCAAAATCACTTCTCCATTTGGCAGAGGTCCCTCAGTTCTGTTAGCAAGACCTGGGAAGAGGGGTGGGGACATGGCTCAGAGTCCTTCTTGCTTGATTCTCAAGTATGATGGATGGCCTGAGTTCTGATTTCCAGAACCCAAGTTAAAAAAAAAAATCCCGATTGAGTTCTCATCCCACAGGTCAGAGAGGAGAGGGTAGAAACAGAAGGCTCACTCACTGGGGCTTCCTGGCCAGCTTGCCTAGATGAAAAAAAAAACCTGAATGGTAAGCTCCAGGTTCAATGAGAGATTTTTATCTCAGAAAATAGGCAGAAGATGAGAGAGAAGGACACCAATGTCCTTCATGCTCATATGTGCATACGCCATGCACATTACATGTACATATCTAGCTGGGAGCTCTTGGCTTCAGCTAGCATGTACACCACTGCAAAAAGCACAGGGCTGTTCTGGGCATAATTTCTCACAACTGCCCCCTCAAACACTTTCCCTCATATTTCATGATTTGGTTGAAAACCCAATGCAGTTAGGAAAAAGATGTGCATAAGCGAAGCATAATTATATTGATTCATGTTCAGTTGATAAAGATTTATTTGTCCTGAAGGCATCATAATGGCCAAGATTTGCCCACGATCGATGACTCTTGGGCCAATAAATCCTGGTATTGGCAACAAAAGCCAATATCTACTTAAACTTTTTTCAAAGTGTTGTTATAATGTGCTGATGGCATGAAACATGGGGAACACATAAAAACACGGTCTCTGGAGCTGTATGTTGACACTGGATTTGTAACTCCTCCAGTTAATATTCTAGAGTCCCATGACATAGGCACAAGGGGCTATTCCACAGAAAGTTAACAATGAGAACTGACAGCTAGCAATATCTTTCTAGAAGGGCAAACAAGGGGATTGTAGATGAAAATACAGAGTCAAAATCAAGATGGCATGCAGATGTTAAAGCACAACGGCATGTCTACAAGTTGAAACTCTGCACAATGAGACTTGCAAAAGAAAAACAAACAATGTCTGAATAAAAGGTGGGAATAGGAGCAAGAAGGATAAGAGCTGAAGAAAGGCCAAGAAGCATGGGGAAAATCATCAAGGGAAAGAAGGCTGGTAACAGTCTCAGGCTCCCATCTTGCACCAGGATCAGAGGGAACTATTTGGTGTGTGTGTTTGCTAGTTTGTTGTTACTCTGATAAAATACCCGATGAACTAGCTCATAGAAGAAAGTGTTTATTTTGGCTCATGACATCAGAAATTTCAGTTCATGATCAGGTGAGTCCTTTTGTTGTAGACCTGAGGTGAGGTGGAAACATCACATTAGTGAGGAATGTTGGAGTAAAAGTCCCCATCCCCTGAAAGTCAGGGAGCAGAGAGAGGGGCAGGAGAAGAGGCTCAGAACAAGATGAACCAGTGAATGGCACACTTCCAGTGCCCCAGCCCCAGCCCCAGCCCCCATGGTTTCCTCTGCCTCTGGATAGTACATTCAATTACAAATCCATCAGTAGATCAACCATTCATTCCACTGGAACTCCCAGAATCTGAGCTCACTCCCAAAAGCCTTGGGAATCAAGCCTATGAGCCGTCTGGGGGATGCTTTGTAACCAAACTATAATAGTGGTTATTACTTTCTTGATTCACAAAGCAATTCTGTTAGGAATATGCAACAAAGAAAGCATAACTATTATTCCTGCAGAATAAGGTTGCTTCAGTTTTGCATGGCAGAACTGAAACTTTAATCTAGGTCTGTTTAACTCAAAAGATTGTGTTCTGTCCATGTCCCTATAGACAAAAAGCTCCAACTGTTCACTTTAAGGAACTATTTGGCATTTGTCAATAAGGCAAGACAGTTTTCTAAGAATGACCAATGGTTTTTGATATTACGTCTTGACCCCCAAGTAATTTAATCTGCCCCACCAATATGCCCCAGAAACCTCTAAGCAATGACACTAAATGTTGGTGGAAGCTCATCATACAAAGCAAATCCTGCATTTTTTTGCTTTGTAGGGTTAAGAAGATTTTGTGGGATAAAAGGATGCTGGGATGTCTTTGACTTTGAGGAAGACCAAAGAGGGCCTTGAACTATACACAAAGATGTTTTTAATGGGTTCATGTGTGGCTCTGCAACCTGCAAACTAGGACAATTCTCTATAAACTCTCTAATACCTCTGGAGCAGAGTACGGTAATGTGACGTACAGAAAAGAGATCAGTACATTTGTCTATGGTCATGGGAGAGGGAGGAGAATCCATCCTCACAGTGTGTGGGGAGTCCAGTGTTTCTACGCATGGAAATTTTCTGAGAAAATAAAATGTAAGAGACTAATATAATGAAGACACTCAGTGGTATATGGAGCTTTTATTTTCATACCTATAAAATATTTTCAAATCTTTAATCAAATATCATGTTTTAGATGGAAACTTTGACAGTATATTTCAGGAATTTAATATATTCTCTTTTAAATATTTATTATTCTTTTTCAATTAACCATGTAATATATGATAAAACATGAGAATAAGCATATTTCATTTATATGTTTATGCTTGTATGTATACATATATTATTACATACATACATATACATGTACACATATACAAACATAATTTCGTATATGTTTGGTAATATAAAAATAACATGCTTCAAATTTTGCTCTTTCTTACAGGGTACATATTTATCTTACAATTATCTCGTTGGACCAAAGATTTGCCCCTTGCAGCATGTGTCGGTATTTCCTCTCCTTTGTCTGGATTGTAGACTTAAAACACTATGTTTTTGCTGCACCAAACCAATCATTTTCTCCAATTTTCTACTAATTTTTTATGAAACAAAAAAGCAGAGCATGCAATTATTTCGATAACTCAGTCCAAACAAATACTGCGGCGCAGACAAAGAAGGACTCGCCTGAAAGGGACCCATCAGCCACCAGGCTGTGCTGCTCTGCAGTGGTTGACAGTGTCATTTGAGCACTGACATCTGACTCTAATGGAGGAGAGGCTGTTTCAGGGGATGTAAATATTGCACAAAAATTCAAGTCACTTAAAATTCAGCCCTTACAAAGGTTGGTTCCATGTGTGAAACAACTTCTAAGACCACAGATATGTTTGGCAAGTGAAGAAAGAAAAGTCTTATTCTGATAAAAGGCCCTTTCCCTCCCCAAAGTAGATAAATTTTCTCATATTCAGAAAGGGGGGATGGTCTTGCCATCATCCTCAAAATTCTTGTTTCTTTCTCGTGCATTAAATAAACATGCTTGATTTTACAATTAATTACAGTTCCTCTTTCTCCAGGCACTTCAGAGTTCTTTAGTCTTCCTCATGTATTTATCCTCAAGAAAGATAATAGATTTAAGAATGAATTCTTATAAAAGTCACCAACACCACACTGAAGATATTCTAAATCCAGCTAACAATCGAATTCTGTCCCACTTACCCCGACTCACACCATCCAGTGAAAGGCAATGTCTTGATGGATCATTCATGGAAAACTAAAGTAATTACCATCATTCTAATATTCCTATTTAAATGCATGAAAAACTGATTAGCTGAAGGCAGCCCTATATATAGCAGAAATGGCATCTTCTTAATATTTATGCTAATGTGAAAGACATTCTACACAAAGGTTAGAGGTGACATGTGGGTAAGAAATGATCTTAACATACACACTTATTTACTTACAATAATGCATGACATGGGTATGACTCCCTGAGAGGGATTTAACAGGCACAGAAGGCGAGATATGGAGGAATAATTCAATATAAAAATAATACACAAGCATGGGCACAGATGTATGCATTCACAAAACAGGTTTCTGCAGGATCACTCAAAGCTCATGAAGAGGGGAGCGTGCATACTGCCAAACTCCAGCTTCACAAGGACATTTCATTCTTTTAGACTGAAGTAGTTATTTCTGTTTCTGCTTTTTTTTTTTTTTTTTTTTTTTTTTTTTTTTTTTGGTTCAGAGAGAATTCCAATGGAAATTGGGAAAGGTTTAATGATTTTTGTGACTCTGAGTGTTACCTTGTCTATAAAACAACTAAGAAGTGTTAAAAATGATGCCATTTCAAACTGAGTCACTGACTGGATCGAGGAATGAAGAACTTGCCTCTAAATTCCATGTGATTTGCACATTTCATTTCCACGTGACTAACCCACTGGCTGACTCCTGTTTGCTGCCAGCTTTCTAAGCACGCTCCAAGGTGAGACACTCCAGAAACTGTGCATAGCAATGAACACATCTCAGGCTGTGCATGAAGAACAAATAAAACGTGAAATTATCATGAACTGCGGACTCACACAAGCAGGCTAAGAATGGGTTACAGCGGAGAACGGATTTCAAACAAGCCTCTGATTTAATGACAACCTAAGCTAGAGCCTGATTGAGGGCAATCAAATCCTTCTCTCTTATCTGCTTCTAACTCACTTTTTATACCAAAAGAAAAACTGCTGTTACAACGTCAGTCGTATAAGGCTGCAGCAAGCTCTGAAAATAGAAAGGCTGTTTCCATGAGCAATTACGACACAATACACATTCATGCTGAAAGTATGGTCAAGTGACCAGGTAACCAATAGCAACTTCTTACTCAGCAGGTAGGGCCAAACTCACTGGAAAGACAGTATTTGCCTTCCATGGGCACATTCTAATTGTGCCTTCCCTCACTGGGAGAACTGGGGCCCACAAGGAATATGACTTTCAGATTTCAAAACTGAATCAACAGCTAGATGATTCACCCACTGGGAAAGAGGCAGTACAGAAGGGACCCTCAGTTAGGCTCCTAAGATTGTCATCTTTTTACAGTTTTTGATTTATAGCAAGAGCCTGTCATTCACCCTCATCTACCACTTTCTAATCACACCCCTGGATGCCAGCTCCAGCACTCACTCACTGAATCATATTTTTAAAAATCTGAGTGTATTCCTTGTAGCATTCCATTTTGCCTTTTGAGTCCCGCCCCCTCTCTCTCCGTGTGTGTGTGTGTGTGTGTGTGTGTGTGTGTGTGTGTGTGTGTGTGTGTGTGTGTGTGTGCTGTCTTTTTAGGGAATCTCTGGCATGGTGGTGAAGGTGAGGATGTAATGATTTCACTAGACCCAAGATAAATGATAAATAGGTGTTTATTGGGGCAAACTTACACGGAAAAAAACAAAGTATCATGGGAGTGTTTCTCTGCCCTTCCTGCTGCATTGGCTGACCCACCAAAAAAGAGTGGGCAAACCGAAGCCATGCCTCAAGTTTTCTTCTTTCTGCTTCTGTCCACCTGAAGCCACACCCAAAGGGTTGTGGCCACTGTTACAGGTGCACGGACAAGATTCCTACAGTAGATTACTTTTGAAACAATATTGTTTTAAAAATGGGAAGAGTACTCATTGACTAGAGTCAAAAGATTCCATTTTCCTTTTAATATTAATTAATTTTTATTTGCATGGGTGTTTTACCTGCATGTATGTCTGTATAACATTTGCATGTCTGGAGCCAGTAGAGGTCAGAAGTGGGTTCTGGATCTCCTAGAACTGGAAATGGGTTGTGGGGTTGTCATGTGGGTTCTGGAAATTGAACTGTGGTACTCTAGAAATGTAGCCAGTGCTCATAGGCACTGAGCCATCTCTCCAGCCCCAAGTCTAGTTTTTTGTATTTGCAGAGAAGTATTTGCAGAGAAGCCAGGGATTGCTGTTAATTACATTCTTATTGTGACTGCCCAGCAAGAAGCAACTTCAAGGAGTGAAGGCCTAGTTGGCTCATGGTTTGAGAGAGTAAAGTTTATTATGGCTGAGAGGCATGGTGGAAGAGGCTTGGTGGAGGAGATGTGGTGGGGATTTCTGGTGGAGTGATGGTGAGGAGGCTTGGTGGAGGAGGAATAATAAAGGAGACATGGTCAATGGTGGAATGATAGAGGAGACAGTGGAGGAGGAGTGATGGAGGAGACACAGTGAGAGACTCATAGTGGAGTGATCATAGAGGCTTGGTGGAGGAAACATGGAGGAAGAGTCTTGGTGGAATGATGGAGGAGTCGTGGTGGACGAGGCATGGTAGAGTGATGGAGGAGGCATGGTAGAGTGATGGAGGAGGCATGGTAGAATGATGGAGGAGGCATGGTAGAGTGATGGAGGAGGAGTCATGGGGTACAGGAGGCATGGAAGTAGGCTCTCAGTGACAGCAAGAGCCGTTGGTGCTGCTTGTTCACACATCTGTGGACGAGGAAGCAGAGAGACTGTGCTGGAAATTAGCTAAGTCATAGCCAACCAGGCCCATCCTTCAGTGGTTCACTTTCTCCCAGGCAATCTGCCTCTGACATCTTCCACAGTTTCCCAAAGACCACCACCAAACGGGGGACCCAGTGTTTAAAGACATGAGCCTGTGGGGGAGAATTCACATTCTAACCATCACACAAATAAATTTTCTGTGTTTTTTTCACATAAACCAAGACTATATGTTCTGTAGACTGAATTGTCCAGATGGTAGCTACTCATTCGGATAGTGTGAGTGGCATGTGGAGAAAGCTGGGCTCTTGCTATGTATTGCTTAGAGATGAGACTTTCTAAGAACTGGATTGTTAGATGATTCTGCCGCCATGGGAACATCAATGAGTGGATTTGCAAAGATCCCAAAGGTATATAGTTTAGTCACTCAGGGTGATCTCTTGAAGCCATCTAGAGACATGGTAAACATGAGGTGAAGCCACTCGCAGCTGGCATACTATGGCAAAGTGTACTATAGTAAAATTTATTTTCTAAATAGAGGGAGTCTACTCCAAAATAACAGTAATGGGGATGGAGAGATGGCTCAGATGTTAAGAGCAGAAGATCTGAGTTTGGTTCCCAACAGTTATACTAGGCAGCCCACAGCAATCTAAAACCCCAGGATATCTGATACCCTCTTCAAGACTCATTGGGTATCTGCACTCACACAAGTCAATACCACCCTCACTACACACATAGAAACAGAAGTAAGTTTTCAGAAAAAAAGCATCCAAACATTGCTAAGATGTGTGACAGTTAATGACGAACCTGGTGTCACTGCCATTTATTGTCAAGTATCAGGAACCACACAGAATTGTGTGTGCTATGCTGTTTACAACAAAGATTCCATTAGGTTTGTTTACAGTAACATCAGCACAAACTTGGGAAAAAAAAAGCATTTACAGCATCACCGGGTGAGAGGAAATTGGCATCTCTATTACAACCTATGGAGCCACTGTTGTAAATGAGATCCATTGCCAACTGAAATGTTACATTACACAGCATGCGTGACTGGTTTATATATATATAGGAGCTCAGGTAGGCTGTAAAAACATGGGTGTGGCTTATACACTTGCATCTTGTCTGGAAAGATGAGTACAGTCTGTTCAGTTCATAACTGGCAATGAGGGACAGAAGCGAGACAACACTAATCATTAACACATCCCATTACTCCAGGCATAAGGAGTGAAGTGACCGTCCCCCTCACCATTAAAATCTCCCTCAATCCACACCCCAGTGGCTGGACCAGCTCCTAAGCTTTTGTCTTTTGATCCTTCTCTTTTACTGATAGCTTTCTGGGCCTCCCTCAAATCCCAGCCCTCTATCCTACATAGGATGTCTGCTTCAAGGTAAAGAACAAACATTTTCAAGTGAAGCATCAAAAACTCGGTTTCCTTGGTAACTTGGGCAGGGAAAAAGAATTTATAGTGCTCAGAGAACTGGCTGGGAGCAGGCAGATTCATTCTCCTCTCACTCCTAAGGCTTTCTCTGCAATATAAGACAGTGTCCCAAGCTGCTACACAGAGCTACACATTTAAAGTTAAATGGAAAGTGAAATCTGCCACTAAGTTTAGCTCTCCTACTGAAATCCTTGGGAGATTATTAGTTCCTTCTGGCAGTATCAGGCCCCTCCTTTCCCCACACCTATCAAATGGCCTTGAAGTTTTACTTCATTTGAAATATTGTAAAGTAAATGCACACTGTGTGCCAATGGGCTGCATGGAATAATGGAGCAAATAGTTGCTTAAATTTAATTTAAAATTAGTTCAGATAAAGACTCAGAGAATTAGTACTGGGGTTAAGGAAGGAATCAATGGAGCTACATCTAATTAGAGGGGAGAAGGTATGGAGGAGGGGTGCCTGCCTCTCCCACCATAGGAGCAAATTCTGTTGGGTGCCTTTGGGTAGCCAAAGGGAATTCTGATGTAAGTACAATGTGCATGTGTGGGCCACTATGTCTCCCTGTGCTCTCGATTTGTACTGTATGTAGGCATTGGCTGCTCAGAACTAATGTACTTTCATTACAAAAGAAGAAAACTTTACTTAAAGCTATACCATCAGTATAGAAAGAAGGATCAAATTGGATCTTTACTTAGCCTTTTATGGGGATTTCAGTACCCCAGCTGTGTGTCCTTATTAACTCTTTTTAAAAAGACACCCTGTAGTGAATTCTTAATCATAATCAGTCATTGAATCATATTCTAGGTTACAAAAATCATATACTTGAGCAGTCTTAATGGATGCGGCATTTGTTGGGTTTGGTAAGAATAGACATTTAGTAAAATAGTCCTAAAGGGATTAATCAATCTGATATTCCATCCCATCATTCCATCCTATGCTGTCACAACTGGATGATGGGGCTTCCCTTAGTAGTTTTTTCAGTTCTTTTCCTGGTGTGTTTCTCTTAGGTTCCCTTGAGATTCATGCTGAAATAAGACAGCTTATAATAGAAATACACATTTCTATTACAATGCTTCATGACAGTAATCAACAATTTATGGATCATTGGAGAATCTCTCTATGATATTTAGGTAAAGAGAATGTGAAATCTGAATATAACTCAGATTTGGAATATGGACTTTAGATTCTAGAAAAATAATGTGCCTTGGGTTTTGTGTTAGGGAGATGAAAGCCATAGATGATGTAATCAGTGGTGTGAGAGTTTGTCAGGAATTGGCTCATGATTATGGCTGCCTTAAAGTCCCAATAGCAGATCATATGCAAGATGCAAGCCCTGGGATGCTAGTAGTATGATTTAGTTCAAATTCAGAAGACTCTAAGCCAGCCAATGATGGAACTCTCAGTTTGAGGTCCAAAAGCCTGGGGATGTGGGGAGAAGCCACAGATATTGTTGGGGTTAAAAGGCTGGTGTTTCAGAGTTCTGATGCCCCAGTGAGGAGACATGTGGACAGCACCCCCCCCACCACATGACCAGCTCTCAGTGGAAGATGCACATTTCCTTTAGTATTTGTTCTCCTGAGAACCCCAGTCTATTGGATGCTGGTGTTCACCTTGAGGGTAGATTTTCTCCAGCCAGTCTGCCAGACTCCCATGTAATCTTGTCTAAAAACAATCGTAGACAAACCCAAATAATGTCTTTGCCAGTGCTGTAGATAATCATTTAGATTGTCATCTAAAGTTAACTGTGTTTGAACCATGATGCACAATAATGGCCAAGCAGAGACACAAGGAAGTCTGATCCATATACAAAGGAAGACAATAGTCCAGTCATTTCTTTAAACTGGAAGAAACTTTCGAGCAGTTTGGGGGTTATGTCAGATATCCTGCATACCAGATATTTATATTACAATTAATAACAGTAGAAAATTTGCAGTTATGATGTAACAACAAAATCATTATATGGTTGGGGTCACCCCAGCATGAGGAACTGTATTAAGGGTCCCAACATTAGGAAGGTTGAGAAGCACTGTTGTTGAGTGATCTCGCCCTTCTGTTTCAACAAAACCCATCATTGCTTTGGTTCCCTTCAGAGGAGGTAAGGGGCAAGACAATGAACAGACAAGAGCTAACGGAGGGAGGAACCCACTTGTTCCAGTTAGGAGGTTGTTCAGTTCTGGAAATCTAGTATCTGGAGTAGTGCCTGGAACACAGTAGGTGCTCACTAAATGTTTGCTAAATGGAGAAATGAGTGAAGGATGTAAAAATCAGCTAGACACACAGCTTCCATGTGAGTCCTGCAAAAGAGACAATCAATTCAACTTGGCAAGTCTCAATGAAGTCATAGGAGATTCCACGCAGTGGCTAAAATCACAGATAACTACTGCTTCTGTTTTCATAAAGATTTGGAATAAAAAGAATACCAATTGATCATGTTTTTCTATCTGTGGTTCTTTAATAGCCAATAACCACTATGAAACAACATCCAGCAGTCAGTAGGAAATCTCATCAGCTAATTTACCTATCTGTCTCTCTTCTCCACTCTTTCTATCCAGCTATGTCTCGTCTCACCTCTCGTTTTTTGTGAGATAAGATCATGTTATGTAGGCCAGGCAAGCCTGGAACTCAGGATCCTAACAGGCCTGTGCTACCCACACTGACTTACTTATTTCATCTTAAAGAAGGCAGTGACAGCTTCCTATCTTGTCAACCCTTTTCAGAGTGCTGCTTTTCAAGATGAAAAAACCAAAGACTTCAAGTGGAGCTGGTTGTATTTTTAGTGCAGTTAGTGGAACCTCTAAAATTAAAGTTTTGTTTTCTGGTTGGGTGTGGCAGCACAGATCTGTATCACAGTACCTGGGAGGCATTAACCTGAGAATATTTATTTATCTATACATTCATTTATTTGTGGTATATGCCTGTGTGTGGCAGAGGGGTGCACTTGCTGATGAATGTACTTGTGGAGACCAGAGGTTACTGTTGGCTGTCTTCTTCAATTGTTCTCCACTTGATCTGTTTTTAGATATGCTGTCTCACTGAAGCTGCGGATCACTGCTTTGGCTATGCCGATTGTCTAGGCCCCATGGTATACACCTGTCTCTGTCCCCCAACCCTCAGCACTTTTACTTGGGTGTTGAGGATTATAGACTTTTATTTGGGTGCTGGGGATTAGAATTTAGGTCCTCATGCTTGTGCAAAATGTACTTTACCTGCTGAATCATCTATTTCCTTACGCTGTAAGTCATCTTTTCTTCCTCTCAAGCCGGTATTTATATAACATTTTTTTTATTTAAAAACTCAATGAATTGCAATTCACCATTTTTTCTTTTATAAATTGCACTTTTGGTATTAGATGCAAGAACACTTTTCATGCCCTAGTCCTACATGTCAAGGATTTTCTCTTAAATTTAGTTTTACACTTTCCATTTAAGTTCAATATCTGTTTTTGTGTTAACATTTCATAGCATGTGAGACTTAAATCTGGATTCATTTTTTTTGTTGGAGGTGGACATCCAACTGCTTCAGCGCCATTTGCTGAGAAAGGTGTCTTTCCTCCACTGAATGGCTTTTGCACCTTTGTCAAAAGTCAATTGCACATGCTTGTGTGAGTCTATTTTGGGCTCTCTGTTCTGATCCATTGATCTGTGTGTCTGGGAATGGACTTCTTTGCCTCCTTGCTGATCTTAGCAGGAAAGTATTCAGCATCTCACAATCAAGTACAACATTAGCTGAATGCTTTTGATGGATGATCTTTATCAAGTTGAAGAAATCCCTCTCCATTTCTAGTTATCATCAGAGACTCCTTTGGAAAACCAAGAATTAGTCCCCACTCCTACCAAATGCTTTTCTACACTAGTTGTAGTTTTTCCTTTCATCTAATTTTTTCTTCTTTGAACTGATAATATAGTTGATAATATAGTCAGCACCTTTTCTCTTGAATAAACAATTCAACTTAGTCATGACACAGAACTATTTTTAGATTATTGGAATTTGTTATTATCTTGCCATGGAGCATGGCATAACTATCTATGATAAACATTGGTTTATAGTTTGAAAATTATTTCTCTGTTTTTAATATAGTGCTACATTCATAAAATGTCTTGGGAGGTTTTCTTCCTCATATTTTCTGGAAAACATTTTGAGTTGAATTCATGCTAATTATTTAAAAGCTTTTGATGGATTTACATTTGGATATTAATTTGGTCATGGTAAGTGATTGTCTTTATTCCTACACCTATGTTGGTCTTCGTTTCCATTGTTTTAATGAGGAGCAATTATGTCTCCATGCATAACATGGACTTGTTGATATCTCTTGCCTATTTTTCCAGTTTTGCTTTTTCATATTTTGTGACTTGCAGATCCTTCAGCTAGAATCTACTGTTTCTATACTGGAACCCATTGATGTTGTAATGGAGTGAAGAAGCCTTCAATTGATAACACTAAATCACAGTTTGTGATGAGTATAGGCCTTCAGCTTGGCTTCTACATGTAATTTTCAGATCCCTTTGCTTTGGTGACACAGGGAGACCAGCAAGGCTGAGGTTCTCTGATGGGTGTCAGAATCATGCAGAGTGGTTAGCGAATGCCGTCTGTCCCTTTCTTGGGCCCTCAGATGGGAAGGATTTATCTGGGACTTTTGTTTTTATTTTATTGTACTCATTGACATTTTTCAGACTGCTAACTTCTCTAATAATAAATATCCATTAAACTCACCTCTGTGTCATTCTGTGGCTCTCCAGGTCTCCCAGTGTTCTTCAGTGTCTTTTCATGATTGATTAATACACAACATATAAATACTTACCTTTATCTAACAGAATAAATGTGCCATGCATATCCATCCTATCTTCCCAAAGTAGACATTCTCTTGGTATTGTATTTTATAAAGATCCTAAATGTTCACTGTAGCTGAAAGTAAATGTGACATCTCCTTGGGCACTGTATTATTATTGAGTCTATTTAGAAAATGGAAATGTTCAAAACAGTTATCACTTATGGCCACCACTACTGCCCTCTTAACTGACCTGTTGTTTATCAAAAGAGCATTGTCTCTTAAAGTGAGACACACGCACATTATACAGTGATTCTGTATTCCCAAGGTGACATCCAAGTCAACTCAAAGTTGGCTATTTGCCCTCTGGAAGTTGATGATACTATATATAACTTCCATCTAATTGTATTTCACAATGTATTTGTAACTCAATCTGGAGAAACATTTGTACAACGAGCATCTCTGGGACATCAAGGAATGAGGAAATACACAAACTATGGAGAAGGTAGCTCCAGATCATGTTGTCCAGGCAGTATTAGGACAGTCCTAGCATATGGTGTACACTCAGCAAATATCTGTGAGTGTGTGAATGAATAAATAAAGACACCTTTGGGAATGTGATGAAGACAACTTTCTTACTGAAATAATAAAGTTGTAGCTAAGACACATCAGTGAAACCTGCAGGACCTAATTCTTATGGGAATTAGCAGTTATGTCTAGGTATCTATTTTATGTACTCACACCTGAAAGTAGTTTGGGCTTATAAATCTTACTATATTTTTGTCTATAACTACGTATACTGAGATTCTGGAGGAACTTTTTTCTTTAAATCAAAGTGTCTTTTTATTTTAAGATCATCCAAAGCTTGAGACTATCAATCATGAAGTTATTGCACTTTGGCTCACTGTGCAAACAGTGAGCCAAACAAAATGGTTAATGCTCCTACACACCGAGAATTCATTTTTTTTTAAAAGTCATTCAAGGACATTACCATCTTCTGCTCTATTTTTAAATACACAATGATATCTCTCTTCTGGCCTCACAACAGCTTCTCTGGCCTCACAACAAAGTATTTTAATGGCAGAGGCCTTTCAAGCTATAAGTCACATGAACCCTGGAAAGTAAGCCCAACTGATTTACAGAGAGAAAACAGAAAAGCAGGCTCTGTCCTAGCTCAGCTGTCTGTCTCTCTGTCCAGGCCACCTAAGCAACTTCCCTTTTCCACTAGCAGTCATAGCCACATAAAAGAAACTGTTCCATTTGATGAAGATTCTTAGGGTAAAGAGAGGAGAGCCTATATCGGCATGCATATCTGTTAGAGTAGAAGATGCAGAAGACAAAAGAGAGACAAGAGGAAAACTCTCGACATTGTAGAAAGCTAAGATTTACTACAATCATGGAAGAAACAGAAGACATTGCTTGACCATCTTATGTCTTCCCACAAATGCAAATAGTACTGTAGCATCTTCACACTGTTGTTTAGCATTTTACTGATCCTTTCCAGTCTTCCTTTCTAATACAAACATCTGAATGTGTCCCCCCTCCTTTGACTGACTTGTTTTCAAGCATTTGTCACCATGTAGTATATTATACAACTATAACCCATCATGTCTTACAGGCTTATATGTTCACTGTTGGGTCTTGAGTGCCTACATGCTTCAGGTGTGCAGACAATACTTGTAGAGTAAGATTTCTTTGCATAACCTCTTAAGAAAAGAGACAATGGCCACAAATAGCCCTCTAGGTGACAATTACCTCCAACAGTTATACTGCTTTTAATCAAAATGAAACTGAGGCAGAGATGAGAGGAGCGTAGGCATAAGTTAAGACTGAGGTCCACACTCTGAAGGCATTGAATGAATGGATAGCTTTGGTCTCTGCAGTTTAAATTTATGGTCTTTGACATGGGAGCAGAATAGATCTTTAAAGCCCCACTCCCCAGACCCAAGATTAGCTATTCAGTTGTATGTTATTTGTTGTTCTGTGAGGGACTTGGCACCCAGATCCTTGGAGGAAGTAGATGTTCCGTGATCCTACTTTGTCCATATGATACACATTCCAATACTGGTAAAACAAATTAGATCACAAATTATAGTCTCCCAAAAGTTTAAGGTAGTTTGAGCCAGAGCCAGAGCCAATAGCAGAATCAAATAATGGAACAAAAGAAAAAGAAAGAGAGAGAAAATAAAAGCAATGGAACTCTTGCTTTAGAGGACAAAGTTTTCAAGAGGGATAAATCTCCAACCCCATGCCCATCAGTCTTGCACCAAACCACATTTTATAGCATGGCTTTCATGAATACACTTGATACAATTAATTGCTCTACTATGGTGGTTCTCAACCTTCCCAATACCAGTACCCTTTAATCAGTTCTTCATGTTGTGGTGACCCCCCCCAAGCCACAAAATAATTTTTGTTGTTCTGTCATAACTAATTTTGCTACTGTTATGAATAATAATGTAAATATCTGTTTTCTGATGGTCTTAGGTAACCCCTATAAAAGGATTGTTGAAACTCAAAGGGGTTGTGACCCATAGGTTGAGAACCACTGTTTTAGCAGATCATGCTTTTAAATGACTTCTGAATCCCTAACAGTAATAATAATATTAATAAACAACTAAACACATGGACCTTGAGATTACTGTCTTGCCATAAAACAAAGTGATTCCACTTCCTTAGAAAAAAAGATTCTCTAGGCGCCTGTAACACAGCACATGGAACACTTTCTTTACACATATACAGTGTAAAGATGCTCTCTCTTCCCCCCCATCTCTTTTAACATACTCTTGCTCTTCTCTAACCATAAGTCATTGCACCAATGGAACTTCCACTTGCATATAAAGTGACTGGTGCCATGGACATATTTACTGTCACTTTTTATAAAAAGACGATATATTTCCTTCCATGACAAGAGAGCAGCTGGCTAATTTAGAATGCCTGCTGAACATTGAGGGAAAAGTAATCATTTTATTTTTCACGGGCATAGTTAGAAGGTGCACGTTGAATATGAATGACTATAAATATTGGAATTGTACAGATATATGGGGGGCTGTCCAAATGTTTTCCTCAGAAATATACAGGAATCCCCATCAAGCTCTGAGGTGGCTTTGAGTCCAACAATTTATTTCTTATGAAACAAATTAAGTCTGGCCAACACTGAGTATGTGGTGTTTAAAAAATTTAGAAGACATTTCAATGTTAATAATTTATTGGATCATTGCAAAATAAATTTTTACATATTGTTATGACATATGGCTTCTCAATAACATGGTTTATTAGTAAACACAAATGCTCTGTGATAACTCAGTAACCCAATGTGTGAAATTTCATTATGATAGAATTTAGACATCAGTGCTTAATTTCAGAATGTGTATTAAAATTTAGAACCCTATATTATGTAACTGAGGACAGAGTCATGAGATGAGCCACTGACTGCAATATGAAAATATTATGAGCTTTATTCAAATTCACTTTGAGTCTTTTCAAATGCTGTTTATAAGTGAAAATGTTACTTTTATACTGTATATGTGTAAATAAGATTTAAAATAAATAGAACAGCAGGGCCAATGAGATGGCTCATGGGTAGAAGCATTTGTCACCATGTCTGATGACCTGAGTTTGATCTTCGGAGCCCACTGGGTGGAGGAGAGAGTCAACTCCTGCAAATTGTCATCTGATCGATACACATGTATTGTGGCATGCACATATCTACATGCACGCGCTCACACACACACACACACACACACACACACACACACACACACTAAAAAAAAAATTACAAAACCACCCAAAAGAGCAAAAACAAAGTGATCCATGACTGTGGAAACTGGTCTGAAAAACCATCACTCTGTCAATTAAGTGTGTTTCAATATTTATTAATGGTCTTTTTCATGTTACTGGTATTAGGCTTGGAATTGTATGTTGAATTACTAACAGTAAAACGTATGGCTACAGTTTAACAAATTACATACCAAATGCATTCACATGGAAAAAATAAAGAATAGGGCTCATGTGTCACTTTTGCAGAAGTTCTATGATGAGGCCATCTTAAATACATGGGACTTCCAGCGCCAAGAGAACCAGGGCATTGAGCAAATAGCTGCCTTAAATCTGTATGAATTTAAAAATTGCCTTCTAGAGGTTCTGGTTCATAGTTTCTCACAGTAGGCCTGGCTGGTTCTCTAGAATACTAGAAACTTCAAGGGGTTTAGAGATTGTAAAATGTATGGGTGGGACGCAACAGTAGTAAAATGTACAGAGAGCTGTAAAGCAAAGGAAAATTTAAAAGTAAGGACCAACTCTTTCTTTAAATCAGACTAAGCTATCTAGAAATCATCTGTAACTCCAAATACAAGGTTAAAAGGAAATAGTTTCTATGAGAAAACAGAAGACAAAGGTCTCTGTAATGTTGCTGTTGGCAGATATTGTTAGTTACGACACAGGAAAGCATGAACCAGAAAATGTACCATGAGGGTTCAGGTTTATTCAAATAATACCCTCCAAGCACAAGCCAGAGTGTGCCCAGAGGCAGCAAGCTAGGGAGGCCAGAGAGAGAGCTCCCACGTCTCTGCCCCACCTTAAGAACTCCCCACTCATCATCCTGAACCTCCCCTGACCACACCCTGACAGGCGTGGCTAAGCACACCTGTAGCTACCTCTTAGGAAGTGTGGTTATAATGTCTCCCTACAAGAAAAGAAACTTTTCTTTTTTTCCCCCTCCTTTCATGTGTGTGCTTGTTTCTCACTGTGTGTACTTTCTCTCCCTCCCCTCTCCCTCTGTCCCCACCCTGTGTACTTGCGTGTGGTATGCACGTGCACATGCATGCATATTAGCACATATGTGGGCACATGTGTAAGGTGCGTATACATGAAAGTGTATGCAGAAGCCTGAGATTGAGGCTGGAACCCTCTTTGATTGCTTTCCTACCTTGTTCATTGAGGAAAAGTCTCTCAATTAAACCCAGAGCTCACTGATATGGCTAGGAAGTTCCTCTGGGGATTCCCTGTGTCTGCCTTCTAGGGTTGGAACAGTAGGCCACCAGTCCACTACCCATTTTAATTCTAGAGATCTAAACCCCAGACCTCCCTTTGACCACTGAGCCACCTCCCAAGTCCCCATAAAAGAAAACTTTGATGAGATTTAATTAAAATGCAAAACTTTGCCCCTTGAAAGACATCATTAAGAAAATGAGAAAGCAAGTCACAGCATGGGAGACGATTATATATTATACATAGAATATATGTTGAATAAATCGGACAAAGGACTCGTATATGGAAGTTGTATGTGTGTAGCATAGGACACAATAAGACAAAAGCAAAATTGACAAGAGGTTTGAAGAGATTCTTCACAAGAAAAGAAATAAAAATGTCCAAAAAACCCATATAAAATATTCTCAATATCATTAATTATCAAGGGAATCTAAATTAAAATAGTAATGAAATATCAATGTATATCTGTAGAATAGCTAAAAGAAATTGCTCACACCAAGGGCTGGTCAAGGTATAAAACAAATGGAACATTTGGGAACATAGAAGAGTACAACTGCTTTCACAATCATACATTTGCCATATAACCTAACAATTCTTTTTCCAGATGTTCGCTCCCAGTAAATGAATACAGAATGACTATATAAAGACACAAATATGGCAGTTTCATTCATAAAAATCAACAGCTAGAAATAGTATCCAAATGATTGTCAAAATAATTAAATGATGATTTACAATAGACTACTATTTGGCAAAACTATCCATTCATCACACCAATCACAACATGGATGAGTGTGGAGAGCTTGCTGCTGAGAGAAAGAAGACAGACACAAAGGTACATAAGGAACAAACTGCATGACTGCACCAGTCCTGTGTAGACATGGTCAGACTTTGGAAAGATGAAGGTATGGGCTGAGAAGGCACACAAGGAAACCTTTGGGAATGCTGTGAAGTCCACCGTGGAGTCTGTGTGGGGCTAGTACAGGCCACTACAAAGATGTTTAAGCTGGTGAGTGAAAGAACACAGTTGATGGTATGTAAATTATGACTCAACAGGAGTGATTTCTTTAAAAACTAAAAGAAGAGGCAGGGAAACTTAAAAAAATGCATAAGCCTTAATTACAAAATATGAGGGGTCTATGCATTTTTAATGGCCATAAAAGAGTTCATAGAATAAAAGCAAGTTTGGCTGCCTGCCGTGAGACTTTGGTTGAGCAAGCTTGCCTTCCTGTCTCTCAGTTGGTATCTATTATAAAGGAAAGTGATAACAGTACTTACTTCTTGGAGTTGTTGGGAGAATTAATGAGAAAATGTGTGTGAAGTATTTCTCAGTAATTAAGTCCTATTATTTTCAGTAACTGCTGAGAGAATCATATCATATATTTAATGCTGAGGAAAACTTGGAGTTATAAAGAGTCCAAATTAAATTCAGCTTATGTTGGTTACAAAAATATAGTATCATCTAACATATACTTTTTTTCTGTTTTAAAAATGTTTTTTGGAGACAGGGCCTTGCTAAGTATTCATGGCTGTCTCAGAACTTGCTATTAAGTCAGAGTGGCCTCTAACATGTTAGTGGGCAATAATAGAACGAATGAAGGGCATCTAATTTGTAGGATGCTCTGGGGTCAAAGATGGGAAGTGGTGGTACACTGTGGCAACTCACATTGTAAACTTCATTTTTACAAGCATTAAGTGTGTGCACATGCCCCATGGAGCACATTTAGAGGTCAGAGGACACCTTGTAGGAGTCAGTTACCTTTCTACTATGTGGGTCCTAGGGATTGAACTCGGGTCCTTAAGCATGGTGGCAGCAGTTTTAACTGGTGAGGCAGCTCAATGGCTGTTAAATTTCATTTTTCAAAGCTATGAATGGTCCTTATCATTAAAAACCTTATAGAGGATATCCCAATAGTTAAAGAGACAAAGCTTAATCCTGTATACAGCATCTTTCAAAGAAACGGTGGCCGTTAGGTTACAACTGTTGACAAAGTGCAACATGGAATTGAGAGATCTTACAAGGAGTCCCAAAGGACTGGCAAGAACTCCACAAGGGAAGTGGGCTGGAATGGGAATTGTCTGTACCATACAACAGAGCTAAGCCTGGGTGGAGGGGATGGGGCCCCATCTAGAGTGCTCTTCAAACTCTCAATCCCTTTCCACCCAGTCCCTGAGACTCCTCTTTACCTCTGTAAGCCTAGAAAGTTCTAATACCTTTTGTTCCCTGGGATGGTTTCTGACCATCCCAGGGGAGAAGATTTCTGCATTGTCATGGAACCTGCTGCTGTTCATCAAAGCAAAACATGCCATAGATAATAAGACACCTCATTACTTTATCCACTGTTAAGAAAACGTGCTGTCAGTTCAGGTTTGGCATGGTATTTCTACCATCCAGAATTCTTGTAACTTACTGGATGAGCTGTGTTGTGGGTATGTAGACATGGAAGATGTGAAGCAGGTAACCAGTAATTTGAGCTCTGAAATACCTTCAGCACTGGCAGCATGTTTGAAGAATACCAGGGTGATAGGGGTGTCCTTTTGTATATGTTTCTCTTATTTGTTGATGAATAAAACACTGTCCAGTAGCCAGGCAGGAAGTATAGGCAGGGCTACACCAGAGGAGGAGAAGCTGGGGAGAGGAGAGAGGTCGCCAATAGACGCCTTGCTGCCAAAGGAGTAACGTGCTGGATTATGGGTAAACCACAGCCTTGTGGCAATTCATAGATTAGTAGAAATGGGTTAGTAATTAAGAGCGAGCTAGCCAATAAGAAGCCTAAGCAATCAGCCAAACAGCTTAACAATTAATATAGTGTCGGTGCATTTATTTGGGGCAAAGCAGCTGTGTGACCAGGTGGGACAGAAAAACCTCCATCTTCACCAGGGTTTTATTGGCGCACCCTATTCATTTCCTTTTCCTCACTCTAACTCAGTCACGACTTCCTGGAAGTTAGCTGGCTTCTGTCTACTCTACAGGATGAAGTCCAGTAGAAATTCAAGACTCTTCTTCATGTTAAGTCCTCTGCAGAGAATGGATGGCTAGTACCAGCTCATCACTTTGACATTTCTTTAATCTTGTGTTGCCCAAATGCAGACACACCCATCACTCACAGACAACATGCTCTTCTAGAAAGTTGTTGCTCCTCAAAGGTGAAGGTGGTTTCTCTTCCTATGAACCTGAGCCGTCTTCTGACATTCCTGTAACCAACTGAGTACAGCAGAAGAGCCATCCTCGGGTCTGGAAGCCAGGCCATAAAGGTGACAGTTTCTATCCTATACTCTAGAAGCTACAACTTCTAAACAAATAGTAAACTCACTATAGGATAGTGTCTAAGATCACTATAGTATAGGTCTAGATGTTTAGGAACTCCCAAGAGCCCAAGAGCCCCTTACTTTAATAAAGGCTGTCTATGTGATCAGGGATTTGGAGCTATCTATTGGATCCTTGTGGCTACACAAGCAAAGACAACTGTTCCCTTGTTCCAGAATCTATCAGTAGTAAATACATGAAGACCACTGTTCTCCTTTCTCCAGAATCTATCAGTAGTTAATAGTTCATCAGAGAGCATGTTCTTCATGTGTAAAATTGTCAAAGAAAAAAAACTCAATAAAAGTTTATTTCAAGTTTTTTAAACTGGTCCCCAGTCCACATAAAGTGTGTGTGTGTGTCCCACTTATCCTTTTTACTATTTATTCCGTCAATCACATTCTACTTTGTTCTTGAAGTATTGCCTTAATGTTATAATGTTCTATTTTCTTGATAAAGTACCCACTCAGAGACTTCTTTATTGATATTTAATGATGAACACATTCTTAAAGCCATGGCTATTTCCTGGCATATTGTAAGTGTTAAATAAATGCTAACAAGAAATCTTAGCATCTTGAATTTCTTATCTTTCATATCTAGTGAGCAACACATCTGTCTTTGGGTAAACCCAAAGTGAAGATTGAGAAGGGAGATGATGATCTTAGAGTCTGACTGTGTGACATTAAAAAGGGCTAGAAGTGGTGGGGAAAGAATTCCACATGTTCTATCTGTGACCAGAAAATAGCAGATATGTTTGCTGGCTTATTAATTGCATCACTGTTTATCTTATCTCCATAATTTAAAACCTAATGAAAATTGCATTTTGAATAAACAAGTCAATAAATATTTGCTGATTAGCTGAATATAATTTTGTAATAAAAGCTGATAGAAAACAGAGCTTTTACATATAGACTTTCACTTCAGTCAACTTTCATGCTGATTATTTTTCTATTAACTTACTCTGTGAACACCAGAAATTGGTCTGGGCTGCTACAGGCCTTGCATCCTGAGATGTATATGTTGGCCTGGAAATGCTCAACACAATTTTGTGGTTTATCTTTCAGCAAACCATCAGTAGCATCATGTCAAGTGATTGTAAATTACTTAGATTCCAAGATATCCTTTTTATTCTAAGGATGTAACAAAATCCAAAGGTTGGAGTTAAAGTTGTCCAGCCATTGGCCAATTTTATGTAGAGTTTGGGTGTTGTTTATCCCGTCAAAGTTTCATGTGCTGGAAGTCTGGTCTTGAGAATGTTTGTGGGAGGTACAGAACTTTGAAGAAGAAGAGTCAGGGAGTGGTCATTAGGTCACTGGTTGTGTTCTTAGGAGGACCCCAGTCTCTGGCTTCCTGACTCATCATAAATTCACATGCTCTTACATACATTCCATTATGAGGTGCTAAGAGAGACATTCTGATGTTGGAATTATACCCTTGAAATTCTAGCCCTGGGATCTAAATAAATCTTCTTCAGAGAACTAAGTTAGCCAGTCACAGTTATCACATTATAGCAACAAAAGATGAACTAATATACTTTACAAATAGGCTTAACATTTTCCTCACCATTAATGGAAATTTGTAGTTCATTTGCCTTATTGATTTCTTTTTTTCTCTGTATCTTTGTAGTCAACTCACATGCATTTAACCACACCGTGGTTGCCCTGTGGAAGTTATTTTACCTTACTATATAATTGTTTAGTTCAGTGATAAGACGATATCTAAGAAGTAGCCTTAACCATTAGGAGAGATAAGGTTGAGCAGAGATAAATGTGAACCTCTAATGTAATAGATGATTTATGAAAGCATAACTCCATGTCAAACTTTTCCAATTCCTCCTGGCACCCGTTTTCTTTTACTGTGGAGGCTGCCCTGTCAGGTAGATTTCAGAATGCTGTCATGTGGGCATTTTATCTCTTTGGTCTCAGGGTTTTAAAGCATTAAAAGCTTAAAATAGACATTTTTGGAGTTTCATTTAAAGTTCATGTGGATTTAGTCTTTAATACTTCTTATATGTGTATAAATATTTTCCTTTCTATCTTTTTTAGAACAGGATTTTCCCTGGGTTATCCTGCATTAAAAGATATGCTTTAAAATGATCTTTCCCTGGAACCAGGTCAGAATCACACCTGACCTATAGAAGTGAGGTTGTTAAAGCCCTTCAGATTATTAGGAAGCATTTGCTGAATTTGTATCCTAATCTCTGGAGGTGTTTAAGACATGGCTTATGCTTGTTTTAAATAAAGCATCCCTCTGGGTTTGTGTAAGGAAACTCAGTAAGTTTATTAACCAAGGTCAAGACTCTCATAAACTTGGTCCTAATCATTACCTCCAAATTTCACTAATGCTGTGACCATCTCTTCTTAGTCACCTTTGTCATTTTTCAGATGACTTCCAGGAAATGAATCTCTACATCTTATTAAAAATATTAGCCTGGTTAGGCCAAAAAGTTCCCTTCTTAATTTCCTCTCATTTATATAAGACCATTTATAAACTAATAAAAGTATATAACACACGCAGACATACCACACTTTAGTATAAATATTTGTCACTTCATGTCAGATATACCATCCAGGAACAAAGGCAAGGATCTTCTCATTCTTGCCTTTTATACCTAAAACTAAAAGGCAAAGACAACAATCGATTCTTTTCTCTCTTTGACACATAGTCGATTTTCTCTGTTGCAGTGTAATTCAGGCATATCTACCAGTTCCCTCTCTGGACACTAGAAATCTCTCACTCTTTTTACATATCATGTAGACTTTGCTATTCTTAATTAAAAAAAAATTCTTGACTACCTACCCTGTGCCCAAAGAAAGTTAAAGTTTCAGTCTCTCCCCTTGATTTTCTTGAAACTTTCTGTCAGGCTATTTTGCAGCTCAGGAATTTACTAACCCTGGGGCATATATGCTTAAAACCCTTGATTTACATTTGTCTTATTCATAGAGATTAGAAATCAGCTATTGGAACATGCTTCAGTACATACAGAAGGCAGTGAATTTGTTTCTATGTAGGAAAGTAAGCTTTGTGTAAGATGCTTGGAATCTGTAGTTAGGCTCAGCAAGACACAAGTTACTTAACTACACAAAACATACCCAGCTACTTTAGGCACTGACCTTGTATTAAGTATCTTGGAGGCTTGAAATGAATTCTGTGATCTCACAGCATTTACATGTAACATTTACATGTAACATAAAATTCCATATGATTTTTCTGGAATTCAGCTCTGAAATTAGATTCCAGAAAACATCTTGTTGCTGTGTAAGAGCTGGGATTACACCAAAATTGCCAAATAGGAGACACTTAACCAAACATTTAAGCCAGTGTTTTCAGAATAAGGGATCTGTTACTGAGCCAAAGCATCATACTGCTTAATTGCAGGCATCAGGTTTTATATAGAGATTTGTACCCAGAGGCATGTGGGTGGAACTGGCATTGGTGGTCATCCGCATGTGTTTTTGTTTGGGGATTTGTGCTCAAGTCATTTGTTAAGGAAGTACTTTAAAAAGAAACTGGGAAGTGAGATGGACATTTCAGATCAAGAGTAGAAGCAGCCAAGCCAAAGCACAGACTTTAGGAATGATCTCTGATGTACCACGACTCAGCCTTGTTAAACTCCAGGTGGGGAGTGGGCTTTACATTCATGCATCATCCGTAGGTGGCTGGCTAAGGCTTTCACTGGGGAGAAACATCCAAAGAACCTTCAGAGAAGCAAGCAGGTCTCTGACCTGTCCAAGAGGCCAGCAGAAGCAAACGAATATAAGACATGAGAGGTAAAATGGGGCAAAAAAGAAAGAATCTAGAGATTTGGGAAGAGCAATTAGACCCAGTATTGCATAGCTGGTGGTGTTTTTGCTTTTATGAGAGGAAAAACCCAATTTAACCACTTACCCAATAAAAGGGATTCACAATTCCATTCATAGGTAGAGCACATTTTGTGTATTTTGTATTCTAGAAGTCTTTTTTCAGTTCTCTAGAATCTAGACTAAACAAACAAAACACTATTAAAAATTCCCAGAGTCAGATGAAATGAAAACAGAGTTGCCAGAAATCTTTTTCATATGGAAAAGGCAGTTCTAAGAGGGAAATTTATAGTTAGATGTGCTTATGTTAAAAACATAACTGAAGCCCAATCAATAACTTAATGATGCATCTGAAGATTTTAGAAATGCAAGAAGAGGCCAAATTCAATTTAGCCTTTAGAAAGACCCAATAAAGACCAGCATGAAAATTAATGAAATAGAAACCAAAGATACAATACAAAGAACCAATAAACAGTTCTATGGATATGACTCAGTCAGTAAGGTGTTTGCCACGATAGCAAGAAAACCCAAGTTAAATTGCCAGGACTTAGATAAAATTACTAGGCATGGGGGCATGTACTTGTCATTCTGGTATTGGGAAAATGGAAATGCAGGGTATTTGTGATTGCTGGCCAACTAGTCTAGCCAACTCAATGAACTCCAGGTAAAAGTGAGAGATCTTGTCTCAAAAAATAATGAATAGAGCAACTGAGGAAGATGTATTTATACATGGATGTGTACATACGAACATGTGTACCTGTACACATAAATAAGTACCTGCGAGTGCATGTGCACGTACACACACACACACACACACACACACACACACACACACACACCTATGAACCAAAGAGTTAGTTTTTCTGGAAGATAAACGAGATCAACAAACAGCAAAATTAAACTAAAAGAGAGTGACAATCCTAATTAATAACATTAGAGATGAAAGAGGAGGATCTTAAGCACCAATAAAATCTAGAGACTCATTATGGAACACTTTGAAAAGTATCTGTCCCACTAAATTAGGAGATACATAATACTAAATGGAAAATATTGAAACTATTTCTTCTAAAATCATGATTGAGACAAGGGAATTTGTTCTTTCCATTCTTTTTAATATAATGATTGAATTTTTCATACAGAGCAGTAAGAAAAGAATGAAATAAAAGAATATAAACATAGAAGGAAGATGTCAAATTATCCCTATTTTTAGATGACATAAACTAAACTTAAAAGGCTGTAAAAGCTTCACCAGAAAACTCTAAGGTCTCATGAAGACTTTTAGAAAAGTACTAGAATATAAAGGTCAACATACAAATTATCAGTAGCTTTACTCTATACTAATAACAAACACACTGGGAATGCAATTAGTAAAACAATTACATACACAATAGTTCAAAACCATACAGCAGCAGCAGCCAGAAAAACAAACACACAACAACAAAAGCAACCCTTGGAATAAACCCAGCCAAGGAGTTGAAAGACATCCACATTATAAATTTTAAGTTATTAAGAAAGAAATTGATGAAGTCTTTAAAATATGGAGATATTTCCCATTAATTAATACTTTAAAAATGGATGTATTAACAAAAGCAACCTATAGACTCAATGCAACCCCTATTAAAATTCTCATGATATCTTCACAGATATTGTAAAATTTATATGGACAAAAGACTCCAGATGGTTGATTAAAAAATAAACACTTTAATCAAAAGCTATAATATTGGAGGCATCAGAACACCTTATTTCAAGTTTCACTACAAATCCATAATAATAGAACTAGTATGCTACCTGTGCAGAAACAGACAAGGAGAACAATAGACTAGAATATAGGTCCAGAGGTCATGTGATGGAGCTGTCTGATTACCAATAAAGATGACAAAAGGCAAAAGAGGATACTGGAAAGACAAAACAAAACAAAACAGCCTCTTCAACAAGTGATTCTGGGAAAACAGGATACAAATTTAAAATAATGAATTTAGATTCCTATTTTTTCCCACATAAAATTCAATTCAAAATGGAGCAAATACTTTAATGTTTGGTCCAAAACTTTGAGAATGCCAAAGGAAAACAGAGAAAATATCTCAAGTTGTAGGCATTGACAAGAATTTTTTGAAAAAGACTACAGTTGCTTAGGGAATAATAGCAAGAATCAGTAAGAAGGATGTGTGAGATTCAAAGGGTTCTGTAGAATAAAGGAACCAAGAGAATGGGGAAATGGTCTGTAGAATAGTGGAAAATCTTTATCAGCATCTGTAAGGGGATAAATATCTAGGGGACATAACAGACCAAAACAACCCTTAGTAATCTAATCAATACATGGACAAATGAACTAAACAAACAATTCTGAAAAGAAGTATAAAATACCAATAAATACATGCACAAATGTTCAATATCCTTAGCCACTCAATAAATGCAAATAAAAGCTACACTGAGATTCTATCTTACTCTATTCAGAATGGATATCATCAAAGAACAAACAACAGCAAATTCTGACTGGGATGCCAGTGGTGAAGGAACTGGTCATCTGACATTACGACTGGGAAGATGTGAGCAAACACACATTCATCCCAGATAGGGAACTGATAATAGATCAAAGTAAGAATATCAGTGCCATCCAACTTGGTGAACCAATGAGTTTTCCTGGGGCTGCTTATAGGGATAAGGGTAGGGGCTTGCTTAACACAGCAGAATTACTCATGGATGCCAATGTCTACCCCAGACATGGGGGACTGCTGAAGAAAGCTTGAAAACAAGAGTGCACTGCACAGCCTGCAGGCAGTTCATCCAGTTGGAGAGTGTCCTTTCCAGGTATCACAGTTGGTTTCAGTCTCTTCCATGCAGTTCAGCTGTCCTCTGGTTCTTCCAGGCAGCTTTACTGGTCTGAGCCTCTTCTAGACAGCTCTGCCTGTCTCAGAATGTCTGTCTGCAGTCCTTACAATGCTTAAATATGCTTGGGGGAGGAAGAAGCCTAGTGAATCTGGTCAATTTCAGAGACGTCCTGAAGCCTTTGGGTCTTTACTTTCTTATCTTAATGAGCTTCTCTGAAGTGTGAAATAGTTCACTGTCCTTTAACTATCCTGTGTCTTAATGAGACACCATCCAAGATGGAGGGTTTTATCATAGAGAAAATTGCTATACAACAAGCTGGTACACATTAATGGTGTAAACGTAAATTAATGCAGTCACAAGAGAGACCAGTATGAAAGTTCCTCAAAAACCAAAACAAAAACCTAAAAGTAAAACTGCCATGTGATACAGCTGCAATGCTTCTGAGAGTATGCCTAAAGCAATTTAAGTTAACATACTACAAAGATACTTGTATATCCCTGTTTATTATATTTTAACAGCCAACAGCCAAGATATGGAATCAGCCTAAATGTCCATTGTTAGATCCATGGGTAAAGACAATGTGGGAGGTGCACACATTACAGAATTTTGTTCTGCTACAGAGAAAAATAAAACCACATCTTTTAAAAGAAAATTGATGGAACTGGAGATCATCATGTTACATGTTAAGTGAAAGATGCCAAATTTAGATGGATATTATGTTTTATCACATATATGGAAACACACACACACACACATACACACACACACACACAGAGTATAAAGGTATAAGGGAGGATTGTAGCTGAAGGATAGGTAGAAAAGTGACCAGTAGTTGGGTACTGGGGTCAAGGTAGGTGGATAAGAGAAAAGTGTGTTCTCATATACAAGTATTAAAATGTCCTAATGAAGCACAGTATTTTAAAAAATAATACATGGGACAATTTTTTCTTAAAGTGTGAAGAATGAGAAGTACCATGAGTGACCACTGGATCACAACACATTTCCTACCTCTCTGGACAAGAATATAGAGTGGTCCTCTCTAGTCATGACGTGTGAATGAGTTAGTGGGTCCATCTTTAGGCCTTAGCACTACTATCTGAAGAGAACTTCTTTATGCTATCTCTGGTTTATACCAAAGGTAGACATTTGAGAGAATTTTCCCTCGGAACTGCATTACTGTGAGTATCTACATGTGTGAGTATAGCCTAGGGATGGGCAATGGACAAATTCTTGTTTGAATATCTTGGAGAATTTGAGTTACCAGAAAGGCAAAGCTCCACATTCTCTTGGCTGTTACCTTTAATTCTTGAGAGAGCTAGCTTCCATCCTTCTGTTTTTGCTCCACTTTCCATATCTTTGGGCAGAATACCACACCATTTCAGCCTGTCAGTCACCAGATAATCGGTTTCCATTTAGGAAGGAAAGCCACTTGTAGAGAAAACTTCTCTTAGAAAAGTCCCAGTATCTTCTTTCCTTCTTTTTTGATTGGTTGGTTTCTAGCCAAGCCTGTCTGTCTCTTGAAAGACTTCAGTGAAAGCTACAATTTTTTCCTACTCAGCCACCAAGTGCTACAATCATTCCTGACACTTAAATTCTGCTATGAGGTATTACAGGCAGTCAACTGGCTAGGTATTTTGTGACTTAAAAAGTTATATATGAAAACAATGAGATAATATTTGTGACAATTTTGTTTTTTTAAAGCAAATATTAGAATTAAAAACTTAAATTTGGTCCCTTGAGGTATCCTTGTCCTCAGTAAATAAATACTTTAAGCTTGCACACTGCTGTTAAACAGGTTTTATATGCTTCTTTAATTTTTAGACATCTATCAATCTATCATCTATCTATCTACCTATCATCTAGTATCTATCTATCTATCTATCTATCTATCTATCTATCTATCTATCTATCTATCTATCTACTTATCATCTAACTACTATCTATCTATCTACCATCTATCTAGGGGATCATGTGTCACCATGCTTGTGTGAAAGTCACAGGACAGCTTGAGGGAATCACCTCTCCCCTTTCTCCCTGTGGGTCCTAGGGATTGAACTCAGGTCATCAGGTTTGATGGCAGGCACCTTTACTAGCTGAGCCATCTCACTGGCCCATAGTTTTACACTTTTCATATTTATAAAGTGATGACTACACACAACTGCTAAACTCCTAAGTGCTAAGTTTGTTATAGCCACATTGGTGCTACCAGGATATGAAATGTAACAATGGCACATGGTGAATTCCAGGAATAAGATGGTAGTTCTGGGGATAGAGATGTACTAATGCCTCTTGTTATTGTGTTGTTTCCCCTCTGTTTCTTTCTTCTTATTTCCAACTGATATGGCCTCAGCATGATAATCTACATAAAACTCTCCTACAAGCACATTTAAATTATGAAAAATATGTATGGGACATTTTATTTATGCTCAGTGACGTGGAGTAGAGGAATGCATAGGCAGGAGAATATTTTTGTGACAGTTTATATTCCAACAAATAATCCCAGTTCATCATCTTAATAGGTTTAAAGCGTACTCTCAACACTTATTATACATTTTACACATTTAATCATAATCATACTTTCTTCTTATCTGATGTGACTATCCTCCATTTATGTATAAGTTTAATTGATGCTTATCCCTTAATAATTGATCCAGGCCAATTACAGCAGCTCTGTCCTATAAAACTACAGTTGTTAGAGGAATGCCAAGTAGGAACATGTTAAAATCCCGACATAAAAATGTCTGTGATAAAACCAGGAGCTTTGAATTTCATGGTCCTTTAACATTGCCTTTGAAGTAATGAAAAAGCCATTTCCCACCACTTGCTTCAAGGACTTCACTAATAACATTGTCCACAAAGGACCGATCTTTTTTAAAGCAGGCTATTGTGGCGTTATTCTAAAGCATTTAAAATCATATAACAAACTTTTCCTGGAATTTCTCAGCCTACCCTTTCTATTCTCTCTAATGAAATAGTTGTTAAGCAGGTTACCCTGTCTTAACCTCTTGGAAATGCCTGTGGCAGAGTGGTTGCTATTCAAAGAGGACACAGAAGCAAAGAAAACAAGTTACGGAGAGGGAGGACGAAGGGTGTTGGAGATGATTTAAAGAGCTAGGGAGAAGCCTTGTCTTTGGTCTTGCCTTCAAGTTCACGCTAGGCTGCAGGAAAACAGCATGGGGATCTCTTTGCATTGGTCTCTGGTGGACACTTACCCTCCACACAAGCCTCCTCTTTGGTATGACTGGCAGTCCAGTTAGAAAAGACCCAGCTGGCCAGGAAATCAGTAGGTCTTCAACGGGTCAGTGGAATCTGCAGAGATGTCTGCAGAAGTCTGTGTGTTTGTTCAGCTCTTCAGCCATCTCTGTGTGCCCTGAAAACCACCAGACGCTCCAAGAAGTGGAATTTCAGAAACTCCCGAAATAGGCCGTCTAATTAAAAAAATAGTTTAAAGTAGAGTTCCCCAGGAGCAAAGAAATCCAAGGAGGAAATGAGTTTCCAGTTTCATTTCACACAGGGTCTCTGACTAGCACATTGCAAAAGGGTAATTATGCAAAATGCTCCGGAGGCTTCCTCAGACTGTCTGGATCAAAAGAAAGGTGACTTGGGGTAAGCATGCCAGGCAAAGGCTTTGTGCAAGCAGATCCTTTTTCCTGGAAGGGCCAAGCACTACAATCAGGAATGATTCTAGGAGGTAACAGTGAGAAACTGTGGGACTGTTATACACAAGTGTGCCAAAGAGGAAATTGCATGCATGAATGAATTCTGTGAGAGTCAGTCTGCTATGAAAGGCCTTCTGCTGCTGAGGTAGAGCAGCTTGTCCCCAGAATCACAAGAAATGAGACAAACCTTCCAGTTATAATGGCATACAGTGTGGCCACTTTCCCTTTCAACACACTTCTCCAATTGTTGTACAAGAAATGACAGTAGATAGTATCTAGCTTAGAGGCATTATCAAGGCTTCAGAATAGTATCAGCTTCACCCTTAGAATAGGTCTTCTTATCATTACATTGATACTATATGCATTTACTAACAAGGTCAAAGCTAAGTGCTAGGGTGAACAAACATTGTGTTTGTATCTCTGAAAGTTCTAAAGAACCTTACATATTTTATTTGTGTGTATGAGTGATTTGTCTGCCTATGTATGTATACCATATGCCTGGTGCCAGCAGAAATCTGAAGATCTTCTGAAACCAGAGTTAAGGATGGTTGTGAACCATCTTGTGGGCACTAGGAATTGAATACTGGTTTTCTGCAAGAGCAACTATTGCAATTAACCACCGAGCCATACCCCAAGTTGCCTTAAATATTTTACAGCTTCAGCTTCATATCATTGCATTACTATATTCTGCAGCCTTACCTGGGTTAAATCACATGCTATAACATAATATATAGCATGTTGTGATATAATATGCTATGTAATAATAAGCAAGTTATTTCTTATATTTTTGGTTGTGTGCCTAGCCTTTAATGGCTGAGCTATCCCTCCAGCCCTAAGCAAGTTATTTCTGAGAGCAAAAGCTTCACTTGGAAGGTGACCCCAACCTCTTCAAATTAGGAATATATCTTAATATTTTGAATAAATAGTTCTCTTCAGAATTTAAGTTGATGTCACTTTCATGTCTTCATTTCACTGGATTTAAAAACAATCTATCCTATCTTTAAAATATTCATGATGAGCCTTACTGGGGACAAGAGAGAAATTATATGTGTGCTGCCAGGTGGGGTCATATAAAAGACAAGATGTCCACTTTATGTCATTGGATATAAAATCATAACTATTTAGGGCTGAAATGAACCTCAGAGAATAGCAGAATCTTCCATTAAAAAGGAAAGCATACAGGAGCCATCTGTGTTTCAAGTTTGGTGTCAGTACATCTGTAGGCTGGGATGACAGACTCTTTGAGTTCCTCCCTGCAGTCAGATACATGAGAGGGATGAATGGGAACTCTTGGGTGACAGCTTCCTGCGGGTTATTGTCCAAATTACTCCAGAACCATTAGGTTTCTTGTAGCATAGGCAGTCTACTCACGGAATATGAATGACCATAGTAACAGCCATGTTATTTAATCTTAAGGGGCAGGATTCTTATATCTTTTAACTTAGAACTTATTCTACTTAAGTTATAGTCAAGCTTAACTTCTTCAACTAAGGCTATTTATAGCTAGCCCTAAAACTAATGCATGTCCTCAAACTTTTCTTATACTTGGTCTTGGAATATGTTAAGTGGTCTTTTTCTAAGACAAAGAAGAGAAATAGCAGAAAAAGATTAAATTAAGTTATGTAATATTTGAGGTTCTTTAAATAAAAATTCACTATATGAGGCCGGAGAGATGGCTCAGTAGCTTAAAGCACACACCATGTTTATGGAGGACCTGAATTTGGATCCCAGCATCCATGTCAGGTGGCTCACAACCACCTATAACTCAAGCTCTCAGAGGACCTGACACACACATACATGAAAACACTCATAAAGACACATGTGCATGCATGCGCGCGCACACACACACACACACACACACACACACACACACACACACACACAATTTTAAAATTAGCAAATATTTTAAAAAATTCTCTGCATGCTATAATTAGCTAACTTTTTATACCTGGACTCTGATTTGGCCATTGAAAGGTTATAGGAATGCCCCTGTATACCTTAACCATGACATATGGGCTGGGCAAGATGACTAGACCTATAATCTTAGCACTTGAAAAGCTGGAAATAGGGGATCTTAGTGAGCTCCTGACCTCATCTGATGCACATGGCAGGATTGGGAAAGAGGAAAGAGAGTTTGCCTGATTTAGATAAGAGTTTTGAATGAAGGCGATAACATTGAGGCAATTCAGCCTCCAATGTAGTAGACCTAAGGACAATGAGGACAGTAGAGTGGACAAAAACATCATATTATGTAGAAAACAATTGCAGCCTGTGTTTGCACAGAGTACACACAGAGTTTCACATCACCTAGTCTTGAGGTTCCTATAGCAGTGAATGGGGCATTGCATTTATTAAAATGAACATGAGCTGTGTGGCTAAATCTTCACGCAACAATGAAAATACAAATAGAGGCAATGTTTTGCCATGACCTTCTAGAAGCTGGCCGGTATTTATGGCTGATTTATACCTCTCCCAGTCATAAATTTATAACTTTTCCCTAGCACTTTCATCTGAGAATATACTACTACACAGGTGTCCAGGAGAAAAAATCCACAGCTGAACTAAACACTAATAATGAAAACCAATTAAAGGTTTGTTCATAGCTGAAAGCCTGAAGTCCTCACGCATGCTTCTTTTTTTTATTTTATATTTTTTATTAATTAAAATTTTCATTTATTTTACATCCTGACCACCATTTCCCTTACCTCCCTCCTCTCCTCATGCTCCCTACCCTCAACTTCCATCTACCCGCCCGCCCCCCCATCTCCTACTCCTGTCTCCATTGAGAAAAGGGCAGACCTCCCATGGGAGTCACCAAAGGATGGCACATCAAGTACAGGCAGGATCAAACTCCTCCCCCTGCATCAAAGTGGGCAAGGCAATCCAGCATGAACACAGGTTCCAAAAAGGCAGTTGAAGGAGAAAAAGAGGTGAACTATTTCAGGGCATTATTTATTTATTTTTTTTCTTGCACAAGATTCTAAAAGCACAAGAAAGCTTTAGTTTTCTTAGGTTTCCTTCCCTTCTCTCCTTTCCTTTTTTTTCCTTTTTAAAATCTAAATTAGAAACAAGCTTGTTTCACATGTCAATCCCAGTTCCCTCTCCCTTTCCTCCTCCCCTGCCCCCCACCGACTCCCTATCCCATCCCCTTTCTGCTTGCTCTCTAGGGAGGGTGAGACCTTCCATGGGGATCTTCAAAGTCTGTCATATCATTTGGCGCATGGCCTAGGCCCTCCCCCATGTGTCTAGGCTGAAAGAGTATCCCTCTATGTGGAGTGGGATCCCAAAGTCCATTTGTGTACTAGGGATAAATACTGATTCACTACCAGAGGCCCCATAGATTACCCAGGCCTCCAAACTGACACCCAAGTTCTGGGGGTCTGGATTGGTCCTATGCTGGTTTCCCAGCTATCAGTATGGGGTACATGAACTCCCACTTGTTCAGATCAGCTGTTTCTGTGGGTCTCTCCAGCCTGGTCTTGACCCCTTTGCTCATCACTCCTTTCCCTCTGCAACTGGTTTCCAGGGGTTCAGTTCAGTGTTTAGCTGTGGGTGTCTGCTTCTGCTTCCATCAGCTACTGGATGAAGGCTCTAGGATGGCATACAAGGTAGTCATCAATCTCATTATCAGGGAAGGGCATTTAAGGTGGCCTCTCCACCATTGCTTAGATTGTTAGTTGGAGTCAACCTTGTAGATCTCTGCACAGATTTCTCTTTAAACCTATACTGGCTCCCTCTATTATGGTATCTCTTATCTTGCTCTCCTCTATTCTTCCCCTGACTCAACCTTCCTGCTCCCTCATGTCCTAACCTTTCCTCCTCTTCTCCCCTTCTCTTTCTCCTAACTCCCTCTTCCCTCCCCCATGCTCCCAATTAGCTCAGGAGGTCTTGTCCCTTTCCCCTTCTCTAGGGGACCATCACACATGCTTCTTAATGAGAGAAAACCTTTCCCTTCACCATGTCCTGGTGTCTTACTAGAATGCTTTGCTGGGTTTCAGTAAAGCAGATACCCAGACTTATTAAGCATATGGACATAAGTCCAACCCTCCCACTACAAATCTGAAAAGCTTTCAAATTTAGGAAATAAAGAAGGAAATTTCTAGTAGGAAAACAAAATTATTACTTTTTAAGCTGTAAGGACATATATTACTGGAAGAGTCCTTTCTCACTTCTACACTGTGGATAGATTATAACAGGCAACCTGTGTTTGGTGGAGGTCTGATTTGTTTCTCAGCATTTATGAATCCAAAGGGATTAGGTTAAAAAAGAAAAGAAAACAAAAATAAAAAACCCAAGGTGTCTTTGTCCAAGAGAGGATGCTTTCAATAGAGTGCAGTGGTCTAGTCACCCTGGGAGGGGCACCTTCCATGGCAAAAAGCAGAAGGACATCGTGGTGGTTCATCAGCGTTTTGATTCTTGGACCATTTTTCTAGGTCTACTGTCAAGGTTTCTCAACAATTGAAGTCATTTGATGGTAGTTAATAGGAACTGTCAGGCCATCAGTGGAATGCAGTAGTTCTGATATCAAAGAATTCACTGTTCCTCAAAGCTAATCTCAGTATCCTGCAGTTAGCAAAGCATGGCATACTTTCCATCACCCAAGCAGGGTGGACTGTGTTGTTCACCTCTGCAAGTAGTCCTCAATCTTCTGCTCACCTGATGTGTCTGCCAAGTGCAGCTACTGTTCCTAGACGGGTGTAGAGAAGCGGAACTATTTCTGCCTACTAGGAATGGGACAATCTGTGTGCTTTTCTACCCCTCCCCCAAAGCTGGTGCTATATATCAAATCCGAAGCATTGTGGGAGCAATACAAGCAATCTACCACTAAGCTACATCAACATCTCTCAGTACCTTTTTCTAAAGCCCTAGGAACATCATAGGGGTGGAGGCCATCATGCAGCTTCCAAGGATTATCCCAAGAACTCCATGCATAAGGTGACCCCACAAAGCAGCTTTCAAACAGACTCTGTTTCTCTGCCAAGAAAGGTGGGGTGGTGAAAAGCAAAGGGCTCTTAGAACGTGTCCTCATTTCCTTCTTATTGCTGGTGATGACACACCCTGACAAAATAGTTTGGTGGAGAATGGGTTTCTTTTAGTTCACAATCCCAGGTTATAGTACATCATTGTGGGGGGACTCAAAGCAGCAGCCTCTCAAAGTAGCTAGTCACAATCATGTCCACGCTCTAAACTGGTGAGATATGAATTGATGCACACATGCCCATTATTCAACTCAGCTTCTCCATTCTTATATGGTACATGATCTAAGCCCAGGGGATGGTACCACCCACAATGGGCTGTCTTCCGGTCACAATGCATACAGTTAACTTACTCTTTAGAGATATGTGCTCAGACCAACCTGATCTAGACAGCCCTTCATTGAGATATTTTCCCAGCTGATTCTAGAGTGGGTCAAGTTGACAATTGAAACCGATTCACAGCATAATGCCAATGCAAAACGTAGTTTAAATCTATAAATAAAAACAGATGGCACATGAAGGGGCATTGAGGAAAGTGCCTTAAAACTGTAGGAAAAACTGAGGAAGTGAATTAGGTCCCACAACCTCCAGGCCTACAGAGGGCACCACAGACAAGCTAATTCTGTCTTTACCAAAGTCCTTTGTCTCAGACTTACTGTGTGTTAACTTTATTCAATTTCCATAGCAAATTTGGAAGTTTTCAAGGAACTAAAGTTAAGAGCATCTTATTGAAGTGGCCCAACGGTCATGATACTGTACTAATGAATATTGTGCTGACAGACCTAGTAGCCTTTTGAAGGTTTCCAAGGACACTGAGCAATAGAAGCAAAGATTAAAGACTTCACATGGCAGCTGAGCCATTGTCACCATGGAATTATGCTTCGGAGCCTGGCATGAAGAGAAGCGAAGGAGAAAATACAGGAGACATTTCTTGAGACCTTATGAGAGAGCACCAAAGGCCCTGGCTTTACACTTCGCATGAAAACCACAGCAAAGGAAAAGAGCTGCCCACTTGTCAGTGTCTCAGAGAGTGGGGTATTGCAGGTGTCCATTCTCCCTTTGTCCCAAGCACAGGAGAGAGAGGGGGCAGACAGATTGGATTTTAAGTGTGGAAAGACTTCTGTCGAAAGGTCTCAAGCCCCAGAGTACACAAGTGCCAAGCCAAGCTGTGAAATTTCACTTTCCAGAAGCCTAAGGGCTCACATTTTCTCAGGGTTAGCTTGCATGGAATATGACTACTAGGAATGGGACAATCTGTGTGCTTTTCTCCCCCTCCCCCAACGCTGGTGCTTTCCCCCCCCTCCCCCAATGCTGGTATCAAATTGGAAACATTGTGGGAGCTATACAACCAGTCTACCAATAAGCCACATCAACATCTCTCAGTACCCTTTTCTAAAGCCCTAGGAACACCATAGGGGTGGAGGCCATCATGCAGCTTCCCTCCAAGCTTCTGGGACCTACTATGGTCTGACTTTAAAGCTTGTCCTGGTGATGACATCTTTGATTGTGGCATATTAACTTCACCAAGTTAGAAGGAATTAAATACCCTTAGTGTTGAATATGACACTAGCTGGGATTAGCCAAGCAGCCATGGTACAGTTTGCTTGGTGTTCAGTGTTTTTAGGTGGCAGAAAGGTTCTGTCCTCTCCCCATCCCCATTCATAGGGGAGCATGACAACAGCGACATCACCACTGAGTATTTTCTGTATTTGTAGGAATTGAGACTCAAAATAGATCCCTTTAAAGTAAAAGTAAATAACTCAGCAAAACAAGATCCTTCATTTATACCATCTATGTGTGATTCAACCCAGGACCATGCTCAGGCTATCCAGGACCATGCTCAGGCTAGACAAATGCTCTACCACTGAACTATTTGCCCCAAACTTATTTTTATTCTCTTCATTTAAAATTTTAAAATTGTATTTTTAATAGTGTTTTCCTATTGTGGAACTTACAATTCAGAATCTTTTGGGATGCTTATTGGTAAACCAGGCCCTTGGGGTCACTCTCATGACATTCCTGATTAGATCCTTGAAGATAACACCTCATGACTACTCTCTCTCTCTCTCTCTCTCTCTCTCTCTCTCTCTCTCTCTCTCTGTATGTGTTGAGGCCAGAGGTGTATGTTGGTGTTTTCTATTTCTTTTCTTTCCACCTATTTTTGAGGCAGGGTCTTTCTCATTGAACCTAGAAGTTGCCATTTAGGCTAGCAAGACTGGAATTTGTATTTCTCTGTTACTGGGGTTATTGGATCTGGATCCTGTGGCATCAGGCATCACCATGCCAGTCCTTTAACTGGGTGCTGGGTAACTGAAATCAGGCCTTGATGTTTGCACAGCTGAACAATTTCTCGAGCCCAAAATCAGCTATTTAAACAAAACCCCCAGCTTAGACTTAGGCATTGTTCTAGTTCTTAACTATTACTTAGATCTGTTCTGTGAGCTTGTCTGGAACATTATGACATAGTTGCATTCAAAGAATAATTAAACAAATAAGCATGAGCTTCAACTCGACAATAAAGATGTACCAGGATATAAATAACATGGCAAACTCTCAAAAAATACAGGCAGAAGCCCATCCGCTAACACTGTGTTCTCAGTGGCTGCATTCCTCATTGCTTCATTTTTATAGGTTGCATAGACATCTATGAATCTGTGCACAATTTCATATTAAATAAGGAAACATCATCATGGGTCTCTTGTCCTGGAGTCAGGTTTTATGGGATCGATGTCTGAAGTCAATAGTCTGTATATTGTTAGGCTTAAATCTATGAGGAAAATCAACACGAAATCTTTGTGAAAGGCCCTCCCTTTAACACAACCAACCAGGAAAACCCACCCAGCACTTGAGAAAAGTTAAGCTTTGAAAAGATCAGTAAAGATTCATACTGGCTTCACATCCAATTTCCCCAGCCTTCGCTCAGAAAAGTGGCTTTTGTAAAATCATCATGCCCTTGTGACGTTTAAATGTCAGCTTAACCCTGGGGCTGCCTTATACACTCGTCCCTGCTTTTTCTCTGGAGTACAGTGCAGTTTGAACAGTCACAATGACCAAAGTTTACAAACAGGTGCGCTATGAATGGGTTTCACTTCCTAGCTGATGAAGTTGTACCTGGCATAGTTGACAGATGTTAGCTTGTGAAAGTGTTACAGATGTTTAAATACCTTTCCGTTCACAGAGGAGAAGAAATAGCCTTTTCAAATACACACCAGCCAGCCTGCTGCCTGCTGGTTCCAAGTTCTATACATAGAACTACACAGAGGGCTCAAGAGAGTGGACCTAGGCAGTGGGTTTTAACTTTGAGACAGCAAGAAATCCACTGAATAAAAATTCCCTATTAAGTGAAAATAAATGATCCATTTTACTTTATAGGATCAATATTTCAATGTCATCTGGTATAAATTATATCAGGAGATTCTCCTGTGATTAAATCTAGGCAGAATTAGTGTCAAAAAAGAGCTGTCTCCATGGTAATAAAAATAATAGCTATGGGGGGACTCAAATGACTGGCCACCACTGGGTCTGTGGACAAAGAATAAGTCAAAGAGATAAAAATAGGAAAATAGTTAGCTCATTTATTGTGACATTGCTATGTAGCTCAGAGTAATGATGAGAATACTACTACTAGTCAGCATGCGATGGTTGGGGTTTTGTCAAAGCAAAGAGATGTCAGTAATCGAGATACTATGTAATTCTCTGATATTAAATTTCTGTTCAGTGAAGGGGTGTAGGGAGCCTGCAGATTTTGCAAGATCGTTAAGTTGGCATAATATTGAGAATGTTATAATACATCCTTCATAAAGTTCAGCCTAAGAAAAGGAGAGATAACAAATCTGGTGAAATTATTTTTATTATCAATTAATCAGAGGATCATTTAACTTCCTGTGCTGTATCTCCATAGTCACAGCTAGAAGGTAAGCTGGCAGAACTCTTGATGTAGATAGACTACATCAAGCCTTAAAAATACACCTACCCTGTGACCTTACAGTTTCATTTTTAGGGATTTAGCCTAGGCAAACAATAGAAGGTTTTAAGTAAAGATGAATGACAGGAATGTTAACACAGGCTCAACTTGTAAGAGCAAGAAGTTATCCACCCTACTGTGCTCCAGATGAAAACACTTGTCAATTTGATAGAACCTCTCAATGGGTAACCCACACTTGTGAGAGATGTCATGGCATGGAAAGTTCTTGGGTATGCTACCCGATGCTTGGGAGTATTAGTTAACACAAAGGAATCTATTTCAATTGGTAAAACTCAGTCTCTACATGTCAGAGAAACCGGAGTTTTGGTTAATTTCCAGATCAGGCATTTGCCTTGAAAATACCTGGATGAAGGTATGCTGTTTCAAGAGAGAAGCACTTGTACAGGGAGAGAAGATAATCTACATAACCATCAAGGGCTATGCTCACACACACATTCTCCTCTGCCACTGGCATCTAATTCCAGCTACTAGATTGACACCTGGTGCACGCAGCATCTCAGTGCCAGTGTGGAACTAGAGTGGCAACTCAGAGAAGTGAGTGCTAACCCTTGTATGATCACACTACTTCATGGGTGACATAAATGTGTTAGATCAGGTTACTAGTCATCCACATTTTTACTTTTAAAAAATTGAATGGTCTAGTACATGGAGCACAAATATATAAAGCTCTAGATAGAAGGGTAGATAGAAATGATCACCACCAGCTAAAAATACATGCATGTAAATACTATAATCAACACCAATAATATGTGTCTAAGAATTGCGTGAAGCCACAGGCTGCTGCCTGAGGAAATGGCTCCGTGGTTAAGAGCACTGGCTGCTCTTCCACAGGACCTGGTTTGGATTCCCAGCTGCCACAGAGCTGCTCAGGACCACGTATGTGTAGCTCCAGTTTCAGAGACTATGATGCCCTCTTCTTGCCTTTGTGATCTCCGTATGCATGTGTTTAATGTGTTTAACATGCACGTCAGCAAGATACTCATCTACATAAAATGATAATAAATCTTTTAAGAAATCAGTTTAAACCTTCACAGGCTACTATGTGAGAAGCAAAATGAAAATTCTGGCCACAGTTTTCCTCACAGTAATGAGGGCAAGGTAACACCAGTGCTGTCTTCCCTGGGACTCTAGAGAAATGTGTCAACCTGGAGTTAGTGACAATGTCTTAGACAGGCAAGTCACAGACATCTGAAGATAAAACAAAACAAAACAAAAAACCAAACCAGAGTGAGCCATTGCTCAGCCTTGGTTCCTTTTTAGCAAGGTGTGGCCTTCACATCTGAGTATGGGGTGCCACGTGCTGTTAGAGTAACTGAGGTATTATGGCTGAGGAGGTAGCTCACTTGGCAAAGTAGCTGTCTCAAAAACATGGAAGATGTGGGTGCAAGCTCAAGAATCCACATAGAAGAAAAGCCAGGATAAGTAGTGGGGCTCTAGGGAAGGAAACATGGGGAGATGCCTGGGACTTGTATGGCCAACCAATGAAGCTTAAAAAAAAAGGGGTTCCAGGCCACTGGGAGACTGTTTCAAAAGTAAAAGATCCCTGAGGAAGACACTTGAGAGAGTTTGGCTGTCTCTCTCTCTCTCTCTCTCTCTCTCTCTCTCTCTCTCTCTCTCTCTCTCTCTCTCTCCATCTTCTCTCCCTGAGATGTCTTTGCCTCCATGAAATACTTGGAAAATATCTGCTTATAATACAGATATATATGCAAATATACACCTACATCTAATGACTCACATGCACCTACTCAGATTATACACAGTACTCATGGCCATGCATCTACTGGAAATTATTAAAGTGCATTGCAGCTCCATGTCTAATCCATCCTCACTGGACTCTCCCTTGTCCTTCCTGCTTCTACATGGATGTACTCATTCGTTCATTGGATCCTAATTCTGTTGTTCCAGGGCAGCTTTACTTACATACCAAGCCCACTAAAGACAAATTCCAGATTTATTTGTAATCCTTGTGTCATGACTTTCCCGAGACAGAGGTCACCCAGTCAGATTCTGTCTTCAAAGGTTTCTGGACTAGTCCTTGGAAATTCTCTGTTTTGGTAATCATGGATCTCAAATGGAATACAATGAGTTATCTATATATTTTCCTGTCAGTATTTGTTTTCATTCCATCCAAACCTAGTTGACTTTGCAAAAAGAATAAAGTATGGAGACTGCTAACACATTTCCACAAGTAAGAATTATATTTAGCAAAAAAATTTCAAGATACTTTAAGGGCTACATCACCCCTTTAAAGACATTCCCATTTAAACTCCCACTGTGAGCAGTATGTAATGAGTTTGTCGAAAACAAACATTGGTTTCTCTTTCTTTTTTGCTTTTACAGTTAGCAACAGGTATATGAATATTTTCACCTGATCTGAGCCAAAAGTCTGGAAAGTGGTGACACACATTTTCACTTTCTCTTCTTTAAAAAGGCAACACATTGTATATGATGCAAAGTTAGTATCTATAGAAAAATTATCTGTCTAAAATAAAATATTAAAATAGAAATTGTGGAGCTGGAGAGATGACTCTGGCAGTTAGGTAACTGCCATACAACCATGGGGATCTGAGTTCGGATCCTCATTATGAACATAAACCAGACAAGTGTGGTCACATATGTCTACCATATGTCTACAATTCTAACCCAGTTTAGTCAATCGGTAAGAGCCCTGTCTCAAAAGACAAGAGGAAGAATAGCCAAGGAAGATTCCCAGTGTTGACAGTGTTGACATCTGGCCTATTCTGTCTCTGTCTCTGTCTCTGTCTCTGTCTCTGTCTCTGTCTCTCTCTCTCTCTCTCTCTCTCTCTCTCTCTCATACACACACACACACACACACACACACACACACACACACACGCTCACACACGCACGTGCATGCACATGCACACATCCCCATACATAACAGTCAGTAGGATATTGTTAGAACAAAAGCAAATGAAACAGAAGGAAGAAGGAAATGAGACCAGATGATTGGAATAAAAAGCAAACATACAAGGGAGAAGGCTAACACAAACAAAAGTTATTCTTGAACAGAAAAATTAAATTTATAAAGTCATTTAGAAGGAAAAGAAAAAAGCTTGAAAGAGAAAGAGAAGGGAAAGATAATTAAGTTATAACCACAAGAAAAGGATGAAAGGCATTTTAATGCTGAAAAGGATTAAAAATGTGGCAAGAGATTATTATAACCTCATAATAGTAGACAAACTACTTTAAAAATTCCACTCCAAACCAACTCAAGAATAAAAAGAAAGGCTGAATAGTACCATATTTTGTGAACATTTGGAATCATTAAATAAAAATATTTCTAAAAGGAAACACCAGGTGGTATTTATTACCCCCAAGTTATATAAAAAACAATTCAAAATTATCTGAATTATACCAAAGGAGAAACTATTTTCCAAACTCAATTTTTGGGGGAGGGGAGAAATATGATCTTAATTCTCAAAAGAAACAAGGGGAGAACAAAAGAAAATCATAGCACAGGCTTTCTGGTGCCTGCATATATTGGGAATTAATTTTCTCTCTGTTTCAAATGTTATGTGTTTCTTTTAGCAAAAGAAGTTCACGGAGAGGCAAGGGATGCAGTTCAGCTGATGGGAGTCCTTGCTTATCATGCACTCGGTTTTATACCCAGCACTACATAAACCCCAGCTGCAGTGTTACACTGTGATCCCAGCACTTGTGAGTTGGACAGAGGAAGATCGGAAGTTCAAGGTCATCCTCAGCTACTTAGTTAGTGAAAGAGAGGCCAACCTGAGATACACAAGATCCTGTTTTGTATAATCCAGGCTCATGGCTGCTTTTTTCATAGAAAATACCTTCCCACTTCCTCCTCAGTTATTTGTAGTCATGGAATCAGCTTTGAGTAAATGAAATTTGAAGGGAAATGAGGGTAATTCTCTGGTCATATTTCTTTAAAAAATGCTCTGGACTGTCTGGCTGTTTTTCAAATGACTGCATATGGTAATTTGCAAGCCTGGTACTGAATGCACCAAGCTGGTCCCTGTTGCCAGAAACTGACTTGGTCCAGAGTGTTCCTAGGAAGAATAATATCTGTCTCACATATTCTATTATGTTGGGTCTTTTCACTAGAGTACCTTGGTTCCTGGTGCTATTAGGACAAACCAGATACAACAATCTCAAACATTTGCAAGAGTATCTCTAGAAAAGAATATAAATGACAAACAAGTTGGATTTATCTCAGGTGTGCACAAGAATTGAATGAAAAACAATCCATTTTAATCCATCTCATCACATTAGCAGAGCAAGGATATAACCAACATGATGGTCACAATAACTTCACAAGAATGTATAGTATGAAATTAAAATCTTTAGCAAAATGGAGATGGCATCAACTAAGTGTAGCTACAAAAAATATGCATTATACCCAGTGGGGTATATTAAAGCATCCTCTTGAATAATAAAAACATCAGAAAGTGACTCATTAATTTCTATTAAATGTGTTGATATGGGGGCTGTGCAGATATCTTAGTGAATAACATGCTTGCTGTGAAGGCCTAAAACCTTAACCCTCCAGCACCTCTGTAAAACATGGTGACAGTTACATGTAACCCTGGTGCCAAGGAGGTGAAGAAAGGAAATGGAAGGGAGGATCCCCAGGACTTGTTGGCCACCCAGTCTAGATGAACAGGTGTATTCCAAGTTTGGTAAAAACCTTGTCTTAAAACATAAGGTAGAGAGTAACTGAGGAAGAAATTCTATGTCAGCCTCTGCACTCCTCATGCATGTGCACATATGGACCCACACAGTTATGCACACAATCACAAAGCACACATATAACATACATGCACACACACACATATGCATACACACCCATTTATAAGCATGCACATATACATCTACACAAATATAAACTCCCATATGCTTGGAAATAGAAACAGCACAAAAACATAAAAATATAAAGAAAAAAATTTAAAAACCTCCCATTAGTAGCTGATGATAACACACACATTAAAAAAAAAAACAGAGAATTTTTGGATAAAGATTACACTCATTGGGAAAACTTAGTGACGTATCTGGGAATTAGGGCTGTCTGCAGGCAGATATAAACTAAGTTTCTTCTGAGCATCAGAACATTTAAAAATTAAAAGATGATTTATAATAACATTAAAATGCAAGCTTCCAAGAATAAATCCAGCTATTCTACTCTCACTTCAAAATTAAAAATTTTTCTTGAAAAACTTTAAAGAAAGCTTTTAATCTCCAAACTGATACTCAGAAATAGTATAACTCAAAATTATAGTGATGCTAATTTGTAATGTATTACACCAAACGATTCCACTTCAACTACATATCCCATATAAGCCCTTGCCTGTTTCATCTATTTCATTGTGGGTGGTTTTTGTGGAATAAAATTAACCTACTTTAAAATGTATATGGAGGAACAAAGAGTGAGGGATACTCAGTATGCTTCCTAAAAGGAAGAAAACAGTGGGTGAGGAATGTAATTTGCTGGAAACCAGAGGTTACTATGAAGCATAAAGATTAAGATTGTGTGGTATGGGGGTGTACAGCTGGGAGCCATGATTTGACTCTGACATGGTGCTGTGAATATGTAGCATAGCATGGCAATTAAGCTGCTTGTTTAAAAGGGAGACTTGGATCCTTAGCTCATACCATGAGCACAACGAACTTCAGATGGGTTAGAATGCCAACTACACAACTTCTAGAAGATGACAGAGACATTTCTGTTCCAGATGGAGGAAAGGTGTGTGTGTGTGTGTGTGTGTGTGTGTGTGTGTGTGTGTGTGTGTGTGTGTGTGTGTGTGTGTGTGTGTGTTTTAAATCGAATATTTTAAAAGCCTTCTGTAGACACACAGGGAGTCATAGAAAGGGTAATGTGGATCTTCCAGTGAATAATCCAAGATGATGCAAAGAGAAAAATTCATATCTTGAACAAGTTACAGTGTGTCTGGAATGTGTCTGAGATAAACAAGCTGGCACAGGGGTCTTGTCATACTCTCCTAGAACAGGTTGTCCTGTCTGAAAATACCCTGGTCATTTGGAACAGTCAAAGGAAGGGGAAATGCAACTGACACTCATCAACCAGAAATATGGCTCACTGAATTATCTTGCATAAGTAATAAAATAAACATTAAAGGTTAATATTGAGTCAGGGAGGGAAGGCCTTCCTATCCATATTAACAGATGGCAGAGCTTTAGCACCTGAGAGCTACACTTAACATTTTCAACTGTAAAATAGCTAGAAAGAGGAGATTCCTGGAGCATATAAAAGTGATCTATACCAGGGATGGCTGCCATGAACTACTCCCAAAATTATTTCGTTATAAGACAATGAATCATAGAAGTATCATTAAAAGTTGAGGCTAGAGGACATAAGAATTTTCCCTGTAGGCTGAGGAACACTGGTGACCCTGCAGTTGCTGCCATAAATATGTTAACCTGCACATCTACCTGCTAGTAGAACTATAAAAATCTGGATAACTATTAGGAATTTCTCCTTTCCCTTGTCTCCTATCCCCATACCTCTCTCCATTCTCCTCTTTTTCTGTTCCCCCTTCCTCTTTCTCCTCCTGACCTTCTTTCTTTTTATATTTCGAAAACAAAACAAGCACCGACAATTAAAAGTAGAAGAAGTCCTCTTATGGAAACCCAATAAAACTGACTTCACAGCATATTTTAAACATCTCAGTAAATAAAAAATGTGAGTCCAATATGTTTCCAATATCAGATGCTTACTCCATTCTCAGGAGATTAGGACAATCTTTCTCTGTGTGCTGGAAAGAGAAGAAAAGCTTACTTTCTCCATCTAAATAATTTCAGACATAGTGCGGATCAATAAACTACAGATGACATGAAACAATGATTATTTCATAAGGACAAGTCCTTGTGAAATAATCATAAAGTCTAGACTTGTAGCTGTGATTTCTTTTATAATGAAAGCAAGCATGAAACTTGAATTGCTTTCTTTCCCACCAAAATAACTTTGTAGTACTAGACATGAGAATGCTGAAAACTCAATTATAATAACTGTCCAGAGACCACACTGACCTCTGCTTTCAAGCCTCTAACTTATGGGCTCAATTCCAGTTAAAAGATGTAAAAGTTGAGGTTTGTGTCTATCCCTCTCTGTTGTCTCTCAGCTTCAGTATCTCTTGATAACTTGCTTGAGCCTTGTCACATCAGCTAAGGATACCTTTTCTAGCTGTGGGTAGTGACTTCTGAAGGTGCGGAGTGAGGTCTGTATTCATTATCATTCAGTGTGTTTTAGTCTGCACATCACTCCCTGTACCGAAAACACTCTACAACATTCTCATCCTGGCATCTGTTTTCCCCTACATCTTCCCAGTTTCCTCAGTTTTTCCCCTTTGTCATGGGCTAGTCCTTTAGCAGTGTGAATAAAAGAACACATGCAAATGGCTAACAGTCATCTGCAGAAATGTTCAACCTCATCAGTGGCCCCCAGGGAAATGCACATCAATGTTACAAAGCCCTATCACCTCACCCCAGTTAGAATGGATGTTATCAAAAGAGATAAAGGGTAATAAATGTTTGCTAAGATGCTAAGAATAGGGAATCCTATAAATTGTTGGTGGGAATGTACGAGAAGAGCCATTGTGTAAAGATGAGCTATTCTTTAAAAATCTCAAAAACTTGTTGCTCAGAACACTAGAAATAGATCTACTATATGATCCAGTGCCCTCAGAATTATGCAAATTATGGGTATATCTGTAGAAACTGAAATCAGAACCTCAAAGAGACATCAGTATCCACTTGCTCTTTGCAGCACTATCCATAATGTCCAAGATATAGAATCAACTTAGATGTCCATTAAGACATAAATAGGGAAAGACAACGTGGCACCTACATACAATGAAGTACTTTTGAGCTGCAAAAGAATGGAATCCTACTATGCAGGGCAACCGGGATAACTCCGGAGACCACTAGCTTAAGTAAAAAAACCTGAGTGCAGGAAGACAAATATGTTATGTTATCACTTACACTAGGAAGCCAACAGAGTTGATGTAAAAGAGAGTAGATTGATGGTTAGCAACAGCTGAGAAGGAAGGGTTTGGGAGAATTAGGGAGGATGGTAGGCAGGCACAGGGATGCAGTTAGATGGAAGCAATAACTTAAGTAAATGTTCCAGTGCACAACAGCCATCTATGATCCACAACAGTTAATTGTATGTTCAGAACGGCTAGTGGAGAAGATTGGGAATACTCCCAACACAGAGAAATGAGAACAATTTGAAGTGATACGAATGCCAGTTGTTGAGGTTTCATTATGATATATACAATTTACTATAAAGAATTGGATCACAAGATTGTGGAGGCTAACAGGTGCCAAGATCTGCATATTTAATTAGTAAACTGAATACAGCAGTGTTAACAGTTCAAAGCCCAGCAGGCTTAAGACTATGGGAGACAATACTTCAGCTTTGAGTCCAATGGCAGGGAAACAAACATCTGTACTGGTTCACAGGCAATTGGGCAACAGAGATTCTCTTTTCTTTGGGGGATGGTTAGCCCTTTTATTCAATTAAGGGTCTTATATAATTGGATAGGCTTACCACATTAGGGAGGTTATCTGCTTTACTCAACCTGATCATTCGAATACCAAATATTAACCATAAGACCTTCATAGATACAACAGGAGTATGGTAGTTTGAGTGTAATTGGCCCCTATAAGCTAATAGGGAGTAGCATTATTCAGAGGTGTGGCCTTGTTGGAGGAAGGCACTGTGGGGGTGGGCTTTGAGATTTCCTATACTTAATCTTTGTCCAGTGTCACAGTCTATTTTCTGTTGCCTCCTGATCAAGATGTAGCTAGTAATATATCTGCCTGCACACCATGTCCCCCACCATGATGATAATGGACTGAACCTCAGAAACCATAAGCTGCCACTTTAATTAAATGTTTTCTCTATAAGAATTGCCATGGTCATGGTATCTCTTCACATCAACAGAAACCCTAAGACAAAGATCCATGTTGGACCAAATATCTGGGCATTCAATTGCTCAACCAAGTTGACACGTGGAAGTGGGTCATAACAGAGGCATCTCTGAAAGGCATCTAGATGACAGTCCCGTATTAAAGGAGGACCTGTAGCCAGGTGGAACTGACATATGCCAGTAACCAGAACAAGTCTTGAACTGGCTCAAAGAACCCCTAGATAAGAGCAGGGATCCTAGCACTTCAGTTTTGTCTTCATGAAATCTAGCAAATATGGTTCACTTACCAGATGAACTCGCCTAGACCTTTTGTTAGAGTAAGTATCTGGGAAGACATGACCTTGAAGGAGGAGGCTGTCATATATACTACCATTTTGAGATTGGGTGCATCTTAACTATGTAGGAAGGGAATTAAACATGAGGTAACCAAGGGAACCTCAGCTGTGGCTGATGTTTGAAACTCACCTTTGTATCTCTGTATCATGAAGACTACATGTGATGTTCTTGCCACATAAAAAAATAACGATGTTATTAGGACACTTTCCCAAGGACTTTGCATGCCCACCAATGAATATCCTGTCAATCAGAGAAGAAACTACAATACATCTTTACCTGGAACATGCATAGGACAGTGGAATGAGACAAAAGTGGTACCTAAGGGGAGAAACTTAATGATGAAATCACAAGAATCACAAGAGGAAAGGCACCATAAGAAACTACTTAAACTCTATGAGGCACAACCCAATAGTCTGCTAATCTTCCTTGTGTCTGTTAACCAACTTAGATATTTCTCTGGACAGTATTTTATAGTTTTGATTTCTTTTCCTAGCTGAACTTATATATGACTCTTGGCTTAATTCCTTAAAGAAGACAAGAAGCAAGAGAAACCCTTTAGGTGATAACATCCCAACCAACAGAGTAAAAATCAGGTGCCATGGTGCATGTCTGTATCCCAGCCATGGGATGCAGACAAGATGGTTGATTTTCGGGGGAGTGCACTGGTGAGCCAGCCTAGCCAAGCTGGTTAACTCTGGGTTGATCGAAGGATACTCTCTCAGCAAATAAGGAGAGAAGCGACGGAGGAAGATACCCAGTGTTGATCTCTGGTCCCCACAAATAGGCATACACATGTTCACATACAAACACCACATATGCACAACCCACAAAAACAAGCAATGTTTAACCCAACCAAAGTACATACTTGAGAAACCAATTCAATAGCTGTCTAGCTATTGCATCCCTATTCACTGAGACCTGTTAGCATTTTCTCCATGGCTATGGATGAAAAGGGCTTGGAGCTTGGTTTGAGATCCCTTCTCTATAGTTCAATTTCTACAGAGCCTTGTTTGGGTCTCACCATGGAGTCTGAGAATGCTGAAGTCTGTGTGCTTTTCAGACACAGTTGCACATTTAGATTTTATTGCTCAAAAATGACCAGATATAATTTTATAAGGTGAGGCCAAAAATATTGCAGCTTTTCCTACCTAGCCCCCGCCATTTTACAGTTAGTTTATTAAGTTAAAAATGAACAAAATGTGGTTCCAAACAAACAGGACTAAATTAGACCCTTCAAAACACTTGTCATTAAAAGATGGTTTGTTGAAACTTCAGACAGGTTAAACGTATGTCACTATTTGAGTGAAAAAAATTAGCTTTCCAGGGTTGCAATTACAACCCTACTTAGTTGCCATGGTGATCGCACAGCATATGGATTTTGTCAGATAAAGACATCGGGTAGTGTGAAGGGACAGCGTGTTTTTTCTTTCTTGAATCACCACATGTCAAGTGTCAATTCTTTGGCACTTTGTTGACCTCCATCCCCAAATTTTATTTTTTAAAAGAGGAAACATATTTAGGTTTGGTAAGAAAAGCTTGGGAACCATAAAAATTGGAATATTACAAAAATATTTAGTGAAAATCTGAGTTTAAGGTCACTTGAACATAAATGCCAAATCACATAGTAAGGACTTCTTGGGGTTTCAAGCTAAGAATCATGTAGCCCCAAAAGGGACCTGGGGGAGGCCGTAGCATCTTCTGACCTTACCCTGCCCATCTCTAGTAACAAGAAATGCTTGATCTGGTTTAGTTCCTTCTCTCCTGTGGGTTCCTTTCTTTCTGCATGTCATGTTATTTTAATCCTCCTGTATGCACAGACAGGGTTATTTTTGTGAGTGATCTTATTCATCTCTAAGATCTACAAAAACTCCAGTGCACAATGACAACATCCCTGTGTTGGAGACACTGGATCCTAAGATGGGAAACTGTCCTCTATGCATTTCTTTATCATAAGAAGGAAGAAAATGCCTCTCTAAATATCACATTGCATTTCTTATGGAACTTGGTGTTCTTAATTTATAGTTATCTTCATTTGTCATTCAGAACTGTGCTCCCCTAATGATTACATCTGTTCTGCCAGCATGACAGTGACATTAATGATTGCGCCATGTCTCTGTCCTCCACAGTGTGGTAGTGAGACCCACTGTCAGTTTGTCTGGGCGCAGCATCTTGATTTGATGTGTGACCATAGGTGGTAGCCACTCATTAGCACCCACAGCAGTCACTTGCTTCTGACTTCCTGGACTTTACATGTGAGTGGGGAAGAGAAACAAATGGAATATAAGAACAAATAAGGGAGATGGGGGGATAATTCAATGGGTTAAGGGCTTCATACAAACACAAGGACCCGAGTTCAAAACCCCAGTACTCATGTAAAAAGCTGGTGTAGTTGCACATACCTATAATCATAGTGCTGTGGAAACAAAGACTAGAAGATCCCTGTGGCTTTCTGGTCAGACAGTCTAGAAAGATTAATGAGCTCCAGTGTTCAGTGAGAGACCCTGCCTCAAAAAGATAAGATGGAGAGTGATGGAGGAAGACACTTGGTGTCAACTTCTGGTCTTCTCCAGTGTATACGTAAGGCACATGTACGGGCACATACGTACACACACACATGCACACACACACTTCTTAAAAAGAGAACAAACAGTGTATATTTTTGGAGAGTATCTTACACAACTGGGAAAAAAGAAATGTGGTATTTTCAAGAGAGTCCTTCACAGGGGAGAAGGGAAGCAGGGTAGAGTAGTGTCAGGAACCTGTTCCATAGAACCTCTGAGAAGACAGCGTAGGTTAGTGTGAGCTGTGTGCATCCAAGGGATGAGCTGTAGGCAGCCAGCCTGAGATCTGGGGGCAAAACAACAGCAGGACTGAAAGTGGTTGGTTTCGGTGGAGGCATAACGAAAATGAGAGGAGAGGGTGCAGAGGTGCAGACTAGGACGGTTACATGGTTTGGAACACGCAGTCTCAGTTTTACTCTTTCTTTATGAAGCTTTAGAATTATATGAAAATGTTCCAGGATGTGTGAAAATCTTAAATATCACATGTCCTGGAAAAAAAAAAAAACCAACTGTGCCAAACTACACAGAGATTGGGTGCTGTGAGGATCTTACTTGGAAGTTTGGGCTGTGGTCCCAGATAGGCTTTGGGCCACTGAGGATGAGAGGAAATGTCTTTTCCTGGCCCTTTGCTTTCTACAGGTGAAGTGATACGGCTGTGCTGTCTGGGAAGGTTTGCTTGTTTGTTTGTTTAATGCCAGTTTCTGGAGTACTATGGTTGACAACTGCACTTTTTAAAAGAGGCAACGGAGCAGATATCTGAATACTAAGCCACACAAAGAGATCCTAAGCGTCTGTGGTGTTGTTATGCCAATTACCCTGAAATGATTATTACATATGACACACATGTATTGAAATGTCACTGTGCAACCCAAACCTGTGCACAATTAAGCATCAATTTTTAAAAAAGCCAATGAAGATTCTGAGCTGAGGAGATGGCTTAGTTGATAAAATGTTTGCTGTGCAGGCATGAGGACCTGAGTGTGACTCACAGAACATGCATTAAAATATGGGTACAGTGGCAGAGTCTGTAATACCAGGACTGAGGAGACATACAGCAGAGGGGTCCCTGAAGATTGCTGGCCAGCCAATCTAGCTAAATCCGAAATCATCAAGTACAGCAAGGAGCCTTGTCTTAAAAAAAATAAGGTTGAGAGTGGCTGAGGAAGGCACCTGATAACAACCCCTGGCTTCCACATACTTGTACATACATGTGCATGTATATAGACACACAGACTTGTACACAGACACACAGACACACAGACACACAGACACACACAGACACACACAGACACACACAGACACACACAGACACACACACACACACACACACACACACACACACACACACACACACACACACTTCAGGTCCTTAAACTCCATCCAAACCAGTGTCAGGATCAGACAACATTCTTCATACTGTATACCAGAGTACACAACTGGTCAGTTATGTTGGGACCCCTACACAGAACACAGATGAAGAATGAGTCTAGTGATGTCAGCATGATCACAGGTGGGGAGGAGGGATAAATTACTTCTTTTCATCACACATAGGGAGACTAAGAGGGGCAAGTCACCCCTGGGCAATGCATTTTAGCTGGGCAAGGGTAAGCCTGCTTCCACCCCCACCTGGGACTCTTTCTATTCTTTCCCTTGTGCCCACTCCCCTGGTGGAGAGCAAGGAGGCTTGGTTCTTCTTACTGCCTTCATTTTCCTGGTGCCTCTCATTTCTAACAAGGGATGATGTCTTGGAGTTGCCAGTACCTTCAATTATGTAAATAGAGTGTCTGTCTCTTTAAATAGAAAGGCACCAGGGAATATTAGGCAAGGCTAATTATACAAATAAGTTATCCCTAATAATTAAAATGTGCCTTAGGCTTCGTGGGAGGGTCGCTCTTAGGGACTCAGGGTGGGTTCTCCTTCCCTTGTTGTTTTATATATTTACAAATTAATTTAAATGTGATAATCTGATACATCCATAATTATAAATGCTTAACTAAGTCGATAGTGTCGGTCTTGAGATGAACTCTGAACATGATAAGCAAGCGACGACAACTGGGTCCAGGAAATGTCTCTGCAGTGTAACACACCCATGAGGAAGGGACTGCACAAGCAGAAAGCCAAACAAAAAACCCTCCCAGCACTACCCAGCCCTTTACCTCTTTCTTGAAACCAGTGTGGGGATCAGAAACCATCTCTCCCATAGACTCTGTCTGAAGCTAGACCCAGATCAACATCCAATTTAATACAGGTCAGTGAACAAGTGTTAAAAAGCAAAATCTCTTGCCTGCTTCCAATCTATACTGGATTAAAAACAATGATTTGGAGGTGAAAGGCCCCCTGCCCGGACTACAGGCTCAGTGCCACTCGACCCTCTGCTTATTCTTTAGGGTTGAAATCCTGGCACCGTTATTTTCCTGAGGTCATCTTCCTCAGACAGGAAGATGCCTTGTCTCATCCTTCCAGAGAATTTATTATATCGATTTGGGGAGTAAGGTTAATTGAAATGAACTTTTGGTTTGAAAGGTAGGTTCGGTGCACGCCTCCACAATTAAAATGGAATCCTTCTCCTTTAAATGACTTGGGTTCATTTGACTGCCTGGACAGTGCTGTTTAGAGGAGAGACAGGCGTAATTTTACAACATGAAATGTGCATTTACTTCTCCCCTGTTGCTATAACAACTCACTTTTGAACCAGACGTGGTGATAGAAAGCCTTGGCTCCACAATGAAGGTTTTGTTTATATTTTTCAATTGGTTCTCTAGGAAGTACAGCAGGCAGTGTAGAAATATATTTTACTATTTTCTCTCTCTCTCTCTCTCTCTCTCTCTCTCTCTCTCTCTCTCTGTCTGTCTGTCTCTGTCTCTGTCTCTCTTGAAACAGTGCTTAGGACTGAAGCATTGTGCTACCATCCACCTCAAGGATTGAAAAAAAAAAGCCAACACAGAAACAAAAACAAAAGCCAGGTTACACTCCAGGCATGGTTGGATAGTTGTTGCTTGTATCACATTTCAAACACCAATTGCATTTTGCTTCCCCTTGAAGGTGACAGCAGGGTTTTGGGTGCTCCTGGCAGAGAGCACAACTGTTCCCTCCTTCTGTTTCCGAATCTTCTGTCCCTGTGCTACTAGCAAGAACCGTGTCTCTGCATGATTTGAAGATTTGCAAAAATCAAAATCTTGTTAATCTTTATGGTGTTGCATCACACCTTGTTTTTTCCTAGGTGAATTGGCTTGGAAAAGGAGGAGCAGTCAAATATTCTCAGCAAACCATAAAGGAGCAATCACATCCAATGAGACAATAATTCAGCTTCCATGAGCCTCCTCACATCCTCTGCTGACAACAGATGCTGACGGGTGCCCCACCTTGTCCTCTTGGTTTGGGAACATTGGATATGTAAAGCTGATTTGGACCAAGTAGAACTAAGAGTTGAATTAAAAGACAGCTTCAAATATTTAGAAAGAAACAGATGCTTTCTGGCCAACAGCTGTATCTGTTTTTTGTTTAGGGCAATGGTTTTCACAACTTAATAAAAAATTTAAAAAATCATAGCATCCTGGAGGCCAAGAAATAACACATATGAAAAAAAATGACAGGAAATATAATCCTGTTGTCCCTGCTCTTCTGGACATTGTGACCTCCTCTTGTCTACAGGTCATATGGAGGAAGAACCTCTGGCCCTTGAACATTAGAACTAAATACAAAGACACTGGCAAGGCAAATGCATTTGAGATTTTAAAGCAACATGGGTATCAATGATCAGAGTACAACAAGCTGTAGCATCATGACGTCAGTGGTCCTCTGAGGGGCTGATTTGTCCTCCTCCATCTACACCATTCCATGGTTCCTATACATGAGCATGGTTGGAAACTTTGCTCTGTGTCAAGAGTATTAAAAATACACTGTTGCTGGAGGCAGTATACAAAGGTCTTATTTTGGAACATAACATATAGTGAACTGTAAATAAAGAATACTCTCTTTCCATTGTGATAGAGCCTTTAGAAAGAAAATGAACCTCAAGTCAAGAGCATGGTATGATTGCTTGACTATCTCTCTCTATGTCTATAAGCTGAATCCTGTAATTTACAGAATGGAGAAAAAAAAGATTGGCATGCCTTCTGAGAGTTGGAGCCACTAGGAGAATCAGAGCAGGATCCAGCCACATTCTTCCTCTTATAAAGGGAGACCTTTGGAATCTTTGCTTGATGGGACCATTCATCTTTAATATCAGTGTGACTGGATTTAGAATCACCATAGAAACATAATTGGGCTGTGTCTGTGTGGGTGTTTCCAGAAAGCATTAACAAGAGAGGGAAGACATCTAAATGGAGGTGGCACCAAGGACTAGACTTCCCTGAATACAAAGGAAAAAGCAAGCAGAATGCAAGCATTCATCACAGTGTCCTTACTGCAGATGCAATATGGCCAGCTACTTCACACTCATATGGCTGTGCCTTACCCTCCACAATGGATCACATCCTGTCAAACTGGGAGCCAACACAGACCCTCCTTTAAGTTGCTTCTTGTCAGGGTTGTGACATCAATAAAAAAGGAACTCATTACACTTGCCCAAAGTGTAAATTTGGAAACTTCCAAACTCATAGTTTCTAGGTTACTTCACACATGAAGCAAAGAAGAAGGAGAAGAAAATAACAATATTTGAGCACCTTTAAATGTCAGGTGCTGTTTTGTCTAAAATAAATCATATTCTAAGCAGCTTTATAATCATCTGCATGTAAGATGGGTCAAATCAACCCAAGGATGCCTAGAAACAAGACTTTGCCAATTCTGGAAGCTTCTGTCCCTCTATATAGTCATGCATCCTAATTCCAGATCTTGCTTGGTGGATGGGCAGTTTAGTAACTTAAAGGTGGGGGGAGGATAACATTCCATGACAACATAAGCAAGAATTTTCTTTCTCATTGACTTTACTATAATATCATACCTCATTTCCAACAAGAGTGTAAGAAGTCAATTTCCCTCTTCATGATGGACATGTCAGATTCTCATAGACTAAAAATTATCAAGACACACTCACAGTTAACCCTGACACAGGAAAGAATGTGATTACCATTTTTTATTAGCATCCAAATAGAACACAGTAGGTCTTGGCAGTGGCTCTTGGAAGGCCTCACTCATGGCTGGGATAAGTTAGCAAGCATGGTGTGGGAAAGACTCTGCATCCACAGGCAGCTGGAGAATGGTCAGAGGCAACTTGCCCATATCATAGAGTAATGAGTAGTAAGTCCAGATCATAGTTGCCAGCCCAGGGGCCTAACCTTTATAAGACATTGCCTCATAAATATCTTTGTTCAGAGAGGAGCAAGAGAACCAAGGAGCATTCATAGTGGAAATAACAAGAACAAGTTCCAGATGTAAAAGAATGACCTGGCTAGGCACAGAGACTCTGAAGACTATGAGTTAAAGTGCAAAGTTTAAGTGTGGCAATCTAATACATCAGTATGTCCAAGGGAAGTTCTAGATCACAGTAAGTCTCTAGTGGGATTAAGAAGTTTGCAGTTCCGGCAAATCTTTACAAACTGGACAAGGACACACTGTTGATGACTTGACAGTCATGGTGCTAATTGTCTGGGAAACAAAGCAAACAGCAGTCACAGCAAATAACTATGAGGGAGCGAAAATTCTGATCAATGCAATCGGGTGAAAATGAAGTCATCGCAGTGTGATAAATGTCGTATAAAAGAGTGTTCTTTGGTAGGAAGTTGAGAGGGAGAGCACCTCAAAAGAGAGACATGTGACCCAGGCCGTGCATGGAGGAGCTGCAGATTACTCTGTTTCAGAAAGGAAGACAGGATGGACAGGGGAAGATTGTGAAATGGAACGATGTGCATGGGTATGTAACAGAGGAAGCTTGCCATTCAAGTCGGATTGTTCTTATGGCACTGATGCCTGTGGGCTTGGAAATTATGAATGTCACCAAAGTGCAGATTAGAGAGTCATGGGTTGTTTTTTTTCCTTTGCTGAATCCAGCCCCTCATCTTTAAAATGATGGTAATTTGGTACTTCTCTTATGGATGAATGATGGGGGAAAAAGCCAGAAAGACTTTTTTTCCAGTGGAGGGCCCACCTTAGTCATCATCTCAACACCTGAACTCTGACTAAATGATCTGATCTGCAGGTGTACCTCGCTGGCCTCTCTATTTGCCTATGCGTGTTGGGCAGCAGAGTGCCTATATGTTGGTATAGATGTGTTTGTGCGGGATGTATGTCTACTGTGTCTTGAGTTCTAATAGGTCTTAATAAAAGCCTGGAGTGAGATGCAGGGGCAAAAACTGAAAGATCAGAGAGATGGAGGAGCATGCCACAGCCACATCTTACTTCACCAACTTCTCAGTTGAAAATAGAGTTCCTATTTCCTCTTGCCAATATTCCTCTCTCCGCCCAGCCACCTCACTTCCTCTCTCTGCCTAGCCATCTCACTTCCTGTCTGTTAGCTAGTGGCAAGCTCTACTCTCTGATCTTCAGACATGATTTATTTGTACAAACAAGATGTCACCACAGTCTCCCTGTTGCGAGTGGAGCTATGAATTGTGCACAGTTGTGGCCACACATGTTCATGTATGTGCTCATGCTGGGGCCTCTAAGCAAGTGCTACTTTCCCAGCTCCACTGAGCACCCTACTTTCAAAACCTCTCGAGAGGATCCTTTATTAGATTTTTTTTTCCAGTGGCCAAGCTGTTTAAAGCTTCAGATTTTTATTTACTGCAAAACCAAGTTTAAAACACAAAAATAAAGAACTAGATACAGGGAAGAACAATGTATCTTAGTAGTTCTGAATAATCATTTCATTTTTAAGCTGGCTTCTCAGTTCTCAGACATCCTTATTGCTAAAATTGGATGCACATTCTTACCATCATCATTGAAAAACACTGTAGGCTCAAATGCTTTCTATATTTAGGGGAAATAATCTAAACTAACCATCTATAAAGAAAAAAAAATCGAGCATTCAAAGGGCTCTTTGAAAGTAAAGAAAACTTTCAGTACTTTGTTGGGGGGGAAGTTTTGGGATAACTAAACATTTTCTTGCCATTTTTGACAGGTATTTCCAGAAGCAAAAATGAAACTGCCCTGTTGTTCAAGTCATTTATGAAAACGTTTGCTTCCAACTGCAATGTGGGGAATGAATGCTAAGCATCTCCTATGTTAATCCCATCTCCCTGGAGCATTTTACTCTCTTGTGGAAGGATTGATTTAACTGTGAGTCAGCCAGCAGTTATTTGGTACATTGAGTGAGCTGAGAGAAACCGTCTCCAGAAAGCGGCACGTTCCCATTCTTAGTGGGAAATGCAACTCTGTCACATGCTAACTTTCCGTAAAGACTGCACTGAAGGAAGGAGAGAGAATGTGAATTCTGGTGCCAAGGTTCAGGCTTAAGAGTAGCTTTCAAGGTGTGGAGTAGCTTTCCAGGTGTAGATCCTGGACAAATGACTATATTTATTCATGCTGTAAAATGAAGAAATAATGTATAACTCATAATCTTATTTGGGAAATTCAAAAAAGGCATATGTAAAAAAAAAAAAAACAAAACCACTTGCCATATTATCTGATCTAGAATTGGCTTGTGATTAGGAGCCACAATTTACCTACAATTCTGTCAACATCAATATGAGGAAAATATATCTATTTAGCTCATTTAACCTATGGACGGTGTGCAAGGTGATAAAAGTTTGTGGCCAATTTAAAATTTTTCATTGCTATTATAATTTACCAGGTACCACCAACAGGTTCAACTGCTAGAATTCAAACAAGAAAATAGAGCTATCCTGTCCCAAGGTATTATATAGATTGGTATACCAGGGTTAAGAATATTCCTGGGTTAGGAACAGGGGCAAATGTTCTCAGCATTTAAAGATTTTTCTACATTTGTTTATTTTGGTGTGTGTATGCATATGTATGCGTCATAGCATAAGAGTGGAGGTCAGAGAACAGCTTTCAGGAGTTGGTATTTCCCTTCTACCATGTGGGTTCCAGGGATCAAATTCAGGTGAGCAGGCTTGCCAGCAGCAGGTGCTCCTACAAGGGGAGCCATCTCTAGGGTCCTGTCCTCATCCTTTGAATCTGTCTTTGCCTAAAGCCTCAAAGCAGAGAAAATGTTCTTTGCTGCCTCTGTTCTCTCTGTAGTAAGCCCTAATTACCCCAGGTTGCCTGCTTCTTCTTAAGCAGTCATTTGAAAGAGGCATGTCTGGAATTAAGTGGGGGATCCTTTTCTCAATGTAGTTGTCCTTTATGGGGCCTGGCCAACAGCAAATAGTCAGGCTAACTGGCCACTACTGTCAACTCTGTATTGAAAGGGGAAGTCCCACAGAGCTACAAAAGATTGCTCTCTTCATCTATGAAGCTAAAGATTTTGGTGCTGAGCAGAAGGAGAGCATAGAGCCAGAGCAAACATACACTGCACTATCTGGGAAAAGCTATGTGGTCTTCAAAGATGTAGATTTGAAGATGAAAACACTGGATTCAAATATTTTGACAAAAGCAGGCCATTTTCTAAGTGTTTGTTACTGGCTTTGCACTGCTAGGAATGAATACCTAGTAGAAACAAATTAAGGACAGTCATATTTACTTCAGCTCATGATCTCACAGTGCTCAGTCCATGGTTGCTTGACTTTCCGAATCTGCAAGGAAAGCCAGGCAAGTTCATGACAGTGCGAGGAGCACATGGCAGGAACTGTTTCCATCATTGCAGAGAGGAAATGAGAGGGAAGATTCTATTGCATGGCCGGCCTTCTGCTCTTCCAACACCTTGATCCGTGGGATCACACTGCCAGCAGTTAGCTTCTCCCTGTAGCTAGTCCTCTTTGATGACTCCCTGAGAAAACCCAACTCCTCCTAGCCAAGTTGACCATGATGATGAGGTATCACAGTGATAAACATCCCTCACATATCCCTGTTAAACAAATGAAGAGCTCAATGAGGCCAACTGAGCTTCTTTATTGGTACTACTGTACTACGTAGTGGTGCTACCCATGTGGGGAAACTGGCAGCTGCCACCACAATCTGATGATAGGCTTGGTGACTTTCAGTTTCACCCATGGATTCATAACAGAATTGCTGTACCAGTCTTTCCATGCTGTCATCAGCATCCAATTCCCATAGCACAGGTTGTCAGACAAACCTGATACTCAATCCAAGGGCAGATCTGAAGGGAGGAGAATCAAGACTTTGGGTTTCATGAGTTGAGAACCAAACAGAGCCTACTGACAATTCCAAAGGATTTTCATGAGTTGTTTGGCAATGCTAAGTTGAAACTGGCCACGCTGAGCATATTTGCACCACGGAAATCTGCAAGTGCTGCACATGAGAACTCCCCTCCCATTCTCAAGGCCAATGACAAGGAGAGGAGAGGAGAAAGGAAAACAGTGGAGAGTCTCCACCTTGCCACATTTGCACCAACCGCTGAAGAAGATCCAGGAAGAGCCTTTGTAAGCCAACAAACAAGAAAGACAGATGTGTGCGCTTTTCATTTTGGGTCTCATCATGCCTTGGTGTGCATCATTTATTTATTTTTATGTAAGCAATTAATGAATAGATTATTTCTGTGAAATACAATATAAATAATATAGCAGTAAATAAGTAAAATTAAAACATCCTTTTCATTCACTTGTATTCCCATTTATACTGCTCTTCTAAGATAATGACTTGCCAGAATCACACACCCTTTCAGCCCCCTTTCTGTATGTGTACCCACATAGAGGAGTATAAGTGCATATACATGTCTGTATGCACTCACAGACATATATGATCACATGTACTCTTATGTGTTTTATAGTCTTATATTTTTATTAAACTAAGTCTAGTGAAGGCATGTAGTTGGACATTTTCTGTCTCACCCTCCAGTTCCCAAATAACCACTCAGAGACTTAATATTAGTTATAATTGTTTAGCTAATGACTCAGGCATATTACAGACTACCTCTTACTATTAAATTAACCTATTTTTATTATTTTATATTTTACCACAAAGGTCATGACTTGCTAACTTACATCTTGTTTCCCTTGTGGCTACATGATGCCTCTTTGACTCCCTCTTCTTTCTTTCTCCATCTCTGTTTAGATTTCCTGCCTAGCTATATTCTGTCTTGCCACATGCCAAAGCAGCTTTAATATCAACCAATGGGGGCAACATATATTCACAGCATACAGAAGGAAATCCCACCTCAAAGGCAGGCACCCTAAAATATTGTTCACTCCAAGACCACATAACCTTTTCTGAAGCTGTACTCATTTAAATAGATATTTTTCTTTTCTTTTTTAAAAAAAGAAATTTGTTTGTTATTTTTTAATTGTGTGTGTGTGTGTGTGTGTGTGTGTGTGTGTGTCTTTGTGTGAGTATGTAAACATGAATGCAAATCTTCAGAGTACGGAAGGATCCCTTGGAGCTGGAGATACAGATTGCTGTGAGTCACTTGACATGCATGTTGGGAATCAAACCCTGGTTCTCTGTCAGAGCAGGAAGTGATTGTAACAGTCTAGCAAACTCTCCATCCCCAGAAATGATTTCTTTCTACCTCTCTTTACTCTAATACCATTAATGCTTTAGGAGATGCTGAAAAAAATGTAATTTACATTAAACAGGAATTGATATATTTTTGCTTGCATCATAAAATGCTACTATTAAATTGCTTATAAACCTCCTTATTTTGTCAAACATAAATTACCTGCAAATAACTTGGAGAGAATGTAACAATGGAGATAATGCACTTAATATATAAAAATCAATTATTTTGAGATATTTGGCTACTATCTTATATAAATAGCTCATAAAGTTGGTCTCATTTATTGATGTTTCAGCGAAAGCAACCACATATTTGAAATGTGGATTATATTGCTGAAAAATACAATTAATTACCTGGAACAAAATAGGATCATTATCTCATATGGTATTATTCATGGAGAATATTTTAAAAATTGTGACACGCTATACAAGCAGTAGCTACTGATATGAGTATAATACAAAATTCATTCTCTCCTCTTTGCACAAAAAAATTATTAAATGGGTTGGATATCACAAGTTCATTGTTTATACTTTGACACACACTTCACACAGTTTTCTCTGTGTAAATATTTATCCCTAACTTGCTGAGCAACTGTTACGCATGATGCATAAACCTTCATCTTTCAATATTCAGATAATTTAGACTTTCTCTTATATAATTTAAGGATCTTACATATGAGTCACTACTAATGGATTTGAACTAAGTTCTGCTAATTCTCAGATTAGTCATTAGGGAAAGGAATCAATGTGACAAGAACAACACCGCACCCCAACCCACCCCCTTAAAACTAATAATGCCCAATGCATAGGCATTTGTAGACTCTGCCACATCTGCCTGTGATGGATCTGAATGATCAGGTATTGTTCAAGATTGATTACTCCCTCAGTGGCCATAGGAAGTCCTCAAGCAAGCAGACATCGTCTATTTCCTCTTAGACTCATCTGTGTTTGGCATAGTACAATCTGCTAATCATTATCAAATAAATAGCTTCAAAGTAATGAAAACAGTGACCAAGTCATTGCATGGCCTGTGCTTCATTCAAACATGTAGAGGCACTTGACACTTCTTTTATTCTGAAGGCTATTTCCTAAATGTCCTAATTACCACTGAACATTTATTTTGCATCAGCATGCTGCTGGTGGCATCCACATTTAATCAGTATAGTCACTTTGAAATCTTCACTGGTACATGTTTATCTCTAGATCCTACGACCTTAGGCGATGCAAGCTTTGACTCCATAGACTGAAGTTTGTGCTGTTTCTCCTTTCTTTAAACAAGCTTAGTCTTTGGTAGCCAGTACTTAGGGGATTCCCAAAATATTTGCAAACATTTCTGTCAGATAGCATCAGCATCACCATATGATTTAAACAAGCATGTATTCATCACACTTAAACCAGATGTCATCGGAGTAGATGAGAAATGAATCATCCACTCCTGACAGCTTGTTTATTTCTGGCAATATTTCCAGCAGGGATTGTTGAAATGTGTAGCACACTTCCTTCATATCTGGGCATGAGGTTGAGATTCTAAATGCCACTGGAAAAAATGCCTTCCTTCAAATCAAGCTCCATTCTACTCAGAACAAGAAGAAGGTGGGGGAACAAGGCAGGTCTCAGGGTCTCCTTGGGACATATGAATAATAATCCAGTCACCGTCAGCATTTCCACCTCCAGCCTGAAGGATTGTTCCCATCAATTAAAGGTTAGTTCCCACTAACTAAAATGTGCCAGGCATGGTGTTGTTATTTAACTTGTTCAGCTTTCTTTTTTTTTTAATGTATTTATTTTTATTTATGTGTGTGTGTGCCTGAATGTCTGTATGTACACCATAGGAGTGCAGGTACCACTAATATTAGAATATGGTATCAGATCTCCTGGAACTGGAGTTATAGGCAGTTGGGAGCTGTCCAGTGTGGGTGCTAGTAACTGAACCCAGGCCCTCTGGAAGAACAATATATGCTCTTAACTACAGAGCCATCTTTCCAGCCCCACTCTGCACAACTTTTTACCTATTCATCTTTTCTTCATTCAGACAAAAGTACCAAGTACAGAGAGAATGTACATAAATAACTCAAGCAATCCTAGGCATTTAATATGAGCTGAATCAGTGATTCCCACTGGGTCCTCCGACTCTAACCCATGTGTCAGATTCTGGGCTCACAATCTTAACCTTTAAGGATCTCTTGTTCCTTGTATATGGGATTAGAGGGTGGGGTAGGCAATTAAATAATGGATTCTCCACAGTTTTTTATTTCTGAAAGACTTAAGCATCCTCAACTGCCTAGAGAGTGCTATAGGAAATTGTGTAATCACTTTGCAAACAGGAGTCCACAAACTGTAAAGGGGCAGGGACTCAGCCTCCACAAAGAAAACGCATCTGGTAGCATCCCCCTTCATTTAAAGTTCATAGGTAAGACCATGTGCTGTGAAATCCTTTTTTTTGTAAGAAGCCTCATGGATAAAAGGGTTTTCATCTGGTGGTCAGGCAGTGCTAAAGAATCAGAGAAACAATACGAACCCAGAAAATGATCTCTTGGAGTCACGTTACAGTCCCTGAGGCAATTGGATGGCTTAAAACAATGAGGGAGATGGAGAAGAAATGAATGGGGTGGACTGCCTAGTTGCAAGGATAAGGTCTTTTCCATAAATCTCATAGGTCAGGCCAGCTCCCAGGTCAGAAGGTCATGAGTCAATGACCAGAGAACCTTGTATATCAGCTTTAATTATTTCACCCTGCTTCATCCTAGAAGGAGACAGCTATGTACACACAGACAGACACACAGACGCACAGACACACACACACACACACACACACACACAGCGAGAGAGAGAGAGAGAGAGAGAGAGAGAGAGAGAGAGAGAGAGGGAGAGAGAGACAGACAGAGAGAGAGACAGACACACACACACATGGGCTGGGGGAGGGGGGCAGGCCTCCTATACTAAAGTCATCTAATCCCTTTTGAAGTTAAAGATGTAAAGATACAGGAGCCTAATCCATAAAGGTTGCTGACAGTAGAAGACCTGGATGTCCTGTCTGAGATAAGAAAAATGTGTCCCTTCCCAGGGCTGCTGCAATCGAGTTTATTCCCATCCCACTACAGGTCACAGGCTTTAGAGACTCCCTCTTTTCTCTCATGGAACCACGGATACACCCTCTGCCCTGGAGAGCAGAATCTCTTTCCTTAAAGGATACATTACCTCATGGTGATTATCTGCTACTAACCAAAGGCCTTTTCCTAAGAGGAGAAGTTAACGCCACAGGGTTCACACAGACTTGGGAAACCATGCTTGAGTTGGGGCAGTCAGACTATTAGAATTTATTTTTGTGTTTTAGTTTCTGACTGATCTGACTGAAACATTGTTTCAACTTTAATGGGCCAAAATTGAGAGGAAGAGCTAATTGGTGGAATAGACACTGATCAGCACCCACAAAAATCCCATGGGTGGTCCACCACAAACAAAAAGCAAATCTTTATTCTGTGTGCTATCTGGGATCCCCTGTGGGAAAGATTTGGATTTCTGGCAGCCTTAAATTTGACAGCAACCTCTTAGTATGTAGATGAGCAAGGTAATTTGGCAGCAAACTCCATGCTCACCAGACTGGTATATCAGAACTAAATCACAGATGTCACACACATGTTCTCTGAGAAGGCAGAGAATTGATAAGGTGCCAAAGCCCATCACACCCACGCCATCCCTGTTCCAATTGATAGATCCTCTCATCCTTGAAATTCTGACAACTGTTATTAGAGATAGAGGCCCTAACTCATATCTCTTCCTGACTCTTTATCCATCTTCCCAAATCGTGCCTATCTGAGCCTAGCTCAGACTCATTTAATTATGACATCTGAATCAATACCCCATCCTGGTCCTGCCTGCTCCAGCATGCAGCAGAGGGTCCAATCTCCATGACAGCCTTTCTTGGAAGTTCACCTTTTCATTTGGAAAAATAAAAGAAAACGCCCCACTCCCTATTGCCTCTCCTTATTTATTTTTAATTTTTGAAACCAGTTGTTACTTACAGGCCTGGAAAGATTTAGCATATGCATAGGGAAAATACATTGTATTTTCTGAACTAAGATTCAGTTTCTGCCTCTGAAATGTCAAGCTAGAAACTGGAAAATGGAAATGAAGCCAACGGCAATTTAAATAAATTACAAGCTGACAACAATATGCCTGGGTGATGTTTTAAATGAAACATATTAACTGCAGAAATATCGGGAAACCTTCAAACAGTGGAACAGACTCCATCTTGACACTGTGGTGGGCTTTTCAACACTCATCTGTATAGGAACATGTTATGAGGGAAAAGAGACTGCATAGGAATAATGAAACTTACCTTCTTCTGTCAGCTGTCACAAAATACCATGAAGTAAAAATGAAACAATACAAGTTTCTGCCTTACAGTTCTGGATGATGGGAAGTTAAAGACCAAAGAGCTGGCAGGGTCACTGTCTGCTGGGGATCTGTTTGCTGACTCACTATTTTGCTGCTGTGCCCTCAAGAGCAGAGTTCTTAGAACTCATCTTGTGTACACGTGTGTGATGTGTGTATATGATATTGCTCTCTCTCTCCCTGACACATTCACATGTTTGCATGGATTCGTGTGATGTATGAGTTTGTGTGGAGATTCAGAGTCAATGCTGAGTTGGTATCTTCCTCAATTACTCCCTACTTCATTTTAAAAGTATTTATTTCCTCTGAGTTCTAGGTATATGTGTGCGTTTATGACAATATCTTTTACATGTTCCTAAGACATAGGCCCTTTGTAAGACCAGATGGCTACAGGACTATACAGGTTCTTCCAGTATGCAACATCTAAGAATCTGAAAGCTGAAATCCAGTATTTGGTGATAAAATTGTAGGCTTATGTATGTCAATAATGCATATGTGTACATATCTCTATAGGGTCTGAGCCATAGTATAAGTAGAGGGTATAGGCTTCTATGTATCTGTGCAGAAAATCAGCCCCAGACACCTTTACTGTTCCATATAGAGCCAGAGAAGTAGTTAAATTGCTTTAATAATATTTTATCTATGTTTTGGAATAAAGGTAATCTCCATATCATGAGAGATCCAAATGATGAGCACTTCCAGACACACAGAGACTCGGCATCCTTGAAACCAGCTTTCGGACATTTAGAGGAAAGCTGTAGAAAATTGAGATATAGTCTACTCCTCTATATCATGGTGAATTTCTTATAAAAAGCTATTAAAATCTTTTTAATGAAGCCTTGAAAACTAGTAACTGCCAAAAGGAAGGTAAAGGGGTCCATTGTGTTTCTGCTAGCTGGCAGTATTGATGCCATCATAGTGCTACACATAGTTTTTAAAGTTGTTTGGGTTTTTTGTTTTGTTTTTACTTTTATTTATTTGGGGGGTGCGGTGTATTCATGACCCAGAATGTATGTGGAAGCCAGAGGACAGCTTTCCATGGGTTGTTTCTTTCCTTCTACCATGTGTGTTTTGGGCATTGAATTCAGGTCTGTAGTACGGGTGGGAAGTGCCATTGAGCCATCTCACCAGCTCCTAAACTGACTTTGTCCTGAAGTAGAAACTGTTGTCATGATTTTGTCATGTCATGTCATGGGGAATGAGTCAAGATCGATGTGAGACCAAATATCATTGTAAGGGAAATTGGAGGTCTAAGCACTGGAGCGGACCCACCAAATGATACCATTAGCAAATTATAATTATGACTGACACTGTCCTCTCAAACATCTTGACTAGAATACTTTTTTGTAGGATTCAGAATATGTCCAAATACTGTTTTTTGCTCAAATTACCATGGCCATATTAAAGAGACAAATAATACACACACACACACACACACACACACACACACACACACACACATATATATATATATATACCTCTCTTCACAAAACAAAATATCATCAAAGTATTTGATGCAGTGTTGATTTTTTTCAGTTTCTAATTAGGTCCTAGCATCTAGTTTAGGGGATGCTATCAGAAATGCATTCCTTAATGATCACAGAACAAAACTTCGCATCATTTACTATATGGGAACATAATAATCTTTTACAACTCCTAAAATATCTTTCAAAATACTTCTTTAAAAGCCCTACACAATTTCCAGCTTATAGTAGAGGCCTGACAAAGGATGGGAAAAGAACTCTACTTTTCTGCTTTTAAACTAATTTCCCATCATTTGCAGATCACTCAACATTCAGGCTTTCACACAAGGAAAGAACTACAGTTATCCAACTCTGGTTCTTAAATCCTTGATTTAATCTGCTCTACCTCAAATTCAAGTATCTTCTAGGACCATGAAAAGGCATTAGTAGATCCTCTTTTCATAATTGATGTGGTTACAAATGTCCTTGGAGTTCCATATAACAAGATGCTTGGGTCGACAGGTGGATGTCACTTAACACAGAAAGTCCCTGGGTTAAGACTGCATTCTCCTGCTGGGGACCACGAAGAAAATCAACCTTCAACCTTGTGATGTAATGTACCCTCATCTCTTGCAAATGGAAACTCAGAGGGGTCCAGAACAGAAAAAGGTAACTGATATTTACCACTAAGTATAGTGGTGCACACCTAAAAACCCATTGCTCTCTAGGCTGAGAAAGAATATTACAAGTTCAAAGGCAATCTGGGCTATGCAGCGAGTCTGTGCCTCAAAACAATAGCAACCAGAAAAAATGAGGTTGCTAGTAGACTTTGGATGAGCAGAGGCTGTTATGAGCAAACTGGGGTGTTTAGCAACAGGTTGCTAGTAAAGTTTGGATGAGCAGAGTCTATTCTGAGCAAACTGGGGTGTTTAACAAACAACACAGCCATCAACTCATCATTCAGTTTCTGAGGCTGTTTTCTTATATACAAAGTGGTCAATTTCAGAGGATTACAGTAAATCCCAATAAATAATTGTTTTTATAAAAGTTCTTATTCCATGATTTATATTTTTATTTTATTTTTGACATTATTATGTAGCTAGACCAGTTACCCTTCCCATTTCACACTTCCAAACTCTCCCATCCATAGTCTCACCAACATGACCACCAAAGCATGAAATGATCATGGACAACAGCAGACATGCCAAAGTGGACAGCGGAAAAGCCATGAAACCTCAGCCCTACACAGAGAACTACAGGCAACTAAGGAATTCTGAGAGTTAACGTTTAAAGAAATTTTACAACCTACAAATCTCTAACAACCAAAGCTTTGAGTATGGTATGTAATGTCATGTTAGCCTCTGGTATTTCTGCTAGTGTGATTAAACAAGTCATAGGAGGGTTAATGAATCCAAGGGAAGAGAAGAAAACAGTTCATATTATTATATTATTATTCTAGTCTATTTTTAGTTATGTGTTAGTATTAACTAATCAGCTATACTATTTGCATACCATGTTTCATGGTTTCATTATGCTAAATATTTTATGACTTTCTACTTTGTTTCAGTTTTCAAGAATGAACACACTATGGATAATCCTCATAATAGCAAATGACTGAAAAATACTCACATTCCAAAATTACTATGGTGTGCTTAGGTAGTTACTTTGTAGATAGAAGGTTCTGTAGACTTGTGATACAGCCTATTAAAAGCTTATGCAAAATTATGGTTCAGCATGAGTGCCTATGGAAAAAAAAAACACATGGCTTTGGCTGTGGCAAATATAATTTGTGCTCATGGTAAATTTGACTGCCATAAAAGTACAGTCTCTGTTTCCTTGGGGAAGGCCAGGCTGTAGAACATTGAGAAAGCAGCTCATCTATACTTAACATGGGATAGGTCATGTAGGACAGCTTGGAGCCATTCCAAAGGTGATGTGTGCAGTGATTTTTATGCTGTGGGATATAGGTCATGTCCCATAAATGGTACTACATAGAAAAATCTATTCTACAAAAAGATATATTACCTGTCGTTGCAAACCTGAAATGCTGTCAAGTAAAAGATAGGTTTACAGTTCCAAATTATAAGACAAGAATGAACAGATTAAAATTACAGGGACAATGGTTGGCAATGATGTGCCAGGTTCTTTTCCACTGTTCAGACTTGTTCACAAATCAAACAGGATGCATTGTGGGGGAGTGATTCGTTGTTGCTTTCAATGTTAAAAAAGCAGTTTGAGTTTTTGTGTCTGGGAGGGAACAATAAACTAGATCAGGTATTTTCCAATTATGGTCTGCAGTATCTAAGGAAGACCCTGAGATGGCTGTGGGAATGATGTAGAAGGGGACAATCTGGTATGCTCAGTGGGACTCTAAGCCCTCATCCCTGACTCAGCTGGAACAGTCTGGCTTCTGCCTGTTGTTGAGTGCCTATTGTCATTATGTGTGTTTGTGTGTGTGTGTGTGTGTGTGTGTGTGTGTGTGTGTGTGTATGTGATGTTTATTTAACATATCATTTTAATTTTGGAAAAAAATAAGATAGAGAAGTTCTACTAGGCAATTTTTTAAAAATCACAGACATCAAATCTTCCTTTTCTGCAAGGGTTCCACAAGGATGTGATTTGAATTCCAAAGATTGGTCCACTGTATGCATCTTCACCTCCACTCAAACATCCCCGCAGCCTAATTTGAAAATAATTCCTGATGTGTCATGTGCCCATCTCCTTTTCAACACTTTTGGATCTGCTAATTTTCTTTTCCACTTGTGACAACAGAAATCAGTCCAGGGATTCAAGATACCAAACACATGGTTAACAAAATAAGCCACTGAGAGTACAGCAAGTTTTGTGCAAAATACAGTTCAGAAAATCAGTATGGGTGACTATGTTTTACCGATGTTTTTAAACATTAAAACTAAGTATTAAAATGAAATTTTCCTATGGATCTTATTTTTGTTATATAAAAAGTTGGAATTTTATTAAATTTTCTCTCAAGGAGCCACACAAGCTGAATATTCTTTATTTGATTGATCCTCTGTCTGGATACAGCACCTATGGTCACATTTTGTTTATATATGATGTCCTTAATGTCATTGTGGTCTTAATAATTTTTATCAAGGTTTTTTTGTTTGTTTGTTTTGATTTTTGGTTTTTGAAAGAGGGTTTCACTGTGTAGTCCTGGCTGTCACAGAACTCACTCTGTAGGCCAGGCTGGTCAGAGATTCATATTTGGTTCAAGTTCAGGAGACATGTGATTGTGAGTGCTCAGTCCTACAGGGGAACTCTCAGAAAAGTGTTGGTGACATACCTGCTGCACGATAGGGCAGCAGGCCTGTGAGATGTTGGTTTCTGGACATGGCATGGCTGCTGCACACATGAACTCACAGGAGCTGTGTTCAACCCCACAAGGTCAAGCTACTTAAAAATCCAGCATGGAGCAGGAAGGGAACCCTGATGCCCCTACCCATAGTTAGGGAGTTGGTGGTAGCTGATGGAGGCTGAAGCCAGGCTAGTCGCTTTTCTATGGGTCAGCGGCTACTCACTGGTTGTTTACCAATGCCCCCATGGACGATCCCACACCCACGCCTATTAGCAGCACTAACAGGACTTGGTGCATTATTTAAAAGAGAAAGAGGATGTAAAATTGGGAGGGAGACATGTTGTAGGGGTGCAGGGGGAGGTTGAGGGATGAGGGAAGGAGTAGGGGGTAGACACTACTAAAATACACTGCATATACATATTCAGATTAAAAAAATAAAAGTCTTCCTGGGCAGTGGTGGTGCATGCTTTTAATCCCAGCACTTGGGAAGCAGAGGCAGGTGGATCTCTGTGAGTTCCAGACAGCTAGGGCTATACAGAGAAACCCTGTTTCAAAAAAGCAAAATAATAATGATTAATAATAATAATAATAATAATAATAATAATAATAATAATAATAAAAGTCTTTACTGAAGGCAAAGGCTTGTTAAATGTTCACTGAAGTATTTTAAAACTCTTCTATGTAAAAAAAAAAAAAAGATAAAGAATTCAGCCATGTAAGGAGTAAAGTAACAACTCATGCTGTAACTTGTGATAAGTCCAAAAACACGATGTTAGGTTAAACAAAAACAAAACAAACAAAACACCTCACCAACGCCCTCAAAAAAACAAAATCAAACAAAACAAAAAACAAACATAAACCACAAAAAACAATCCTATATGGAAAAATGTAGAATTGGTACAGACAGGAATTACAGTGGTGGTTGCCAGGGGCCCCGAGCAGGAGGAAGGGAGGCATAACTGGACTAGGGATGGACACTCTTTGGGGGTGATGAAAGGGTTTTAGAATTAGACAGAGGTAGGAGGCACACAACACATAAATGTTTTAACAGTTACTAAACTGTTAATAATGGTTAATTTTCATTAGTGAATTTCATGCCAATTAAAGAGCCATGCAGGGAAAATTAATTTTGTGAATCATCTCTGGGAATAAAATATTAAATATCCTCTGTGGTCGACAACATACTAAAAGGTAGTTTTATCTTAAATTTAATATTAAAAGATGTTTTCACCTCAGCTTCCCTGCTCAGAGATGCCTTCTGTAGATTGTTATTTCTTCATCTATATTTTAAGAAATATTTGAGACAGTGTTTTGTTATGTATCCCACACTGCTTTGAACTTATACACCATAGGTTGGTGTTGAATTTATGATTCTCTAGCCAGTTTCTGTGATTATAGGAACATACAATCATACCAAGAAGTATTGGCTAGTTTTTCAGTGACATTGTTCAGGAGGATTGCTATGACCTATCAACACGTACACACCAACGCCTGCTGTATAAAAATCCTTATGTATGCTGTGAAGATCTGTTGCTCTGATTGGTTTAATAAAGAAGCTAACTGGCCAATAGCTGAACAGGATAAATTTAGGCAGGAAAAGCCAGACTAAGAGAATGCTGGGAGGAAGATGGGTGGAGTCTGCAGTCACCAGAGGATAAGAGAAATCCAGAGATGAACCATGCCATGTTAATAAAGGTGCCACCATGTGGCAGAGCATAAATGAGATATTTTGTTAACTTAAAATGTAAGAGCTAAATTAGTAATAAGCCTGAGCTGTTGGCAGAATATTTATAATTAATATATAAGTCTCTATGTTGGTTATTTGTTCCGGACAGGTAAACTTCCACTTACAAACACCTTGGCCATTGAGTCAGACATACAGCTAGGCTCTGGCAACCCCTTCTCATCTGTGGTGTCAGCATACTGAAGGAACCTTCAGTTCATTTTGGAAAACCAGATTCAGCCCAAGAGAAAGGCATTATCCTTCATTCTTGAGCCAATCACCTCTTCTGCTTTTCAATGTATCAAATCTCGACCTGAGTTCTAGAAGAGACAAACCATATAGCTGTAGAAAGACTTCTTATTTTTATTGGAAACAACAATGCAAAAATGTAGAAAATACCTGAATTGACTTAGACTTGTGAGTTGCTAAGTAGGAGAGAAAGAGGATCACAAATCTGAATGCATTTTAGACAGAGGTGCACAGGAAGCCCAGCATGGCTCTCCCCCTCAATGGAAGACTCTACCCCAGAGCTGGGACAGCCTTCCATATTTCGTAGTCCTCTCAGACCAGGGGCATATGACACATGAAATTCCAGAAGCAGGTCTTAATACATGAGGCAGTAGTAGCACAATAACTAATTTAGAGCTAAACACCTTTCCTTCCCAAGCTTGCTGTCATGGGTAAGACTGTGTGCCAATGATTGCCAGACATAGCTGGAGCCTGCGGCTTCTCTCCCTCTGGTGGTTCAGCAGAACAGGAGTCTGGCCGGTTATAAAGCCTGGTGCACAGTCTATTTGTTTCCATAACCTTTTAATTAAGATTTTACCTGGAGCTTCTAATTGAATTTTATGTTGCAGAGAGGCAACTTCTTGTGTGCTAATGACCCTGCTGCTGTGTAACATAACCATTGCCATCCTGAATGTATATATTTCCAAACAATATGAGTGAGAAGCCAAATGGCTGGAAGAATTCTGCAGCTTTGCAGAAGTGATGGGGGGGGGGTTACATTTGTCACCTGGTCACAGTCTGCCTACCTGCCTCAATGGAAACTCTTTTCTTATTTTCTCTTTAAAATATTTATTGAGTAGCAATTTTTCTTCTATTCTTAGGAGAAAACAAACAAACAAAAATTAATTCTCAATTCACAACAAAGACTGTCAATAGAAATATCAGAGAATTTGGGCTCAAACTTCTGACAGCATTTAGTTTTTCATATTGACAGGCTACATTATCCAAAACAACATGATGGTGTAAGCAGCATTTCAATTCAGTCAGTCTGAATGCAGCCCAGGTCTCTCTCTGTTCTTATCTTTTTTATTAATGCCATGAAAAGAAAGTCATTTTTTGCTTTATTTCAAATTCAACAAACCACTAATCTAAGGAAAGAGGACGCAATCCTCCTTCTCAAACCCAGGGTAGCCTTGGCAGCACACAAGCCCCCATCAAAGGCAAACATGGCTGTAAATAACAATCATTTCCTATTCATGAAAGCTGCCCTTGACAGTCCAAGAAATAACAAATTACATGTGAATAGTTCCCAAGAGCTTCGGAAGCACTTTAATCACCCTGAATCTGTTTTGATGTTGTTTCTTTGCAGGGGGATTATTAACAGCTTGGAGGAACTAGAGCCCAGTTTGTGATTTCTGGGTGTTCTACCTGAGCCGAGTTGGAGGCAGAAAAACTCACTGTCCTTTATTAATGTTATTCTTCCTAGAAAACTAAGACATTCATGATATTTGAATGCCATCTGTTCAGAAATACCCTCTCCTTTCTTTATATTTGCACCATAAAAGGGTGCTAATGAAATGCATGGCCTGCTTTCAGGATGATGACCTAAAGGCAAACGCAATTCATCCTTTCTTTTGATTCACCAGCTCTTCATTTCCTAGGCCTAATGAGTTCTTACAGTGTTGGTGCTTGATGGGGAATACAGCAGAAATGAAGGTGTTTTTATGGAGTAGAGAATGAGCCTAAATCTGTATCCAAAGGGCTATTGACCCCGAGCCTGTGAGGCAAGGACTGGAGGTAGAGTAGAGAGGTCTCAGCATCCTTCTGAGTGGGAAGAGGCCTTTCTTAGCTAGAGAATTCTCTTCTTGGAGTCCTGGTACCCACAGTTCATATGACAGGAACCATCGCCATCACTTCCAGGCAGGTGCTGTTAAGGATGCTAAAATAGGACTAGATGATAAGGATGGAGCAGGGATTAGTCACGGTAGCTGCTCACACAATGCCCAATCAAAGAGCACCCAATTGTGAAGACTCTTGAACTATATAATGAGTTTTCTATTCTGTTTTGATATAATAACAAAGTCCTTAAATGGAATTATACTTAAGACTGAGAAGAGCCAGCTGGTGGTAATGTCGGATAATTCCATCAAGAAATTCAGCTAGCGTTCTAATGTTAAAGTAGATGCTTAGGTGATTCGATTTGTATATGCTTATCTACTATTTCCAGAAAATGACAATTTCTATAATCGTTTGAAAAATAATTCCCACAGTTTCTTCTCGTGAATGAGTTTCTTTATCCCAAATCATGGTCTGACCTCAATTTTATTTTGTCATGCGTCTTTCATTACAGAAATGGAAAGTGAACTAGCTGGTATATTACAAAATTGTGTCTGTTGTCAGGTGCTGTAGTTCAAAAGATGCATTTGCAAGCTAACACAGCTCTGCTACATCACTGTGTTCTGGCAGCGAGACAAGAGTTTCACCTGCAGAAAAATCAGAGCTACTTCTGCCCGAGGCATCGAATGAGAATCTGACAGTTCAAGCAGCTTCATGCTTATATTTTAAGATAGGAAGTGACTTCATTTTTACATAAGGGGCACATTAGTATGCATACGCATAAATTGCATATGCGAGTGTATGGTATATGTGTGATATGTATATGTGTACCAGCATGCTTGCATTATGTTTTATTTGTTGATATTCATGTGTATGTAAGTGTGTATATGTGTATGTTTGCTGTATGTGGGAAATGCACACATATACACATATGCATGTGTGCATGTGTATGTGTTTGTATACATATGGAGGCCAGAGATCAACCTTAGGTATCATTCCACAGGAGCTAGCTACCTTGCTTTATCAGACAGGGCTTCTTTCTGGTCTGGTACTTGCAAAATAGACTAAGCTGGTTGGCCAGAGAGCCCCGGGAATCAGCCTGCCTCTAGTTCCCTGGTGCTAGGCAACACCATCACTTCTAGAGTTTCAATTGTGAGTTCTGGGGATTGAGCTCAGATCCTCATAATTGTACTGCAAACATTCTACTGAGTGACTTACCACCTCAGTTCTCCCCAGGAGCACTTTACATTGTAGTGTAGTCAAAGAGCTGACTAGAAAATTCTAGAAGGTTGAAATTCTTTGTTTTAATTTTAGATTTTTCCAAAATAGTAAAGAACCACTACAGATCTAGGAATTTGTGACTCATGCATAATTACAAGGGAATATGGGATTCAGAACAATATTCTGACACCATTTTCTTTTCTAAGAAGAAAACAAAGAATTTGTTTAGGCATTAGTAATAAAAATCATGATGTGGCATGCATTATTCCTTATGGTTTAAATAATAATTACTGCAGGAAATTAAGATTCAACTAGACAATGATGTTTAATATAACCACTGGTAATTGATTTCAATGTTATAAAATCTCTATTTTTACAGATCAAAAATGCTTGGATATTGGCATTTGTACACCTCAATCATTTAGCTGGATTTAGAGAAACTTTTCCACATGACTTCACAAAATATAACTGCAGCCACACTAATTTATTTCTTAATTGAATATTTAATATATCCATGTTTCAGTTTTTTCCCATAAAGGATATGGTTCAGTACCAAAGTCTTCAAAACATAACTTTATGTGAACTCTGGATATATTTGCATGACTGTACACTAGTAATTCAATTTTTTTCTTCTAGGGCTAGAGGAATGCTCACAAATTTTAACATTAAGAGAGCTATTTTGAAATTTCTATCAGTTCTGAGACAGCAAGTGTAAAAGTAAAGTTATCTCATGGAGAGTTTCATTGTTTGATGAAGAAAAGTCCTCAAAGAGAAATTACTAATTCTGGGACTCTTGATATTTAATTTGCTTCAATCTATGAGCAGCCATTTTGAACACTCACAGCATATCTGTTGCAAGAATTTCTATGATTTCCTGTAGTGCTCATCACACAGAACATATTCAAAGAACATTTTAAATATCACGCTGAAGCATTGGGAACCTTCTACAAAACTGTCAATGCCTGCTGTGGAGCTCACTTAGATTAATCATGCTATCCTTTGGTTTGGTAGCAGAGGAGAGGCAATGCTTGGAAGCAAAGCCATACATCACTTGGGGGAGTAGATTCTGCCCTTAAAAGCTCAGAGATAGTAGACTGTATTTTCTGGGTGTGTGTGCTTTACTGCACAAAGGAGGGACGAGAAACTTGGCATGCTCCCCTGGGTCCTACTATGGAAACACAAAATGCCACTCAAAAGACAGAAGAAATCATTGCAGGGTAAGCTCCAGGGAAAGGTCTTCAGTTTTATGTGTTTTGTTGTTGTTTAAGTCTAGTCAGATACCCTTCTAGGCTGGGGCATATCAAGTGACTCAGTCTGCCCTAGATACTCATGGGTCATAGGAGAAGGAAGGCTACTCTGGAGAGTCTGTGCAAAGGACTTGGGCATTTTCCAATTCCAAGAAAGCTAAAAGTGATTGGTCAGCTCAGTGGTGAGTGGAAGCTGAATTTAGGGACTGGGAGGATGAACTACAAGGCTCCTGCCATGTCCATGGCTTCAACCTTTCCTGAAGATTTGCAACATAAACAGTCTTACTGTCGACACCATGCTGCGACAAAATGCAAAACATAATACATTTGTGTTAAGATCAAACAAGTAATTAAAATTTCTAACCCAAAGACAGTCACCTGTGTGTCTTTCAGTGTCATTTGAGGTGTGTATACATACATTTTATTCTGGAAATTCTATTTCTTGCTGAAAAAGCATGGATTTCCATTTTTCAATTAAAATATGTATACTAAGACAATAGTGTTCACAACAGGCTGTTGATAGACTTATCAGCTGAATAGATGTCAGAGAAAAAGGATACTTTTATGGTTTCCTTTTATTTTAATGAATGACATATTCAATACACAATAGAATAAGTGTCATTGTGACATCTTCATACATCACTTCATCATAAGTTCTCTGCACTGTATATCAAATACAGTTGAAGCCCCGTATCACAGGTTCCAAAGGAGGTGGCTCAAATGAGACAAAAACTGTGTCCACAGTGTAGTTGACCTGGGCACAGAAATTTTGATGATAGGAGTTGATGTATTTGGTCACAAAATTAAATTAGTGCAACAGCAGAAGTAAAGCAGTTTGGTGTCCCTTCTACTAAGAGTCTAACTGAGGAATATCTTGCATGAGGAGCCTTCTGCTTGTGCAGATTCAGCTAGAATAAAGTTTGCAGGGACAGATGTACAAATGCTGTGTCACTAGTTATAAAGAAAAGATATTATACATGACTTTTTAATATCTCCTTAGAGGGATATAATAAAGAAAATGTATTTGCTTTCCAAGAAAACATATCAAATAAGGTGGATGATTCAATATGTAAGAAAAATTGCCATTAATATTTTTCATAAAAAGCCTGCATGTGAAGATAATTTTTTACTCAAACAGATTCACTCTTTGATGCTAATAGACTTATCTGCTCAAATTAATTTTACATTTTACAAAACTGAAATATTATCTTTTTTACAATCTATGCTATTATTTTTTAATACTTCTTTGTACCCTCAAGCAATTTAAAATCTGCCAAGCAATATGTTCTTCCATAGGTAGCAATCGTTGGCCATTTTGAAACCTTAATTTTTATATTAAACAGAAGTGTTAGGCTTAAGTTTATCAAGGCAACAAAATGAAACACACAGTTGTTTTGAAATATTGTCAGAAAGTAATACAATATTTAGAGATGATTTAACTGTTTTTAATTTTAGAAAGTTATTTTATTTTATATTTTGCAGTTATAGTGTGAGTAGTGAAAATCAATGCCATTGGTAGCTCAATTGAGTGCTCTTGGATAAATTGCAATCAAAATTGAGACCTACAAATTAACTACACAAAATCACCTCTGGTGTACTCTTTGCTTATTTCTAACAAGGAGGATTATATATCATTACTAAAATAAGTCATTGTGAAATCACAGAATCTCTGAAGTATTTTCAGCTCTTATCTAAGCTTTATCAGCATTTCACAAAGTTACAAAATTCAACACCAGATTCCATTAAAATAATACTAGAATCATGTAAATTCTTCTATACAAATGGAAAAAAATAGTGAACATATCTGACACAAAACACTGTCAAAAATCTCATCATTAATTAATAGTTTTTAACCTGAAACCCTAGACTCTTATCAGTTTCCAAATTCACTATTATTGAGTTTAATGGAAGGAAAAGAGACTACTTCATTTATTAAATACTATTAAATGTAAACGCAAAGCAAAACTCCAAGGGGACCAGCATGGTAAGATATTCATGAAGGTGCAATAATTGGCACTCACATGTTGGTTGTAACCAACAGTTATCTAATTGGAGTTAAGGTCTTCTTAGTAGGAAGGAAATGATGTCTGATACTAGAAACCTAGCCAACTTATCAGTGCTGGGGAGGTCATGGATCTTAAAAGGCCAGCATCATTCCTAACTCTTCCAAATCTTGTCTTTGTATCTCCAACTACGTTCAGGTACCAGCCCTCACCAAATAATCTACTTTTTGCAGCAACTGGAGACAGTCACAGAAAATCACAACTGGTGCCTAATGCAGAAGTCAACAGATGATGGGAAGTGGAGCCCCCCAATACATTTATATCACAGCTCCTTCATATATGGCTCAGGAAACATCTCAGAAGAGGTAGCAGAAAGACAGTAAAAGCCAAAATTCCAGGAAGTATTCTGTGGAACAGTCTTTCCTAGATACACTGCATTAATGAGACCCGAACGATGGCAGCATCAACAGACATGCTAAAGCAGAAGGAAAAATCTTACAGGAAATCACCTCTAGATGAAGAACTATAGACAATTAATGACTACTAGGAGGGGGAGGATTAGTCTTTCTCAGGGATGAACTTCCTAATTGTTATCTAATAGAAAGTGGTGGGTACTGAAACCATATACATACAAATAACAAACACAGACTCAGTGGGATATATTTATTTATAATTATATATACATTCATATATATGACAGTAATAATCAAAGAAAAAGAGATTACCAATTTGAGGGGGCTATGGAAGGAGTTTGAATGCAAAAATTAGGATGGCCTGGATGAAAGAGAAGGGAGAAAGAGATATGATAATGTTTTAGTTAAAATGTATTAAAATTTTTGAAAAGTTTAAACAATGACTTCATTTACTTTATATTGTTGTAACAATAAAAATATGCTGTTTTGTGGGGTTCCCAACCCTAGTTGGTACAACTTCAACACAACCCTTAGACTTAAGGCTACAGAACACAGATGCCTAGACATTAAAGTTGCACTCATGAAGTCTCACCAATATGGTTGCCTGAACAAGACAAGCATAATTACAACACCAGTAGACATGGCAATATGGAATGGCAAATTTCACATGGTCCCACCCACACATGAAAAGTTATCAATGGTCAGTGATTGTGGAGAGAGGGAGAGTCAGTACCTTCCAAGGACAAACATCCACGTATGACAGTATGATGTCTAATTCCAACTTAGTCAGCCCTGGACATACTTACATTTTAGGGAAACTAAACTGACCAAATAGGGTATATACACATATACACACAGTTTGTGTATGCTTATATATTTGCACACACACACACACACACACACAATTAAAGAAGATACCATGAATTTTGGAGATGGCATGGGAGGACTTAGAGGCAAAGAAGGAGAGGCCAGAGTGATATAAATGAAATTCTCAAAACATCAAAATTATTACAAAGTAATTGTTCACACGAACACTTTTTCTATTTTGCATAGAAAATTAACATTAGCTTTGTTATAGCATGAGTTCCATTGGCATAAGAGCATATGATAGCCTATTCTGAGGTGTCTCTTTGGTAGTGTACTATTGTTCATAGCTGGTCTTAAAAATGTCTTATCTAGGCTGGCAAAATGTCTCAGTGAGTAAACGCACTTGCTGCCAAGCCTAACATCTGAATTTGATTCCTGGAAACACGCATAGTGAAAGGGGTGAACTGACTCCTTAATTTTGTCTTCTGACTGCTCTAAGTACACAGTGACTCTCTCTCTCAAGAAAAATGTAAGGAAATGTGCCATATTTGTGAAATCTCCAAAACACTGCATATATGAAAATATACTTGAGTTTCTTTTAGTCTGATAAATTTAACTTTTTAAAGAAAATGCTGGCAGTTTATTATAATATGAAATCTGAATTCCATGATTATAGTTCATTCCTTAGCAAAGCAACTATTAACATGAATTGTACTTAAGATTGAGTATTCAGAAATATATTTGTAGAATGGGCAAATAAACCATGGAATACATTACGACCCATTTTTAGGAAACTTTATATGTTTTATGCATGCATATTTATACTTCAAATAGTGAGTGGTTTACCTATAATATGTAGTTATATCATGTCACTGGAGGAATTTTATAGTGTTGGTTATGAGTAGAACTCAATGTATGGTAAGAATTTTAGCTGAATTGAATATGATTAAAAATAACTGCACTTAGAAATTACCACAGATAATCACTAAATTGCAAACAAATGTATAATTTTAAACATCTTTGAAACTTTGCTTTATGCAACAGAAAACTTCAGGCACAAAGATAATGCTGGAACAATGAGAAAGCCAGACTGCATGCTCTTATGGTCTTTCGAGGCTCTAATATTATATGTTAATTTTTTAATTTCCCTGGACATTGTTGGCATATTTAATATTTACTTGTTTTTTCTTTCTGATAGAACTTCTGGGAGTTAAAGTTTGAGGTGCTAAAATTATCAACGGAATGGAGAAAGGAAACTTCACCAAACACAGAGAAGTTGCAGTTGAATAAGCAAAAGGTTGTCACCAAGACATGCTTGGCTCCCTTGTCTTCCAAAGACCTAAACATCCATATTTTTCAAGCTATGCTATGTGTTCTTAAAGAGACAGAATGGGGCTGAGAAGAACTTTCTATCCCTGTATGAGAATCTGAGCTTGGAGCCTCAGAACCCATAAAAATCACCAGGCATATGGCACACCAGCACTGAAGGGGGTTGGGGCAAGAATTAGAAGCTCACTTGCCAGCCAGCCTAGCTAAACAGATGAGAATCAGGTTCTTTGTTCTTTGAGAAATCCTGTCTCAATAAATAAAGGAGAACGACTGGAGAAAGACATGACGTCTAACACACGCACGCACGCACGCGTGCACATACACACACACAGACACACACACACACGCATGCACATGCAGTAACATGCACATACATGCACATACACATACCTACTCTAACAGCTAAATACACACCATAAATAGAACAAGGTTCAGAGGATGGCTATTGATAAAACAAAACAAACCAGTTGTGTTGGAGGTAGATGCATTTCAGAAACTTTGAGCCAAGGGATCTTAACCGCAGGGTGTTTTAAATCTCAGTGCTCAGTGAAGAGAGAAGTGCACTGAAAGAAGACCATTGGAAGGAATAAGGAAGGAATTAAAACATAAAATTGGTCAAGCCATAAAAAATACAATTAAAAAGTCCTCTGAGGCAGTCTATCATGATTAGCATGAAAAGTTATAACATTTTTCAATTTTAAAAGGAGGTATTCCATTATAAAATGAAAGGAAGGCCTCCCTGAGTATTATTTCATGTAAGTCCTTTCAAAGATCACCCAAAGAGTTAGCTTAAGCAATATTAATGTGAATAAATATTTTGTAATATCAGGATGTTATGTTCAAACTGTGGAGTATAATTGAGACACATTACCATTAATTATTAGGCTGATGCAGAAAAGGAAATGCAGAAACCATTTGTTACAATCAATTATTTAGGGGGAACAGGTAGTGAACAGGTGTCAGAACACAGGACAAGAATGGCGTCATGTGAGAAGAATTCTGATCCTTTGTGAGAACACTCCAAGGAAACAAAGAGTTTTGTGACCTCAGTTTCTTCAGAACATGGAATTGCTCTTGGTTTGTGCTTTTGTGCTCCTCCCAGGTGCCGCCAATAGGAGTGAGTGGCTTCCGATTATTCACTGCAACTGGCTGTTGTTGTCTGTTTATATGCCTCTATGGGAAGTCTCAGCAGTATGTCTATATGACCCAGCCGGGTACTGAGAGATGATGCCTCAAGCACCCTCCTGTGTCTAGCCAGCCTGTCATGGGAGCTATAGATAGATAACTGATTCTCTGAATCAGTTTAGGGAGGTGAACGTCTCTATTTTAATTTCTTTTTGTAGTGGAAGTGGAAGAAGACCATTTATGTAAGAGACCGAGATCAAGTCATCAGCCAATCCAGATTCCCTTACTTGACGTGGCGAGAGCTCACACAGATCAGATCAGCTCTAGAAACATAAGCAGTGTGGTTTTTTTTTTTTTTTCTACACAATGAACAATGCGCAAATTTCAACACTCCCTATCCTCCAATTCTCCCAAGACATCTAATTTCTACACCATACCTTAAATCCCATCTTGCATTGTGATCATGTCCGTTTTTAAGGCTGACATTTCCTATGACTTCTTCTTTGGTATTGTAGGGTACATTGCAGTTCTCATTATCAGTATAATAAGGATATAGTCACTAAAGTGAAGAAATTAATCACAAAGCCTCTCAAGATTCAGGACAATTTTTCAACATACTTGGTCATATTTGGATTGTATGATAAATGCTATGTAGCAAAATGAATGTGATATAATTAAAAATTTAATGTTGAAGAATTATAATATCTCTTAGTTAATGGTACTGTACATGAATTCTCAAGCAACGCAGAAAGGAATGTTGTACAACTATCACTCATATAATCATGTAGAAATCTGGCATGGTCATTAAATGTTGTAGATGGTTACATTGGCATTTTCTAGTATGACAAATAAGGATATTTGAAATGAGCTCACAGGCAGAGACTCCACTGCATCTGATTGCAAAGTGGAAGCCATTCATAATAGAAATAGCATGGAATCAATCATGAAATCTGCATTAAAAATGAGAGTCTTCTCTCACATTAAGTATTTTCAAGTTCCTTTTCTAGTGAACATAAAGCCAAGCTACCTTGTCAGATCTGACCTTTCTGCATGGCTTACCTGAATAAAAAGAAAAGAATCAAAAAAATAACAAAAGAAGATCTCATACCCAAACTGAGCTACAGATTAGAACCACTGCATCTTTGTATGACTGCTGCCTGAGCTAACTGGATAGAGTTAAACACACTGTGTTTGTTCACTCCTGCGTTTTCCTCCTGTCAATGGAGTGGTATAAATATGTAGCCCCTGGCCTTTTCAAACCCACACCACCATATTTCATTTGTGGCATCCAATAAGGTCAAAGGCAAGAATAAAAAGTACCCACAAGGGCTAACTTTGTCAATTTAAAATGTGGCTCACCGTCCAGCCCATTGTTAAGCAAGCTGTTCAAACAACGTCTTGGTTCACATGTCTGTGGGGCTCTGATAGGCTTCAAAGTCTCTGGAAAGCCTATGCAAGTTTGAAACCTAACCCCCTTCACCTTGCTCTCTTTTTTTCTCCAGTTTTCTGATCTCTTTAATCCAGAATCTTTAATAGAAATTCTACTGCAAGACTGGAAACAGCAGGGGCTCAGAATCCCATTACGGGTTATTTAAAGCAACATCTGTAGTCTTTTGAACATGTCAAGAGCAACTTAGGTGACCTCTGGGGACTCTTCTTCAAATATGTCCTATTAAACACACATAAACACAAGTAAAAACATATTTTAAGGTCTGATTATAGGAAAATCCTCCACAGAAACCAAGCTAGCGTTAACCGTTTCAATGAAACTGTGCTCAAGAAAAACAAACTACAGCCCCAATTCCTACATATATCTCTGATGAACTAACTAATTAATTAACGTAAAGCAAGATTTCTTTGGATGCTGAATATGAAGGAGCACATTTGAGAGCATAGCTGAACCAAGTCCAGTGCCTTTAAGGAGCCACTGTGTCCACCAGAACCAACAATCTGAACAAATAGTGGAAGAATGTCACATGCATGTGAGTGTTCCTCTTCTTCAATCTGAAGACAACACTGGAAGCATTTTCTATGTCGTCTCCAGGAAGTGGAAGAATCCACTTTCACAAATGAAACAAAGCTACCAGGCATCACTTAAGTTCTACTATGATATGTATAAATCAGAGGACTCAAGTTTTATTTTTTTCTTGTTTCTTTTCTGTTATCCATCAGTCATTCTCTTAAGGGAAAAATCTTAGCATTAACAGTATTACTAAAAACTAAAACAAAAACAATTCCTGCTATTAACTTGTGGAAAGAAATCCAGAACAGTGCATATGTGATTGTAATTAGAGAGAGAGGAGCATACCAGATTTTCTAACAGTAGAAATGTTGCCATACAGTAGAAATTCATGATTATGTAGTCCCTATAGACCCCTAATACCATAAAGATAAAGTCATTGTGTACAGGCAGAGGAGACCAGATGATGACTGGGAGAGTGTTCTACCATTATAGCAGAACAACACTGCTCACATAGTACCAAAATCTTAAATAAAATACCACCCCATGGAGTTTTATAATAATCTCAATAGGAGGCATTTAGAAAAGTCCAATGCCAGCAGAAAGAAGCTAAAAAAATAAGAAAGGAAAATCCACATAAAAAAGAATATGTCTGAAAGGCAACTTCCATCAACACTTAATCAGCCACTGGGCCTTCTTCCAGAAATAAGAACAAAGTGAGTGATAACTCTAAACAATGATTCCCCCCACAAACAAAATCCCTCTAAAATAGATTTAACACATACCAGCATCCCACTAAAAAGCAACTTGTGTTTTCTACTTTGTCTTTTCATTCTCACAGCCTTCAAGCCACACCAGGTCCTACAACAAAGCGAACACTTACCAGACAGATCAATACTCCCTGAAGCAACGAAGAAGAAATACCACTTACCTAGGAAAAGAAGAGAGAAAGAGATTAAGATGCTGTAGCTTAAAGACAATTATAACAGCTCTCAGATTATCTCAGTCCCTGGGCTGCTGGTATTTTCTTCGTGAGCATCATTAAGTTTTTTTGGGGATGGGGGTAAAATTTATTTGTGCATGAAGAGAAGTTGGTGAGGAGTGAGGAAGTCTTCTGCTGTTGTATTGTCATGAACCCCCCTGTGAGTTAAATTCACTCTAAATCAAGGTGATTTGTTACAATTGATGGGCTAAAGGGGGGATCAGAAAGGAATGGAAATATGCTTTAGCTGTTTGCAGTCAGAGGAAAAGATGGCAGAGTCAAATCCTATATAGGTCTGTACAATGAATATCTGTCTAGTTACCAAAGAGTCTGCTTCCCTGAACCAGAGCTCTCCATTCCCTGCATGCATTAGATCAGTCAAGTAGTTCCTGGTCCAAGGTCAGGGGTTTTGAGGAAGAAGCAATAAACTTGGTTAACTACCTTCCAAGTCCTCAGATTTGTGATCATGAAATGACCACTCTGTCTTTCAGCTGTTTCAAAATATTCCAATTGACAGGTGATTCAAAGGGTAAATGACAGTTTGTATGAACCTTCTAATTTCAGTTTCTAATTTTCTATAATGAAAAACCATGGCTCAGATACCAACTTGGTAACAAGATGACAGACACCATGCACCCACCAGAAATTAGCCCATATTTAAAACAGTTTGCAGTGATAGTCTACAGTATATAAACAACTACTTCAGTTGTCCTATTCTGATTTTTAGAGAATGAAACAGCTTTTCCTCTAAAGTCTTTTGTCTTGTGACTATTAAAAAGGGGAATTTATAAAGAAATAACAGAATAAAAACATATCTGGGAGTGACACCCCCAAAAGGCATATAGGACAAAGTAACTATTGCATCTCCACAAAAATACTCATAGCTGCTTCTTTCATTTATCTATTCCAGAGACATCTATTGAATGCTTTATGTCTATAAAAGTTGACCATAGACATTACACAGATATCAGATGTTACAAAAGCAGCATTGATGTCACCAACAACCTCAAAAAAGTTCAGAGGAAAAGAGATGTTTTTATACAGATCAAGATGGTGGAAGGGAACTATGTGTCACCAGCAAAGTACAAGTAATATGCTATAGCAAGAATGCCGACATGGGTTAGGGTGGCCAGAGAAAGATTAGGGCAGAAATGTGGAAGCACACACCAAGATGAGAGAATATCGGGGCTGGGGGTGCTGTGAAATCATTCCTAGGTCATACACACTACACCTCCCAGAAAGTGAGATTCACCCAAGACTCTGTGCCCCATCAAAGAAAGCCAAATTTAGCTCTGCAGTCATTCTCATAAAATGCACTAGAAAGTGGGATGAAAAGGCAGCAGAGGGCTGTGGCATAGTGTTATGGACTTTTCTCTGTTCTGGAAGGAAGATGGCCACACAAGGACAAAAGTCTTCATCAGCATGCAAAGGAGTGAAGAGAGCAGTGTGGCTGCTTACTCTTCTAGTCCCTCTTGCTGCTGTGTCTGGTATAGGAAGGTTGTCTGGAGTCCTAACCTTGTGTGCTTATGGGGACATGAAAGATTGGTATGCATTGTCTCAATGAGCCCTACTCACAGATCTTGGAGGATGGGACCCACGTGCCTGCTCAGTTCACTTGCCCAATGCTACCCAAGTGCTGCTTCTTCAGATCTACACCATCTAACTCCCATCAGCTTCTCTTCTTTACCTGCTTACCATTATTTCCCAGGGAGGTTTCATTACTCGATGAATGACCTTCTACCACACACCTTTAATCCCAGCACTCGGGAGGCAGAGGCAGGCAGATCTCTGTGAGTTTGAGGCCAGCCTGGTCTCTAGAGCGAGTGCCAGGATAGGCTGCAAAGCTACACAGAGAAACCCTGTTTCGAAAAACCAAAGGGAAAAAAAAGAAAATTCTTTGCAGGCTTGCCTACCACCCAGTCTTATGAAGGCATTTTTTTTTTCAATTGAGGTTGCCTTTCAGATAACTCTAGCTTGTATCAAGTTGGCATAAAACTAGCCAGCACACTTTCAACGCATGTCCAGAAGTAACCAATCCTGCCAGACTTTACTTTTGTATTTCTAGCTACAAGAATTATAAGGCAATCAACTTCTGCTATTTACACAACTTTGTCCATGGTACTTTCTTGAAGCAACTCTAGGAAATGAGCATCCACTTGTGAAAAAAGAAGGGAAAACCTTCTGAGATTCCCCGTGAAAATAGTTGGTCGTTTTTTACAGATGTGAATTTGTCTTAGTTTGGGCATTCTGATGACAGTGCTACTAAGATAGGAAGAAATATGCAAGGGTTTTCTTGTGGTGTTTGCCAGAGGAAGCATATGGACGGGGAGAGAGACATAAAGCTGGGTAGAAGTGGATGGCACTTCTGAGAGATGGAAAGGCCACTAGAGTGTCCTTAGCCTTTCTCAGGAAGGAGCATCCTTGTTTCCACACTTAGCCAATGAACAGCCAGAGCCAGGCTTGGACCATGACCTCTAAGGCAGCTCTGCTATTCTATCAGGTCAGCCAGACACAGCCTGATGACCTCTAAGCAATCAGAAATCCAGAGCAAAGAGACAAAAGACTGGGGTTGGACTAGTAGGACCAAGTGGTTAATGCACAGTGAATGGGACTGGTTTTGACATGAGCAGAAATTTTAGCCTCTAGTGCACATTTAGAGTGTTGGGATGAAGGACCTGGAGTCTGTAGGTGAGAGAGGATGGGGATGGAGATTTCTTAGTCCTTTGAACAAAATTCTTAGTCCTAGGAGATCATGACAGGTCAGAGCACAACTAGAAAGGAGGAAAAACCCACATGAGAGCCACAAGTATGATACAATGGGGAGGGTAAAGGTGAGGCAGAAAGAGACCCCAAAGCAATGGGATTTGCAGAAGAGCATGGTGGGAACCAGCTGAGGTGGGGCTGCAGTGTGCTGGGATCCCAGGGAGGAGCTGGATGGGCTGGGGAGGGACTGCAGAGTCACCAGGGAGATGAGCACTGTGGAAGCAGGAAGCTTTTCCCATTGGGAATGCTTTATCAAGGTGACTGAGTGGAAGCCTTGTTTCAAGGGAGATGCAATGAGTCATGGGAGATAGGGTCAGGACAACAGGTGCAGGTTTTCTATTTCCTGCTTTTCTCATGATGGTGGGGACAGAGATAGGATGCAAAAGGGGGAAGCTCAAACTAATCGGAGGAACAGCATTAGACTTTGAAGATGAAAACTGAAACTTACTGGCAGATAAAATAATATTATAGCTACTACTGTGATCTTGTCTCCTAACCTATCTACAAATCGTTAAGATTTCTGGCCTGGGATTTGTATCCCTAACTAGATGAAGCAATGGAAAGAAGAATCTGTGGGATTTATGCATCTCTATACTTCGAAGTTATGCTATTTCCATTTACCATGCCTCTCGCTTTCACCAGAAAAGAGAATCGATCTCCAACTGATTGTAATCAGGAGGAGAGAGCAGCCCAGTGTTCCTTCATCCTTCAGTCTAATTGGGAATTCTCATAGCAAGCCCGTTAGCATGCCATGGTTACCAGACTACGGCTGTAGCTGCAGATTTTCCACAGGGAGCTTTTAGCCAACAACTGACAGATCAATGCCTGAGCTTCATAGGAGACTAGGTGTTCCCATAGTCACCACACTGACCTCTTCACTTCTCACAGCTGGAGGGACCTTCCCCACAGTCTCAACCCATTGCCTACTCTTTGCTGATGATGACAAGGTTAATAAGATGCTATGCAAAACATTTAGTCACACAGACATCCTGATGGCTTAAGATCCAGTCAAGTAGATCACGTGATCATGTACTGTTTACAGTCACTTTTATTTTACATTTTCTCAGGAATCTAATAGTACTCAGATGAGACTCTGGGAAAGAGTGATGCTCCTTAAATGAGAAGCTCCCAAATCCAGAGCAACTTCCTCCTGGGTTTTGTTATCTTTCCGATCTACCAGTAAATACCACATATCGGTAAATGTTCCCATTAAGAAAACTACATGCATGTGAATGTGTGCACATGCACACGAACAATCAATTGAGCTGGTGATAGGTTGTGTTGCATTCCAGATACCATATTTATGTCAGTAAATACATTTCAGAAAGATTTTATTTTTGTTTTGTAGGGTTTTACTGAAGTGACATCCTCAGTAAGTTGCTTTGTGTTGCAAACTAAATGAACTGAATCACAACAACCACCAGGATAAAACCAAGCAGACTGTTCTGAAATGTTCACGTGGTTAATGTCCCTACATTTTTTTTTGTTCACAAAAAATGCTAATTTTGTATGAAAGGAACGGATAGCGTGCACCTCAAATGACTCTATTTCAGTATGAGTTATTACAGTGCTTGTGTGGTGAGCTGAAATCGAAGCTGACAAAGGCTGCCATGCTATTAACTCAGGACTTATTGTTACACATGCAGGCATGTTTGGAATTCCAGTGCCAGCATGGGCTCTAGCTACCCAGAGCCAAGCCCTCCAGAGGGGAAATCTGCCAGAGCCCTTTTAACCACATGCCTGTAGGAATTTGTGCACTTAATTAAACGCACAGACCAAGCAAGCAGCAGAGGCGGCGCTTATTCACACACATGTCACGGGATCAGCAGATGGCATTGCATTAGAGATCAAAATTCCCTGATGGCATGCTGCACACCCCACAGAACACATTGAACATAGGTAGTTATTGCTGCTAATATTTTTATTTAGGAAGAGGAAAATAATGTACATAACTGTAAATGGGAGGAAAAGCCTGAAGGGTGTTTCAGTCACCAAGTTTTCAAAAAATAGTTTACAGCAATTGGCAAGGCCTCCAAAATGTTTTGGTAAAACATGAGTAATTCTATACCTTTTGACCACAATACACACACACACACACAAATATACATATATGTATACACACACACACACACACACACACACACACAACACACACACACACACACATATATATATATATATATATAATATATATATATATATATATTCTCAGGGCTGTGTCCTGGAAGAATTTGGATTCCTAGGAATTTCCTAAGATCAAAGTTGCTTCTGAACAGCAAGGCAAGGCAATGCAATGTACTGGTGAGATGCTCTGTAGACATATTCACACTCACGGTGGGAACAAGCAGGGAGACCTGTAGCAGGCTGGCTGTGGTGAACACACTTTATGTGGAGTTCAGCTTCTGGTATTCGTTCATACCCTTGAGTGTGACTTTGCTGAAACCCACAGAATATGAAAGGCATATTACTCCCTCGGTTATGTGATAAAAGGCCCCATCTTGCTAGCATCCTTTATACATGTATGTCTATGCATGTGTCACTGTGTGCACATAGGTGCTGCTGGCTCTGGAGATGCAACTTTCCATGAATTGTAAAACTGCAAAGCAAGGTCCCCAGATAGGACCTTGAAAACTAATAGCCAGAAAGGCCATTCCCAGTTAAAAGGTTATTATCTTCCACCCTACCTTTCTTCTCATGTTCCAATGTCAACTTGCAAGAAGGGAAGAGGAACATAGGACTGAGTCAAAACCAGTGACTAATGATTAAGTCAGTACCACTTCTACAGTGAGACCCCCACAAGCCCCTTAAATAGAGGGTTGCATCTTCAGAATTGGTTCACATATCAAGGTGGTGAGAAAAGGCTGAGAGAAGGTATGGGAACTCCCTAATCTTTGCACCATACCTGGACCATTTAGCAGCTCTTAGGTTCGAGTATTTCAAATAAACCATTGATAGCCATCAAAGTGTCAAGTTCCCCAGGCCATTTTAGCAACTGAGAAGAGGGTTATAGGAGTCCTGCATTCTGTGGGAGAGACAGACGTATGGGCAACCTAGGTACCCAGTTCCTAGGATGAGCATCTGCTGAATGGGTGGGCTTGTGTCATTGATATCTTTACCTGGGGTAACTGTTTCAGAATTTAATTGAATTATTGTACAATTAATTAGTTAATATCCAAAGAGTTGAAGAAATCATTGGCATGAAGAAAACCACACATACTTTGGAGCCTGAATACTGGGAGAAAAATAGTTTATGTCAGGTCAAACACTTCTCCTTTTCTGACCCCTAGGTCTTATCTACTCAGTTGAAGCAACTCACTCTGATATATTATCGTTTAAATTCCCACCCCAATCATAAAGGTAAGGATGAAATTCTGAATCAATACTTGGTACCTAAATGGCCAGTAACTTTCCATTATTTAATAGGTTCATCAGCACAAAATAGATGTTCAATAAATATTCATTGAGTGAATAAAAAGAAGGATCTTGTCCGTTGACATTTCCGTTAATAACAGTGGTAATTAAAGTTCTTTTGTGGAAGTATTAATAACAAATGTTTCTTTCATGGTCTTCAGAAGCTCTAGGTGGATAACGAAGAGACCAAAGCTTTGCTGAGGACAGATTAGTGAGGAGTATGGCTGATCTGCTCCTCTAACTAATGTAGATTAATCTCCCACTTTAAGTCAGTATTTCCTAGAATGGAACACAAGGCATAGGTTCATTGAGGACTCAATCACCTCTTGAATTACAAAGAATTTTCACTCCGCTTGGAGCTCTACTATTATTCACAAATGACTCAACTTAACCAGCCATGAATTTTCCCATGGAAAAAGTCCCTACTGTTATAAAGTGTTTGGGGAGAGCTGGAAGTACTATTCCCCGGCAGTCCTTTGGGTGTTTGAGCATACATATACTAATTTTAAGTTTTCATTTTAAACTAAGCACTCAAGAAAACTCCTAGGCAATTTCTAATTAAAACAACAACAACAACAACAACAAACCACAGGACAGTATTAACCCTTAAATCCTTCTATAGACTTTAGGTCCTCAAAATCATGGACTCAGAATGGTTTAGCCCTCTGGTTTGCAATAATCTCACTTGGTGTTTTCCTGAAAAGTATCCTATGATCATGCTAACCAGTTGGAATCCTTCCACTGAGGTGTACACCAGCTGCATTGTTGTGAAGTGATGGTCCATGCTTCCTGCTCCCAAGTCTAAGGAATGTGCCTGTGCCTGGTAGTGACTTTCTGCACAGTCTTCTTCATAAGCCTAATTCAGGAAAGCAATGGATCACCCTTAAGACTGATTAAGATGCCACTGTTATAGATCTTGTACTCTTGCTTGCTAAGGGACCTGAGTTTCTTTGTAACTTGATAATCCCTAGACTTTATCCCCTCCACCAGTAAGATTCATCTCCTTGAGTATGACTGACTGAATTTCAAAACAAAAGGAAACTGGAGGCTTATTTGGAGGTCTTAATGTTATTGTCAACAAAAATCCATTATTCTTTATCCAATAAGGTATAGGTGGCAGAGACAGAACTGAGTTGGTGGTATCATGGTTGTTGGCCATGGAGAGTTAGTTGTTGGGGTCTCAGGGACATGTCATCAGTAGTTCTATATTCTTGTCTTCATGTGCATCTCTGGAAGGCTGGACCTGATTTTTTCCAGTTTTATCTTTCTGTGTCTTCTCACCTCCTTCCTCCAACCACATGCACAGTCTATGACAATGTTTATGACAGCTGCATGGAGACTAGATTCTGGGATCATGGTAAGTATAACAAGGGGAAAAGGAGCTGTCCTGAGGTCTCAGAAATATATTTACCTAAGTGAAAAATACCTTTCAAGCTTATTTTGCCTAAGAACCTGGAAGCGATGAATGGATGTTGAGAGAAAAAAAACTAGAGGGCAATGAATTGCTTTTTGACCCTGAATGTCTCCTCTTTCTGCTTGTGACAAAGCTGCTATAAAAAATCATCTCATTTTAACCTTTACCACAGAGGTCATGATCAGACTAGGGAGGCTAATGGACTAAGAAGAGTTAGATGGCCCAAGAGCCTTTCAAACTGTGCCTCGTGTACTTCTAATTATGGCTGTTTTTCTCCTGCTTAGACAAATGTCTGGTGTCTGTGACTTTACTCTGTCTTGTACCTCTTCCAGTGTCAGTAGGTTCCCTCTTAAGTGCCTGATCTGACAAGAATGGTGGTGGGTAAGTTGTGCAATGATACAGGGTCTTCTCCGTGGATGAGGTGCTTTCAAATTAGAATTTTATAAACTTACTGGCTCTTACTTGTTACCCTTTCTCTGTTTCTGAGGGAAAACCTGAGTGGGCTTTGAGATTGCTAACATGGTCAGACCCTGGGGTGTAGAAACATAGGCTTTGGCTCTGGCATAGTACCTGGAATATATCTTGCCAGTTTGCTCTACCTTGGCTTACAAAGGATGGCAAGTAGTATAAGATCCAGGAAATATTTGCCAAGGTTGTCCAGTTGGCAGAGTAGCCTATTTTAGAGTCATGTATTTGAACTCCTAATCTGGTATCTCTTTCCCTTAAAAGTATAGAAGGATAGTTTTTATACCTATTAATATTTTCTTAAGAAAGCTTTTTTTGATGAGGATGAAAATATTCCAAGAGTCTTCTTCAATAGATATTGCACCAAGAGGCCGGTTCTTATGCTGAGAGGCATGTGCCATCTTGTCCAGCATGTCCAATCTTACTTACATGTGCCATCTTAACTCTTCCTTCTTTATATCTATGTCACAGTAGTAGGAAGAGCTGTAGTGTTAAATGTCAAGTTCTTATTGATCACTGGTAAAACAGTAACCTAGAGACTGGGGAGAGGGCTCACTAATAAAGGGCTTGTCACCTAGGCCTGAGGGGTTCATGTTTACATCCTCAGCATCCACATAAAAGCCAGGTGCTGCAGCATGTACCTGTAATCCCACTACTGGGAGGAAGAGACAAGAGTATTCTTATGGCTTATTGCTTAGTCTAGCTGAATATGTAAGAATCTAGGTTTGTATGAGGAACCTTGTCTCAAAAAATGAGGTAGAGACTGGCCTATAAGCAAAGCCATAGGACATTTTCTTAATTAGTGATTGGTTTGGGGAAGGTCCAGCCCATTTTAGGTGGTGTTACCCTTGTGAAGATGGTCCTAGGGTATATGGGTAAGAAGGCTGAGCAAGCCAGTAAGCAACAATTCTCTCTTTATCAGTCCTGCCTTTAGGTTCCAGTTCTGAATTTGGTGGATGATGGATACAAACTGTGAGCTGAAATAAAGTGTCCTTTCTTCAAGTTGCTTTTGGTCATGGTATTTTATCACAGCAACAGCAACCCTAAATAAAGACAATGAATCTCACGGAAGCAATGAAGGATCTTAGGGTGAGATTATCCTAGATTTAGGATTTAGAATGAACTCTAAGTCCAATAGTTGTTTTTCTTTCTTTCTTTTTTGTTTTGTTTTTTAAATAGAAAAATGGTAAAATCTGGAATATAGAGTCACAGATGAAGAATAAAGCCAGGGGAATATGGAATTTGTGTTTGGAGAGCTATGACCACAACCCAAGGCTTCCAAGGATACATGGAGCAAACAAAAGCTGGGAGAAAGCCTGGTGTGAATTCTCTCTGAGACACCTTGTAGGAATCCACATTACTGACACCTTGATTTTGAACTGTGGGAGAAATAACTTTCATGGCTTTGAGCCAAGATGCCTGTGGTAATCGACCCTAGCAAACTAAGACATGCCTTGCTATTTGATGCCTCTGCCCTGTGAATTCAGCTCCACTTTACCTGTCCCTGCTCTTGAGGAATGCTCTTTCCTTCCGCTGTCAATAAAGGTTTCCTGAGGTCAGTGTACTCATGAATTGACCATCCCATATCCCCTCTTTCTATAGTAAACCAGGCTACTACCCACGATTATCAGGCTTCAACCAAAGCCACTCACCTGAGAGGAATGGGTTGTTCCATTTCACAAACATTTTGGTTTTTGGAGATACAAATTCTGAAATTTAATTTTCCTTAAAATGTGTGTATGTTGTGTTTCTGTATGCACACTTAAATGCAGTTTCCTATGGAGGCTGGAAGAGAGTGTTGGATCCCTGGAGCTAGCGTTACAGACAGGTGTGATCTGCCTGACATGGGTGTGGGGAATGGAACTCTGGTCATCAGCAAGAGAGTCATGTTCTCTTAAACTCTGAGCCATCTCTCCAGGCCCTGAGATCCAATATTTGATTCAATAAATACCTGCATAAACCTCCTTTGGAAATGATAAAGAACGCCTGAACATCTACAGAGGAAAACACACCATGTTCAAATTGGGGTCTACCATGGTTGGTTTGCCAAAGAAGCAGTTGCTTTAGATGACTATTTGTACCTTCCTCCCAGTCCATCTCCCTTCCGGCTTCATTTCCCACTGCAGCACCTTCAGATGACAGACTATATGGAATGAGGTTATTTATTTGTTTATTGCCTGCTTCTCCCAGGTCAAACAGCAATTTACGAAGGCAAAGAATTTTGTTCGCTTTGTTAATTTCTCTTAGTACCAATACCCAGAATGATTAGTGGAACATAGAGACTAAAAAAAAAAAAAAAACCCATTAAACGAGTGACCTGGATGAGAGGATCAGGCTATTATAGAGAGGGCTTGTTGTGTAGGAGTGAGAAGCCTGGGGGATGCACCAGGTTATAGTAAAGACCATGGGGTGATCCATGGGCAAGTAGGAAGGGAAGATTAACTATAAGTAGATTCTGGGCTCAGCAATTAGAAAGTGTGATGAGGGAGTACATTGTATCTTAACATAGATGTCAAGCAAAAGGCAGAGGAGAGTTGTCTGATACGGGCTGGAGCTGACTTCATTTGCATCCCAGTTTTTAGCCATTTTGCTCCCCCCTTCCACCCTGCAAGGACATTTGACACCACTATGAAGACTGGCTATTAGCATTGTCATGTATGAGTGAGCTTGAGGTGAGAATATGTAGTAGCACCAAGCCAAGCTCTGCCATGTCTCCGCGGCACACCAACTCACATGTGTCTATTCCAATCTTGGAATAGGCCAGTTACAAGAAAGGTACTCAGGAGGTGTGTGTGTGTGTGTGTGTGTGTGTGTGTGTGTGTGTGTGTGTGTGTGTGAAAATGCTATTACATTACAAACTAAAACCCCTAAAAAGCAGTGTCTTAGATGTTTATGATACAGTCAATGCCATGACATTTGTTTTAAAGCTAGTACAAGCCACTTGAAATTTAGTCACACCCTTTCACCCTTGGCCTTAATAGAACTTTCCATCTCTGCATGGCTGTTTTCAATTCAGCAAATTTGTTCCTCCTTGCACACATCCAAACCCCCAAACATCCTATGGCTGGTATTGATAAGAAAACCTAAGGTTCAAGACCTGAGCCATGTGGATAAGTTACACATGACTTTGCTCATTTGTTCTTTAGACTAGCCAACCCGCAAATTCATATGTGAAAGCCCAAGGGACAATACCCACACCATATTAAAGCATGTTCCCACAAGCATCTCTCTGCTGCTGTCTCTATCCCCACCCCTATTTTGTCATCCATTGGTTGAGCTTCTTGTCACCTCTAGACTTTGATGAGCACCTCTGAGACAGATGAGAGAGACTTACTTCTCTCTGAGCACTGGGCACTGTTAAACATTATAAAGTATCTTTTAAACTGATGTTATGGTTAATGGTCAGTTCTTTAATTTTATATTGCAAACACCCCTTCTAAAGTTCCTTTCATATACATAAGCAAAGATATTAAAGATAGCACAATGTAACTCCCTATTAAGACAGTTGCTGGACTCTCTTGCAGCCTGTGCTGTCTTGAGCAAAAGGACTATCAGTTAAACATCCAGCTGGACCATGCTCATGTCAGCAACAGCTATCTCAAACACTCCATGGGTGCCTGGAGTCAACTACACAGAGACTGCAGCTGGGATCCTGAATACACATCTGTAGCTGCACTGTTTGGAAGTTTGTGCAGAATTTTTGCTTTAGGGACCCTCAAGGAACTGTTTCTATGTTGGCTAGAGGGAGTGTCCATCTCCTGATGGAGTGATTCCTCTGTCTGGTACTAGAAGGCAAGGCTAATAGGTCATTGCTGTTGAAGCCAAGTTGTGATTGGTCCAGAGACAATGGCTGCAATTGGTCTAAAACCCATTCCCTGGCTTTTTAGCAAGCTGCTTAGACTTCTTTAATAGTTATCTGGGAAATATTCTCTTGTGCTGTCTCCCCTGGTGGTGAAACACCAGGGCCAATAACACCTTCTCTCAAGTGGTCTTTTCTTGCTACATTTAGTATGGTCTGAGCTGCTAACATTCAGTGTGTGGGTGGTAACAGTAAGTAGAACCCTTCCTTGGTGGTGGCTTGGTTCATTGTTCTCAGAGGTGATCTCAAAGGCTCATGCTTGGATTCTAATTCCTGGTACTAGACCCTTGAATATTCAAGCTCTCACCCTCCAGAAACCAGCATATAAACCTCAAGCCTTGGCTTCCAAGCACAGTCTCCAGGCAACTGAAGCTTGACAGATGAAGATGTAGTAGATCACCTGATTGCCAGGAAACATATCCACCCCTTGGATCCCACCCACCACAGACACCCATGCCTGGAAAATCCTTCTCAATTCTGGTACCCAGGTCCTGTAACATGAAAACTAAAAGAAAAGAGACAGATAATTGGGGTTCGAGCTTCAGTCTGAAGACCAGAGAAGCAAAGCAGCTGGCCACTAGCTCCTAACTCTACCTCAGATGAAAGGCAATCCTGTTTCCACGAGCTCTCACCAAGCCTCAGGATGCTGCATCTCCTCAGCGTGTCTAGAGAATCCAATGCCTTCCTATCCTCAATGTGGCTGGAGAATGAATGCCAGTTCTGAGACCCTGTTCCTATCTTAAATACCTCTCATGAGTCCTGGGATTAAAGGTGTGAACTCTGTTACTCTTTTAGACTGATTCAATCTTGTGTAGCCCTGGGTGGCCTTGAACTCAGAGAGAGCTACGCTTGTGTCCTGAGTCCTGGGATTAAAGGTGTGTGCCACCACTGCCTGGCTTCTATGGCTAACTAGTATGGATGCTTTGCTATTGTGATCTCTAGTGGCTTTAATAAATCGTAAACAATATATCACAATATCCTTAGTTGTTCATTATAAGCCCGGGCTCCAAAGAAATGTCAGGTGCCCTATCTTCCACCCTGGCTCCTGAATTTGAGCCCAGCAGAGGCAGATTCCCCAAGTTACCCAAGGAGTAGCCACTGGGTTATAGAAGTCAGTGAAAAAGTTCCAGGACAGGAAACAGGAGAGAAGGGGAAGGAGAGACATACTGAGAAAGCGGAGAGTTGATGAAAGATTGTAAAGAACTAGAGAAGAGAACCTTGAGGCCATCCCAGGAGAGATATAGAGAACTGCCAGGCTTCAGAACCAAGGGTCCAAAGACTCCAGACTGACAACTGGAATGTTGGCTTTGCCAAGGGCCCAGGGTCCTTACACTCAAGGCCCTCTTGATTGGAGAGTGTAACACTAGAGGGCACTGCTTGTTACTGCATCTATCTTACCTACTGCTGCTACCAAATACAGAGAGATAAAAGCAGTGGAGACCTCTGATTTCTGTCTGGAAGGCAGGACTCTACGCCAGCTGACTTGACACCCATCAGCACCTTTAACCTATCTAGAACCTATGAGTGGCATATTTCTTTGGTTTCAGTTTTTCATTTTATCTCACGTGTATCCCTTCTCCCAAAAGTATCCTTCCTTCTGGTCAGGAAGGCCTTTTAGACGGTTAGTGTGATTTAAAGACATTCACAAAAGAGACCTCACAATCAATAAAATTAGCAAAAAGCATCATGTTCACTCAAAGTCTGCTCACCACCTTCTGTTGCTGGAAAAAGAGAGCATGTCCTAGTTTCGTTTATATTCTGATGGAACACCTTAACCAAAAGCAACCCATGAAGGATTTATTTGGCTCACAATCCCAGGTCATAGTTCATCATTGTAAGGAAGTCACAGAAGCAGGAGCTTGAATCTTGAAGCTTGAAGATGTCATACCACAATCACAGGTTGCAGAGAGAAATAAATGCACTCATGTTGTCTTCTTGTGGCTTTTGCTTTATTCTTACATGGTTCAGGGTTCCTTGCCTAGGGAATTGTACCACCTACAGTTTGCTGGGTCTTCTCACATCAATCACTCCCCCCCCCACACACAGACATCCCCATAGATCAACATGATACAGACACTTCTTCAATTAAGGGTCTCTTCATAAATGATTATCGGTTGTGGCAAGTTGACATTGAGAGCTAACTTTTATAGAGACAGAGCAAAGTTGGTACACTCTACAAAGAGGTCAGTGTTTTCAAAGCTACAATATTTTATTATGTACCTAACATTTCTAGCTTTCTGGAAAATTCCATTACTGGAATGACTTCTGAATTAGTTTCTTTTCCTGTTGCTATGACATAATATCCTGACAGAAACAACATAAGGGAGAAAGGGTTTATTTTGTGTAGATGGAGTTTCTGTCCCACCTGGTTCAACAGCTGTTCAGTCTCAAATAAACACTCAGAGGCTTATATTAATTATAAACTGTTTGGACAATGGCTCAGGCTTCTTATTGGCTAGCTCTCTTAATTATTAACCCATTTCTACTAAACTATGTATCGCCTGAGGCTGTGGCTTACCTGTAATGCTCTGGCATGTTACTGCTTCAGTGGCTACATGGTGCCTCCCTTGGGACTCGATCCCTGTCCTCTTCCCAGAATTCTCCTAGTCTAGTAGCCCCGCCTATACTAGCTGCCTTGCTATTGGCCAACCAGCATTTATTCATCAACCAATAAGAGAAACATATATTCACAGCATACAGAAGGACCCCTCCCATCATCTCCTCTTTTCTGCCTAAATAAAAAGGAAAGTTTTAACTTTAATATAGTAAAATTATATATAACAAACATATAGAAGGACTTCCCCATCAATTTTGGTTTACACTTCCAGAGAAATACAATCCGTCATGGTGGGGGAAATCTGGCAGTGAATAGGTGTCAGGTCAGGAGGCTGGCTGGTGACATTGCACTCATATTCAAGAAGTTGAACACGCAAAGGAAGTGGGGCCAACCCATAAAGCCTTAGGGCCCACCACCAGTGATCCACTTCCTTCAGCAAAACTCCATCTCTTAAAGAGTTCACAGTCTTACAATCTGGCACCAGCAGCTGGGCAGCAAGTGTTCAGACATGAGCCGGTGGGGGACATTTCACAGTCAAACCACAACAAGCTATTCATTATCAGTGCAGATAGCAAAGCATTACATTAAACACTCTTTTCCATCTCCTTTCTCCATCATCTTTAACATTCGATGCCTCTAATCCAAGAGTGAATGTGCTTCCCGCCACTTAGAGTAGGTAAGGGCACTGTGCTCCCCCTGCCTCACCATAGGTGTATTTTATGGGGAAGAAGTAAATCAGAGGCACGTATTAGGAAGTGCCCAGGGGCACACCCACAGCAATGACCTTTAAAGGGCAGTATTAAGTACTGTGAGAGCAAAACCAGTAAGTGAATGATCTATGAAAGGTCATTTGCAACCAGACAGTATTTCCTATTTTGGCAAATAACCTGCTGCCTTTTGACAAGTTTCTCCTCCTTTGGGGTGATGTGATTTCTGAAACATGGACCAGGTATGTTTTCTCTGCTTCATAATGAATAATCGAAATTTGAGCTCATGGTAGAACTGATGCTCTTAAGTAGTTACTGTCATTTTTGTTGCTTTTAATGTTGGTTATAACAAAGTGGCATTTGTATTACTCTGGTTTGTGCTGTGGTGTCATGGGAGTTTATCTTGTTTGGAATTACAAAGGGCCTCTGAAAACCCTAGGGAGAACTAATCTTAGAGAGAATAGACATTTGCCTGACATTAGACAGAAAAGAAGGTTGCCTCAGCTGCAGTTCCCTCATTTGCTGCAATCCTAAATATTAAGTAGCATGGGGTGTGAAGTTCCTTATTTAGGAGTCTTTCCACAGTAGCACAGTAATTGATATCCATTCCCCCCCAATAAATACCCAGCTTTGCTCTACCCACATTTCATCCTTCTCCCACATCATATCCATGTATGTGTTGGAAGTCCACCACCACTTTTACCTCCCAATCTAAATAAATAGGCTCTGCTTCCGTGTTCTCCACTCTAGCTTCATGACCATGGCATCTTGCCAAGTCTCTTGTCTAAGCTGATCATTGGTACGTCTCATTCTTCTCTGTGGGATGGGATTTTATCTACATTGTCCCAAAGGAGAACGAGATCTGAAGCAATCATGCAAGTCCTACGGCCCTGGCCTGGTTAGAGATGCAGGTGTCCACTGAAGGACTGAGTCCTCCTGCTGTCCTAGTATGGGTCTTGTTCATCCTTTGCCTCACTGGCAATGTCTCTACTCCTTTTAGAATGTGAAATTTAAAATGGTGATTTGGCAACATCACCATGATTTTGTCATAGAAACCAGTTACACACAGCAGTCACTGGATGGTCGTTGTCCTCATCGTGTTCGACTACTGCATTGACAGCCTCTGTCTGGGTCTGTACTGTGAGCACACACCAACATTCTTGGAGGCCAAGTGCAGCTGGTGGGGTGGGTGTGACATGCATCTCTTCCTCTAAGATTTAACTTCATCCTACCCCATCACCACACACACACACACACACACACACACACACACACACACACACACACACACTCCACTCTATAAGATCTGCTGCAACTGTGCTTGCACGTTAAGAAGAAAGAGAGGGAACTGGGCGTGGAACAACATTCCTAAAGTTCCAGCATGAAGCTAAGCATGAGAGTCCCAAACATAAGACCAATCTGGGCTACACAGTAAATCCTTGTTTTTAAAGAAAAAAATGTAATAGAAAGACAATTTTATAATCTAAATAACAGAAGCTGTATTTTCTAGTTGTTCAGTAGGAAAAGCAAAATTTCCTAAGACATTTCTAATGGCATGCCTGTTTGCCATTCTATGAGGATTTTAGTAAAACTGACAATCCTAGGTGCTCCACCCTGTGTGTGAGACCACTTGCAAAGGAGCCAGGTTTAAGGTAGTCAGCAGGGCCTGTTGGACTTTTCCCATCTGACCACCATAGATTCCAGCTCCTTGACAAGCCTTTCTCCACTGAGGTATTTGGTGTTGGCCTTTGTTCTTGCCTATCAACACCTCTGTGCTCCATTTTGCTCTCTTATAAAACAGAAATGCTGTTCCTCCTAGTCTACAAATGTGCCATATATAATGCTAAAACAAGACAATGGAAAAGAGATTTTAACGTTCCAGAAAAAAGAGACTAATTCAAGCTATTATACCAAAAAAAGTCACATTATTGCATTCTTCTATCTCCCTATGTAAAATAGAAATGAAAGATAGATGTGGAGGACTGCTTTGGAAAACATTCAGAACACAAACAAAGTGTTGCTTTAAGGTGTCTTTTCATTTAAAAAATTCTAGGAAAAAAATACTATGCTTGTTGAACTGTATATTTTTATACGATATATCACTGCATTGTTGAATATTTTTGAATGCAAATGTTGATGAAACCAAATGTGAAAGTCTCTCTCATTGATTGCCATGGGCTTTTGTACGATAAAGAGAAATACATAGTAAAATTGGAATTCAAAGAGTGTTCTTATCAGCAACGACAGACTGGCAGTATGTTTCTTTACTCTGAAGCACAATAAAAACTTTTATGACATTCTGGAAGTTGAATATGAATTTATTGACTTTTTCTATTTCTTGTTCAGAAACACATGGCATCAAACAAAGAAGTGACTTTGTCAACGTGATCCCAACAATTCAAATACTAATTTCTACACTGTTCCTTTCGAGATTCAACAAGATGATATAGAATAAGTAGGGTAACATTGTGAGGTGGCTAGCTGGTCCAGAAGAGCCTTGGATTCAGGCTCTATGTTCTACTGACCTTAGGCTCTGCAAGGGTGGAAACAGAAATTATATCTGTAGTAAATAATTTTGAAAAAATGAGGCGAAATAAAGTATAAATACAAAGTCTATGTGTGTTTGGTGCAGGAGGGGTTGCAAGAGGACTGGCACTGATCTCATCTGAGGCAAGAGAATCATCAGTCCACTTTTCTTATAAAAACCCAATATTTTCATTCAAATATTTATTGTTATTCTCTTTAAATTATGTGTGTGTGTGTTTGCATGTTTACGTGAGTACAGATGTGGGGAGAGTCCAGAAGATGGCCTTGAACCCCTGGAGATACAGTTATAGGCAGCTGTGAGCCACCAGATGTGGGTACTGGGAACAGAACTCAGGTTTTCTACAAGACCAGTGCTTAACCAATGAGCTTTCTCTTTAGCTCCTCAACCCAGAACCCAAACCATCTATATACTTAACTCACCACATTGTATTCTTAAAGGATAAGAAAGACGAGATAATTTATGATCAGATTTTGTCTCACACAAAACACCCTTTTGCACCAGGAAGAACAAATGTGCAGAAAGTTATTCTGGTCTACATATCACAAAGGAAAGTGGTATGGCCTTAGAAAAGATACTCTCTAGGAGAGCTGGTACTTCCCAGGGGGAGCTTTTGAAATATGTGGGGCACTGTATTGTTTCATCAAATGTTGGGGATCTCCAGTGTCAGGGCAGCTTCCAAAGATACTTATGCATTCCACAGTGTGTATCAGAGCCCCCGGCATTAATAAATTGCCTCTTGTGCAACTGGAGTCCTTCTGGACATCTGTGAAAGTGAGATCAGTTTATAATTTCCTGACCCTGTATTTGGCTTAAAATACAGATCTAAATTATTTGAGGCCAGTAGGTTTTAAGATGCTTTCAATTCTCTAGAAATTCAAGAACTGTGTACATCAAAGGATGGTGGCCATTGTTTCCTTCAGTTTTTTGAAAAGATAAGTTCAAATATTCAGAAAATTGCATTAACAGTGGAACTGACTCCAGTAGTGCTGCATCAATAACCCATATAACAGGAATGTATTAGCCTGTGTATGTAGCTGCCACTTTTATAGAGGCTGGGTGTGACTATAAGCTATGTCTGCCAGTGATGCCATGTCCATGCATTAAGACAGAAATGGATACCATTTAAATTATGATTTTTCCCTTATTACTCATATCAAGTTTTAAGTTGAGAGGCTGGATAAACAGCTTAAGAGCACTTGCTGCCCTTAAAGATTATCAGTATGGGGTTCCTAGCATCCACATGATGGATCACAGCTGTCTGTAACACCAGTCTTAGCAGATCTGGCTCCACCTCTGGCCTCTGTTGGCATTGCAGACACAAGGCACACATACTTGCATGTAAGTAAAATGCTTGCACACTCAAAATACATACTTCCTAAATTTAAAGAAATGTAGGTTGATTGAAAAAAATGTAAGTCATATTGTTTATGAATCACATTTCAGAGTGAGAGAAAGAAAATTAGAAATATATGTGTTGTAAAAGACTTCTGTATCTATCAGGATTGAGACTTGTTGGTATAGATGAGAAAGTGCTTCAGGAGATCTAGTCCCTCCCTTCTTGGCCAACCATTGCATAGTTTTGGAGAAAGCACATAATCCTCCTTAGATTACTTGATGGGGGTTGATGGGCTGGACCATATCTCTATAGCACTTTCTAATGGAATCTGAAGTCCTCAACTTGGGTATTATCTTAGGTTTGGCAGTGCTTAAAGCCTTTACAAAAGTGGAAAAAGACCAAACATACTGGGTCAAATGAATATTTTGGAACCAGTGAATTTTACATTTTTTTCCCTGTAGGTAGTTATGATGTTTGCCAGTAGCTGATCTACAAAAGGATAAGTGGTAGACCTGGGCATTCTTCCTTAGGACTTTATGGAGGGAGGGTTGAAGCAATCCTTTATAAAACATGATATTGTATAGCCATTAAAATCATGCAACCCTTAAATTTTTTTTGATATAGGGTATTACTCTGTAACCATAGCTTGCCTGAACTTGCTCTGTAGACCAGGCTGACCTCAAAATCACAGAGATCCACCTGCCTTTGCCTCCCAAGTGCCAGGGTGAAATGCATGCACCACCACCACTGTAGTTGAAGATAACACTGAAAACATGTGAAATAGAAAGATACTAATCACAAATCAAAAGACAGAGTTTGCATTTTCTAGGGGGGAAGAAAAACCCAGAAGGCAATACCATTGGATCTGAAGACTTTTGATTTAAAAAAATTCTTAGTTTTAGTAGTTTCTATATAAACCTTGATTACTTGGGAGAAGCTAAGTGTTTTAGGTAATTAACCTAAGATAAAACCACAGCTGTGTGGCTTAAACAACAGGGATCTATTTTTCACAGTGCTGAAGTCTGAAAGTTTACAATCAGGTGCCAGTTTATGTGGTTCAGCCCTTTTCTGGAGTGCAGATGGACACCTCATTGCATCCGTCCATGGCGAAGAAAGAGAGACAGGAGAAGCAAGCATCCTTGAGTCTCTTCTTATGTGGGCATTAATACTCTTCATGATCTGTCACCTCTCCAAACCCTGTCTCCTCACACCATCACACTTGGGAGACAGTTCAATATAGTAATTTCTCTGGACCACAGACATTCACCAATATTCCTTGCCAAGTGGTTTTTAATCATAAAATTTTAATTCAAAATATTTATTTAAAATGTTAATTATTCATTCATTTATTTATTTAGCCCGAGTACATAAAATTTTCATACAGCCTTTCTTAATGGTTAATCAATAATGTGACTACAGGTCACATATTTTAAATATTTACTTTATTTTCATTTATGAGTATACATGTCTGTGTGAGGCCCTGTATACTCAACATAGGTGTTAGGTACCAAACATTGACCTTCTGGGAAAATAGCAAGCACTCTTTACTGCTGAGCCATCTCTCTAGTCCTCCAGCTCACACTTGTAAGTACTAAACACCATATATAATTAATTACTTGAAAGGAAATTGAGGTAGAATTAAATTTACATATACTCCAGTTCTATATTTAGAAGCCTAGTTTTTAAAACATTAAATCAACAATCCTCAATCTTCAGGGCTATTACAGATTTGGTTTTGTTTGGCTTATTTCTATGTATTAAATTTGTATTTTGATTAAACAGTGAGTGCTTGACTAAGCAAATTGAAGATTTAAACTTTTCATTGGCTGTATGTTCTTCAAAAGGTTCATACATGATCATGGAGAAAAAAATGTCAGAATACAGTAATAAAGAGGTTCTTTATAATTTGGTTAAATCTCCTTAAATTAAAACCACTACATACTATAACCCATCTTTCCTGATCATGATAAACTGTGAATGTAGAAGCCATAATTTGGTTACTTTGTAAATTAGGTCTAAGACACAGTAAGAGGCTAGAGAATGCTTCACTGTTAAAAGCCAGTGATGGCTGGGCTCGACCAGTATTGGCTGGATTAAATTCCCAGTAGAAATACTCCATGACCCACCTTTCAGTCTGAAGTTCAGTGAGCACGGGACTCTTTTTCCACACCCCACTCCATCTACACTGAAATTGCCTTAAGAGCAAAGGTCACCATATATCGCAGTGTCATTTTTGTTGCTGTGATAAAATATACCAGCAAAGGCAACTTAGGGGATAAAGAGTTTATGTGACTTACAATGTCAGGATAAACTCCATTATTATGGGCAAGTCAGGGAACTTGAAACAGCTAGTCAGATCCACAATCAAAAGCAGAGAGAGGAATGAATGATTGAATGCCCATCTGTGTTGTTTATCTTCTCTCCATTTGCACAAACCAAGCAATGTCCACTGGCAGGCCAGGTTTTCCATGTCAGTAAAAGCAATCAAGACAAGAGATAGGTCCACATGCCAACCTGGTCTAAATCCCACCTTGAGATTCCTCCTGAGTGATTCTATGTTGTGTCAAAGTTGACAGTTAAAACTAACTGTCACACCAGATATCACAAATACAATGGCAACAGAAGTGTCCACCCTTTGAAAGACTGACAGCCCCTAGTGGTCAGAATGCTAGATGCCTTTCCAGGTCTCTGTGCTAGGTACCCAGCTATCTCTTTCATTAGAGAGTAAACAAGATCTAGACAAACCTATCTGCAGTATGCTTGCCAGCTAGAAGAAAGACTTATGGGAGATGGATGCATCTGTAGTCCCTTTGCTTGGTCTCTTCACATGGCTGTTCCTGGTAGAACAGGTGTCTTTGCAAGTTCCCTAACCTCTTAGCAGCACATGGCTTGGGGGCTAGCATGCTGTGTAAACCTAAAGCTTGACTCTAAGCTATGATTCCCAAGACAATTCTGGACTCACACGAGAAATTGAAACAGAGCACTGTATGTCAGCCTCACTCTAATGAGACAGTCAGGCCGGGGCAAGCATGCTAACTAGCAGCTAGTTGCAGACACAGGTTTCTTAACCTCTCTGAATGAGTTCTCTCATCTATAGAATGTGATTAACATCTGCCCTGACCTACTCCTATCAAAACAAACAAACAAAATGTATCACCAAAGCCTTCTGTCAACTGTGCAGTGCCGAATTAATACAGTCGTACATAGTTTCCTTCTGTAGTCATCCAAATGCACAGGACATAGCAAGGCCTTGGCACCCTCATTGATTACCTCAACATAATTATGATGATTGTTGATTTTCTATTGACAAGCCCATAATTACCCCAAATTGATTGGCAATGATGAGGCATATACACAGAAATAACCATCTAATCCTAGGCTAAAATTCAAGGCCAAAACAATGAAGAGTATTTGCTCAGCATGTCAACTAAATGATTGTATACCCACTGCACTCAGATTTGTAGTTCATACAAATCCACAATCTGGTTAAACAGACATAATTTATTTAACCTAGCCTGTTGTTTACCCTTTGCTTGAACACCCCATACACAAAGTTCCAGACAGGCGGTAACCCCAGTTGCTCCTCTATTGGTTTGTTTGCATGTTGGTTTTTTTTTTTTTTTTATCATCGTTACTTTGCAATTTAACAGTAGGTGGCTAATGGAAATGTTATTCTCTGCGGTGGCAGACTAAATCAGTGGGAAGTGAGGGGATGGGTGGGGAGAGGTAAGGGAAAGGAAGAAATGTGTTTACACTTGAAGATGTCACATGAAGCAGCTGGAGCCCCCAACCCTTGATGCTGGGATGGTCATGAGCTTTGAAGAACTCATCTACATTATTGCCTGCTCTTTCACACTTAGGGATCTATTAATTTACAATTAGCTGTATGGATTTTCTAGTAGATTTGTAATTTCTGTAATAATTTACAGAGCACTGAAGAAATTAACTATGCCCCTTGGAAAGATAAGCATTCCTGAAAGAGTAGATCCCAGCACGAGTTATTGAACACATCATTGAATGTCTGGGTTTTTAGCTTTAAATTCTAATTTAATTACAGCAGAACTGATTGGAGAATTCCGTTTTACTATCTGAGAAATATACTTACCCACCCACTCAAGGCCAAAGGATTTTAATAAGAATTCTAACTTGAGATATAGATTATACATGAGATTTGAGAGGGGGGGCAGATTCATCTTTAGCCTTGAAATAGTGTGTGTGTGTGTGTGTGTGTGTGTGTGTGTGTGTGTGTTCTGGAACAAACAATAGAATAGAGGATATAAGAAGCTCCAGGGTGTTTTGCCCTTTGATGGCAAGTTCTTTTTAGCTTGTCCACATGGGCGTTAGTACTAGCTAATAGACATTATCTTATTCTAGACCAGTACCCACCTCAGAAGAGCTGCAATTAATATGACATTAATGATTAATAAATGTTGGGTTGCCTAAACTCTGGAGTTGGATTGACTCAGGTCTCAGATTTTAAAAATATTTTCTGGTTTCTATTTGTGAAAATTTGTAGTAGAGATAAAAACATGTGGCTATCCCAGTTGTTTTGGGGGAGGGGGTAAAATGAAGTTTAGCTCTGGGCCTAGGTAACTCATTGCTGACCACCTTTGAAGTTTCCTTATTGTTTCTGAGAAGACACACTACTCAGAGACTCAACCTGTCTATCACTGTGCTGCCCTCATGGATATCACAAAGGAAAACACATTTTGGATCCAAGCCATCTCTGCTCACTATCTTCCTGTTGCCGGCAGCAGCTCCAAGGAGTGCAGACACCACTGAGGGGAATTTGAGGGGGAAGTTCTGGAGCTGACAGCCTTTTCAATTACACTAGTAATAATTTGCCTCAAGTGATTTTTAAATTAGAAGAGATGTTGAAAATTAAATCAAATTACAAATGACTAACTGCTATAAAAGGATTTAGTGAAAAATCATGCATAATACTAAAAATAAGAGCTCTATGCAGGGGGCACTAGATGCTGCTCTGTGTGACTCGGACAAGTCACTAACCATCAGCTCCAATGAGGTCACTCCACCTCTCCAGGCTCTTCTTCCGGACAGGGTTTCTCTGTAGCCTTGGAGTCTGTCCTGAAACTCACCCTGTAGACCAGGCTGGCCTCAGACTCACAGAGATCTCCCTGCCTCTGCCTCCCAAGTGCTGGGATTAAAAGTTGTGTGCCACCACCCGCCTGGCTCTTCAGTTTTTTTTAGCTGTGGAATTACACAATTTCATGTACCGTGAAAAACACTTCTGAAGGAGATAAAGAAGAGGGAAAAGAAAATATAGGGACACATTGTATAAGTCAGTACACAAAAGGCCCTGTGTTCAATCCCAAGCACCACCAGAAGTGAGTGAGCAAATAAACAAACAAAATAAAAGCCAACTTTAAAAATGGAAATTTATCATTTACATCCAATGAGAAAATAGAGTTAGATCTTTCCAAAGGAAATGTGTCACTTTATTTTCTCTCCAAGGAACTAAAAGGAGATATTTAAGATGAAAGAGCAGCGACACATGAATATTCAGAATGTTAATGCCAATGAATATTTGTTGTACGCCAGGGTTATAAATCTCATTTTCCTTTCCTGCCATAAATCAGTGGGAGATGGTGACACTTACTGCCTTCTGGTGTTTGTTTCTGTTAGGTCTTGGAGAATTTAACTTCAGGGACATGATTACTCACTTCAAATCTTAAAAAACATTATGGCCCAGAAGTTATAATTCACATTCTAAAAGAACACAGGGACCTTAACGAAGGGAAAAAAAAAGACCTCTTTTTTTTTTTGGGGGGGAGACATATCTCACAGCCTACTTCTCTATCTCAGGTCTTAGATCTTGGGGTGGTGGAGACACTTGGACCAGTCAACACATACTAGTAACCAGTAGTTTTGGAAGATGCTATGCCTTGGTAGGCTTTCCTCTTGGCCATTAGATAGATAAGTAAATTAAGGGACAACTTATATCATTTTGTCAAAGGTCAGGCACAGCACCAATGAGTTTTTTCCCACCTTTGAACTAGAATGTGGTTTGCCCTTAATTCAGTTCAGGTCTGGGCTCACTACATACTAGTCATTTGTAGTTATAAAACACATACTTTGCTTTCTTGGAAATTTTAGAGTACTCTAAAATAAAGATTGGTTACCATCAGGAAAGCAGTCACACAGACAAGAACCTGAGTATGATTCCATGTGGATTAGAAAGCAACCATTTATGGAATGTCTACTGTGTAGGCTTGGGCACTTGTCCAATCACATGACACACATTGCCTTATCCATAGGAGAAGACAAAATGATGCTCTTTAACTATCAAGGGGGCAGAAGTTAAGAGTACTGGGTTACAAAATTAGAAGATGGTAGATAATAATCAAGCTTGTTTGTCTTTTAAGAAAACAATTTTCACTTTGTTTCAGTTAGAAATATTTTTAAATTTACAGAAAAAATGCAAAATAAGATTCACCTAATATGTGTCCTATTTACTATCTCATTTCCATAATATCCTTATCTGGTTATAAATACAGAACTTAAGTAACATTGTGGTTCTAGAAGCATTTGAGGGTCTATCATACATCATATCCCTTTGTCTGGGAAAGACATGAACAAATGGCTGTTCACCCCAGATAGGGCACCAACAAAAGACTAGTGTAACCACTCTGTCCCTTCCAGCTCCGTGAACCAATGAGATTATTTGCTTATTTACAAGAGCATAGGTGACACAACAATAACAGAATCACTGAAAATCCTGCTCTGCTTTCCTCCTTGGTGGCTGTGATAACAAGCATGAGCAAAGCAACTTAGGTGGAAAGAGGTTTGCTTATTTGACTTACAAGTCACCATCCATCATGGAAGGAGGCTAAGGCAGAAATGCAAGACAGGAACTGAAGCATAGACCGTGGAGTAATGCTGCTTACTGGATTGTGTCCAGGTTTGCTCAGCCTGCTGTCTTATACAACCCAGAACCATCTATGGAGGAGTGGCACCACCCACCAAGGGTTCAGATATCCCATATCAGTCATTAGTTAAGAAATGCCTTCTGCATGTTCCTATAAGCTGGTCTGATGGAGGCAATTCCTCAATTGAGGTTCCCTCTTTCTCAGGTAACTTTAATTTTAGTCAGGTTGACTAAAAGTAGGCAACATTAGTCCCTCCTCATTTTGCTTAATACCTCACTGATGTCACCTTCTGTCAACTTTCTACCCCTTGTATGTGTTAGTACCACCCAAGGACTCATGCAGCTAGGGACCAGAGGGAGTGATGGCTGGGATTCAAGGTGAGAGTTCTCAGACACTCTTCGCTTCTAGACATTGTTAAGAGCCCATTTCAATTACCATAGGCCTAGCTATCACTATATTGTTCTGCTTATTTTGTTGCCATGACTACTGGACCAAGGTTATCTTTGCTCTATGATGGCAAGGAGATGTTTAGAGAAAGAGCAATACTTCAACAGTATATGACAATGTATCTCCTGAGACCAGAATGTGTTCTTACTAAAAAAGAGCTTTCAACTTTAATATATTTAACATTGCTTCACAACTTTTATCTATTGTCTTCGTTCCAATTTTCTTAATTGCTCACTTATGCCATTTATAAAGTTTCTTTCCCCCATGTCACTGGATCTAGTTAATGGGACATAGTCTCAGTCACCTCTTTTAAAGATAGAGCTAGGACTGGGCAGTAAGAAATCTTACATGTGTGAGCACCTTGTTTACACACACTTATTCCATCCATAAGTAAACCATTTCTCATTTGTTTTTGAAGTGGCTTTTTTGTTTTTTATTTATTTTATTTTACACACTAACCCACAGTTTCCCCTCCCATTACCTCCCCCACCCCTTTTCTCCCCAACCCCACTCTCCTCCATCTCCATTCAGATGGGGTAAGGTCTTGGAGTGGCTTTTTAACAGCACTTCCCGGAAAGAATGAAGAAGCGATGGTGTTCCACTTTCAGAAGCACCAAGGGGCCTTGATTGTCTTCACTCACTCCTTGACATGTACCACTATCACATGGGGGAAACCTGTCCAAATATAGTACTTAAGAAGAGAGATGATCCAGTCCCATTCATCATCCCCAACCATTAATCACCAAGTAGGTGAATGAGATCCTTCCAAGTCATAGAGCTGCTAATGTGGGATGCATGACTAGAGCACCTGAGATCAGCTGGTCACCTGACACATGATACATGAACAATGTCTCAGCCTTCTGGGGATGGTTTGTTACACAGGACAGAAGTGGTACAACAAAACTCATCTCACTAGGGGAAGATGCTTTCATAGATCGTCAAAACATGTAACGAAAGAAGAATTCTCATCAACAGAAAGGCATGGCCAAGAAAGCTTCTGTTGGATTCACCAAGGGAAAGGGCTGACTGGAGGTTGCAGAACTATTTTGCTGCTTAGGTTACAGTGGTAGTGGTGACTCACTTGGGTCCCAGTTTGAGTTCTCTGATGCTCAGCTCAGTGATATCCTACTTGCTGATCCCTGGGCTGCTGTCCTTTGGCTTGTGAGGGAAGGAGAGAACTTCAAAGTTTTCTCTCACACCACCTGTCAGCTGATGTGCTCATCTCATTAGGAAGGGCTGAAGTTTGGCAAAGTTGACTCACAGACCCTGGTTTTTGAAGGCAATTGAGACTGCCAGATGAGATGTCAGGCCAGGAGGATTCTGTAGGCAATGATGACCTCTGCCGTACCCTAGGATGCTGCCTTACTCATGAGCCACGTGGTCAAAGAAAAGTCCGAAGGAAACTCCTGCCCACTCCTTAGGAGCCTTTTAAGAGAAGGGGATCAAGAATAAATCCCACAGTTGTATCCTTCGTAAGCATTCCTGTTCAGTCACACCAAAACCTGGAAGAAATAATTTTGCCCTAGGCAACAGGTTCCATCAATAATGTATAATGTTCACCTACCACAAAGGAGATTATGTAACATTTGACACAACATTCCTTTTTCTTTTCTTTCTTTCTTTTTTTAAACATCACCAAGAGATGAATTTCATCCCTGAAAATATGACTAGCATTGACAATTAGTGCCATCTGCCCAAGAGGCACAGAAAGGATTCAGGTTTTGTGCACTAGAAAGTTGCGCACACTAATAAATGAAGATACAATTATAAAATCTGTTTGTAAAAATGGTATTTCTATAAAGAAAACTTAATGGAGTGTTAATTATATGTGATTTGTTTTATTGGTGGAAGAAAATGTCTTCTCTTTCTATTTTTTTAATTCAAATAGATTAGCTAGCACAAATCACCCAGTTTCATTCAGCTCTATTGTACTGTCTGGAGAATTTAAAATAAAAGACCTCATTGGCTTTACACCCTGTTCAGGAGCACACCTAGAAATCATTTTTGATCATTTATATGAGATCTTCTGGACCAAGCCATGCAAACTTTTTAGGGAACTCACTGTGAGAAATTTTCAACATCTCTTTTCATTAAGTCCTAAGTTTCCTGTGGTGGCTGGTGTTCTTTTACCCACCTACCCAGCAATAATTAGAGTCACTAAAAGAATGGTTGGGAATGGGGAGGGAACACTGAAGCAGGATGCAGGATGCAGGGGCAACCACCCTAGCCAAACTGACAGTTTCCTTCTCACACATTCTGACTTCTCACCAATCCATCAGCCCATGATAGCAGGGGGACTTTAGAAGGCAGCTCCTCCCCCAAATAGGACTTGCCAACTACCGTCCAATTGTCTGTGGGGAGGGAGAATGGAGTTCGAGCAAAATCATCAAACTTATGGGAACTGAGTGCAGCTGAGAGATACCATCCATTCATTCTAAGAAACTGGCTCTTGTCATTTGGGGAAGTATCTGTTACTTAAATGGGACAAGTGTAGTGACTGAGAACTTAAAAAGAGACCTGCTGATCACACTTGTCTTTATTCCACTGGGTAATGGTCCTGGAGGGATTGGGTAGAAACTTCCTGGAGTCCTATGGGAGAAAATAGAATCCCACAAAAACAGCCTGCTCTTCTACAAAGATATCACCATGCGGCAAAATAATAGAGGGCTAAATACATCCACATGGAGGTGACAGATGTACTGTAACAGTGGGCTCTGGGTTCACACAATCACTGCACAAGTTCCTTGGGTGTCTCATGAACTGGCTTCATCACCTTAGGTTGAATGGGCAGACCTGGGGGATGCAAGTCTTTAGTCACTGGTTGGCAAACTTCCTGCAAACAGCCAGACAGTGAGCATTGCAGGCTTTTAGGACCATAAGGTTCCTGTCACAACTAGTCAACGTTACTGTTGGAGTGTGAAAATAGTTACAGACCATATGGGAACAAATAAGGTGGTTGTTCCAGTACGACTGTATCTAGGACAGCTGGAGCACGAGACAGTTTGCCAGTACTAGTTCACTCATTTCCCACCAATGATGTCATATTTAATTTCATCCAGCCTATCTTCTAATATGCAAAGTAAGAATCCATACCATCAATTTCTTTGCTTGGATACCATGCAGGATCTTCGGTGGGTGAAGGTGTGAGTGAATACAATGGGCTTTCATTTCAGTGAGACGGTGTAGAACTGACTTAGGCTTAGTGTAGATTCTTCTAAGATTTGGGTGTACAAAGTAGCCTTTAAGATTCAAATAAACCCAGGTGATGGGGTCCTGGGCCATTCGCATCAAGGCCCAGTACTGATGAATGTCTCTAGCACAGGCCTGTTCTGCATCTGGTACTGACAGTACACACTTTTCATTCTCAGTATTGCCTGAGACCTGCTGTGCAGTAATAACCAGAATAGATGTCTCATCCTGGGTACAAGGGTTTGAATTGTGCAAACATATCCCAGGACCCTTTCTATAGGCATTCCACATCAGTGACCCTTTCCTACTATTTCATCCTTTTCAATCTGCCTCCACTGGGTTCCCCCAGATTTATGCACATATGTATGTCCAAACAAGTCTATATGAATATATGCAAGATAGACATTTTTCTCCTTCCCTACCACAAAATGGTACTATACCATGGAGATTCAATGATCCATCTCATGACAGATTAACCTAATGACCAGTGAATCATGAAAGGAAAGTAAATCCCAACAGAGGCCACACTAAGTTCATTACTTGAGTCCTGTCAGTTGAAGACATAGTAATAAAAATGAAAGCAATTGCATCCTATCATAAAACCAGACTTGACAGCCGGTATTGTCCATAGCATGATATTTCTACAGTCTTCACAAACACACACCCATCTTCATACTCCTCTTATGCTATCAGCCCAGTCCAGCATTTGCACACATCTGCACAGGATGTAGATCCCACCCCAGGGGAAAAGTTATTATTATCAGAAATTTTGAAATAAGTTGTTGCTAAAGAGAGGTTTGATAATGGAGCCAAAGTCAGCTGTCACCCGCTGCTCTGTTTTGCACTGCATATGCAGGAGTATAGAAACATTTTAAGCAGCTTAGGGGCAGAAATAATGGAAAACTAGTGATTTTGGTAATTTACATATTTATAGAGACTGTGGAGACTTTAGTCAGGAAACAATGAAGAAAACAGAGTTGTCAGTGATCAAATGCTGCCTGCCACGCAGAGCTAAAACCAGCAATTTATGGCTAAGCTCAGTTACACCTTTGAAATTACTGCAAAAAAAGAGAAAGAAAGAAAGAAAAAGAAAACACCAAAATGTATATTTTGGTTCAGGTTATCTACTTTAAAGCTCCATAAAATGGATGCACGTGAGCGTGTGGCATTTCATACAGTCCAAAATAAATAAATAAAGAGATAGCACTAAAGAGAATAAGAGCACAACTAGAAAACAAACTCAGCACATGGAAAAGAGTTCATATGCTGTTCCCTTTGGAATATCTGCTTTTCATAGGAACAAAGATTTTCAGTCAAAGGAAATAACTTCAATAGTATCACAAAATCCAAGGTGCCATTTATAGTAGAAAGATCTTTCCCATCCCATGCTATTCTGCTGGGACTTGGTAATGCCCTCACCAACTCTCAGACAAGGAATCGGTCATCCCATGCGTATAGCACTCATTTTCTCCACACATCTGCTCTGCAATGAGTTAAACTTTCAGATTATCCACAGGTCACAGGGCCTAGATAGACGTAAGAGCTCACACAGCCTCTTACTGATGCTCAATGGCAAATTGCTCAGCCTAGAGAAAGAGAAAGGAAGAGACACTTTGGTCCTCACAATAGCCTTATAAGTCACACACGATGATCCCCATGTTATAGCATAGGGAAGCAGTTCAAGGTGTTTAGGTAGCTTGATCACCAAGGGAATTTACAACATGAGAGTGGGGATGCTGGTTCCAATCTCGAGGCCATGCTCTTACTGCCTCACCAGGGTACATCACTCCAGCAGTCTGTAACTGGGACTGCATCTTTAGTGATGTGTAGGTTCCCACCAAATTGCACTGAAACTCTGTCTGCTGATTTGAGATTTTACTTTAAGGCTCTCTTAAAAAAAATCAGTGGAGGGCTTGTGGGAAACTACAGCAACTACCAAGTTGGGGGAGGAAGCCTTATCTTGTGATGTTCTACCCTTCTGGACCACTTGTAAGGATTCAGGCATTATGGTGGCCTGCCCCTGTCACCTGGCAGGATGCACTCAGGCAGTTCCCTGGTGAGCCCATGTGCAAAGGACCCCTTTAAAAGAAAGACCTCAGCCCACTTAACACTCTCTTTCTGCTCTCTTTCCCTGGGGCAGACAGGACTTTTACTGTCTTCCTCTTCTCTTCTGTCCACCCCTTTCTTTGTCTCTGTCTCTGTCTTCCTCTCTGTCTTTGTCTTTCTGTGTCTTTGTCTTTCTGTGTCTTTGTCTTTCTGTGTCTCTGTCTCTGTCTCTCTCTTGTGTGTGTGTGTGTGTGTGTGTGTGTGTGTGTGTGTGTGTGTGTGTGTCCGAGCATGCATGTGTCTTTACCTCTTTCCTCTTTCCTTCCCCCTTCTCTCCCCTTTCTAACAAAACTTCTCACTTAAGCTCTGTCTGCCTGGCATGTTTGTCCTTCTACCTCGGTCACCCTTGCCTGCCATGGAATCAGCCAAGGTTCCCCTCAAGATTTGTCATAACACTTGTCCCAGTTCCATATAGTATCCGACTTTTGTTTCCTGGGCTCTGTGTCAATTAGGCATATTACTAATAATTGCCACACTAATGTGTAGATCAGTAAATACTATAAGCATATTTTAGTTGGATAGAGAATTGGATAAATAACTAATCCATGATCATGATTTCCTCTATATTGTCATATGATGGGAAAGGATGACTCATTCAGACCAAGGAAGAAAGAAACAGATGAGAAAGGAGAATGAGGGGTGAGGAAGCAAGATAGGGAAAGGAAGAGAGAGAGAATAACAAGAATGACAAAGATGACGAAAAGAAAGAAAGAGAAGAGGAGGGAGAGGAGAGGGAAAGATAGAGGTGTAAATTTTGCCCCCATACACTGAGGGATGACTCGGACACTTCTCTTACAAGTAGCAATGTTCATGGCTCGAGTGTCAAATGATCCCAGACTGAGGCCGGTGGGATGGGTGGGGGCATTTTCCAGCATCTGAACCCCATTTTCAGCCAGCTCATTTTAGTGGAGCAGTTTTCCCTGCTGCTGTTCTAGCTGGTCCTACACAAGAGGGATGGACCTCCTAGTCTCAGGTTTCCTGTGTTCTTGGCAGGCCTGAGCCATCCAGTCCTTATGAGAAGGCTGCCTAACCAGGAGGTTTGGAAAGATGCACAGAAAGATCCAAGCAGAATCTGTCAAACCTCTCTTACCCATGGGGCACCCATTCCCATTTCTACCTATTCCTACCAATGCCAGCAACACTAAAGGTAGTTTTTACTAGAAGAAATTTAAAAAGGTACAGGGAGGGGCTGAGCCACATGGCATGAGTGAGTGCCAAGCTGATTCACATCTGTTGGTGATTACTTACTTCTGGGCAGACTAAGAACTTTTCGTTGCACCCAGGTTGTTCAGTGGGAAACCAGTCCAGATACTGGAATGGAGCCTGTCCCCGGAGACTGGTTCTTTGAATGAAAAGCAATTTGGGTACAGACAGAAATTTCAGGGGAGGTGCTTTCTCTTTTCCTCTCACTTTCTGTGAATTTGGCATCCAATTATGATGTGACAAGAGGATGGATAAGATGTAGACAAGCCTAACACATCAAAATATTCTGGTGGAGAGAGGCAACTACTGTGTTGGCTATTACACACAGACAACTTTGAAAAAAACTCTTAGCTGGGACAAAGACACCTCAATCCCCAGACTACAGCTGACAGCCTAATGTACTAAGCTTTTTTTTTATATATATATAAAATGTTTGTTTCTGCTGAAGTGAAGGCTGGACTCCCTGTGGCATGTCAAAAATCTGTTGTATCAATGGTTGGCGGGAGACTTAAATGTTACCTTTAGACAGGTTTCCCTGGGTGTCTGCATTGCCTGTTGTTAGATTCTTAAGGCAAAGTAGGGATTTTATATAAGAATGCATATTTATCTCACCGATGCTGGCAGGAAGGACTTGCAGAACACTCTACCCACTGCTCTTCCAGCCACCATGCTGCAGCCAAGCACCAGCAAGGAACCTGTTCTTCCAAGAGTGATTTGCTGCCCCAGGCACCTGTCAGAGGCACTCACTAGATGAATTGCTTTTCAGCACGGCTCTCTTTCCCCTTGAAATGTTTAAGAGATGCTAGTTTGGCCAGAAAGAGGTTCTGTGGATTCTGGAGTGCAAAAGCTGGAAGGAGAGCAAGGCAGAGGCCACTGGCCTCCAACCCCCTTATTTCACTAGTTAGGAATGGAAGGCTTGGACATAGATGAGAGAATGAATATAACTTCACAAATGCAAGTGAAAATCCATGTGAGTCTGAACTTTCAGCCTGTGGATGGCCTCCAGGCCCTATCAAGGCTTCCAGAAGGCAGAAAAGAAATAAAAAGGAATCCAAACAGGGAAAAATATGTTAGCAGAGAAGCAAGAACAATTACAGTGGAAACTCTCCAGAAACGACTCTTTCACTCTGATTAAAACACAACCCCAAATCTCTGGCAGCTCTACACAGGATGCTGTGACTGGTTCCCACAAACACTTGAGGACAGGATTTGCCGATGGTTCTGGCTAAAGTAGTTTAGACACATCATCACACATTCACAAAGCATGTCCTGAACTCCTACTGTAGACTAGGCACAGGGCTATAAAGTGAATAAAGGCAATACTATGCTTGAATTGTTCAGAACTTAATGGGTTTCAAGGAAGGGGCTTTCTGAGAGCACTTGAAATAATTATCTACTGCTTTGGTCCAATAAGAGGAGAGCTTAGATGATGGAAGACTCAGGGTGTGGTCAGACCTAATGGAAATCCCTAAGGAAAGCATCCAGTGCGTTCACAGATTTAAGGAACTTATCTAAAGTTTACTTATTTTATCCTTTATGTAAAGTCATTTAAGAACTGGTGTTTGCAGTTCATATTTCATTCATGAGAGAATTACACAATTGTGTCTTTAAGGAGACCTAAATTTTCATTCTTCAGCTTGGCAAATTTATACCAATACTTTGACAGTGGTTATCCTTGAATAGTGACATTAGGGATGATTTTTTTTCAGTTTCACTCACCTATATTTTATAAGAGTTCCTCAAAAATTTACTTTTAGAAGAAAAATGTTCATAAATTCTGCCTTAAAATCACAATGTGCCTTTTAAATTAAGTGCTAATGAAGAATACATATCTATGGGTGATGTGACAGGTTAATCCAAAATGTGATATTTCTTTCAAGCTCATAGTAATTGATGGAGAGAAGTTCTGTATATGGCAGAGTTGTGTAAAAGTAGGAAAAGTCAAGCCAGGCAGTGCACTCAGAAGGCAGGAGCAGGCAGATCTCTGTGAATTTGAGGCCAGCCTGGTTTACAAAGCTACACAGAGAAATTCTATCTCTAAAAGCAAAAAAAAAAAAAAAAAAAAAAAAAAAAAAAAAAAAAAAAAAAAAAAAAAAAAAAACTGGAAAAAGCCAGCCAGTGAGTTCTAGGCTCATTAGCTTAATTTATAGGGACTATGAAGAGTAAGGTAATTAGAAACAGAGGATCAGCCCAGGCAATCCATGAGTCAATGCAATGTCAAAGTCCCCTATCATGGCACTACCTTGGCAATCCACAATGACTATTAATATATTACATGATCTTAGAATTTTAAAAAAGGATTTAGTGTGTGTGTGTGCGCGCAGTTGCCCACAAAAATCAGAGGAGGGCTTCGGATCCCCTGAAGTTGGCATTACAAGGAATTGTCTAATGCGGATGATGGGAACTGAGCTCTAGTCCTCCGTAAGAGCAGAAAGTGCTCTTAACCACTGGGCCACGTCTCCAATCTCTATCTTAGAAACTTTATAATAAACAAATCTAATATCCATAGAAATGTTGCTAAGTTCTCCTCCTTTCTTATATAGGTGTGCCAGCAAGTATGATTCCGTATTTGCAGGTTTATCCACCACATTGGGAGAGTTGCTAAAATATGCTGCTGGCCATGCATACTTTCTCAATTTGCAGTGAAGTTCATATTTAGCCAAGCTATGCCCTTCTTTAGTTTCCAATGCCACTATCTAGATCTCTTCACTCTGTTAGACATTGGGTAGGATGAGTTTTTATTTTGTTTTATCATTACTGTAGATGATGACCTTGAGGTAACCAATCAGATCAAGGTTTTATATCTTCTTTCCTCAACCATATAATGAGGGCCAGAATATTGACCTATCTTGTAATGCATTTTACAAAATCAACATAAAGGTTTATAGTAATGATATTAATCAAATTAGCAATCTAATGACTAATAAGTAATTATCCATGGAAGAGTGGCTCCACTATAATTGTATGCTCAAGATTTGTTGCTTCTCCAGAAGGTCTGACCTCATAGAGAAAATAATTAACACTAGTCCTTACGCTTTGATGTTATAGATGGCGAATAAGATTATGGCCTTAAAGATCACTCTGGAAAATGAATTCTTAAGGTCTTAAAGAGCTAATGCTTTGCAATTTAGCCAAAATATGTTTTAATTTAAAAATCATTACATTTATTTATTTTTTTGTGTGAGAGTGTATGCATGTATATGGGTACACCTGTGTGGTACGTTATGCATGTGGAAGTTTGAGGACAACTTGTGGGAGTTAATTCTCTCTTTACAGCATATGGATTCTGGACTCAGTCATCATGCTTGGAGACAAGCATCTTTATCTACCAGCCCATGCTACAAGTTCCCCAAGTATTTACTAAGCACTTCTTAAGCACGTCTTTTAAACTAGCTTTATGGAGAACCTTGTGAAGAAAGAATTTTGCAACATTTCTGACTTCCAATAACAAACAGGCACACACATAATTACAATAAAAATCAGGATCTGATGGGACAGTTTTAAAATTTCTTTTTAAAGGTATACAGAGAGAATAGCAGAAAATTTTAAATAGAATTTGAGACTTAAAAAAAAAGAATGGCTAAAGATTCATCATTCAAAACACCATACAATTTGGTTACAGAACATGGACAATTCGAGCTAGTACTAATAAGGAAGCTTCCTCTTGACTGGATAGCTTTTACAGCACCACAAGGTGCTATAATGACTGTCTGGGGAGAAAAGTCATCACAAATCTCACCTAGATGTGAGGCTTGCAAGTTATAATAAACCCTACAAGCTTAATAAAATAGAGGGGCCTGGCAAGATAGGCTCCTGGGTGTAATAGTGGCACAAATGTTATAGGAACGAACAACTGTGTTCTGATTGGGTTTAAGGGTCCCTCCACAGGAGAAAACATGGCCTTGTATGGTAAATACAGCCCAGAACCCATGACTGTGAAGCTCATAGTACCTAGGAGTGAACCTAATATTATCTCAATAAATGGACACACTATCTTCTAAATATGTATCTCTGCATACTTAAAGTAGTACAGTTCTCAGTCCCCGTCAAAGTAGCTTCTTTGTGCTGTGGACAGTGGTTAATGCAGAAGTTCACAATTGGTCAAAATACAGTGTCTTTGGAGTTATCAGCCAAAAATGGACGTCTATTGGCTTACTCGTCCCACAACAGTTCAAAGAACACCCTAGAAAGGGCAGTAGTAAGATTGTAGTAGTCAGGGGCCATCAAAGATTGGTGTAAAACAGTGTCTTCTGGCTGTGCTAAGACCATTGCCAGAACTCATGAACTCCCAAGAATCTGCAGTCTATAAAAGGCTTGTACAAGACCAAGTCAGTCAATATTCTAGCATGGAGTGGGTTGGGCTCATGAGGTCTCAACCATGGACAAATGATGTCTGTTAGTTATCTTTAGCACTGTGGCTCCAGTAGGTTGCTTATTCTCCAGTGAATGTCCCTATACCCACACATATATGGACAATAGGAATTTGACTCAGTGGTTTATAAAGAAACAGGAGGACATGTATGAGGTAGGTGTGGGTAGGAGAGTAGGAGATAGCTCTGAGAGGAATAGAGGTTGAGTAAGGTTGAAATACATTGTATAAGAGCAAGAAATTATTGTGCTAATAAATACTATGTTTTAGAAAGAAATTCATCATTCAAGATTGGGGTGGTATATCTGAAATACAAGATCACAGGATATTTCTCACAAGTAGAATCATATTAACAGAAGAAAGAATTCTTTCATTTGCATGAATCACTGATGACAGCTACAAGGAAAAGGAGCCAACACTTCAGGTCAGTTTTCCCAAAGTGGTTGCACATCCTTTGTTTGCTGAAAGGTTAATGTGAGCTCTGAGAAGAAAATGATTCCCACGGTCAAAAAATAAGCCAGGAAATAAGAGGTTAAAGCAAGCTAATCTTCATTGCTGTATGCTGCCCAGAGCACAAGGCTCTGCAAATGAGCTCTGCTGTTCTCCAGGAGAGGAGGAGCAGCAGAGAATTCTGCAAAACTATGTCAAGGTCTACATGTTCTCAGAGAATGTTCATGCATATTATACCTTAGGGATGGATTAAAGTTCATCTGGTTTTTGTAAAGTATCTTTAATACAAAGGTATTCATTCATGCATGCACAGGTGTGCATATATGCACCTGTACTTCTACACATGGGTGTGCACGAGTGTGGAGATCAAGGGACAACCTTAGGTGTCCATCCTCAGTATCCATCACCTTGGTGAGTGGTCCTAAATCAAGAGAAAGGTAATTTGCATGAATAAGAGAGCTGCTAAGTAACAGTCTACCTGCAGCAAGAATGATGTGGAGTCTAATGCCTCCTAGTACTACCTAGAGAAAAAAGATGACTACACGGACAATCACACTCTAGCTTCCATTCTTGGAGTCAGTTTTAGGTTCATTCTCACTCTTTTAAACACAGGTGTCAATCCTCTTAGTCCCTGGGCTTAGCAGAAAATTCTCAGTACCCACAGGAGAGTAGAAAGGGTCCCACAGAAATGTAAACACCAGCTATTTAATCTGGAATGGAAGAAAATCGTAATAGAATGACCACCTTCTCTTATCATATTACATTCAGTGTTCAGAATGAGCTTAGGCAGCAGAGGGAGCAATGCAAGTTCTATAAGCACAGAACAGAAATTTCTGGAGTTGGAAGGAATGATAGCTGACAAGCTGTCCTATCTATATAGAATGGCTGTCCACTCATTTAAAAGGTGAGATATGTGTGTTTTAGATAATGCACTATTTCAACTAACTACCATGCTTCCATGAACACATGGGCAATATAGATAAAAACAAATAAATATTAGCTGACAAATATTGAGTGGACACTCTGGACTAGGCACTGTTCCTTCTAAAATTTCCATTTGTTCACTCTTTTCTTCTCCTTTTTCTTTTCTTTTTTTTTTTGACAGAGTCCCATGTCGTAAAGGCTGGCTTGAACAACTATGTAGCTAGGGATGGATGGTCTTGAACTTCTGGCCTTTCTGTCTCTTTCTACTAAATTCTGAGACTATAAATGTGTGCTGACACACCTGGTTTATGTAGTGCTGGGGATTAAATCCAGATCCCTGCACATGCTAGATGGGCACTTTTTATTTATAACCCATTAAGATAATTTTTAAAGAAAAAATGCAAATAAAGAAGGGGTGGTATGGAAGGAGCTGGGGGTTAATATGACCGAAATACAATTCATAATGCTCTCAAAGAACTAATAAAAATTTATAGAAGTTCTTAATGTATATACACACATACATAATGGTTTACTTTTCCTATCTCTTTGGGACCGAGTGTTATTATTCTGTTATTATTCCATTTCCAGACAAAGAAACTGAGAAACAGAGCTATTAAGAGACTCAACTAGAACCATACAGTTAGTAGTTAGCGAAGCTATGCTTTGAATCCTGCCATCATAGAGGAATTAGCACTATTTATTCTATGAGTGCAGTAATATGCCTCCTTCAAACAAACTAGGTTTGAGTATTCAGATATCCTACCCAAGTATGAACAATAAATTAACATATGTGTATGAAAAATATTTTTAGTTTGTTTGCTTTCATCACAAAGAAAACCAGATTAGTCAAAATATTTATAGAGAATACTAACTTCCCTAGGTATTAATTTTGTCCTTTAAACATGTTAATAGTGAATGACATGGCATTTCTAGCTAACCCAGGAAATCACCTGGCCCTGGCCCTCCTTGGATCTTCCAGGAAGAGGTTGGCATGCTGTGTTTGAGCAGGCGAGCTGCCCACATTTAGAATGGCATAAATAACTGGCATGATTAGTGAGAAAATAGAGAGCCTGCTTTTCCAGAATTGTCTAGGAAACTACTCCAGTTCCTCATTTCCCTTTGGCAGATGACCTGCTGACCAAGCTCCCATTAGACACCTTTCTCATATGTCACCTACTTCCACATCACATCCCAGGGCCACAACGTTCATTACAAGGGGTGGTTTTACTGCTTTGCACTGCTCATTATGAATGACCTGTGTGCGTGCATTTACATCAGCAGGGAAAATGACAAAAGGCAAAATAGCAGAATTGGCTCATTTCCCAGTGAGCTTTTGCAAATTCCTTGTGCGTATCAGAGAATGTATTGTGGCTTCTAAACCCTTATCAACTCAACATCAGGGAATTAATCATAATCTCTGGTTCCTGTGGGTCATTTTAGTGCATTGTAGCAATGTTACATCCTTCTAACTCCTTCTGATCCTCTTTGGGTGCCTGGCAGATATGGACATTCCTCTGAAATCATCCTATGGCACTTAAAATGTTTCCATGGTGCAGACTGTTGGTGGAGCTTTGGGAAAATGCTGATTAAGATTTAGTTGTCTGGACTTCAGGGGGCGGGGTCAAGACTGTCTTAAAGGACATGAAAGCCAACACTGTTATCAAGCAGATATTGTCTGTTTTTAGCAGACTGGTTGGCCTCTTGATTCCATTGCCCTTTCTCTTCCCAAGACCCTTCACAGATCCAGCAGAAGGGACAGCACTCTCCGTGGAGCACTTCCAAAATGTCTACCATAAGTCTACTGAAACAACAAGGTAGCAATTTGAGTTTGATGAGAATTTACCTGTACCTAGAGTGTGAGTTTGTCTACTTAACTGTGTTACATTGGCTCTTAAACATTAATCTGAACTTCCAGAGAGTAAATAGATGATGCTTTTGAAATAAAAGACTTTCCTAAAGCCATTCCAACTCCAGAGGAGGCTGTTCAAATGACTATAAATGCTGGTGTGGAGAGACAGAGGAAGACAAGAGGAAGTGCTGAAGCCTGAGATACACTGAAGAACTTATATGTCTCTAAAGAACTTTGGTTGCTGCAGAGCAAGAATGTAAAATCCACAAATTTATATAGCTATTGCTTATTTAAGGACAAAACTTACACATTGTATGAAAGGACTGTGTATCCAAAACTAGCCTTGTCAAACATGCCATTTTAAAATACAAGTGTCTAAAAATGTACTTGGGTGACTTCTCAGATTTAAATGCTAGCAATGAATTAAACATCTACACATATTCTGCAAGCCTTACAAACATAATGTAATATCCAAGCATTCCCAAAGACATAAGGTTTCAGGCATCTACCTTGAATAGTCTTCACTCCAGCTCAGCTTACCTACACTCTGATAACTCTTGTATATTCACACTGCACGAGAAGCCCCCAAGTGGATCTAGTCTAGATCTGGCCATTAACATCTTATATGAAGAAATAGATTTATAGCTTTCAATGTACAGCTAGTAGACATTATCTTATTTGATTTTCATATTCATTAATCAGTGTGCTTTTATGATTGGATGTAGAGTGACATTACTTGCATATGATATATGCATATAGGAATGCATATATGTATGTGTTCCTGAAGATCAACAATAACCCTTTCATTGACTAAGGAGCTAACATATTTTCTGAGTCAGAAATTAAAGGAGAGAAAAAAAGGCTACGGTATAATATGACATATGAAGAACTTAGAACTTAGTATAAACAGATGTAAATTTTTAATGGTTGCGCCACTGGTGAGTTTGATAAAAACAACAACAACAACAACAAAACCAGTCCTATCTAGAAAATCTTGTCCCCTCCAGGTACTTCTAGAGGACAAAGACCAACCTAACAATCCAACCCAGACTTAGCCTTCCCAGAGGTGGATAGAAAATCACTCCAAAATGGAACCCACACGAAGCTACTATTGTGGTTTAGCTAAATACACAGGATGTGACAGTCAAGTTGCCTTCTAAATATTTATGTTTATGCGATAGGTGACTGCCACTGACAACTTTGATCACAGAAGCTTCATCTTGTAATTATTATAGAGACTTACAACCGACACATTATCCCCTCTAAGGCTCATAAAACAGGGGGTAGAAAGAATGTAGGAGCTGGAAGAAGGGTGGCTTGTTGTGAAACCCTGTCTTCTGGGCATGACATGTCCATTCATTGAAGAACTCACAGAGCCGTGATTACTTATCTGCATATGACTTGCAGAAGATTGGGCTTATCCACATCCTGTTGTGGAGTGGGGAGGAGCTTAAGAGGTTCCACCCCTTCCTAAGAGTCTATGCAGTGCTTCTCAACCTAACTAATGCTGTGACCCTTTTGAACACTGTTCTTCATGTTGTAGTGACCTCCAACCATGGAATTATTTTGTTGCTACATTGTAACTGTAATTTTGCTACTGTCACAAATTGTAACTTAAATATCTGATCTGCAGGATAACTGACATGTGACCCCCAAAAGGGTTGTGACCCACAGATTAAGAACCACTGGTCTATAGGGAGTTAATGATACTGGAGGAGAGACAAACATTTTCTTCAGTGGTATAGACACTAGATTTTTGGGGGTGTGTGGGGGTGGGGTTTGAGACAGGATCTCTCTATGCAGCACTAGCTGTCTTGGAACCTGCTTTATAGGAGTTACACTGCTGAAGAAAATGGTTTTCTCTCCCCTAGCAACCTTTAACTGCCTATAGATCTTCAGGAAGGGATGGGGCCTCATGAGCTCCTTCCTCTTCCTTGATAGGGTGTGGATGTTATGTGTAGGTAATCAGCAATTAAAGCTGAATTTTCATATACAACAGATGGTCCTTTGTGAATAGCCTCCTAATTTGAACATTATATTTCTGAGGGTCACCCAAGCCAGGTTGTAGCAACTGTCAGTGTTTCTTAACTGGTGCTGTGAATATTTGATTGTGACTAGAAACCTCCAAGTGCAAACTGAAGATGAATATAATAATATAAAAGGCATTATATTTATCTCATTATTTTTCTTGAAAGAAATGTTATATCATAATGTCTTATCCAGGAGAATACTTATTGCTCTCACTTTAACGTAAGCAACACTACTGATTTGGAAACCATAACGCATTGCCTTTTCCTTTATCAATTTAATTTTTATGTATTTCATCCCCACATTGTTTCTTACTTCTCCCTAGCCAGGCTGTTTTCCTCATCCTGATGAGCCTCCTGCTTTGTAGGCTAAGTGTGCGCTCCTGTGGAACACTCAGGTCAACTTGGTTGGCACCATGTAGCCTTCCTTCAAGTTAACAGGGAATGTGAATGGTCACAGCTTTGAACTCCCTCAGCCCAGTATGAGTTCAGTCTTGTCTTTGGTTATTCAACTTATCACTGGAATGTCTCTGTGGTGGCTAAGAGCAAGAGGGAATAGGGATCTGGTCTTAGTCATCTTATCTCTTCCACACTCCCACCTGCCACATAGCAAACTCAATAAACGTGTTATAGATGGATGTCACTTGTAGCACTTTGGTGTGCTCATTCTGAAGTTTCCTTATTTATCTGAAGATTAGATCTCCCAGAAGACAGCTATCCTGTTTTCTTACTGAAAGTTCATTAACCAAGGGAAAACAAACACATGTCCAGAACATTGTTCTTTCAAGGCCATCTCTCTAGAAACCATGTATTACTCTTTTAAATTGTCTTCGCTCTTCATTTCCTGCTTTCCTATGTATGTTTCTGAATTTCCTCTTCCCATGGAAGAGGATCTAATAACAGTTCATTTTAGTAGATTTACCCCTTCAAACTTCAGAGGAAGAGGAACGAATCCCGAATCCTCTTACCCTCTCGTGTTTGCTACCTTTCTCACTGCTATGAAAAAAATAAAATAAAAATAAAAAACATGGCAAAAGCAACTCAAGGCAGGAAGAATTTTCTTTAGCCCATAGTCTGAGGTCTACAATGGCAGCACAGCCCTGGTGATAGAACAAGGCAGCTGGTTGTTGTGAGGAGCTGCACTCACATTCGCCATTACAAGATGGCGCTGACATCCGCTGCTGGATCAAGTAAACAACGTTGGTATCCATGTGCTCAGTGTTTTTCCACTGCCTAGCCCCGCCTATTCCATGGTGTCATATAGGGTGACGAGTCATGCACCTATCCCAGCTGTACACGCATCGCTCAGAGTTTGTGAGCCTTTATTAGGGGACGGGATTCTTGGCTCAGGGTCTCCGCTCTGGTAAGCTTATGCTCTCCTCTCAAGACGCATTAAAGCTTTACTGCAGAAGGATCCGAATGTCCTGTGTGGTTCTTGCCGGCAAGACTATCGCTCGGGACAGGTTGTGGTGATATTTTGTTTGTGCTTTAACAAATGAAGCTTGCTTGAAGATCAGAGTGTGGAGCTAGCCACTAGCTAGCCATAGAGGCCAGGCAGTGGTGGCACACACCTTTAATCCCAGCACTCAGAAGACAGGGGCAGGAAGGTCTCTGTGAGTTCAAGGTCCTCCTGGATAGCATGAGATTGATCCAGTCTAAAAGAGAAAGAGAGCCCAGAGGTGGTGGCTCACACCTTTAATCCCAGCTCTAGGGAGGTAGAGGCAGGACTGGGAGGAGAGAGGACTATAAGGTGGGAGGATGCAGGAGCTCCTTGCATTCAGTCAGCAGATTCCTGGGGACAGGACTGCCCCTTTGGTCTGAGGATTCAGTAGAGGTAAGAACTGGTGGCAGGCTGCTCTGCTTCTCTGATTTTTCAGCATTAACCCTATATCTGACTCTGGGTTTTTGTTAGTAAGACCACTTAGAATTCATGCTATAGCTGGTCATATTATATCCACAATCAGGAGGCAGAGAGAGATGTATGCTGGTGCATAGTTAGCCACCTGTATGTTCCACAACCACAATGCACAGCACAGTGCCACTCACATTCCGAATGGGACTTCCCACCTCAATGAACCTCATCTAGATAACCTTTCATAGATACACCTTAGAGGTATGTCTTCTGCCCAGTACAAGATCCTACCAAGATGTCTGTTATGATAAATCTTTCTGCCAAAAGTCGCCTGAGCCCCATCGTCATGTGTGAGCTTTACGTCAGCCGACCGCCCGAGTTAGGCCCAAATGAATACACAGAAACTTGTATTAGGTTCAAAGCTGCTTGGCCAATAACTAGGACTTTTCATCTGTTAGCTCAGTCTTAATTATCATAAATCTATATGTGTTATAAGACTTATCTTATTGGACGCCTTAATGGCGTCCTTCCTTGTTGGTGGATCATATTGTGGAGCAGGAGCGGAGGGGAAAAAGAGGGCCCTTCCTGTTTCTCCTTCGCTTAAATATGAGTCTCCTTGCTATGTCACTTCCTGCCTGGATCATCACTTCTCTACTACATTTCCCAGAATCCTCTTTGACTCCTAGTCCCGTCTACTTGCTGTCTCATTGGCCAAACAGTATTTTATTTAACAATCAGTAAGATAAACATACACAGTACATTCCCCATCAGATGTCAATCAATATTAACTCTCAAATCTTTTGGAACATACTTGGGGATTTCATAAAATAACAGGAAAATAGCAAAGTTTCTTGGAGCCCTGAGGAAGTCAGATTAGATAGAGAACCTATGGTAATTCCAGAGAGGTTACATAGACTTGAGAGAAAAACTGTAACTAGAAGAGATGTGCTGAAACTATACATGGCATATTCCTTATGGCTATCACTAAGGAAATTTGAGTGCTGAGTGGCCATTGTCCTTACAAATCTCCCTGATAGTAGGGTGCAGTTTACCAGAGCACCCTCAGAAGTTTAACTCACAGTTCAGTTTGCCCGGGATATGGCTGATTTGGTGTGGTTTCTCTGTCTGCTCGAAGAAGCTCACATCTGATCATTGTTGGACCCTTTTAGGTGATCTTATTTTCTCTCTTAGCCTAAGGCAGATTAGCTGGTAACTTTTTTTTCTGGTTTTCCATCTCCCCTGCTCAGGCACCATGTGCTTTTATTATTATTTTGAGATGTATGAGTGGTGGCTAGGCCAAGGCAGGGTAATGGGATCACGCCTCTCATTACTCTCATTTGCTCAGCTTTGTGGCATCTGAACGGTGGCAGGAATGAGAAGGGAGCAAGCAGCAGATGCCACCTGCGATCCCTTGTCCCGGGTCCACTGCTTGGACTCCCTGCTTCGTTCTGAATTCCTCTGGCGAGCGTGTCAGCACCTGATGCCGCTTCCATTTTCATTCTCATATTTCACTCTGGGAGCCTGATACATGGCTAGACCTGACAAGAATAAATTTATAAGGATGCCAACTACAGAAAGCCTTGAATAGATTCCAGGGAAAGGTCCATGGGGGCAACAAAGAAATCATCTCTAACTCATTTTTGGAGCACTGTAACAAGGGCATTTTCCAGGAGAGAAAAATCATATTTTATTGTTGCACTTGTAATGTTCACAGCTGTTAAGGACTTTGCCACCTCTAAATGACAATATATTATGGATAGTATTTCAGTAGCTGTAAGGGAAGGCAGGGCCCATGCTTAGGGCTGGCCTGGCCTCTTCCTGGCAGCTTCCCCCTTTGTTGAACAAAACCAATTAGTATCTTGATGCTGGAATTGGGCTACTGGTTTTAAATGAATCAATTCATTCTCCCCCAAAATAATTTTTAATAAAGAGAAGTGAGATGCAAAAACACCATGTCACCTTGACCAGCCTGTCTCCATAGTGCTGGGGTTATATACTTTCCTCTGTGCTTGGATTTTATGTAGGTGATAGGAATCTACACTCGATTGTCATACTTTTTGGCAAACACTTTCCCACTACACTACCACCCCAGTCCCAGAGCTAGTGTACTTTTGATCCTTGGTAAATATTTGGGTTATAATTGTTAGTATTCAGGGATCTGTACTGGCCTGTCCTTGGGGTTCTGACAGGATACGTCCTCAGCTACAGTCACTAAGAACACCACCTATGCATATTCACTGTGTTTCCTTTTAAAAGGACCCTGCCCACCTTCCATCCTCCTCCTCCTCCTCCTCTCTCTCTCTCTCTCTCTCTCTCTCTCTCTCTCTCTCTCTTCTCCTGTTCCTGTCCCTGGAAGCCAGCACTCCCTTTCCCTTTTTTATGACCCCCCCCCCCGCAAAAAAAAACAAACGGAAAAAACCCTCTGCTTAAATCCTGTCACATGGCATCTTTCTCTTGAGATCTACTTTTTAAAATTACAACAATAATCTTATGTTTTTCATATACATTTGCACAATAAAAATCATGGGGCTGGAGAGCAGGCTTAGTGGTTAAGAACTTTTCTTGCTGAGGACCTGGGTTGAGTTCCCAACACCCACATTGTGGCTCACAACCATCTGTACCTTTATTTCCAGGGGATCTGAGATTCTCTTCTGACCTCCATGGGCATCAGACAACACACATTCAGTGCATGAACATATGTGCAGGCAAAACACGCATACACAAAATAAATCTTAAAGGATTTTTAAAACTAATTGTGAGACAGCTGAGGGGTTAAGAGCAAGAGTTCTATAGAAAGACTCTGGCTTCATGTTCTCACTTCATGATTCAGCAACTCCATGACTATGGACTAGTTACTCAAATACTTTAATACCCACACTCCTCCTTGGTCAGATGGTGACAATATCATCCATCTCAAAATGGGGATATGAGAATGTGAAATACTAGTCACAGTTTATAGCATGGATTCGGTACCTCAAAGATGTGAATTACTGTTAAGAAAATAAAAAAACACACACAGGCTGAAGTGACCAAGAATGATGCCTTCAGAAGCCCAAAGAGGAGCATTATGGAAAAGAGTAAAGCAGAAGTCTAGGGAAACACCAAACCCATCCAAAAGAAGTTTGAAGTGTGGTACATGCTTCTGAGAGTGGCTACCCCAGATTTGTCCCTATTGTGTTAGCACATCTTTTTAAAAATAATATTTATTTTTACTTTTGTGCATTGGTGTTTTACCTATATGTATGTCTGTGTAAGGTTGTTGGAACCAGAGTTAAAGTCAGTGATGAGTTGCTATGTGGGTGCTGGGAATTGAACCAGTATCCTCTGTAAGGGCAACCAGTACTCTTAATCTCTGCATCATCTCTCCAGCCCTCCTATCTCATCTTATTCCAAGTCTGTGGTCATTATGTGCTGAAGTAGGCAACTAGACTACTTCAGCCATCCACTAAGAGGTTAGTATTTAAGGAATTTCTTTTAAAGGTATGGGTCTCTCCTATCCCAGGCTGCCCTTAAACTCTCTATGATTCTCCTGAGTGTCAGGGTCACAGGGATGTGTCACCATGATCCAGTGTGTGCTGCTGGGGATCAAAATAAGAGCTTTGCGCATGCCAGGCGAACACTCTACCAAGGGAGCCCCAGCCTGAGCCCTGCCCAAGCATCTGAGAGACGGGGCAAAGGTCACATTCAAGGAGACAACTCAGCTAAGGCCTCCGGTAAGCTGAACTCCTGATCCAACTCTTACATTTACAGGTATCTAGGATGACCTTTGTCAATGCAAACAAAATTCTATCCAGAGAGTGTAATTCACACTAAGTAAATTTCTGAGGGCTCGATTTATAAACCAAACTCTTTATTGATTTGCCTTGCATGCCTATAAGTCAGTTGGTCAGAATATATTCTCCACAACAGGAAAGTCAGATTTGACATTGAGAAGTTCTGCTCCGGGAAAAGAGAGGGCGAGGGAGTCGCAGCTATGATGGTTTTCCCCTGGTTAAAATTGGGCAGTGTAAAATGTTGCCAATAGTAACTTCTCGGTAAACTATTGTTGAGTTGAAGAAAAGAATAAAATAACAAAGAACAAAAGGGAAGGCAGAGGGAGGAGGGAAAGAGTGTGTGGTGACTATCAACATTCCAGGGGGACCTGAGCTCGGGTCACAATCGCCCTGGGGCTCCCAGACCATGTGCCTGGACTTGCTGTCAAGGGCTTGCTTGGGGTACTTGAACACAGGCAGGGTTGCTGACCCACCCACAAATCTTTGCTTAAAGAAATATTGCAGAAAAACTCAGAATTTCATTTTTTTACAATTAGCATCTCTCTCTCTCTCTCTCTCTCTCTCTCTCTCTCTCTCTGTGTGTGTGTGTGTGTGTGTGTGTGGTGTGTGTGGTGTGTACATGTGCACCATCTGTATGGGGGTAAGGAGACAACATACAGAAGCTGGTTTGATGGGGGAAAAAGATTTATTGTAACAATGGTTCTCTCCTTCTACTCTGTAGGACCCACGGATAGTACCCAGGTCCTCAGTCTTAATGGCAAGTGCTTTTACCTATGGAGTGATTTTGTTGTCACAAAATGCAGAATTTGTGAAATTTTTGCATTTCTGAAAGCAGGCTGCAGCTAGGAGAAATGGGACAGGGAAGAAGGCTGCTCTTCAGTCTCCTTGTGCCAGGCTCACACGGTGAGATTTTACTTTTCCAGGAAACCCCTCAGTGTTTTGCTCTAATTTAAGCTCTGTCACTGTGGAAAGCCCTACATATTTACAACAGATGAGCTTTCAGCCTCATATCCAAGGAGAAAGCTTAAACGAGTTCAGAAATGGATTTCTCATTTTTTAAAACCTCCATTTCCTTACATTAGATCTTATGGTATTACCTGTCTGCCTTTAACAATAAGCTGCAGGTTTGAGAGCCCTTCCTCCCTCCACCCTCAAATGCAATTGCTTCTGTAACACCTCTAATCTCATCATTCAGCCCAGGACACATTGCATGAATGAATAACGACAAACACTGCCCTTAAAATTCCATTATATCCCTCTACATCCCAAAGCCATCTCTAAAACAGACTAGGAATATGTAAACCAACTCTCAGTATTCCACATGGCAAATCCCCAAAACTGTTTTATCTTCCTTTTATTGTTTCCATTTACTTAATTTTGATTTTCTCCTTCATTGTGGCATTTAATATCTTCACATTTTAATTTTATAATTATACACAAAGTACAATGGTCTTCCCTTACCCACACAAAATACATTCCAAGACTTCAAGTGGACACCTGAAACCATGGATAGTGTTAGATCCTATATACACTATGCCTCATCTTCTCCATACATGCCTATTCTAAAGTTTAACTTATGAATCAGACAGGAAGAGGTTAACCATTCTAACAGTGAACAATGATTAAAATATATTATCATAAAAGTTATATGAGTGTAGACTCTCATACTAGTGATGACATGAAATGTTTCTTAAAGGAAGCCCTCGATGGCTCTCTTGGTTATTCTGAATTGTCATCATTCACTACTCTTGTGAGTTGATACACTGTAAGTACTGTGACCTGCTGCTGTCAGCCTAATACATACAACCAGGAAGGTAGCATATACCCTGTGGATGCCAAACTGGAAAGGATGGTCCACATATGAGGGGGGAAGAGTGGAATGATATTAGATTACATTATATTCTTCAGAACAGTGTGTAACTTAAAATTTATAGAACTAGGTACAGAGATCCTTGACTGTAATCCCAGTTGAGACAGGAGGATCTTGAGCTTCATGCCAGACTGAGCTACACAGTGACACCCTGTTCAGGACCAGGAAGACTGCTTCAAAATAGCATTTTCTGGACTCAACAAAGATGCCGAATCTTGAAACTCTTAGCAGCCGAGGTTGTTAAGACCACACCAGTCAACATTCCATCAGGGATGGGAAAAGGGCTCACAAGGCTCCAATCCTAGTTGAGGACATACATAGGTCAATGGCTGCTAAGGGAAGGCCAGTTTTCCTCAGAGACAGTCCCCCTTATACATTTCCCATGGCCTCCAGTGGTTAGCTCTACACACATGTGAATACAGGTCACACTAATTTATTTGACTCCAGGTTTTATGCAATACACACACACACACACACACACACACACACACACACACACACACACACACACAGCAATGGACAAGCATATGTAAGTGGCTTGGGGGAATGCAGGAGAAGTTATAGGAATGATGGGGGCTATTCATTTCACTCCTATATGAAAGTCTCAAGAAGAAAACTAGTTTTTCATTTTGAGAACATACATTTAGTTTTTTCTGGAATATTCTGGGTTATTCATTTAATTTTTGATACAGAGTCTCCTGCATCATGGGCTGGCTTCAAACTCACTAATTAGCTAAGGATAACCATGAGCCCCCTGCTTCTACCTCCTGAGTACTAGGATTACAAGTGTGCAGTACCACCCTCAGCTTATGTAATGCTGGTCATTGAACTTACAGCTCTGTGAATGCTAGGCCAGCACTGTACCAACTGAGCTACATGCCCAGAACCCACATGGATTGTTTACTCTTGAACTTAAAGCAATATGGACATTAAAGAAGTACAAAAGCTTCTCTTGGACCCATCCACATTTCTGTGCTTCTCCCAATGGTAATTTTGGTTCCGCACAGAATCCATAGCCTTTCTATCTTTCATTTTATTTTATCTTCTTCCAGATAAAAAAAAAACAAAAAACAAAACAAAAACAAAACAAAACAAAACAAACCCTATTTACTCAAATGCAAAGTTACTTTTGAAAATGTAAGTAGGATCTTACATTTGTATGTATGTATGATTATCATTTTGCACTTAGTCATATGCTTCAGAAACATCTTTGTCCGACTGTATAGGGATAACACATGACATGATGTACATAGACCATGGTGTGTGTGTCATTCTTTATTGATGGCCACTGATGTCCCCATACTTTTGTTGCCGACCACTTTATTTCCAGGGAAAGCATGATAGAAAATTCTTATGCACAATATAAAGAAAGATATAAATAAATTAGGACAGCCACCATAACTGGAATTTCTCAGTTAAAGGGCAAGCGTATCTACTATTTTAATGGAAATTGCCTACGTTTTCAAGGCTATCCAAATCTGCACCTACACCCATGATCTCCTAGAATCTCTCTTTCTGTGTGCTTCCTGGACATTTCCTTTGTGACTCCTTAGCTCAGGGATAAGTGTGTGTGTACATTTTAACCATGTCTGTTTCTTCATCTGTGAGTTTGAATATTATTATGGGATATTCTGCTGCTTTCTTGATAATTAACATTTTAAATAATATAATTTCTTTTATAGTTGGAATGGCTTTTCTCTCTGGCCTCACATTTGGTTGTAGGAATCCTTACAGTGTTTTCTTTCCTCTAAATCAGAAGATTGTAATTGCCTATTTATTTATTTATTTATTTATTTATTTATTTATATGTTTGTTTATTTATTTGTGAGTGAATGTGTGTGTGGCATGAGTGTGTATGTAGGTGTGTACACCTGTGCTCAAGCATGCAGAAGTCATAGGGGTATGCTGGGTATCCCATAATATCACTCTCCATCTTGTTCTCACAAAACAAGGTATTTCCTTGAATCTTGAGTTAGACTGACAGCTAGGAAGCCCCTGAAATCCTCCAGTCTCTGACCTTGGATTATAGCAGTATGTGATGCTAAGACTACATGCTTTTTTTACATGGGTGTTGAGGCTGGGAACTGGGGTCCTTATGCATACATAGATATCACTCTTATTCACTGAACAATCTCCTTAGCCCTGATTCAGAAAACAAACAAACACACATTTAACTGCTATATTATTAAAGGTAAATAAACTATGATTATCCCATTTTCCTGCCAGGAGACAGTTTCTAAAGCCTGCTATAGGGATGTCAGATAGAAACTGGCAATCCTCTCAAGGTAAACTTACAGAATTTGGAGTCTGGGGATGCCAAGGCAGGTGTACTTGAGGCCTGCATTTCAAAGAGGAAAGAAAAACACAGAGAAAGCTACGGAGATCTACAAGGGTTTCCACAGAAAATGTAGCAGAGCCTTAATAAACAAAGAATATGAGCAAAATAAGAGAGGCCACATGAAGGACCAGAAGCAATCCTGTCTAGAACAGTCTATATTCTGCATAGTCAGATGACATCTGGATTGTAGTAGGCTTATGATCATGTTTAGGACACAAAGACTCTTCCTTCATTAAAGGAGAAAAATCCTTTGACCCACATTTGATGATAGAACAAAGCAGAATATAAGAATATAAAAATCCAGCCACCAATAAGGTAAAATTAAAAATATCTGGTATCTAATAATACCTGACCCAGAAATAACACAGGTGGTGGAATTAGCAGAGAGACACAAGGAAACAGTTATTACCACTGAATTACATGTGTTCAAGAAGCCAGAGGGAACATGGGACATGTTATACGAGATATGGGAAATACCAGAAAGAGCCAAGTCAAAGTTCTTAAAAGTTAAAAATAGGATAAGGTTAAAAAATATTATTAGTGGGATTCATGGCAAATTAGACATTGTAGACACACAAATACAGATAAATATGAAGAAATTCCAACAGGAAATGTTTAGACCAAAACACAGACAAATTGAAATCAATATAAGTGGCATAGTTTGGGTATCAATTTTGTTCCCTGGGGTTCATGTTTAAAGGCTTGGTTCAAAGATAATCTGGCTACTGAGAATACTTAAACTCTGGGCTCTATATAAAATTATTTCCTTTCCCAGGCTTTGATAATGTTGGGAGGTGTGGAACATTTAAGAAGTGGACATAGGGGGAGAAGACTAGATCATCAGGGTATCACCCCTAGAAGGGGTTAACTAGGTGTTCTTTTGTTACCCAAGGTGATTCCCTAGAGGGTAGGTTGTTACAGCAGATCAAGTAGGCCCTTCTCTGTGCTCTGTTTTCCTTTCTTTCCCTCTTGCATGCATTCCTGCCTTAAGACCATTTGCCAGAACATGCCCAGCCAGGGGAACCCTCACTGGAGGGTAAATGAATGGGGTCACTGACCTTGAACTTTCATTTTCTAAAGTAGACATAGAGTTTTTTATAAGTACTCGTTCTCTGGAATGAATTAATGAACTAATATCATCAGTGATCAAACATACATAAAAGTAATTGGAGTATACTCGGGGGAAGAAGTAAAAAAGAAACCAAAAATATATGAAGAACTCATGACCAAAACCTTTCCAAATTAGATTTTATAAAGAAATAAAAAACATTTTGTTTCATTGACTACAGATCCAAGAAGGTTAAAAAAACATAAGCACAAGAAATTCATGAAGAAAAAACTACACTGATACCCATCATAGTCAAATTGCCTAAGAAGGGGTTAAAAAAAATCTTACAATTATCTATAGTGAAAAAGGACACAATATACCAGGAATAAAGATAAGTATGACAACTGGTGTCCCTTTGGGTTCAAGCTGCAGAAGCTCACCAGAAGGCGTACAAACTGTATTACAACAACATTAAAGTTTTTCAAACACAAAGTCACTAGTAATGAATGGAAAATTTGACGTGTACAAACTGGTAAAGAATGCTCGAGAAAAATTTGTGAGTAAGGCAAATAAACTGAGTAAGGCAAAGATATTCTAGACAGAATAAAATTTCCCTGAAGACAATTCACTTAAAAAAATAAGCTAAATTTCAACCAAATTAAAAATTTCTACTCTTTGATAGGCTCAGACAAGAGAACGAAAAACCAAATTCACAAATAGGAGCCAGTATTTGCCAAGTTATTTAAAAAAACCTCTCAAAAAATGAGCATTAAGTTTATAATTCAATATAAAACAGACCAAAAGAAAATAAAAGAGATATTTTACAAAAGAAGATACATGGATGGAGAATAGGACCATGATGAAATGTTCACCACTATTAGTAATGAGGGACATGAAAATTAAAATCATCAGAGATGTTACACATACTCCTATGTTGAATGTACATACCATAATATCTATATTGAACTAATTAGACAGTGATGATCAGGATGTGGATGAAATGAAATTGTCCCATACTGCCTATGAAAATGTAAAATGGTGCAATAATTTTGTACATTTTAAAAATTTATCATGTTTTAAATATTAGAATATTTAGAACATGTATCCCACTTATTCTGTGCCTAGTTATTCTTCCCAAACAAAGGAATGCATGTGTTTACTTACATAAGAGCTCATTGTGGGACAAATTTTTGTACACTGTGAAGATGTTCCTCTGCTAAGGCTCCTTCTGATTGGCTTAATAAAGAGTTGAATGGCCAATAGCTAGGCAGGGGAGGATAGGTAGGACTTCTGGGCAGAGATAAGAACTCTGGGAAGAAGAGAGGCAGGATTCTCCAACCAGACACAGAGGAAGTGGAACACAGGGTACTGAGCAGAGGTAATAAGTCATGTGGAAGAATGTATATTATTATGAATGGGTTAATTTAAACTATAAGAGCTAGTTGGGAACAAGCCTAAGCTAAGACCAAGCTTTCATAACTAATATTAAGTCTCCATGTCATTATTTGGGAGCTAGTGGTTCAAAGAAAGAACTGACTACAAAGGTTTGTATGCCTATGTTCAGAACTACTTGTTACATAACATAAAATCTCAACAGGCAGAACACAAATTGTATTTTGCCTATAGAATACATCGCTATTCAACAAAACGAATAAACCCCTAATACACACTTTGACAGGGGTGACTTTCAGAGTGAGCATAATGAGAAAAAAAACCAGAGCAATAACAATTTACAAATATTCCATAAGTGTTAGCATTATTTGTTTGCTTGAAATTGTATTTTAACGAGAGCATATCTTCCTCTTGCTCCCTCCAAACCCTCCTATATATTCTACCCTCCTTCAAATTCATGGCCTCTTTTTTATTAATTGTTATTGCATGCATGTATGTATTTATATATACATATCTATTCCTAAATATAACTTTTTGAGTCCATATACTATTACCTACAAGCATTATTTTTATTGCCATTGTTTTGAGATCAGGGCTCACTCTGTAGTTCAGGTTGGCCCAGAACTCACTATGTAGTCCATCCTAGCTAGCTAGCTTCAAACAATCCTTCTGTATCACCTTTCTAAATACCAGGGTTATAGGTGGATTGGCAGTACCTGTCCATTCTAGAATTCTTGAAGATAGACACAGACTAACCTGTAATGACAGAAAACAAATAGAAATCATCTGGAAATGAGTGGCAAGAGTGGTATCACAAAGAGCCCAGGCAACTTGAACATGATTAGCCACTGTGCTGCTCTCATACATGTACATATATGTCAGAATTTATCAAATGGCTAATTGAAATATGGCTTACTGCATGTCAATGAAGCTTTTCCAACACAGCATTAAAAAAAGCTTAAATGTTAAAAAAGAAAGTACTGATAATAGGCTCGATTAGTCATTTTTCATTTATTACTGTAAACTTTTAAAAAACCTTTAGTCTGAAACTACTAAACGTAGGCACTCACTTCAACACAGTTTCTCTGGACTCATCTGGGTCTCTGTATCAAGATGGCAGGGCTGTAACATGTGTCCCCTGGGCTGCACACCCACCTCCTAATTTAATTGGAAGAGAATCTACATCCAAATTCACTGAAGATGTTGATAGGCTTTTTGTTCTTTGCTGTCATGATCAAATATTTACAATTTGTGCCTTATTGTGGAGTACAGTATTCTTTCTGTGACTGCATCCCAACCTCAGGTTCTTTGTCCTCTAGCCCCCTTCAGTGCAAAGTCATAATACAGCAGCTGGCTTTTTGTCAGTAGGAAGATGAGAAAAAAGAAAGAAAGAAAACAATGCTGGCAAGATGGAGCCTTATGTAGTCTAGTAAGTACGGGAGTGCTGGCTGTCCCATTATCCCTATTGGCTGGAAGCCACAAGTCTCCATATTCAAGAAGATATCCCATGGGGATAGGTCCACCAAGATACAGAGTCATCTTAGTGTTGTGTGGACTTTTCTTTTCTTGGTAGCATTAGTGATAACCTGTCAATAACTTGTTCTTGGTTGTGATACACGCCCTTGTCAATCAAGTCCTTTTTGAGCTGGAGTGTGGTCTGAGAGCTATTTTCTTCTGTTTGGGGCGCCTTTTTGTTTCATTGCTTTTGTTGGAATCTGTTATTGAATTACATCAAAAGCAGCACTGTGCATCCACTGAAATGAACACATGGCTCATGTTTTTTAAACCTGTAAGTACAGTATGTTTTCCAATGTATTTAATGCATTGCTGATTTCTTTTTTATTTTTTATATATTTGAATTACAAACAAGATTGAATTACATAATGATCGCAGTTCCCTTCTCCCTCCCTTCCTCCTCTACCACCCCCCCAACCAAAATCTTACCTTCTATCCTTTTTCTAATCTACACCTGACTCAAAATTTCTGCTTCCTCATGACCTCTGCATCCTTCCTTTTCTTCCCTTCTCACTCTTGGAGCTTCCTCCCCCCTCTTCCCATGTTCTCAATTTGCTCAGGGGATGGTGACCCTTTCCTCTTCTCCAGGGGACAAAGTTTGTCTCTTTTGGGGTCTTCTTTGTTTACTAGTATCTCTGGCAATGTGGATTGTAGGATGGTAATCCCTTACTGTATGTCTAAAATCTACATATGAGTGAGTACATATCATGTTTGCCTTTTTGTGATTGGGTTGCCTCGCTCAGAATGGTTTCTTCGAGTTCCAAAAAGGTCCTGGAGAAATCAGGGATAACAGGAACAAACCTCAACATAATAAAAGCAATATACAGCAAGCCAACAGCCAACATCAAATTAAATGGGGAGAAACTCAATGCAATTCCTCTAAAATCAGGAACAAGACAAGGCTGTCCACTCTCTCCATACCTCTTCAATATTGTCCTTGAAGTTCTAGCTAGAGCAATAAGACAACAAAAAGAGATCAAGGGAATACAAATTGGAAAGGAAGAAGTCAAACCCTCACTATTTGCAGATGATATGATAGTCTACATAAGTGACCTGAAAAACTCAACCAGGGAACTCCTACAGCTGATAAACAACTTCAGCAAAGTGGCAGGATACAAGATTAACTCAAAAAAATCTGTATCCCCCTATATATGGATGACACATTGGTGGAGAAAGAAATTAGAGAAGCATCACCCTTTACAATTGCCACAAACAACATAAAATACCTTGGAGTAGCACTAACCAAAAAAGTGAAAGACCTATACCATAAGAATTTTGAGTCTCTAAAGAAAGAAATTAAAGAAGATATCCGAAAATGGAAAGATCTCCCATGCTCTTGGATAGGCAGGATCAACATAGTAAAAATGGCAATCTTGCCAAAAGCAATCTACAGATTCAATGCAATCCCCATCAAAATCCCAACAAAATTCTTCACTGACCTTGAAAGAACAATTCCTCAACTTTATATGGAGAAACAAATGACCCAGGATAGCCAAAACAACCCTGTACAATAGAGGAACTTCTGGAGGCATCACCATCCCTAACTTTAAGCTCTATTACAGAGCTATAGTCCTGAAAACAGCTTGGTATTGGCACAAAAATATACAGGTAGACCAATGGAATAGAGTTGAAAACCCTGATATTAACCCACAGACCCATGAACACCTGATTTTTGGCATTACTGATTTCTGATTTATTATAATATAGTGAATAATTAATGAGGGTTCATAGTTATGTTCCTTTGAAATGTGTCTTTAAGTATATTTCTGAATTTATTTATATTTTACTTAATCAGTTTTGTTGTATCTAAATTTAGAAAAAGTTTAGACTATATCTTTCTATTCATTGTATGGAATTTTATGTTAGCTTTAAAGAAGAAGATAAGAAACTCTAACAATTTATTTTCTTTGGAATTATTTATGCAATATGGGAATTATACCTCTTTAAACATATGGTAGAATTTCTTCGTAAAACCAGAGACCCTGTTGCTTCCCACAGAGCAACAGAAGTTAAGGATGAAAAAGTGCTCCTTGGCTGGGCAGCTCCAGGGCAGCTTCTGTGTAGTCACCATGGCCATTGCTCAATGGCTTTTCTATCTTTTGTGTTTATCATTCTGGACCTTGGAAAGCCCCCTGGAAATACCCATCCCATTGCTATTCCCTGTATTTTATCTGGGCAGTGTTAAGAGTAGGGGTGGTGTGTGTGTGTGTGTGTGTGTGTGTGTGTGTGTGTGTGTGTGTTGTGACTTTTGTGGTTGTTCTGTGTCTTGTTTTAAGCCTTCCATTTCCAGTGGATATCATCTTCTTTGCTTTCGAAGCAAGTTGAAGTTCACCTAAATTTCTAGTTATCTCATATATTTGTCATCTACCAGAAATATGTATGGAAGTATTTTTCAGACACAACATTGTACATATGAACTCACAGTGTCTGTCACCATACACACAGTACCCAAACAAGACCAAGCCATTCCAAATTCCAACATGGATATGGGACAGAGACAGGCTCACAAATTCCTGCCTCTAGCTGAGGATTTATTGACAACAGATGGCTACTGGGGTAGGAAGTGTCAGTTTTCTTTAAGGATGAGACTCCAATGGGCTGCTCATAATCCAGTGGGTGGTCCTACACCCATGCAAATACTGGTAGCACTAGTGGACTGGGCTTTTAAAATGAACACATGAGGTTTCTGGGGAAGACTGGTGTGGTAAGGGTGTTGGAGGAATTGACAGGGGTGGAGTGCGATGTATTTAATCAAAGTAAACATGAAATTTGAAAGTTTTAAAAGATGACTCTAACAAATTTCATTTTGAAGGCACTGAGTGAGACTATAAATCAAGTATTTGTTATATTTGCTTTATTTTATATTTAGGGGAAGGGGAGTTGAGTCAAACTTAGATGTTGAAACTTGTTAAGCAAACTTACTAGAGTCCTTGAGTGTTCACCTGAACTTGGGTGAAATTTACTGGGGTTGCCCAACACTCTATAGATGGTTTTGGAGGCAAAACTACACTTGATCTTAGCCAAAAGGCCAAGAAGCGATTGGAGTCAAAACTAACAATGGCTGTACAATAGACTTTTAGAAAGAAGCATATTGATAATCAGACTTAAGAAATTAATTGGAGCAGAACACGATTTTAAAACTTTTAAAAGTGTAATTCAACCCTCCCCAATCCTAAGGAATTAGAGTGTGGTTTAAAAGCAGGATTTAAAGAAGCATCTTCTATGGGGGAAATGGCTTCTATCTTATTAATAAATAAAGTGATAGTGAAAACATGTTTCAAGTTTCTGTACTTTCCAAGATGATAACTCCTCAATAATGCAAATCCTGTGACAGGCAGTTAAGCCATGCATTCATATTTAGATATTGTCATTCCACTGAACATTTGATGGATAACACTGAATGCCACAGAATTAAATGGATTTAGGTAATTAGTGTTTGTATAATTACAACGGACAATACAAAGCAATTAAATTGAAATAAGATGAGACAAACAAAAGCTGAGGAAGGTAAACATGAGCTTAGAAGGTTTTTAAAAAATTATCTGATACCCTTTCTTTCTATTTCAAAGTGAATGGTCTATTGCAATGCCTCATTAACACATTCAACAGCTCCTTGCACTTTGGAGGACTTGAGATGAGTTTAAAACCAATTTGTGATAAGAAAGATAATATTAATTATGATGGGTATGAAGAATCTGCAGCAGGTAACTAATTGAACACTCAGAGATTGGAGCATTCCATTCGGGTCCTCAAATGTGAAAATGTAGCCCATTCCAAAATACTGCATGTTCTGGGAAATCCTGTTTAGTTTACTTCGCGCACGCGCGCGAGCATGTGTGTGTGTGTGTGTGTGTGTGTGTGTGTGTGTGTGTGTGTGTGTGTGTGTGTGTGTGTTTGCTCCCTACCTGTCCCACTGGGGAACTTGTTAGAAAGCAGTGCTTTTGTGGATCCCAAAGGGACATGTTCCACACCCACTGGTGTCCTCTTCACCTTGGACCAACAGCAATTTCAATGTGCCAAACTGGAAAAGGGTAAACTGTCTTCTCTCTCTGCCAACTAATCTTATCTTGGGCAAGATGCCTGTGTTCTTCCAGGCTGCTGTCAGGGTAACTCTCAATGTTATTCCCCAAGGTAACCAAAGGGAAGAAAAAACTGGAAACAAAGGAAGAATGACTATAGGAAAAAATGTGCTAAAAAAATATAACTACACTCTAGAAGACACCACAAAGAGGAACTGACAGTTCGGAGACTTGAAATTTAGAAGTAAATGGCTGTCTTCTGTGAAGCCAAACTTATAAACTACAAACTTCCATTAATTTATAGCATTTAATAATGCAGATATAATATGATTAATAACAAATATCTTTGGTTCTAGGTTGGGAAGAATCAATTATCCATATGCCTTTTCACATTCTAATGACTTCATTATTGGGTTACCAATGATGGGACAATAAAATTAAAACATTAAAACCAATACCACTGGTTTCACTAAACCAAATGATTAATGTTGAAATATCACATGACTTTCACTGTCAACAAATGGAAAACAGAGTTGGTTATTTCTTGGGAAGTTTTCAGTGCTGCAAACAGAAGAAACTGAATTAATTGATACCTTTATAATCCTTTGGATTTTCAAATATCCTATCCATTTTTTACAAATGTCTAGCTAATCTCAGAAATGAAGGAATAAAGAAATGAAAATGATCTATTGAACAGTATTCAACACAGGAAGGGCATACTCCACTCTAAAATGTCCTCGTGAGGGAGAGGAGGGGCTGTTAAGGTCCTGAAGTCAACAGAAATCTGAGCATTTCTTACATTTTGCCTCCAGGATGTAGTCTTTATGGCCTGTATCTTTAGAGCATCATAAGACCACAATTACACATCTCAGATCTGCTCCAACCCACTCCAAGGGGCAGCTCTGAAATAAAATTAGAAACGGCACAGTAATCCTCGGCTTTTTATTATAATTTTATTTTATTTTTAAGCAGCACTTACATTATAGCAAAATGCCCCTTGTGTCTGCTAGACTTGGGTACAAATGAAGTAGAGATTAGATACACAAGCATGCGTACGACATTCAATCATGGAAAAACCTTCATTCCTGTGTAAATTAAAATGATCCTCTGCACAGATGCGAGAGAGCTTCTCCAAGTAAAAACATTTACATGTAATTTACAGAATGTTTTCTCCCTTGGAAGCAATTGCTTCCCCCAGAATCATAAAAACCTACACTTTAAATGTTGACTAATGCTCAAAGACACTGAACCAAGCTAATAAACTCTCCAAATTGAAAGAGATCCAAATGGGAAAATGGGAAATAACCATATATTTTGATCTTCTCAAGAAATGTTTATCTGATAGTAATTTTAGGTACTGTATTAAGCAAATTGCTTAAATTATAATTACTCATTTTATAAATTTTGCTCCCTAATGATAGGGAAAATATTTATATATGTACATATATATATGTATATATTTCATAATACTATATATATGTGTGTGTATTTATGTTTATGTATGTATGTATAGATGTACATACATATGTTCACACACTAGATATTTATCTTCTAATGTGGATGTTTGAATTCAATGGCGAAGTTTTATCTTTCATATTTTTCTTGGCCCTCATATTGGCATGCTCATAATAGTGACTTATCTGTCACTAGAAGAGCTGCTTTGCTCAGCCACAGGCCCATCAACACAGTGAATGACTTGGCCAGAGCTGCCCAACGCTGAAACATACAAGGAGACTGCTCGGAGTTCGGATGGCTCTTCTACCCCCTTGTTCATTGCTTGTAACTTTGGTTAGTAGGGGCTAATCATCCTCCTGTTCCTTATTTTCCATATCAATGAAATGAAAATAATAAATAGATACTGCTAGTCGTGGTTCTGAGGATAAACAAGACACTTCTACTTCTGTGTCTAGGGAAATGTCTGGGAATGAGGGGATAAAAATTGGGAATAATTAGATCCTAAGATTTAGGATGCTGTTGCAGCTCTGGCCCAAAGAGAATCATGATGTTGGAAGAGTTCACTTTGTCCTATACACAGAGATGCCACCTTCCAACAGGAGAAAACATTCACTGAGCACGGCCCTCCAAGAGGACTCATGCTTCCATCTAGATGATGAACCAAAGTAATGGATGGGACACCCCTGCCTGAGACCACCTCCAGCTCTTCTGAACTTGGAAAGCAAAAGCATTTTTTTTTTAATATGACAAATTCTCAAGGCCAAGGGCATCTTGTTGAATCCAAGCTGACGGTTTAACTGTGAGAAGCCCATCTTGGTCTTTGACTTCTGGTGGTCTGATGTGAGGGTGGTAAGCAGTTTTAGCAGGAGCTGCTTCTGGCAGGCCTCTTGGGCTATTGCTCTGTGCTCCAATCTGATGGGAGCAGACACTTAAGAATTGAGATGCAGAGGGCAGCCAGCAGCTATTGTGTGCTGTGGCAGGGGAAGAGCTCAAGTGGTTTCCTCTCTGACAAGCAGGACTCAAGCAGGCACTTTGTTATGAAAATCAGGTGCTAGGGGGACACCTCCCCTGTGTGGAGGCCCAGGATAAGATGACAGGTAAGCAGAGATGTTCTTGGATTCTGTGTCTAGTCCTCAGGGAGGATGTGACAAGGCCGCTGAAGAAGGTGAGGGTCTGAGATACCATTTATCTATCTCTGCCACAGGGACCCCTGATAGGGGGGTTGGAGAAAGCCTCATTTGGAGCACATCAGCATCAAAGTGGATGCTTTCTTCACTCAAACTCCTCTTGGATAATGAACTGCCTTACCCTGTTGCATTACTGTGTATCATGCTTGCTCAGAATATTAAGAGTTCCTGGACAGGCAAACAAAGATCTTGGTTTTCCTGTAATTGCTACAGACCTGTCATTTCTGAGAATTAGTAGCCCATGGTTTCCTCCCTGCTAGGGCCCCTTTTGGGTTGAATCGGGTCATCCATATGGAAGAGGGGCTTATCATGTATACGCTACGGCAGGTACAAACACAGCTTGCTTCCTCTCTAACCCGCGTCAAACTGCTCCAGTAAAAACTTTTGAAGGAGAATAGATCTAGTCAGGGTCTAGGATATTCAGGACTGAAGATCTGAATCCTTGGAAGATCAGGGCCTTGAAAATGAGAAGAATCTGAAGCTACAATCCTCGTAAAATCAACTAAATATGCATATACAGAGTCTAATGTATTACATATAGTTATGTTTTATGTGTAAGTGCTCTGGCATACTCCAAAGAACCCACGCCACATTTTGACTCTGTTCCTAGAACTGCCTTTTAGGAAGACCCTGTTCAGCCAGTGGAGTGACAGGAAGCAGGCAATGTTAGGGCTAAGCAGAAGTGAAGAGCTGTAAAACAGACAGCAACCAACAACTAACTGGAAGAGAAGCTGGCATGTGAATCCAGAGGCTGGGCTGGAAACTACAGGGCTATAGGGAGGGATTATCTGAGGGGCACAAGGAAACTCCAGCCCCAAACCCCAATTCCAACTGTTTGAAAATCAATTTACAAAGCAATCCTTTTTAAGCTTTCCCTTGTCTCTGACCCTTCTGCATTACAATGCTCAGGATAGGCAGCCCATGTTAAGTCCCTATCCATTGAATATAAATGAGTTTGTCAGATGACTTAGCCCCAAACAACAGATGCCTAGAAGAAGATAAGTAGGACAGAGGGGTTGAGTTGTACTTTATCTACTGGACAATCTGACATGGATTACTTGATATCTTGAAATTGCAGTTTCTTCTAAGAAGATGGACATAACAATATCCTTTCCCCAACATCCTCAAGAGTTTTGTGAAGATTAAGTTAACAAGCAGATTAAGTCAAGTTGAGCACTTGGTCCGAAGGAGATGGTCCACCAACAGTTTATTAGCTATATTGTTTTTCATGACTTCATGATTTTGTTGGAGTTGCCAAAAGAGCAACAGAAGAGGCTGAGGGATGTCTAGATAGAGCTGGGATGAGAGACATTTCCGTTTTTCTTTTCGCCGGGTCCTGTGTTGCACAAAAAGAAAGCAAGTGCCTCTCGGTGTCCAACACCGTGGCGTAGGAAAAGCTAATTTATATTTACATACCATGTTTAGCCAGGAAACCCGAATCCAGTTGGTGTCTAGCAGCACTTGCTTATGGGCATACCATTATTCTTTAAACATGTGCTGAGAGCTAGCTGGTAAATGGTCCTGCAGGACAGGCTTTTAGGAAAACAATCCCCCATTGCTTTTTGCTCACTGTTTTCAAAAGCCTCTGTTAATGACTGCATTTCGATCAGATCTCTGAGCACAAATGAACCTCCCATCAAAACTCTAAGGGCAACCCATGATATTATCTTTCCCAATTGAAATTCTCAAGGTGAAATACATATGTGCTGTAATTGGCACCTTTGAAACATCATTTTCCCATGGAAAGCTTTCAAAGCTGCCGCCAGCAAATGCAGCCTGGCAGGTCCGGAAAGGCCAGGTCTGAGTATGAATGCTTCATTACCAGCAGGGCTTTCCTCAGGTGACAGAGTTTCAGCTCCCTGTCAATCATGCCCATTGCTGGCCTCGCAGGACTCCATAGGCACTAAGCCAGAGGCATCAACCTGTGCAGACAAATAATTACCCGAGCTGAGCCATTTCACGGAGAGGCAAAACTCTTTATCAATATTGCCTGCCCAGAAGCGGTTGTGAAATCTGCAGCTTCTTCAGTACAGCTTGGAGAGCAGAGTGCTGCTAAAAAAACACTGGCCATGAACAGTCTCCATGCCCCAGGCAGTCCTTGTTAATCTGCACATTCTCAGATTTCCATTATAGTAAAAGTTGCCTCATTTGATACCACAATGAAGATGCAATGCACACATTCTTCCCTTCCTTAGAGACAGACACTTCATCCCCATATCCTCAGTTTGGTGAGCCAAGTGCTCCAGGAGATGTCTATGTCTCGCCAATATCATGTGACAATGAAATTAGAACAGTTCTTTACTTAGGTTGTACTATTAGACTTCTACAGAGAATTTGGACCGATTAACAAAATCTATATTTGCTTCTGCCAGTCATCTGTTCTATCACTGCTGCAATGTACATACATAGCATTTATATATCCATTTGCTTACTGTTGTTGCCATATATGCATATATGTTTATATAAATACATCTTATCTATTTCAGTTTGGCTTCAGTTAAATTTTCATACTCCTTAAGTTTAAAATTTTCTTGGTAGTTCAAAATTAATTCTAGAATTAACCTCATGTTGTTCTAGACAGCATGGACTAGAACTTTTAAGTGATTTACTTAATAAATAAGTGTAAGTGTTTTATATATATATATATATATATATACATATATACACATATATGTATATATATGTGTGTATTTATACTTACTTACATATATTCATGTATTATGAAGTTCTCAACCTTCAATAAACAGTCACCAGAAGCCAATGAAATTCAGATTCCTGGCGTCAGTCCCTCCAGACTGTGATTCATTTGAGTGACTAAGGAATCTAAGTTTTCACCAGATGCTTTTTGGCATAAATGTTCAAAGGCATGTTTGGGGCAAGAGGTAATGCCAAATTCAAGTCTGTGGTAATGTAGCAAGGCTGAGGGAGTCGGGCCCTTTTCAGTTCTTCACAGCTTGTTTCTTCCAGAACAAGAAAGGACCAAGGTAGAGCTTAGTGAAGGATGAAAATGCAGGCCCTATATTCAAAATTGCAAAGATTTCAACACAGTGACATCAGAACATTCAACTAAGTGTGGGGGTCTTCAAAGGGTGGAAGGCACAGTGAGAGGTGGCCCTTCCTCTCCTAATGCACTGGGATACAGTATATAGCAATCAGAGAAAAAAGAAGAGTTTGAGAAAGCTGACAGAAAACTAGACAGTTACTTTGCATCTCTGAGAAGGTGAACTTGCACATTTACTAATGGACTGTGGGCACTTAAGGACTTAACTCATACACAGAATAATAGCTTATTGTTTCCTGTTTCCTGGCTATGACTCTGTCTGGTACAGGTATGGTATTATTTTTACTATCTACAACTTTGGCAGACTAAGGGGAACCTGGCATTTTAACCACATAACCTCCCATTCTCAAAGGATGATGGGGGAAGTTTGTGTTGGGGTGGGGGCTAGCCCTGATGATGAGGTGCTAGCCAAACAAGCATGAGTGCCAGTGTTCAGATCTTCCACACCCATGTGGAAAGTCAGATGTAATGGTAAATAGTAATTGGAGAAGGTACTCAGTGTTGACTTCTCGCCTACACACACACACACACACACACACACACACACACACACACACACACACACACAATATGTGTGCACAACTAGAAGCAGAAAAAATCTCACAAGTATAAAATTACTGTACACATTTGAGAAAGTCATTTCTTAACCATTAGGGGAATTTAATTGCTTTTCAGATTTTAAATAAAGAGTTTAAAAGTCAACTTATAAATGTGAACACAAACTTGGAATGGCATGAGAATGGACAACATGCTTTAAAAACAAAATAGTGTGGAGAAAATAGGCAGAAAGTTTATTTTATATCATGTGGGCATTTTCTCAGAGTGAAGTTGACCAGTCTCTTAGGAAACTGTCATAGCTACTCAACATAATAATGAGGCCATTTTCAAAGTCTTGCCCCAATTCCACTGACTGAATCTGTCATAGCAAACACATCCAATCATAAAGATCACTTAAATGTTGAGTATTATCAATTTCATTTTTGTTAAAATTCCAAGTGTCCACACTGGTCCTTCCCAAACCAAGACAATTCTTGGCCTACGTTTTCCAAAGTCCTGATGCTCTGAGTATGGACTGTGGCAGCCCTGAGGCAAACTTTCTCCTGGCATCAGCATTTCTGCCTCTTTCTTTGGGGTCCAAATTAAGACACAAAACCGTTCCTTTGCTACAGACTTCACAGTAAGGGGCAATGAATAGTGGGCCCAATGCCCTAGCTTCTGTTGCCGGCTGTGGGCAAAGTGGGGCCGGCTGTCCCAAGCAAACACTCTCAGAGCTAGCTTGCCGGCTCATCAACATGCTTTTCAGCCAGCTCACAAAAGGTTCCATTTAATGTGGGCTGTAAAGCTAGCTTGACAATAAATACAAGAAAAGGTCATTTGAGATTGAACACAGCTTTTTCAATAACAGGAATTATGGAATGCAAGACATCGCATGTTCCTCCTTTACCCCGGAGAGCTGGAGACATTTTAGATCAATGGTAGGATGAGGAAATCTAAGATGGAATGTGAGATGAATGAAGATCTTCACCTAAGAGAGGTGTTGGTAAGCACAGCAATCTGGACGTTTGTTCACCCCAGGAAAAAGACATCTGTTCTTGCCCTGTGTTTGTTTGCTTACTTATTTTAGCAGCTAAGTTAATGTGATGCCCCCTCTTCACTGGTAGAAGACAGCAACAGAAAATTTCCCTTCTATATGTGGCATGCCTTGTTTTTTAAAAGGTACTCACTTCCATGTCTTGTTCTCTAGAGACATTCTCTATCAGACAATTCACTGGCACATTCTGGCCCTTTTCTAAGCCTACTGCTAGTCTGGGATTTTGAAATGATACTGGTGATACAAAATAAAAGACACCTTAACCTTCCAGAAGGTCTACAGGACATGAAATGATGCAGAGAGTTCAATTAATAAGGAAATAGACAAACCTGATAAAAGAAAGTATTGGATTTGTAATCACAGAGAAAGGAAGGGAAATTAAATAGTAACTCATTATCTATCCCCGGGTACTCTAAAATTCCTCTAGTTATAAAATTAGAAGCATTTAATAGAAAATTTATACTTTTAATGAACAATCAATTAAAATAGCTAAGTACCATTAGTACTAGTATATATTTTTTAAAACAAAGAACAGTATGTATATGTTGAGGTTATTCATTTCCCTTTGTACGAAACTCACAAGTTCTAGCAACATTAAAAAGTCAACTAGCAAAGTAGTGAGAAAATATAGCAAATGAAGACTTCATCTGTTCTCATGTATTTTCTTTAAATAAGTGGTGTAAAATATCTTTAGTCATGCAGCTATTAATGAGAGTGCTACTAAGTCCAAACTCAGCCCATAAAATATTTGATGCTTTAATATCCATGGAAGAAACTATATCTATCCTTGTGGCTGATTCTGCAAAGTACATTAAGAGAACTTAAAAAAATGGACATAACTTCTGTCCTCCACACCTAGTTGGAAACATGTTAGGGAAGCTAAATTTCCACTCTGAGCTAGGTTTTTATTTTTCTTCCAGTATATCTATCTTGCATATTCATTTATTGTCACTGTTGGACCCCTCATGACAGTGTCCTCAACTATTACTAGACTGAAGGCACAGGGTCAGAAAGAGGCTTTTATCATGTCTATTCCAAGGACCATGGAATCCCTTCAAAGGAGCCTCCTTCCATAGTTCGTTAGGGGAATGCAGCACAGTAGAGTGGCTCATGTCTGTCTTCAAACTCAGATCCAGTCTCTTTCTAGTAGAGCTCTGGAAGGGTAACCCAGACCTCTGAAAGAGTGCTTCATTTGTAAAGTGAGGATTATAGCATTCTCTGATTGGATTGATGTACTGTAAGGGTTTAAATCTATAACATTCCTAAACACTTATGTGTTGAAGGCTTGGCCCTCATCTGGGCATGCCTTAGGAAGTAGTGGAAACTCTAGGAATTGGGGGCTTTCCTAGGTCACTGGAGTCATGCCCTGAAGGGCATCTTTAGTCCAGTCCTTTGTATGCTGGCTATCTCTTCCTCTGCCCTTCTCCTGGTTGCCATGAAGTGACCAACTTTTCTGCACCAGGCACTGCCTGCCATGATGTTCTGTTTCACCACAGGGCCAGAATAAAATGGAGCCAAGTACCAAGGCACAGACCCATCTGAAATGCTGAGCCAAGTGTAAGTCTCCTTCAAGTTGATTTTCCTAGATGTCTTGTCAGAGTTTCAAGCAGCATTCTAGCACAGATACCGTAAAAGTCCAATTAATTAATTCAGGCAAAGCAAATTTACCAACAATGACTATGGCTATTCATCAGAATAAAGCCATTGCTGAGAAACAAACACACAACAAGCACGATTCTTTTCAGAAAGTAGCACCATTCTCTTTTCTTCTTTTTCTTCCCATTATCTTTTCTTAACTGAAAACATTGGAGTTTTGAATTAAAATAACTTCCCTTGTATGTACTTAAAACATTTTTCTTACAGTTGTATTTCTCTTTATTATTTAGGGGAAACAGTTATGGGTCTAATTCATTGTGTTAGAAGCAGGTGGTTGGAATTACGAAAACAAGTTTTAGTACTGGGAAGGAATTTCAACAGAAGATGAAAGACTAAGAAAATTTGAAAAAGAAAATGCACAGTGTTGTGAATGATGTGATCAATTATGCACATTTGGTGTGTGCATGTGTGTGTGCACATGCATGTGTATATGTGCATGTGTGCTTGCAGCTCCACCTGTATACACAGGCACATGGAGGAGGCCAGAGGACAACCTGGAGTATCATTCCTCAAGATCCATTCATCTTGGTTTTTGAGACAAGGTCTCTCACTGGCCCAGGATTCAGCAAACAGGCTAGTCTGGATGCTAAGTGAGCCTCCTGGGTCCATCTTTCCCCACCTTCCCAGTGCCAGGATCACACCTGAGAACCACTGTAACAGACTTCTTTTTTAAATGTGGCTTCTGGGGATTGAACTTGGGAACTCATGTTTGCAAGCTAAGCACTTGAGAGCTGAGCTATCTACACAGCCCCCAAATATGCCCATTCTTAACACAGTTGCCTTGTTTATGTCTCTATCAGGGCACAGAAAAGGAACAAGGTGAATTGTTCAGGGTTAGAAGCCAATAATAAGTAACAACCTTCTGGTGGTACCCAAGGAACAGCAGCTACCATACTGTAGGTTTTCCTCTGCTGGCAAACTAAACAAGAAAGACAAAGAAAATTTCTAGCTTTTCTCACCTTTATAGCTTGCTTTCCTCCACTTCTACTGTTTTCAGGTCCTGCTGGGTAATCCTTAAAACCAGGTTGAATTTTAGAGATTTGTCCTGTCAGGTTTATTATTTCACTGAGAAAATCAGCCTCACACAGCACTCCAATAACACAGTGTCCAGGTGTGTGTGGGTGTGCATAGTTCTTACTATTCTAGCCTTAAACTTAAATATATTCCTTTATGGATTCATAATTTTTAAAATGTATGCTATTTTTAAAATATCATATTTAACTTGAAATTATTGATCTTCGTATGCTTTTCCTCCATTAACTCATTATTGACTCTATCAAAAATAGGTTTCTAATTCAATTATCTGAACAATGTTTTCATTAACTCTGTATCCTTGGTAAGTTTGTCTAGGGAGAACATTCTGGAGTATATACACTTTGTGTCTCATTGTCTTACTTTCTAATAAAGGAAACAGTTACACCCAAAATGAGGTCAAATGTTCCTTTCATAAACCTCACAAGAGGTCATTGATACAAATATTTCTACCTTCACCCCATTTCCAAACTGTATTCCCTATGTTACAAAGACAGACTTTATCCTCAAACACCGCCATCACCCAGGGGAGAGATTTCAAGGGATGTCTGGGTGAGACACAGCTTTCAAAGTTGTCTTTATTTCTCCCTGTCTTCCCACATACTTCTCATCATCCTTAATATCCCCATATTTTTACTCTCACTCTGTCCTGTTTGAGATAAGATCTGGTTGTCTACCTCTCCACGAATTTCGACCTTCCGACTCTGAGAGTTGGGTCATATTCTTAAGCCAAACAGATTTCTGGAACTCTCCTTGAGTGTCAGGGAATAAAAATGAATAGGTTTTCAATCCTGTCCTCAAGATGCTCAGAGTTTGCTAAGGGGAATATTGAACAAACAAATCTACCATCAACAACGAAACTATGGCATCATATGAATTGCTAAAAAAATATCATCACAAAAAGGGAAGGGGGAAAATGTAGAACTGAAGCACAGAAACAAGACAAATTTCATTTTAGAGGGAGTCAGGGGTGGAAAGCAGGGAAGGCCTCAGAATATGAAGTGAGAACTTAACAAACTATCAGCAATCTTCTTTATAAAAAGCACCTGTTTTGTTGTGTTAAATTAAATTTACCCTGAAGCTGACTCTGTAAGTAGCAAACTGTATCCTAATGCAGGAATCTGTTCTTAGAAAAGAAGAGCTTCAGACTATCACAGAAGCTGGGCTCTAACCAATCTTGGGCTGCCATATAAGCAGGCAAACATCAAGCTCTAACCAACCAAGCCTTTTCTAACTGAATGCCACCTGTTCCTGTGGCTGGGTGACATTCTCTGAACTGTTTCTGGTTCTGAGGGCTGCAATAGTCTTGGGCTGTTTTCTTACACAAACAAACTCTGCTAAATTCAATTTAATTAAAGGTTTTCTTCTAACAATGTCTTCCAGGTGTGGTGCCAGTCTCATCATGGGTTAGATAATGTTACCTCTGTGTCTTTACCATTCGTGATAATATCAGTTGCCATGTTGCTTATTATCCAGAATGTGCTGTCTAAGATGGCACAGTGGGCTGTGGAATACTCAAAATGGGGTGTAGTGGCTAATTTTGGTTGTCAACTTGTCTGGATCTGGAGTCAACTAAAAGGCAAGTTTCTGGGAACTCCTGTAAGGAATTTTCTTGATCAGATTATTTGAAATGGGAAATTATCCCTGAATGTGAGCTCAGGTGGCTGTCCAGCAAAAGGGAAAGGAAGAAGGAAGGTTTATTGTTTTTTTTTTTTTTTTTTTTTTTTTTTTTTTTTTTTTTTTTTTGTGTGTGTGTGTGTGTGTGTGTGTGTGTGTGTGTGTGTGTGTGCTTGCCTTCGATCTTGTTGGCAGGCTCACCTATCTTGATTTTACTGTTCTAGCCTTCCTATTCTGAATGAGGACTCAGTTTCAGGTTTCTGAGGTGAATTGAAGACCACCAGCTCTCTAGGGATCCTCCTGGTCTTCAGACAACATATTGGGGACTGATAAGATACTCAGCCCCATGGACTGAGTGAGCAACCACTGGGCTCTTAGCTTCTCCCATGTTAGAAACATAGCCATCGTTGAGCACCTAGGTCATATTATGTAAGCTAACCCAGTAAATCACCCTCTATTTTATTTTTTTTATTTTTTATTGTTCTTTTTGGGGGGGGATTCAAGACAATTTTCTCTGTAGCTTTGGAGCCTGTCCTGGAACTCAATCTGTAGACCACGCTGGTCTCGAACTCACAAAGATCCATCTGTCTCTGCCTCCCGAGTACTGGGATTAAAGGTGTGTGCCATCACTGCCTGGCTTAAATCACCCTTTAATCATTTTGTACGTTTTGCTCCTGCAGAGAACCCTGATGGGCTTGGCCAAGTGGAGATGTGGTGTGAGTGTAAAAGTTACAATATATTTTGCAGGATTTGAAGAGGAAAAAAACCCACAAAATATTGCACTAATAATTCTTATATTGATCACAAATACAAAGGCCATTTGGCCATATCAAATTAAAGGTAGGTTTTTGAAGTCAATTGCATTTTAACTGTCTCTACTCACTTTCAAAAAAAAAAAATGAGGTTGCAGGAAAATATGACCTGGAGCTGGTTCTTCTGCTGGATGGCACTCATTTGACTCCCTCAGCATTACAGAGGTCAGCTCCACCTCCCTGCCTCATCCTCTTTAGGAGCTCCTCAAATGGGAAACACATGTTGACCCACCATGAATATGGTGGCTTTGGAGGGTCAAGACCTGGATTCTGTGTTTGCACTGACAGAATCTCTTCCCATGGTCTGAGAGACAGGGCACATGCATACAGATGGGAGGGAATGTCTAACTAGCAAGCTGCAGGACTTTAGGCTCACAGAGCACAGGTGCTCCCCAATGGGTCCAGGGCCTGATGCTGACTGTCATAGTAAGGGGAGACCCCGCGATCAGTCAACTTGACCCCCATTTGGAGCTTTCAGGATGTGCTCAGTTCCCTTGTAATTGGTTTGCCCATCATTCTTAAAGAGGAAGAAACTTCCGGGATGAAAAATGAAGTGAACGCCAGGCCTTCCTTAGTTACTGAAGTGGTCACTTCCCCCACCCGCTGCGAAGCCATCACCATCTGTTTTCTGTGATCTAATTACAAAGTGGAATAAGCTCTTGATTCCCCTTTCCATCATCTGAACATGTATGACATGAAAATGTCTGCGAGGACTGCAGGAGTCCTTATTTTTGTCGCGTCTTCGAAACAACTCATAGGGGCAAAGTTATTTGTTTGTGCAGAAATAAATTTCACTCAGAGGTGTTTACATGACAGAGATTGATATGTGGTTTGTGTCTGTGCGCTGCCTGTTTCTTCAATTTGTTTACTGCAGCCTATCTTAGGAAAACAGGGAAGAAATGTATTTAACAGGGAGCTAAAGGGTTTTGTTTGTTTGTTTTTCCTTTTTTTTTTTCCTTTTTTGCTTTTCTTTAGGAACCATGTAAAATTCTCATTCTTTAAAAAGTAATTACCACACACTGTGAGAGCCCAGCTACACCAAATGTTGCTGGATGCATAATTTGGTTTCAGGTTTCCAGTGCACCACAAAAAGGCTTTTCTTTTTGTCATAGATGATCTTCACCCTTTCCCATCTGGGGAATTTGAACTCTATTTTTAGCCATTTCATGAGTTGCCAATTTAATGCATCCAAAAGAGTGCAGAGCAGATGTCTAAAACATTGAAGGTAATTAATTAAGTCCCACAATTTCCAGACTACACAAAAACAATTTGCTATTGCCTGTAAAATTGGTATAATTGAGTATTATAAATGTTGCCAGGCCAAGTCTTGCTATGAACTATTTAGTGCATCTGTCCTAATTAAAGACCTATTGGAAGATTAATGTCTCGTAACCTGACAAACTACTTTACTTAGTAACAAATTATCCATATAATGACCTCAAACTAAATTTATATAACCCAAGAAGCCATGAGAAACAACAAGCATCTTTCAATAGAAGACCCCCCCACACACTCACACCTACACACGCGCGCACACACAGTGTTTTGATGTTCATCTGCTTACTGGGCTTCTAGTTCTAAACAGGTGTAAGGCCCATTGTTCTGATTCAAAATCAGTTTTCTGATGACAATCCTAACTCTGGTCAAAATTCTATTAAAATACATAATTTCCATTCCCTCCCAGCCTACTTGCAACACCTGACATAAGTGTTCAGACTCAAGACAAAGATAGGTCAATTATGGCTTAGCTACTTTTGTCATTTTGGGATCGAATACCTATTGGGAAACCAACTAGTGGAGGAAGACTTCATTTTGGTTTGCAGTTTTCAAAAGGATACAGCCTATCATAGAATTATGGCAGGAGTATGAGGTGGCAGGTCACATTGTTTCACCATCAGGAAACAGGAAATGGACAAGTGGGTCAGGCTATAACCGCCACCCCCGCCAGTCCTGCTCCAAATGACATTCTTCCTCTAGAAAGGTTCCATAATCTCCCAAAAGAGCACCATCAATGGGGGACCAGGGGTTCCAACATGAACTTATGGGGGACATTTCACAACCAATCTCCAATTCACAATACTAAATCCTAAATCTTGTTTTCTTTGTAATCATTCAAGTTGTAGGCTTTTCACAATTACTCTAAAGGAAATGTAATAATTTGTCCAGAGTGTATAGACACCAAATACTCATCAAACAATGTCTTAAGTCACTGTTCTGCAAGGTTAAATCTGAAAGGATTCCACAGAATTATAAAACCTAAAAAGCAAGCTAGAGGGACTGATCTTCCTTGTACATTAGGGACATAATGAGCATCACATATCATGACTCTGTAAAAGTATATATCTGGCCGGGCATTGGTGGCACATGCCTTTAATCCCAGCACTCGGGAGGCAGAGGCAGGCGGATCTCTGTGAGTTCGAGGCAGCCTGGTCTCCAGAGCGAGTGCCAGGATAGGCTCCAAAGCTACACAGAGAAACCCTGTCTCAAAAAACCAAAAAAAAAAAAAAAAAGTATATATCTGATGGGAAACAGACGGCTGCCTTTGACCTGTGGGAGCTATACCATGACATATCCTCTGGGGCTTCTCTGTGTAGTCCTACCTGTCCTGGAATTTGTTCTGCAGACCAGCTGGTCTCAAAATCAGGGACTCACCTGCCCACCCAGTGCTGGGATTAAAGGCATGCACTGCCATGTCCAGCCATATTCTCATTTTAAAAGTAGAAAAAGAAATCCCTCTCATCACAATATAATGCCCTTCTCATGGCTTCTCTAAAGAGCATTTTGATATTAGTTCTAAAGCTTCAAAAGAAACTCTTTCTACCTAAGAGAGATTCACAAAAGATTTTCAAAACTTTCAGCAATTCTGAAGATCTTTCTGTCCATATAGAGAAACATACACAGGCACACACACACACACACACACACACACACACACACAGTAAATATATTGGTGACCAGATTTTACAGCCTAAAATATAAAAATATCAGTGTTGAGTAAATAAAAATTATTAAATATTTAAAAATATGGCCAATCATCCACAACTATGAGAAATGCATGAAGCATATAAATGAACACATATACACACATGTGTTTTATACTAAAATATATACATATATTATTATGAATCTCTTATATATAGATTATAGTGCTATACATATATATTATAAAAATATATGTACAATTGTAGCTTGTAGTCATACATATCATATTTAAGGGAAATATTTAGCAAGGATTTTTTAGCATCATAAGTAAAACAGAAATTTGTTTAGAAATTATAATTTACTCTCATGTGCACAGGCTGTTAAAAAATTTCCCTTCCCCAGCTTGGATCACTGCATTCATAAAACCAAAGCTAAGAAGCATTCATTCCCATAACTTTCCTTTCCATACAGACTTCCTCACACAGGATAACTCAATTTCTTCTTTAACAGCCTTTTATAAACTATATATTTCAACAGAAATTTAGGTCCTATACTTTTATAGGAAATAAGCCCAATGGCATCAAATTGTTTGAGTGCCCCTCCTTTCTCTACCTGCCCCTACAGATCATGTGATGATTCTCTCTCTCTCTCTCTCTCTCTCTCTCTCTCTCTCTCTCTCTCTCTCTCTCTCTCTCTCCAGGGTTTCTTTGTGTAACAGCCCTAGCTGTCCTGCCATCCTGGAACTAACACCACAGACCAGGCTGGCCTTGAACTCACAGATATCCATCTGCCTCTGCTTCCCAAGTGCTGGGATTAAAGGTGTGATCCACCACCACTCAGCTTGATGTCCTCTTAAAATGAGTTTTGTCAAAGTCTATGTCATGGGCAGTGTGCAAAGGTGTTTCTGGGTATACACTATGGTCGCAGGGCTTTCTTGTCTACTTAGAAAATAGTGGTCATGAAACATTTCCTCACTGTAGGGATCTGGACCATAAAGAACGTATAGAAAACATTTCAAATTCTTGATAGCCCCAGGAAGGCAATTTGATCTCAGCATTGTGTTCTACCTCACTGGACACGTAAGTTGTTTTTCAGAGTCCTCTACCTCATGCCCCACTTTCATTGATAGTGAAACCTTCCCAGTAGTCCTTAGGACTTTCCTCCAGGAGGTGTCTCTTCTCCTGTGCAATCATACTTGTCCTTGGCATGAAGCTGTTGACCAGTGTCTCTCCCAGGCAATTAAATTCCAGACTTTTCACGAGTGGCAACTCAAGAAAAGTTGAGTTGAAAAGCCAACCTGCTCGCTGACCGTTCTGCTCAGCACAGAGTGAGTGGTCCACTCATCAACAGAAGACAGAGCTGTGTCTGCTTGAACACACGTGCGCATATTATTTAAGTAGTTGATTAGGAAAGAAATCCAAGCTAAAATATGTTGATAGATTACATAATAAATGCTCAAATAATGTATCTTCTAAATCTTACCCAGTTTATTTAATTTAAAAGCTACAGAGGTATAAACAAATGACTTTTATAATTTTAACAACAAAAAATTAGAGGAATAACTCAAAGGGATGAAGTTTTAAAATGTAGAATTGTATCACACATGTTTAACTATGTGTTTTAAAGATTGATATTATTCCAATTGTGTGTGTGTGTGTGTGTGTGTGTGTATTGGGGGGTATGTGCACATGACTGCTTGTGCCTATGGCCAGAATATAAAGTAAGGTTCCCTGCAGCTGGAGTTAACAGGTGTGTATGACCCACCCTCCATGGGTGCTGGGAACTGGACTCAGGTCCCCTAAAAGAGTAGTAAGTTTTCCTAACTGCTAAGTCATCTCTCTAGCCTTCTAAAATATGTTTTGGAGATTTTTTATTATTAGATGACTGTTATTGACAGGTAAAAATGAAATAATTGCTTAGAGCAGGCAATCTCTTATTTACTCATCTATTTAAAATTGATTTTAAACTAAAAACATATTAGGTTTTAGCAAAACATAATGAAACAATTTTCTTGTTCTTTTGCCTTAGAATATCCCCCAGAGAGCAAAACTGCAGTCTTAGTTTCACAAATATTAAAACTAATTATCCTTAGTCGGCATCAACGGCATCCGGTAGATAAACTTTCAATTGAAACCACTTAAAAATATATCAGGAAAATATATACACAGAAAGAGAATCTTTGAGGCATCCATTCATGCATATATCAATTCACCCAACAATGATTAATACCAGGCTCTAGAATACAGAAGCAGTTAAGTTAATAATGTAATAGGGAGAAAAAAGTGAAAAATATATTTCATCAATGCAGTCCAGGTATTGCATAATTCCTAGGTTCAAATGACCACATGAACTAATCTCAGGAGGTCAGTTTTTCATCATCTGGTCTTCTCCCTGTTCTCACTGTCTCTTTCTGTCTCTATTTCATACCGTAACACACATATGCTTACATACCCATGCAGACACACATGTTTGAGTCTATTTTATACCACACACATGCACACACATAGGCACACAGACATACATATGTGTCCATAGTACATTGTGACATAATACTTGATGTAAATCAGTCTCATCACACCTAGTCGCCAGGTTCCATTTTACTCCAAAGCAAAAGGGAAATGTGATGCACAGAACACTGACCTCAGAAGATGCTAGCCCCACAAATGATTTCCTGGTGAATAAGTTTAGAAAGAAATAGATTTTCCTCCCCTGGTGCAGTTTTATGATACATATTAGCATAGTAAAGACTCTGAAGGAACTCCTGCAATAACGAAACCTGTTTTAAAGTTGTTTTCCTCAAATGTTTTAGCCTGGAAGCATTTGTTGCTCAGTTATGCATTATCGGCCATAGGGAATAGGCTGTGACGAATAACACACCATACCTTAGGACTGAAATGTTTGGACTAGACATGTGGGATGCAATAAGACTCATAAAGTATCCATCTTTCTCCCAGAACTCCTCCAGCTTGTTTTATAATGAATTATATAATCTTAAAAGTTTCAATAAAAAGCTAACATGTTCATACAATAAAATAAATTAATTAAAACAAGTAAAATTCACCTTAGGCTTTCTTTTTTCCCATTTTTAAAATTTGAATTAGAAACAAGATTGGTTTACATGTCAATCCTAGTTTCTTCTCCCTCCCCTCCTCCCCTGCTACCCCCCCAACTAAAAACCTACCTATCACAGACCCTTTCTGATCCCCAGGGAGGGTGAGGCCTTTCATAGGGGGTCTTCAGAGTCTGTCATATCCTTTGGGATAGGGCCTAGGCCCACCCCCATGTGTCTTGGCTCAGGGAGTATCCCTCTATGTGGAATGGGATCCCAAAGTCCATACCTATGCTAGGGATAAGTACTGATCTACTACAAGAGGCCCCATAGATTTCCGAGGTCTCCTCACTGATGCTGACATTCAGGGGGTCTGTATCAGTCCCATGCTGGTTTCCCAGCTATCATTCTGGGGACCAAGATCTCCCCCTTGTTCAGGTCAGCTGTTTCTGTCGGTTTCACCAGCCTGGTATGGACCCCTTTGCTCATAGGTTCTCCTCTGTAACTGGATTCCAGTTCAGTTCAGTGTTTAGCTGTAGGTGTCTGCTTCTACTTCCACCAGCTGCTGGATGAAGGCTCTAGGATGGCATATAAATTAGTCATCAATCTTATTACCAGGGGAGGGCATTTAAGGTAGCCTCTCCTCTGTTGTTTAAATTGTTAGTTGGTGTCATCTTTCTAGGTCTCCAGACATTTCCCTAGTGCCTGATTTCTCTTTAAACCTAAAATTTCTCCCTCTATTATGGTATCTCTTAAGTTGCTCTCCTCTATTCTTCCCCTGACTCAACCTTCCTGCTCCCTCATGTCCTCCTCTCCCCTCCTCTTCTTTCCTTCTCATTCTCCTAGCTTGCTCTCCCCTCCCATGCTCCCAATTTGCTCAGGAGATATTGTCCCTTTCCCCTTCTTAGGTGGATCATGTATGTCTCTCTTAGAGTCTTCCTTGTTTTCTAGCTTCTCTGGTGGTGTGGTTGGCTGGTAATCCTCGCTCTATGTGTAAAATCCATATATGAGTGAGTGCATACCATGTTTGTCTTTTTGTGACTGGGTTACCTTGCTCAGAATGGTTTCTTCTAGTTCCATCCATTTGCCTGGGAATTTCAAGATTCCATTGTTTTTTTCTGCTGAGTAGTACTCCATTGTGTAAATGTACCACATTTTATTTACCCATTCTTGAGGGGCATCTAGGATGCCTCCAGGTTTTGGCTATAACAAATAATGCTGCGATGAACATCATTGAACAGATGTCCTTGTTGTAGGAATGTGCTTCTTTTGGGTATATGCCTAAGAGTGGAATTGCTGGATCTTGTGGTAGACTCATTCCCATTTTCCTGAGGGGTCGCCATACTGATTTCCAAAGTGGCTGTACAAGTTAGCACTCCCACCAGCAGTGGAGAAGTGTTCCCCTTTCTCCACATCCTCTCCAGCATAAACTGTCATTGGTGTTTTTGATTTTTAGCCATTCTGACAGGAGTAAGATGGTATCTTAGAGTTGTTTTGATCTTCATTTCCCCAATGGCTAAGGATGTTGAACACTTTCTTATGTGTCTTCCAGCCATTTTAGATTCCTCTATTGAAAATTGTCTATTTAGTTCTGTACCCCCACTTTTTAATTGGATTGTTTGGTGTTGTGGAGACTAGCTTTTTGAGTTCTTTGTAAATTTTGGACATCAGCCCTCTGCCAGATGTGGGATTGGTGAATATCTTTTCCCAGTCTGTGGGCTGCCGTTTTGTCTTGTTGACTGTGTCCTTTGCCCTACAGAAGCTTCTCAGTTTAGACTTTCTTGTGCTGCCTCAAGATTACTCTACAGATCTCTGGTTTAACAGCCTTTGTTTCTTTTAAACATGGGATTCTGTTTGCAAAATACTTGCAAAAATACTTCATGGAAAACACACCCCACTTTTAATGCTTCTCTGTGTATTAATGTATAAAGTCTGATTCAGAGATGTTGCACAAACAGTAGGCTCAAACAACTGCATTTTATTTATTAACAAAACCAGCCCTCAATATTTAGAATAGTCTTAAAGGAAAACAGGAAAAGCTTTGTTAAAGCTAATGCCATCCCCTTCAGAAACACATAGGGACCAATATTTTTCTCTTAAGAATTCTCCAACAGTGATATTGACTTTTTACCCCCCAAGTTCTTTAGTATGAAAGACAAGAGGATATTCCTTCAGGCAGGGGAAGACAAGTAACTAAGCATTCATGGGTGGCAATGATGTTTATGCTTTTGATTGGCACATCTCTGTGCAAAATCCTTTAAAGGAAGAGGGATACAGAAAGGAAGTAAGAAGGTGGCTGCTTGAATGCTAGCAATGACGGATGAAACCTAATAGCTGGGAGGTGGGTTGGGCAGCTCAAATAGTGACAGGTGAACAGTCAAAGGGAAGACTGTGGTCCTGTTTGGCATATGACATATGTGCTACCTATAAATCTCCATACAGAAGAAAAATGCTATAAAAGGGAAACAAAAGAGAGTGAAAAAGAAATTGCTCAACTTTATCCTTAACTCCATTTTTACTCCCCAATAAACAACTGACTCCTTAAGCTTTTGCTTCAGTGGCTTTTATAATAGGTGATAAAATATTTTGCTTCACTTCATCATCTGAGGCAATGTGATGTGCTCTCTCAGTAGACATTAGGTGTTTTGTGATTCTGCTGTGACTTATGGTCTTATCTATTTATATATTATGACCATCGATCATCATTGACCAGAGTTGAACTAAGATAGGTTTAATGGAAGAAAGAAAACACATCCTGCATGAAGGTGCCATCCTGTGGGCTGGGGTCCCAGGCTGAATGGACAAGGGAAGAGGAGAAGGTGAGTTGACCAATACAATGAGAAGAGGGAGCAGGAAGATACAGAAAATATGCAGTTAGGTGAAGGGACTATAATCAAGTTGATAGTAGCAGGTGAGAGGAAAGCAGTTATAAGTGCTAGACACTGGTGCCATTGAAGAATACCCTTGTGTTCTATACTGGGACCAGAGGAAAGGAACTCTGAGGGAAAGACTATACCCATCAAAGTCTCCAGCTTGTGGAAGTGCAAGTTCATTTGAGAAAATCTGAACTGAGAAAAGTTCTAGAAGTTTCCCTGCTCAAAAACAACTGTCCATGGAAGTGTTTTCCCAGGTTCTGACGCCAAGATGCACAGTGGCAACTATAGCTGAAGAAGATGGGGAATCTGACTACATTTTAAAATGGGAGCAGAACTTGTAAGCATCATTCGAATGGTAGTGGTTTCTAGGGCATGCCAACTTGAGAGTCACCAAGGCTGATCCTGAAATTTCAGAAAGTCACTGAGGTCTAGGAGTGTGTGTAAGAGTGAAATTTAGAGGCTACTTCCTGAAGTTGCAAATGTGAACCCACATCTCAGCAATGACTATTGGATGTTGGAGGCACCCAGGCTCTGAGATATCTACCAAGGAATGTCTCGGGTACTAAGTAGAGTTTTCCCAAGAGCTCACATGCGCAGTAAGCTAGAGGTGTAGTGCTAATCAAGGTTACTGGAGCTCAGATGATCCCATCACAAGCTTCAGACAGCAGACAAGATGCCCCCGGCTTGGTGTGTTACTCAACCAGAACTTGCTGATTTTCATTCTTGTTCTTGTCTGATCTTTCCAAATGTGAATGCTTACTTCACTATATGTTGGGAAAATGTAAATTAGTTTTTGACTTTACAGAAACTCAGAGTTAAGAAATTGCCCTGATGGGGGCGAGAAATATGGCTCAGTGGTTTAGACCACTGGCTGATCTTCCAGAGGACCTGACTTCAAATCTCAGCAGGCAAATAACTGCTCACAACTGCCTGTAACTCCAGTTTTAGGGAATTTGGCACCCTTACACAGACACAGGTGCAGACAAAACGCCAATGCACATAAAATTAAAATAAGTAAATCTTTGAGAAAGAGAGAGAGATTGTCCTGAATATGTAGACATTTGATTTGATTTTTGAGTTGTGCTGAGACTACTAAAACTGTGGGTACTTTTGAAATTGAAATGAATGCATTTTACATTATGAGCAGAACATACGTTTTTAAGAATCAAGATTGGGATGTTACGGCTTAAAAATTTAAGTCTCGGTATCAAGATGGCAAGGAGTAGAATTGCAATAGTCAATCTTTATTGTCAATTTGGACTAAGTTTGGGTTAACCTAGGAGACACGCCTCTGGGCTTATCTTGAAGTTTCCAGAGAGGTTCAACTGCAAAAGGAAGACCCAACATGAACATGGTTTCCACCAACTCATTGGTTACGTCCCAAGATGGATAAAAAGAAAAAAAAGGACAGACTGAGTTAAACAGTAACAGTCATCTCTCTGCTTGTTTGCTGTGAATGAATGTGACCAGCTGTCTCATGTTTCTACCACCCTGGCTTTCCACCCTGATGGACTGCATCTCTTCAAAGTAGGAGCCAAGAGAAACGTTTTCTTCTTTCAGCTGCCATTGTCAAAGCAATGAGAAAATGAGCAAATGGAGATCAAGTCAGTTGTAATAAACCTATGAGGAATTTTTACTTGTGAGGGCCCTCTCCCCTATTAGTTAAGCTTTACTAACACGACTAAATTTTAAAGTTATATTTGTGAGGGGCTATACAAACTTGGGTTGCTAAATCTCAAAATTAGTTCAGAGAATATGGTAGAAAACATGAAAAATATTCAGTCTATATGGATTTCAACTAGTATTATTTCTGTATTGTAGAATGTAGACTCATGTCTCTTAATAAGGTCAAATTATAAAGAGAAAGAACTTAAAGAGAGGCTAAAATGTTGTCGAATGTTATTCTGAGATGTATTATATTTGTTTACACTGAGGAACATTTGCCTAATGATGCAAAGATGTGTTGCATTTGTTTAACTCCGTGGAGCTGTGTTACTTTGTCTAAAACACCTGATGGGTCTAATAAAGAGCTGAACAGCCAATAGTGAGGCAGGAGAAAGGATAGGTGAGGCTGGCCGGCAGAGAGAATAAATAGAAGGAGAAATCTTGGTGGAGAAGATAGAGGAGCAAGAACAAGGAGAGAAGGATGCTAGGGACCAGCCACCCAGCCAGCCATGGAGTAAGGGTGAAAGTAAGATATACAGAAGTAAGAAAAGGAAAAAAGCCCAGAGGCAAAAAGTAGATGGGATAATTTAAATTAAGAAAGCTGGCAAGAAACAAGACAAGCTAAGGCCAGGGCGTTTATAAGTAAGAAAAGTCTCCATGTATGATTATTTGGGCACTGGGTGGTGGGTCCCCCCAAAAGTCAAAGAGCAGAAAAATAATAACAACAACTACACTAGGACCTGCTATGGCTTTTTACCACCTTATCTCTACCACTTGCTGTGGTCCTTAAGCTACAAAGCACTTTTGAGAATGGCTTTCAAAGCTAAGCCAATCGTCATGAGCATGCTTACTACAGTGGGAAACTTTTATTTTATTTTATTTTTTGGATTTTCAAGACAGGGTTTCTCTGTGTAACAGTCCTGATTGTCCTGGAACTTTCTTTGTAAACCAGGCAGGCCTTGAACTCACAGAGATCCACCTGCCTCTGCCTCCCAGTGCTGGGATTTAAGGTGTGCACCACCACCACCCAGCTACAATGGGAAACTTTTAAACAGGCACTTCCCCTTTAAGTCAGAATAGAACTGACCCGAAAGGCCTCCTTTCTAGGCAACACACACCACTTTATATAAAAATACACCATCAGGCAATTTCACATTTGCAGTCTCAAGGAGACTGTTCTAAAAAGTGACAATAAAAGAGAGTTATGAATTTTGGTTACCATAAAATGTTGTTTAATGTTTACCTTCACATGTGAGCTCAATTTGATAACATAAAAATGCTACATTTATTTTAGGGTAAATGTGTTATATGACTGTATTTGATATCAGAAAATAAATTCTGAATAGTGAGCAACTGTTCTCTCCTCATATCTGCAAACCCTACCCATTTCCAGGGTGTAAGCAAGATTTCTGAGATGCCAAAGGATCAGGGGTGGGGGGAGAGGAGTGGGAGGAGGGATGTGGGTAGAGATTCCAACACCATGCCAGGCGCTTTTATCTTCTTGTAAAGTATTTTTGGAAAACTGAAGAAATGAAGGGAAAACAAAGGGGATGAGCCTCAATGGAAAGAAATGATCATTTCCAGAAAAGTAGAAGTTGCCCAGGAACAGGATTCTTTGGCAGCTCCGAATCCTGGAAGTGAAGTACCAGCGTGAGTTCAGCTTTCACCCACTCGTCTGCTAGGCCTCAGAAACACTTTTTCAAGAGAAAACAGCAATAGAAACGCACTTCTCATAGTCTGAATCTCCAGAGCACTTAGGGATTGTAAAATTATTTTTATATGAGCTCACAAGAAACAGTCCATCCCATCTCTTTTCTGATTTGTATGTAATATGTAATGGCCTTCAACTGTTCTGTTATACCGAACAATTCTGTATAACAGAGGGAGGTCCAGTCTTCTCTGAGAACCCTCGGGAAGGATGCTTTGATGATCCACACTAGACCTCTCTCTTCTGAGCTGTTGTCTCCATCACAAAGTACGGGTGTGTCTGTAGGCAGAACCTCATGCTCCACTGGGTTACTCTGCCTTTAACTGTCATCGAGGAACAGCTGTCATCATGGAACCAGGAAGGAACATTCCCAAGTTCACACAGCAGGTGCCCTTGATGTTATGATAAAGCTCCTTGGTGGATTACATGGCAGGCGAGGGTGACAGAGGTAGGGGGACAAACATGCCAGGCAGACAGAGCTTAATTGAGAAGTTTTATTAGAAAGAGGAGGGAAGGGGGAGGAAAGAGAAAAGGGATAAAGAAACACAGAGACAGAGAGAGGACAGAAGAGAAGAAGGAGACAGGAAGAGTCCTGTCTGCTCCAGGGGAACAGCAGGAAAAAAAGAGGAAAAGTAAGCAGGAAAAGACAGAGCCAAAGGAGATCATAAGTGGGCGGGGGATGGGGAGAGTCTTTAAAGGGGTCCTTCGCACCTGGGCTGACCAGGGTACTGCCTGAGTGCATTCTGCCAGGTTACAGGAGCAGGCCAGCACAATGCCTGAATCCTTACACTTGAGAGTATGTGCATCACAGGATTTATTTTTTAGCTTTTCCCCTTGGGTCTGTCCCTGGGTGGTCTGTCGTGGTTTAGAAGTGAACCCTAGGCGGGAGGTCAGACTGAAACTCAAGCCACCACCTCAGTGTTTTGTACAGAAACTCCTCATCCCATGAAAATAATTTCTTTTTGGTTGTTTATAAGATGTTTGATTTAGTCTCTGAGAGTCACAAATCCAGAGTTAAGGCAGAAGAGTTTGCCATTTCCAGTTGATTCGAAAGCTGTGATTGTGACTGAATATATATATATATATATATATATATATATATATATATATATATATATTCTGTTAATTGTAGATATCAGTAGGGTTTGGTGCCATATTTTCATGCTCGGAGCAGACAGAAACTTCCTTTCTGCACCTTCTGCACCTTCCCACTTATGTTTGTTGGGAACGTAACCTGGAGCTGGCCACGTGCTCCTGGCATTCTCTGCCTTTGAGCTATGTCCCAAGACCAAGAAAGCTGCACTCACTCTACAAACTGCTACAGTGGAAATGGAGAGACGGTCAGAGATATCATTAATACTGCCATCTTGAAAGGCAATGAACTGATGCCCACTTTGCTTTTATAAATATTGACCATTGCACTGGGAAGAGAGATGTCAACTTTTACATAATCATACAGAAGTTTTAAAGACCTCAACTGTTACTGCATTTTCTAGTTTCCTCTTAATTAGTGTACCCTCTTGAGAAGATATGAATTGGCTCATTCAAATAGCTAGTTTTCATTCACTTTGAAATCATATACTTGTATATTCATTTTAAAAGTTTTAAGATTTGACAAAGCAAGACAGTAAAACACTATGGTTGGTTTGTTGAAGAAAGCTATCCATCTCACAGCACTCTTCATTTATGTCTCCAGTAGAAAGAGATGCCGGTTCAGCTTCAGGTATTTACATTGTACAAGCACAGATGAGACCAACTAGAACTAACTCTTCCATTTGTGTATTCTTGGCTATTCTGAAAAGCATAAGCTTTCCTCAGATTTGAAGGGTTTCACAGAAAGAATCATCTTTCTGGATAACAATGAATGGGCATCTTCAAACATTTAACTCTTTAAGAACTTGAAAAAGGGGTAGTGGGATATGAAGGGGAGTATGCTCAAATTTCATTACACACTTGCATGAAGATGGCCTTCTGTAACCCAGTATAATTTTTTTTAAAAGTAATACTAATTAACTAAAAATTCTTGCAGCAGTTTTGTGATAAATAGGATCATTATCTAAGATGCTAGTTGTTTTGAGTTGAATTGTGTCCCCACAAAAGATATGTTGTATTCTTAATATCTGTATCAGTACCTATGAGTATGACCTTATTTGCAAGCATAATTCATGTGGGTGTATTTTAATTAAAATGAAGCCTTGTAGGATTAGGGTTGGGTCTAGTTTAACATTGCAGGTATAAGATGGGAAGAAGACAGAATATCTAGGGAGTATGCCATGAACACAGTCTGTGGAGAGTGGATGGATGCATCTTGAAGTCAAAAACAATGCAAAATACTTCTAGCAAATATTGGAGTACAAAATTTATGAGACAATAAGGTACTATTGTTTTAAGTGATGTAGTGTATAGTTTTTGTTAGGGAGTCTCTATGAAAGCAAAATGTTAGATTAACATTTTTGAACTAGGGACTAAGAGATGGCTCAGTTGGTAAAGTGTTTGTTATGCAAGCATGGGAAGCTGAGTTTGACTGAGCACTTATGTAAGAGCCAGATATAGCCATAAACATCTTCAATTCTAGGTCTGGGAAGACAGAAACAGGAGGGTTCCTGGAGGTCACTAAGCAGCTAGTCTTGCATAATCAGCAAGTTCCAAGGTTCAGTGAGAGATTCAGCATCAAAAAATAACCAGGCGTTGATGGCACATGCCTTTAATCCCAGCACTCTGGAGGCAGAGGCAGGAGGATCTCTGTGAGTTTGAGGCCAGCCTCCAGAGCGAGAGCCAGGATAGGCTCCAAAGCTACACAGAGAAACTCTGTCTCAAAAAACCAAAATAAATAAATAAATAAATAAATAAATAAAGTGGGGGCTATAGAGGAGAACACCCAGCACTGGCCTTTGACATCTACATACTCACATGAGATCCCTATATGTACATACACCACACACATACATACAAATACAATTTAAAATATATGTGATGATAATCACAGCAAACTTTCTTGTTAATGCTTGATATAAATAATATCAACTGTATTTAAATATAAACTGACACAACTGTTATTCCATTCTTACATAATTATCCTAAATTTCAGTAACTGAATGCTGGAGACAAACTTTTAGCTGTTTTGTAAGGAAACACAAAAATAAACAAATAAAACAAAATTAGAACTACTTAGAACATGGCAAGAAAGCCATGAGAACTGACACTGATGTACAGACATGGTCCTAATGAAAACATGCCTTCCATTGTGTTGTATTATTGATTAGTTATCAACATTAGTTCTCTTGTTGGGCAGCTATTAGTGAATGCTAAAGGTAAATGAATATTTATGAACTATATTTCAAAATCAGATAGCTGTTTTATCTTTTAGCCCACCCATGTTCTGTCTACTCTTGCATCAGAGTACAAAGGGATTCAAGCAGGTTCATATCCCCAGCTTGTCTTGCCTTACAAACATCTTTCTGCCAAACAATAGGTGTCAGTATTTCAAATGAGCAGTGTCAGACATTTTTAGCTATAGCTTCACCATAGGGAGCTAGACACGGCTCAAGAGAAATTTGATTTTATTTCTTTGTTCTGATTCTCTTTTAGATTACTTTTAGTTGTGGATATCTTACTCTACTTTCTGAAGTTATACTGAAATGTTTGCTTGCCACTTGTAGAAGCTGGGAAGTCTAAGAGAATGGTACTGATGCCTGCATGGCCTCAAGGAGGGTCTTCTTACCACATCGTAGCATGAAGAAAGGAATGGGAGTGTATGGGGAGACCGTACATGTGCTAACTGAGGTCTCTTCACTTGTTACAAAACTACTGGTACTACAAGAAGAGCAGACTTGTCCTTCATAGCCTTCTCCAATCCCAGTTAATCTTCTAAAATACTCACTTACGTCAGTTTTGGGGAGTCAGTTCCTCACACATGGACTTTAGGAGTTCATATTCAAACCATGGCATGTGCAAAATCAAATGTTTCAGCTCCATGGAGAGCAAATGATCCAGGAAGTTCAATCTTACCATGACAAGAGTTCTGGGAAGCAAGGTGGTTAATGCTTCACTCTGGCCTGCAGCTCAGACTGTAGACTGGAGTGCAAAGAGCATTCCACAGTGGACCTCAGGAGCATGCTGGTAGAATTCCTGCCCTAGAGTCATGAGCTCGCTTGCATATGTATCTCCAACAGACACAAGGCTGTTTCCCTCCTCAGTCTTCTTCTCAGTGATGCTCCAGCCCTGATTGAAATTTCAATGCTTTTGCTTGCTTCTGTTTCTCCTTCTTGAAACATATCCACAAGGTTCAATTTTACTTAAACACGCTGTATTATTGATTTTCCTCCCACTGGAATGTAGATTCTAAAAAGGATGTTTTACTATCTGGTTCACAGCTGTACTATCAAAGAATTGCACCTGGCGCTTGGTAGTCTCCCAATGGACACCATATAAGTGAATTACCAAGAGGAATTGTGCTCACCGTCACTGTGAAACTCGGGAAGTTCTTAGTGAGTGGAAACCGCAAGTTCTGACCAGCTTAAAAGACCCGGTGAGTTTAGTCTTGCTTGTGCTTAAATATTTCCAAGGCATCATGGAGGATTGACAAGTAAAGCAGTAGACCGGTGAGAATTGCTTCTCTATGTGCCAGAACACTCAGTCTTATCATTACCTCTGCATGATAAGCAATGTATTATTTTTGAAAATTGATTATCTCCCACTGTAAAGCTCTGTTTGCATAATCACTTTAGAAGCATTTACAAGCACTTGAAATCTGGGGGCCTCATAAATCTACTAGAAGAAGATTTAGGTATCTCCAGTACCCCTAAACCAACACATTGAATTGGTTAAAAAATGGTGCTTAAGTCAAACAATACTTACTAAAAGCTTTAAACATAGCAACCTGAGCAGATGCATAGAAACTGAGAAAAATGCTTGAAGAGGGCCTAAGAGCTAGAATAACCATGGGGAGTGAATTAAAAATCTGAATCTGATCTGATAGCAGAGTGTCTCCAAATGACAATGGCGACTTGGCCAGGCAACTTGGATCCAAATCATTTATGAAAATACCAATATGGTCAACACCACAGTTCGAAGCAGGTGGGGGTCTGTGTGTCCCCTCCACTCTGCAACTGATACTCTGCAACTCCGGCAAGACTACCTCTAAATTCTGTCAAAGGGTCATTGCTTTGTTAGCCAGAAGGCATAGAAAGCCTGAGAGCATACTGCATGAAAGATTCACCCACCCTAAGGCAGAGGGATAGGAGGAGCCAACTCTTAATCAGAGGGAAATAGAGTTGAGGAAGGTATTTGGATGAGTCTAGATAAGTCTACACTTCAAAAACTACATTACAGGTATTTGGTTTGTGACTTGCTTGGCCAAAAAGACTGACAACATAATCTGCTCTGCTGTGTACATCAATGAAAATTAATATTATAACATATAACATACAATACATTATATATAAGTAATATAAAATATAAGCCATCATATATTATATACTATTAGCAATGATAGCACAATAATAAATACAATTACATTGGCATAATGTAAAAATAGCATTATATATAATTAGGCTTCAGTATATATTTTGAGAAGTATAAAATACGTAATGAATCCTATCTATAGTATTAATTCCTATTAAATTTACTTTAAATAGTAAAAAGAGAAATCAAGCTACTTTGAGGGTTCAAGTTCATTTACATTCACACACATGACATAACTTAAGTATAAGAAACTTCTGTGACTTTAGAAATGGGACCTAAGAAATTGAATTGTGAAAGCCATCGCTGCATTCCTCTTAGGTGAACAAAGTGGATTATATGAGCCTGTGTAGCTGGAAATTGTGGGATTCTGCCATTCTGACCCAATTCTGTCCTGTTCCCTGCAGTGGTTGGTACCACTGGCTGGTAGCCATTTGCTCTGCTTTAATCTTCAGTGGCTGAAATCTGCTGGTAAGGTGCACCCTGGAGACATCCATTTATCTCACTTCCTTTGCCATCTCCCTCCCCCCTGCAGAAATCAGAGTGGGACTGGGTGGAAAACAAGAAGCTAACCACTGGCTCTTAATTCTCATTAATATAGAATGTAAAAGTCTTTGCTACTAATTCAGTTATCCAATAGGGGTGGATTTTGGAAAACATCACAAAGAGGACCACACTTTCTTTTCAGACTGTGTAGTTAAAAGGACCCAGCAAGGAGGGAGATGATTTCATAAACTAAGCTTTGAAGTCCAGCTTTGTCTTCTGTGGCTCAGGATTCAAACCCAGGATGGACATTTACAGAACGGTGAGGTCAAATGATAGATGTGTTTAAGAGTCTAATGAAATTGCTGGACTATTTTTCAAAGTGGTTGTACTGTGTTTTGTCTGTCAACTTGAGAAGAGCTGACATGGTAAAAAAGCTAACCCATGAATCCATCTTTTTATATTTAGGGTTATTTTCTCTCAGTAGTGTTCTGTCATTTTTATAATTTGTATACTTCAAGAATTTCAAATTTATTTTTATTTATGTGTATGTGTATCTGGGTATGCCTGGTTGTCTGCAAAGACCAGAAGAGACATCAGGTACCCTGGAACTGGAGATAGAAGTGTTTGTAAGCTGCCTGATAAGGATGCTGAGTGTTGAATCTTGGTCCTCTGTAATAGCAGCAAATGCTCTTAACTGCTGAGCCATCTCTCCAGCAACCACCCCTTTTAAATATTTTTAAAATTTATTTTTAATTTGTAAATGTTTTGGATTATATCTACTTTATTTACATTTGTACACTGTATATCTTGCTATTTTTAATAGTTTGATTGTTCAGTGCCTATGCTGATGATGGAATATTTCATGCTGAGCATGTTTCCTGCTACAGCATTAGATTCACTTAACATTTCAAGTAGTTATTCTGTTGAGTCTGTTAAATTTTGGGAGGGGGGTTAGTTAATGAACAAAGACAATTTTATTACTTCTTTCTAATTTGGATTCTGTTTATTTATAGCTTGTTTGATTTTACTGGATAGAACTTATAGTGGAAGGTTGAATAGATGAAAGAACTGAGAATACAGATCCAGACTTCTTCATCCTAGGAATAAAAAGTTTAATTTTCTTTACTTGAACATATAATTTTAGCTGTAGTTTTTTATCATACTGATTATTGGGTGGGGGACATTCTCCTTTATTTCTAGTTTGCTCAAGAGTTTTTAATAATTAGAATTGGATAAACATCAGGAACTGCTGCTTTTTCTACCAGATTGAGATTCTGATCATCTGATATAAAATTATATATATATATATATATATATATATATATATATATATATATGCCTTTTCTCACTTGAAATATCTTGTTTTCTAGTATCATTCAATACTAAAGTTTACCCATGTTTCAAGAAAACTTAATGATGGATTTAATTCATTTATTTCTTAAGCAACGAATAGTTGGTGTATCTACAAAGTATAGTATAGGAAGTACTGACCAAATTTTGAAAATCCTTTAGGAGCAAGAAAAAAAAAATGATTCCTTCATCTCCCTAAAGCCTTTGTTACTTTATTAGGTTCCTAAAGTTTATTTTCTGAACTCCAAAAGTATTCATGTAAAAAACTGTACACTATTAATTTAATTGGGTAAGTATATTTTCTCAATCTGTTCCTACATTCCTTATATATTTCCATTGTGAGTAGAAGAGAGTAAGTATATCCACTGGTAAGTTAACTAATTCAGATCTGTTGAGTGAATATTTTTTACAGGCACCTAGTAATAAATGCTATCTTCATAGTTTTTTCTTTCTATTTCTTTAGCACTAAGAATTGGATTCTTTAAATGCTTGTAAATCAAGGAGAATTTTTTTTTACTTTCTGGTCATAAAATTACCATGACATTTATAAACATTATTAACAACATTTAAAAATATGTACAAGGTAGGTGTGGTGACACATATCTGCAGTACCTGGAAGGCCTGGGGATTAGTAGAGACCAGCCTGGGTTATATAGTCAGATGTATTATCAAAAATGAATGAATGAATGAATGAACATTAACAAGATGTCCTTACGTGTATTCAGAGATGCTGGATACAGAGAAGACAAGAGAGTCTGGGGCAGTGGTAATCTGTCATCACTGGGCACATCAATGATGCTAAGCTGTCCAATAAAAATGCACTCCCCCAATACACACCTTCCCTTTTCAAACACAGGTCACTTCATACCACATTTACCACCTGCAAACGTTAAGACACGGTGTTTCTCTTTGGCCAGATGGGTGAAACCAAAGGCTTCTGCATTATTTTAAGATTTCTTTTCTGTGTCGTTCTAACCAAACCTGCTTAACTCCTTTTGTTTCCTTTCAATAACCTTCCAGGGAGTAGATGGACTAGTTCTATCAAGATTGGTTGTAAGAGTTCCTTGTTACTTCTCATAAACCACTCTTCCTCTTCTTTAACCCCCCACCCCCAAGGGAATATCTACTTTTTCCAGGACCATTTTCCTCCCAAGGAATAACCAGACTCAATCCTGTCTAGCTCTTGAGACCACTGGAACCAGGTACATTCTGTGGGCTATGGCCTCAGTCTTATCAAGATCCTTCTACTCTATGAATGCCTCCGACTCTCCCCTTAGACTCAAGTCTCCTGGGCAGTGAGTTTTCAACCTGAGCCATATATTAGACTCGCTAGAGAGATTAAAAAAAGAATACCAATACCTAGAGTCAATCAGAAAAATGCATGGTGCAAAATAGGCTCTTAATGAGTATTTTTAAGCAATTACCTATTCAGTAGAAATGAGAATTGATTTTTTTTAAAAGAGCAATAATGGAATGCATCTTAAGAACATGTAAAATAGTTTTGATATGGACTTGTACTTCTTGTTCCCAATAGCACAGGCTATTAACAATCAAGCAACATTATTTTTATTCAACTTAAAGGGATTATTACATGGGAAAATTTCCTAATCATAATAAATATGCAGTGCTAACTTCAAAGGTCAGTGCCATTAGGATAGATATCTGAGAGAGGTAAGTTTTTCTTTGGTAGAAAATTAATGAATGAGACTTTTGTAAAGAAATGTTAACTGATATATGAAACAACCCTTATGATTTTCAAAAGTTATTTATTTTATGAAAACAAATAGGCTTTAGAAATATCCCAGTCAGTAAAGCCCTGGACAGGAAGGCACGAAGACCTTGGTTTGGATATAAGAAGTGACAGAAGATGAACAAAATAGCATGCACCTGTAATCCCAGTGCTGAAGAGGGAGATGGTGGGATCCCTGGGGCTTCCTGGCCACCTGATTTCCCAAATCAATGAGTTCTAGGTTCAATGAGAAACGTTGTCCAAAAAATGAGAGCGGTAGAGAAAGACACTCAACATTGAACTTTGGTCTGCACATATATGATCACACACACACAATCACATATATCCACATACAAAAGATACAATTAATGTATTTGGATCTTTCTAATTCTCTTTTTTAAAAAATGCTTAACTTCTTTGAGAATCTCCTCTAATACATTTGTTTCTATTCACCCTCTTTCCCCTAACTCCTGCCATGTTTACTACTCTCTAACCCTTTCTCTATTGATTTCCTCTTATTATTAAAACCCTATCAAGTCCAATTTGGCTATCCATATATTTTATGAGACCATATACTTGTGAGATTGCCCACTGGAGTGTGGTTGACTTCCCAAGGGTTTTGCCCTTAAAGAGAATTAATCTCTCCATCTCAGCAGCTATCAGTCGTCAATAGCTCTTCAACTAGCTGTGGCACTTCCCACTGGGACTTTGTCCCAATTGGGCTTGCCCAGGTCTTACCCATGGTGTCATGACTGCTGTGAATTCACATGTTTAACTGCCCTTTTGAGTCTGGAGGACAGTTTCTTTGTAGCCATCCACCACCTCTAGGCCATACACTCCTTCAGCCTTTTCCTCTGCATGACCCTTGAGCCTTGGGAGAAGGGTATATGTTATAGATGCCCATTTAGAGATGAGCATTCCACAGTGTCTCTTTCTCTGCCCTTTGCCCAGTTGTGAATCTCTATGTTAGTCACCATCTACTGCAAATATCATGTTCTCTGATGGGTGTTGAGATATGCTGTAGCCTATATTGGTAAGTCATTAGGAGTCAGTTGGGCTAGCAGGATTGCTCAGCAGGTAAGTGCTTGTTGCTCAAATATGAGGATCTGAGTTCAGATCCCTGGCACTCATGTAAAAGCTGAGCAAGACAGCATATCTCTGTAAGTCCAGCACTAAGAGGACGGTGGGTAGGGAGACTGGTGGATCTGCCTAGCCACAATAGTGAATTTCAGGTTCCATGAGAGACCCTTTCTTAAAGTATAACATAGAAAGCAACAAAAGTTGAACTCTGGCTTCCATGGACACATGCATTGGTGTGCACACGCACGCACTCACGAAGAGTAGATGTGCATGACTCTTGCATTTTAAAATATTCCAATAAAATTATTTACATTAGCTATAAGGTAATACAGATTAGGATGAGTGTGGGGTGTACCCACATCAACAGCAACAGCACTGTGTTGTTCCAGGACTAGAGTTACTTTTTTGCCTATCACCTTAACATTTTTAATGCAAAAGGTAGGTTGTCTTTATTGTTCATTGTGAGCGCTGCCCTTCTGCTGTATGTCGTAGTGATAAAATAACTAGGAAAACGAACAGAGTGTGAAGCTAGTCTGTGGGTAGTTTTCAATTAAAATGTGGTTCTCATCTTACTGTGAAGTGCCATTACTTGCAGCTTTCATGAATTTACATATTTCAATTTACATATACCATTTCAGCCTTAAAGTTACAGCTTCCAGGTAACTGGTTCATTTTTTTTTTTTTTAGGTGGAACATTATGGTTCTGGAAATGGGACACCAAAAATTTTATTGAAAATACTAGGAGTGTGTCCATGACGCAATGTTAATTCAAAAACACCACATAAGTATTCTCAGTTTTTCAATTATTCCTCACATTGTATCTGAATGGAAAGAGGCTGATGCTCTTAATTAGTCATATTTTAAATATTTCCTGGTGTTATTATTTATAGCACTGACTTACAAGCTCCACACACACTGTAAGTTAACTCAAATTGTAATGTATGGGGTGCACAAAAACAGTAAATCTGTAGGATGTAAAAGCAGATATGAAGGGGCACTGTATCTCTGTGCCAGATAAACAAATATTGCATTTCACAAACATTGACAATATTTATGAACCATAAAAATGAGCATTATATTTCTCTATAAATTTCGGGCCTTACCAAGGCAAATGCTATTAGATACTAAAGTATACAGCTTGAATAACCACTTTAGGAGTTTATAATATTAGACAAATGTCATTTGACTAGTGATTGCAGTTTGGACTACAAGCAACTGTTGGTTGAGTTCAGAAGAATAAATGCATACACATGAAACTTCACTATGATTTGGAAAAATACCTGACACAACTTAATGGGAAGCTTTTGCATTATGAAAACCTGGGTTTTCTTTCCCTTATTCACTATTTTGAGATAGTTAAACTCATATGGTCTGTTGGATAGGGGAAGGTTAGGTAAGTAGAGTGAGTGCTATTTAATTACTAGGAGTTTCCAGGATAGTAACTATCCTCTCCCCAACCCCTAAAAATCAGGGCCAAATAGATGGCTCAGTGATTTAAGTTGCTTTTCACGCAAGCCTGGCAACCCAAGTTTGAGTTAGATACCAAGGCAGAAGGAGAATACCAGAAACACTGACTTGCAAAAGTTGTCCTTTGACCTTCACAGGCACCCACAATCACACATATTATATGCACAGAGAATAGCAATGATAAATAAATAGTAAAAATTTTAAAATAATGTAAGACTTGTGGAATAATCTTTTGTACACTGTGAAGTTTGGATTGGTTTAATAAAAAGATGAGTGGCCAATAGCTAGACAGGACTTTTGGGACAGAGAGGATGCTGGGAAGAAGAAGGATGGAGAAACAGGAGTCACCAGCCAAATGTAGAGCAAGCAGCATGAACAGTACATAGATTATGTAAATGAGCCTCAGGGAGGCACATAGATGAAAGGGAATGGGCCAATTTAAGTTATGGAGCTAGTTAGGAACAAGCCTAAGCAATCAACTAAGCTTTCATAATTAATAATAAACTTCCATGTGGTTATTTGGGAACTCGAAGGTGGGATAGAGAAATCTGCCAAGAAAGACTAACTCATTCCTTGACTGCTTGCTCTTTTTCCTTATATGTATGCTAGATGGGTCCATACCTTTGAAGCTGTGCTTTCTAGATAATTATTGTCTCTCAAGATGATTCAGTGGACTGTTCTGAAATTCAGACTATAGCACAACTTTATAAAAAATTAAAATAAATGACGATTTATTAATTGACGATTATGTCATGAACACACTATCTTTCTTTCCTTATTGCAAGTGCTTGTATTGCTGCTGTATTTTTGATGTTATTATTGAAAGATTAACTTTCTATAATTAAAAGTTCTTTTAACCGGGGTGGAGAGATGGCTCAACAGTTAAAAGTACTGGCTGCTCTTTCAGAGGACTGGAGTTCAGTTCCCAGCACCTACATGGTGACTCCCAACCACCTGTAACTCCAGTTCCAAAGGATCAGATGGCCTCCACTGACCTTCTCAAACACTGCACTCACATGCACATACAACACACACACACACACACACACACACACACACACACACACACACACACGAATAAATAATTAAATAAATCTTTAAAGAGTGTGTTTTTTAAAAGTTCATTTTTAAAAACTCAAGTGATTTTATTTTCCATAGTAAAAACAAGTTTAAATTTTAAATCAAACCAAAACAAAATAGTTTTCATTTCTACCACGTCAACACACATTTGTTACAGTGTGTGTGTGTGTGTGTGTGTGTGTGTGTGTGTGTGTGTGTGTGTAATATATGTATATATGGGGGATTGTATATTCATACATATATGTGTATGCATGCATATATGTGTGTGTTAAGCTGGGCTGTATTTGTATCTGCTATAGACTGCCTCAGTTTGGTATCATTTAATTAACTTGCAATATGTACATTAAATGTCACAGTGTCCATTCAAAGCCCCAAAACATAAAGCTTGCTGGGCTGGCTCACATGTTTTCCCAAGATTCCACATTCCTCGAATGACACACCTGACACTCTAAGCCACTCTGAGATTTGGCATAAAATGAAGAAACGCCAAGTCAAGTTTGAACAAACCCACTAACACTTTCAAACAAAAGACAGCAAGCATATTAGATTTCCTCATGCCAGGCTGTTCTCTTCCCCTCACTTTCTTCACAACACACCTTGTTACTCAAAATAAATCACTTTTGTTTCTCAATAAATGCCTTTGCCACTGTGTGTTAGAACCTCCCTAAAATTTGATCACAGCAATGTAGATAAGTCTTGAAATATCATGCAGCATATCAAATTGAACTCTTTGCCTGATTGACCCTTGGCCCCAGCCTGGGTCTAGACCTTGCCTGGACATAGACTCAGACGGTGGAGTGTGTTCCCTTCCAGAGACAGTGGCTGGGAACACACTTTCAGCATCAAGTTAATGTATAGTGTCCTCTTTTTCACACACTTAGGCTTGCCTTGAACTAATTTGCACAATTAATCCTAAAGTTGCACAGATCAGCAATAACCCACTGTAAGTGCTAAATCAGAATACACAAAGAATAGTACTCAACATCCATTAAGCAATTTAGTGCTTACATAATACAATACTAATAGTACTAAAATATGACCTTGAATGTTACTTCTGAATAAATCAAAATCCCATGCACATAGCCATCTGATGGAGGAATACATGCATATATATGTCAGCAGAAAAGAAATTCTAGAGCAGCAATGAGCAAAACAACCCTCTCTGATATTTACTTACTTAATACAATATCAAGAGGAAATAAAACAAAAAATTTTGACACAATATCTTCTATATTTGACAACACCTTACTTACTTCTACTAAATATATCTAACATATTAGCTATTCCTGGGAATTTTTCTCAAGATTAAAAAATTATTTTTCAATATGAAGTTGTTTTTTAAAGACATATTAAGGGTTTGCTTTTAGCTGATTACTGAAATGCAGCATATTAAAATGTATCAAGCTGAACACATTTTTGACTTATTAAAAGAAGCCATCATGGATATTTCTAAATTAGGCAAAAGATGAGGAATTTTCTTAACTATACAAATAGCAGTAACAGTCTTTTTGGCTTGCAAAACCTAAAATAGTTATTATCTGGCCCTTTAGACATCAATTGCCAATCTTTGATCTAAAGAATTCAAAAATAGGCAATACTTTTTTTTCAACTTTTTTATTTGAATTAGAAACAGGATTGATTTATATGACAATCCCAGTTCTCTTCTCCCACCTGTCCTCCCCTACCACCATCCCCCCAGCTAAAACCCTATCTATCACATATCCTTTCTGCTCCCCCTGGATGATGAGGCCTTCCATAGGGTGTCATCAGAGTCTATTGAAGCAGACACCCACAACTAATCACTGAACTGAACTGAAACCCTGATTCAGAGAAGGATGAGTGAAGAGCACAGGGTTCCAGACCAGGCTGGTGAAACCCACAGAAACAGCTGACCTGAACATCGGAGAACTCTTGCTCCCCAGACTGATAGCTGGAATACCAGCATGGGACTGATCTAGACCCCAGGAACATGGGTTTCTGTGAGGAAACCTCAGAAATCTACAGGACCTCCTGTAGTAGTTCAGTACTTATCCCTAGCATAGGTGTGGACTTTGGGAGCCCATTCCATATAGGCAATAATCCTTCTTATCTCTCATATATGTGTATATGAGATGGCTCAGTGGTTAAGAGCAATTCTTGCTCTTTACAGAGGACCCAGGTTCAATTACCAGCACCAATATAATAATAGTTTATAAACATCTATAACTCCAATTCCAGGGTGTCTGACATTTCTCTTTTTTTTCACAGGGCACCAAGTATGCACGTGGTGCACACACATACAAATAGGCAAAATTCTTAAACATAAACATAGAATAAATGAACCAAAGAAATCCATTTAAAGGTAAATATTTGAAGAGGTTTATACATGCTACATAGAAATGGAATAACCCCAAACACAGGAAATATGGATGAGCCCTATTAATGTGCTGGTGTGAGTTGTTGACCAAATTGTATGGTCAGGGGCTGCTTTGTTTTCTCACAATGTGTGGCGATTTATATCTGAAAGACTTTCCTACAGCTCATGGCCAATGGGAACTGATAGATCACAGCTCTTGGGAACAACCTCTGAAATGTAATAGGCCAATAGATTCAATGGTTAAGGACTTGAGAGTTGAATGCTTCAAGTCCTACTGCTATTAATTATTAGCCATGTACAATAGATGAGTTTCTTGACCTTTGAACGTTAGGTTCTCCGTGGGTTTAAAGTGAGGATATTGGAAATAACAGGTCCTTCTTCAATGAGTTTCTTCAAGGATTAAATAAGTTAAGATTTGTGAAGCAACATTGTGTTGCAGTGTCACAATGGTTGGGCACACCTGATTTGGGGCATACAATTGTGTGCAGTAACATAATATTTGATAGTAATTAATAATGGCTGCAAATGGATTATGTATTTATGCACTATAAATTTTATTTTTATTGTGAGTGCACACACATGGAAAAAAACAAAAAGAGCATAAAAGAGGCAGGCCCTTCAGGATACCAGAGAAGACATGGGATCACAAGAGTTCACAGCTCCAGGGGACAAGGTGTGGAAATAGAAGATAGTTGGCAGTAACAAGCCTTACCTTGTGCAGGCCTAGCTAATGTGGATGCTTGTGTCTAAATTCTCAACAATAGAAAAGCTTAAAATGCTAAAACTGTTTAAGCAGAAAAAGAATTTACTGTTGTGATTTGAATAGAACCATGAACTGAAGGCTTGATCCCCATATGGTGGAACTATTGAGGAGTAACTGGATCATGGGGGCATTAACTTCATCTATGGAAATCCACTGAGTAGTTCATAACTGAATGGGCTAAGAGGGAATGGGACCGGTCTGGAGGGAGTCAGTCATTGGAGGCGTGTCCTTGAACAGTTCATATCATCCTCAGCAGGAAGTTAGCAGTGCCCTCTGCCCTACTCTCCTACTGCTGTGAGTTGTGCCTTGGTTAAGACCAAAGCAATAGAGTTGCTGACCCTGGGCTGAAACCTCAGAAACCATGAGCTGACATAATCCTCTGTTCCTGTGCACTGACTTCTTTTAGATAATCTGTCCCAGTGACAAAAGCTGATTAGCATACTCATAACAATAGGGAGAAAGAAATGACTTAGCCTTGTAGCTACATTGTAGAGCACTAATTATTATGCTGTATTTTTACTGCACATTTTCTGTTCAGGTAAACAAGTAGTATTGTTTTATAACCTCCTATAGTATTCAGTTCATGAGACAGAATTTAGGTCCTTGAACATGCTTGGCAAGTGCTCTACCACTAAGCTAATGTCCATAGTACTTAAAAAATTACTTTGAAATAGGGTCTTGATATACTGCCCAAGATAGCCTAGAATTTGCAATCCTCTTGCCTCAGCTTCCTGAGTATCTGGGATCACAGGTGTGCATACCCATCTCTGGGCGGTTTTAAATATAGCATGACTTAGGAATACACAATAAGGCAATTTCATTTCCATGTAAACATTGAAGACTTGTTTTTATGGAAGCCTAGACAGTACAGAGCCTTACATATTTGTATGTATGTGTGTTTGTGCATATGGGTGTGAGTATGTATGTGTGTATTTGTTTATGTGTGTGTGGTCTTCGTGTGTGTGTGTGTGTGTGTGTGTGTGTGTGTGTGTATTTACATATGTGTGTGTGGTGTGTACATGTCAGTGTGTATGTGTATTTGTGTGCATGGATTTCAAGTACAACTAACTTCCATTTAGATCTTACTGCTTCTTCCAACAGGAGATTCTAGAAGCAGACTTTTCTGAAGCTGCTCTTACAGAAGTCACACACACAAGCCTATCTAATAGACAGGGCAATTTTCTTCTAATGAAATGAAAGTGGTTTAAAGGAATGAAGAAAGGGAGGGGAGGAGACAGGCTAGCTTTGGCTGTCCTGGCTCAAGCCCCAGTGGAAGTGTCAATACCAAATAAATGAGCCTGCTTTTCCTTGTTCCTGTGTGTCCTGCAATAGCATGGGTTTTCATTAAGCAGAAGAGCTCAGCTTTAACTCTTTGGTGCCCACCGACCAGGTAATTCCTGATCTGCATCTGTAGTTTATTTATAATGGGAGCCTCAAGCAAGTGTTTCTAAACTTTTAACTTATTTAATGTCAGGGGCCATTGAATAGTCTGGCAGTAGCCATCCTGAAACTAATGTTGTTTAGGTTGGGTTTTTTTTTTATCATCTCTGCCACTCTTGATAGTGTGTGTGTGTGTGTGTGTGTGTGTGTGTGTGTGTGTGTGTGTGTATTGTATATATCTGTTCACACGGATATGCACGTGCATGTTTGAATATGTGTATTTGTACATGTGGAGGCTGAAGATGGATGTTCAGTGTCTTTCTTAGTGTCTCTATCATATTATTTTGAGGCAGGGTGTCTCACTGGACTTAGAACTCATCAATTCAGCTAGGCTGTCCCACCAACCAGCTTCAGGTATCTACCTGTCTCAGCACCCTACCCTGATTGCCATTATTATTATTATTATTATTATTATTATTATTATTATTATTATTTAATGTAGAAGCTGGAGATTGATTTTAGGTTCTCATGCTTTGTGAGGTAAGCATTTTATTGACTAATTTATCTTCTTAGCTCTGTTGTTTTTTGCTATTTTAAAAGGATTCTACTTTGAAATAATGGTAGATTCACGTGAAGTTGCAAATCTATTTATGTATCCATCCATCCATCCATCCATCCATCCATCCATCCATCCATCCATCCATCCAGAAGAAAGTTTATACCATTTTCTAGGCTTCCTCGGTGCTTACTTCTATAATATGAAAACCAGGGAACTGACTAAATCCACGGCTGATGTGTAGAATTGAACAATGCATATTTAGTTATGTAAGGAACTGCTGAATTACTTTGCAGAATGGTTGACACTGGCCCTTCCAAACAGCCCTGTCAGAACGCTCTACCCCAGCCTCAAGCCCCACCAGCACTCACTGCCATGAGTTTTCAGTCATTTTTGTCAGTGTGCAATAGCTCACGCTTTGGTTTTAAGTTACAATTCCTTTATGAATGGTGACATTGAACATCATTTAAAGTGATTATCTGTCATCTATTTCTATTTTTGGTGAAGTTTATTGTGTATTTTTTCAGCTATTGAAATTTTTGTGTTCCTTATATAGTCCAGAAACAAGTGTTTTTTCCCAGATATTAAATTAGCAAATTATTTCTCTATTTTATGGTTTTGTTTTTTAGCCTCTTACCAAGTGTTATGTAGAACAAATACTTTTAATTTTAATGTAGTCTAACTTGACGATTCCCTTTGCAGATTAGTGTCATTTTTAATAACTTTGTCCAAACCCTAGATACTGAATATTTTTCCTATTTTATAATTTCAAGTTTCACATTCAGGTCTTTGAATTAATTCTGTATAAAGTTACTAAAATACTTTTGAAGCATGAAATAAGATCAGAAGCAACACCAAGCTTATTAAAATTGTTATCATTCTTCCTTTTTTTAAAGAACGTCTTTGCCAGCTGGAGAGGAGGCTCAGATGATAATTGTCTGATGTGCAAGTGTGATGTCATGAGTTCAGATCCCCAAGAGCTCTGGAAAATCTGTGTGTGGCAGAATCTACCCATGGCCTTAGTGCTGAAGACAGGTGGACCCCTGGAGCTCATTGGCCAGCCACTGTAGCTGAATTGTTTAACTTCATGGTTAGTGAGAGACTCCATTCAAAATAACAAGGTGGAAAAGAATTGAAGAAGATACCTGACATCAATCTCTGGATTCCACATATACATGCATGCACACATTTACACATCTGCACACACCCACATGAAAATGTATATATACTACACAAATACTCTCATACATACAGAATAAACATTATGACATTCCAACACACTAAATAATACATAACAGTACAATAAGAACTATGATCTAGTCATGAAGTTATGGCTATGAAAGCCTCTTTCAAGATATGTAAAACACTCAAAAAATATCTTCATTGAAAAATGTGTGGTTTCTATTGCTCTTAAAGCCACAGGTACTGCAGGCACCGCTATTACTTTCAACCACATTTATAATCAAAGCATATCCTAAAGTTTTGAAAAATGTTACTGAAAATAAAGAAATATCTTCACCATGCTATCCAGTCTCAAGATCCCCTTAAGAATCCCTAATTTAGAAGTGGGGGTGGGTTTGTTCCATATGGTTCCAGAGATAAGAAACCCGTGATCTGCCACCAGACACTGCATAGCATATCCCTAACACATGGGCTTATACCTCCACATAAATCATAAACTGCATTAAATATCAGCTATTTATAAATGTCCCTCTGCTGTCTACTAAGTAGATACTTTCCCTTATCTAGAAAATTCTGCAAATGTATGAAAGCCTCCAGGAGCAATGGGAAGGGTTGCAGCAGACAATGGCTAAGACCTGTCCATGAGCCATTGGGTTATGCTTTGGGGAGAAAGGATGCTAGGTCCCCCACTTACTTACAGGCTTTGTTCAGAGACCTATCACCTTAACCAGAACCAATCAGAAAACGACTCCTATGCTGTTAGCTCCTGAGCTATGTAGTGAAAGGTGTTTCAAAGTGGTTGTTAATCCATGCCCTCCCCCTCCCCACCTCAAGAATGCAATAGAATGCTGACTGGTCTGTATCAGGAAACGGTGCCGTTTTCATTATTACATGTAAATTAATCTACTGAAAGAAGAAAGCACAAGCATTTAGCAGCACAAGGTTGTCCTGTTTTGACAGCATTTTAGTTATGGGTTCAAGAGTAATTACTGAAATAAATCATCAATAGGTGGTGGCAACATTGATTTTGTGTCAGCACCTGAGTAAACTATAACCCAGCCTTGCTGTGGAGCCCTGTTCATTGTCTTCTCTGCTTTATTTTTGAATTGCTGTCAAAAAAGGGAGCCTTTTTAGCTTCCACATGAAATTGCCTACTGAGGTGCTTTTCCCAGGGAACATTCCTGCAGCATCACCTCTGGCTCCCTGGCTCCCTGGCGCTCACCCTGAACAGTCTCCCAGGACCGCTTTACCTGCACTCCTAACTAGTGTGAAATGCTAATGCGGATTGCTGTGATTTTCCAACAAAGCGAAAGGAAAATGTGATTACTGGTCAAAGGGTTTCATATTAACACTTGCTTCTGCTAATTTAAAAACAGGTTGGACTGCAGCGCAGGAAAACCAATTTCCTCCCTTAACATTAGTTTCTTCTGCTGCTCTGTGTTTAATAAATATCCTCTGGGTCTAAACTAATGTGAATAGGGAAAAGGAGCTGAGCTCTTGTTCTATTAAATGCAAGCTCGACATCTAGCTGGATTTAATATTCCTTGGGATCGCTTTAAACTTGATCTTTAGAAACCAAAATAAAACACCTTCCATGGTTTTGTGTATTTATTTAGTTAGTTCTTTTCTGCTGGCTGGCTCAGGTAGAAAAACGGTCTCTGATGCTCTGAGTTTATTAAAAGTGAGTTAGGGGTCTTTGAATGGTGGGCACTGAATCAGGATAATCAAACCTTAAATAAAGTCAGATGGAATGGTTCTTTATACTAAGAAAATGGTCATCTGACTGGTAATGAAGGCAGATAGCCAGGCAGAAATAAAGACAAAGCACTTACAGACTTGTCCCTTTCCAGCAGAACTTAAGAGCCCCCCTTCTCTTTAATTGTGCTGAGTGTCATGTAAACATATTTTTACTTTTCCAGCTCAAAATCCAGATCCCCTCTTCCACCTTCCAGCCATCTCAAGCAAGCTCTCTTGCCTCCCAGTTCTACACTACCCTGCATCCCAGGCCAGCATCTGCCAGGCACTCAGGCCACTTCACTGTGCCTTTCCTTATGCTTACTTCCAAGGTTGTTAGGACATAAAAAAAAGTTCATTTGGAGTGCCAGCAACTTTATCATTCCAGCAGTTGTAAATGACATTAAAACAAAACAAAACAGATTTTAAGTATTCCATTTGAGAGCAACATCAAGGTCTATATTTGACCAGCAAGGAAACTGAGTTTTAAAGAATTAAGGTATATCTAGATCAAGAGGCACAGGCCTGCAACCTGAGCTACTTAGGAGGCTATGGCAGGGGCTTTGGGAATTCAAGGCCAGTCTGAGTTACAGAGTGTGTTCAATGGCAGTGTGATCAATTCAGCAAAACCCTGTCTCAAAGTCAGAAAGGAAAATAAGTGTTAGAAACACGTTTAGTGACAGAATCCTTACTGAGGATGGGTAAGGACCTAGAATAATGCCCAGTTCTTGAAAAAAAAAAAACAATATGAAGTCACAGGTTCAAGTTTAAACATTTCCAAAACAGCAGGCACAAGTCTTGAATTCTATTCCAATGCTCCCCTCTACTATTTCACTACACAATATATTACTGTTGTTGTCACTGCATTTTCTCAATTCTTTTGATTCCATTTTTATTATCTCGTTGAAGTCTTCACTTTATCACATCCTAGATGTCCCTCCAGCACACAGCTACACCACTAGAACAATCTCTTAAGAGGGTTTGTCACCGTTCAATGGACAGTCTAAAGAACTACACCAGAAAGATCTTCTAGGTTTCACCCCAGCCTCTTGCCTTGAACAGAGTACACATTCGAAAGATGTTTGTGGAATGAATCAGTGGATATACATTTAGAAATTTCTGACATGCCATCAAAACATTTCCAAGCCTTCTCTTGGGGATGTCAGGCTAATGTAAATGTGAACGGAAAACTCAGCAAATGTCAACAGGCTATAAATAATCACTCTGTCTATCAGTGCAGGGAATTTACATAAACAGACATTTCCTTTGATGAGTGTTAAAGCTCATAACGAAAGTGAACACGTATTTTGAAAAATTAAACATCAGAACTCATACAGTGAAATCGTGCGGGCTCCCCATCAAAGGCCTGGCTCCCCCTCTCTGCTCTGTCACCTTTCATAAGCAAGTTAGTGGATACAATCTGAGCTCTGGTTTCTCTCTCTTTTTTTTCTTTTTACAGCAGGCATAATGATACCTCCTTCATTTGACATACACCAGAGTCAACTGTGATCACATCTGCCAAGTGCTTGTGGTCACATAGTAGGTACTTCGTACAGTTTATTTCTGTCCTTTCTTTTCCGGGTAAAACTTGACGGCAGAGCTTATACATCCTGAGAACCACAAGATAAAGTATATCACTTCAGTATCATTCTGGATTGTCACACTGGTCTTTGCCCTCCAAGAAATTATAATCCATTGAAGAAGATGATTTTAAAAAATAGGAGGAAAACAACCAAATTTTCCTTGTTAAGAATTGACAAGACAATGAATTGATCTTGATATGGAAGTCTTATGTAATCAGATTACAGACTTGAAAACTAAAACCATTTTTTTTTCTTTTTATTGCTGTTTGGGTGTCAGGGACCAACCCCACAATCTCTCACACACAACTGTGTGTCAAGCTACTCTCATGGCTACCATGTTTTAGTTGACATTCTATAAAAAAAATGTACATGCATGGTCTCAACAATGTCATCAAATGTGCCACTGTGCCTAGCTGTTCATCCCTGTGACAAACACCTGGCAGACATCATTTAAAGGTAAGACTGTGTATTTTGGCTCACTGGTGTAGAGGATTCAGTCTGTGGTCTGTCTGCTGGTACTTTGCTTTTTGGCCAATGATCTCACATGTTGGGGTGCATTATAACCCTGCTGATGGAGAGATGGAAACAGGTAGACCCTTGGAGCTTGACCAGCCGGCCAAGCCTGGTTGGTGACCCTCAGGCTGAGGGAAGACCCTGTTTCAGAAAAACAGGTGGACAACACCTGAGGAGTGACACCTGAGGTTGACTTCAGCCTTCCATATGTATGTCTACATACACATGTGTACCTACACACACACACACACACACACACACACACACACACACACACACACTCATACACACACACACAAGAATCTTCGACAGATAACAAAAAACACCACTGAATACTCTCAGTAGCTGAAATAAGAGTCTATTTCTAGGATGCACATTCAACAAACTATCAACATGAATGAAAATTTGGTATATGCTTCTTTATAAACATAGTCTGATCCTTTCAAGGTTCTAAAAAATCAAGTTCCCTGTGCTTTCTCCTCTTCCCTCCCCCTCCCCCATTTCTCTGCTTCCTTCCCCTCTCCTCTTCCCCCCTTTTACTCTCCTCTCCCTTGCCCTTCTCCCCTTTCCTCCCCTCTCCTGTCCTGTCCTCTCTTCCCTTCTGTTCCTCTCTTCTTTCCATCTCTTTAGCTCTTTCTTTGATTCTCCACAATCATAGAAATACTATTAAGAGAAATACTATTAAGAAATACTATTAAATACTATGTTTTATATAGTTTTGCATTTATTTTCTTAGCATATGTACTTTTGTGTTTGTGTATTACACACACTTGCATGAAATGGCTCAATGTGGAGGTCAGAAAACAACTTTCGGGCATTGGTTCTCTCTTTTCAACATGTTGGTCTTGGTATTGGACTCAGGGGATCAGGTTTTGTGGCAAGTGCTTTTACTCAACTGAGCCACCTCACCAAGTCCAGAGCTGCTATTCATACAAACAGTATTTGGGGTTTGAGAGCCTATCCAAGGAAAATTGGAGTCAAAGAGGACAAGATGCACTTCTTAAAATGCTGCCTGGAGCAAGGCGAGGGAAACATATACATATATATATATCATGTATATGTGTATAATACACTAATCATATATATATATATATATATATATATATATATATATATATATATGTATTATATATAATTTTTGCTAAGTTCTGGAAAAAACAGAAAGATAGAATGATTTAGCCTAAGGGGTTTATTTTTTAGTAATTTGGGTGATTGTGTTTCCAAATATTAGATTTAAATTGCCACACATTTTATTTTAAGAACAAAAATTATAAAAATATGCAAGCAGATAATGTCTAGGCTGTTCACTAGACAGGAAAAAATTGAGATAGTAATTTCTTTGCATCTTCAAATCAACCAATTAAAAACTGGGCATATTATATTCCCTAGGAAATGAGGTAGTCAGCTCTGGCTTGATGAGAAACTATGGTGTTATCTTGCTCTGAGAGCAGGATGCAGGGAGTGTTTATGGCAAAGTCATGGTGAGAATGTACATAAGACTTCAATCAGGGAAACAGAAACCACTCCTTGTATTTAAAAAGAGCGACTCCAAAGCAAAGACTTACTTACACTGGTAGTGGAAGAACTCAGAAGTTAAACACAGGCAGTAATGGTAACTGCAGAGAGTATAACAGGCTACTGTGACCTGAGAGAGAGAGAGAGAGAGAGAGAGAGAGAGAGAGAGAGAGAGAGAGAGAGAAGGGCAGATGGGGTTGTGCTAATCGGTGTTCCCTTGGTCACTATAATGAAATATCCACATTCTGGAGGCAATCAAGTTATAAAGAATAAAAGGCTACTTGGGCTCAAAATTCTAGAGATTTCAATTCAAGTTTAAGGGCCCTCACTGCTCTGGGCCTCTGAGGAGGGAAGCACAGGCTGTTGGGAGCCCACGGGATAAACTGCTGTAACACACGCCAAGAAGCACAAAGAAAGAGAGAGGGAAAGAGACCAAGGTCCGATAATTTCTGTTGAGAGTGTTCCCTGAATGGCCTAAGGACCCTACAAAACCTCATCCTCTAAAGGTTCTACCATGTCCCAAAATGGTTACCCTATGGGCTAGGTCTTCAACACGAGGACAGACATTAGGGGAACATTTAACATGTAAATTATAGTGTGGGCAACAGAGACCAAAGAATTGGCTACCTAGCAAAATCTAAAACATTGGAGGGTCTGTACAGGAGGAACTGGAATCAAAGAAGACAACAAGAAGCAACTTCTGAAGATGATACCTAGGGCAAGGGGAGGGAGACATATCCACCGACTCCCACTGCAATCTGTGTCCCTTACCTCCCTTCATTAGTGAAACATTCCCAAATCCTTGCTGTCTCTGGGTCCTGCCAGAGTAGCTGCCAGGAATGGAGTAGCATAGAGAAAAGTAAAGTCAAAGACCACAAAGGAGTTGTATCCAGGAACGCCATATGTGATGGCTGATTTTGATTGTCAACTTGACCACGTCTGCAATCAACTAAGTCTTAAGTTGCTGCTCACTCCTGTGATGGATTTTCTCCTTTTCTTTTATTGAAAATACATTTTTCCCATACACTATATTCTGATTAAGGTTTCTCTTCTCTCTACACCCCTCAGTTCCTCCCCACCTCCTTCCCCTCCCAGATCCACACCCTTTTTATATCTCTGATTAGAAAATAGGCATCTAAGGAGTAACAATAAAGTACAATAAGATAAATAAAAAAACAAGAAAATCAGAAAAAGAACCAAAGAAAATGTACAAGAAATGCATATAGATGCAGAGACACACATGTTCTCACACACAGGAATCCCACCTTTTTTTTCTTTAAAAAATACAACAAACCAGTTGTTGTAACTGGTTTGATAAGGAATAACAAAGCCCTGATTTAGCATTATGAGACAAACAACCTCCAAAAAATGCCATGAGTTTGTTTTGTGTTGGCCATCTACTACTAGGCATGAGACCTACCCTTATGAAGCAGTCTGTTTCCCCAGGGAGAAAACTAATTTTTCATTTGCAAGTGGCTCTCCATTGAATGGAGCTTTTGGGTTAGGGATGGGGGCATGTGCCCAATTCTCCTTTCAGCTCGAGGACCGCATCTGGTGTAGACCCATGTAGGCCCTGTGTGCTGCCTCAGTCTCCATGAGTTCATATGTGCACCAGTCTTCTTGTGTCTGGAAGATCTTGAATCCTTGGTATTTTTAAATCAGTTTCTTTAAAGAATCTCAACTAAAAACTTCTAGGGAAAGTGCCATGAAGACCCTGCCAATAGAATCTCCTGTATCAAGTGACAGTGTCTACCTGGTAATTATGAAGAGGTTGATGGCAGATGTAGGGTGTTCTGATTATATGTGGGTTGGGGTGAAATAGGATGATCTAGAAAAAAATATTCTCCATGACTGCTGAAATGAAACGGCACCTGTGCAAACAGATGCCCCTTCTGAGTGGATGGCTATCACTACGAGACAGCCTGCTGTCAGGGCCAAGAGTCTGACAGCTTCTCAAAGGAACCAGACAACAAAACTGCTCCAAACATTACATGCTCCTCTACACTCCCTGCCTTGAGGTCAGTCGAGTCATTTCTCATGTGTGTCAAATATAACTACATATACATTATACATTTAACCACATAGCTGAGGCATGCTGGTGAGGTGGCATCTCCAGTTTACTCGTCACTTTCTAACTGATTCAAACCAATGACTACACTTCTCACGTAGGCCATAATCAGAGATCTCAACTACAGTGTCTGGTGGAGGATGTCCTTCTGTATATATGTTTCTCTTACTGGTTGATGAATTAAACACTGATTGGCCAGTATCTAGGCAGGAAGCATAGGTGGGGCCACCACACCAGGAGAATGCTGAGGAGAGGAGGCAGAGAGAAGCTACCAGAGAGATGTCATGTAGCAACCAGGAAGATAGGATGCACTGGGGGTTCTCTGGTAAGATAAGCCATATAGAAATGTATGGATTAATAGTTATGGGTTAATAATTAAGAGAGAGCTAGCCAGTAAGAAGCCTAAGCCATCAGCCGAACAGTTTAATAATTAGTATGTTTCTGTGTGCTTATTTGGGGCTAATTGACTGCAGGACCAGGCAGAACAAAACTCCAGCTACGAGTTTCCAACCTGGCAACTTGGCATAAGTCTTTGCTATGGCTGAAATATCCGAATCTGAAAGGCCACACAGCACTCTCTCATTCTGGCCATATTGTATGACGATGGATGCTAAGAGTACAGTGGTGGGGATGGAAAGAGGAGAGCAGATGATGAAATGCTTAGAAAAAAGCCCTAGGGAAGATGAACAAGTTCACAGAACAGAGTCTGAACTATTGGTGCCTCCTCATCCTTGTCCTCACCAGTCACTCAGGCTCTTAGCACTCTGGTGACTTTTAGCTTCATCCTAAAGAGTATTTATTCCCTTTCTGTGGATTCTTTCAAATCACTACACTTACTATAATATTTTCAGGAAGGACTCTACTGGGTCTGCTCAAAAATAACACAACTTGCTGGGATGATTTTTAACTACCTTCTAACCGATCAGTCATTTGACTGACTACATACCTTAACTCACCTTGCAAGTCAGTAAAATAAAGAGGAATGCAGAAGGAGCCAGCTGATGTATATGGCATATGCCAAGACTCACAAGAAATGAAAGCCCTGTTTATTCATCTTTTTTTAGGAACGTGCGTTTCTAAGTTGTCTGCTCTGAGCTTTATAAATTATTTTAAACTGTTATGCCACTGTTGAAAAATACAAATGTGTGTTAATATTGTAGAGCAGGACTCAGCTGCTGATAATACAAGGGAAATTTAACTAGCTTATAAATGTTAAAATGTAAAAGCAAAGGAAGTCTTGCTATTCATCTTCTCGGCAATATTCAGACACTCATGAAATTGAAAGTTAATGTACCAGGGACTTTCATTATCTGACCCATTCCATCCTATCTATTAGATTCTCAAAGCACTGGAGACAGAGGACCAATATGTCACCAACACAGGACTGGAAAGGTCAGAAAAACGAAGCATCAATAAAGCACTTCTGAATTAAATTTCACAGAGCTCAGCAGAAAATATGTTCTCTGGCCCAAGAGTATTTGTGAGAGTGGGACTGATCGCTAGATTCAACTTCAGGAAAATAGAGATGTAGTTTTGGTTTTAAAAATTATGTGAAAACTGTGTTTGTAAACATAGAATGATGCGATTTTAGGCATGTCATTAGAGCAATAAGAAGACTATAGACCATAACCACTAGGTTTACAGCACAGAACTGGCCAGCATATGCGCTACCATCCCCACCCCCACTCCCTGCCACCCCAAGCACTGGGTTGACAGCTAAGACTTGTAAAATCAATGTGACTTCTTAACACCTTCTCATAAACCATGACATGATGTAACATCAGAAGAGCTTATCATGGCCATTGCTGATCTTTTTGTCTAAAATACTTATTTGTAATGAGCTCACTTAATCTACCAAATTCATGATTTCTCTTAGTTTCCCAAATTTGGAACTATTCTGCATAACTAATTATGCAACTAACCCACTTTGGAGATTTGCTGTCAGTGTTTAATTATAATTAGGCATCACGAATTAGGGATTAAATGAGGCTTTCCTATAAATTGGCTGTAGATACAGGAAAACAGACAGGGGTAAGAGGCAGCACAGTGTGGCTGAGTGGCAGGGAGTGGCACCAAGAGCTGGGATGTGGTGAGATGGATAAGTGTCAAGTTCTTCCCTTGTTCCCAAGTTCCTTCAGGAGGGAAAACTTTCAACAAGTGGTTTCCAGTTTTAAAGGATTTGAAGGGTGGGCACCAAGTTTTCTATTTTACCCAGAAGACTTGAAAATCGCTCTACAATTTAAAATTCTCTATGACTTTATTTCTAAAAGTGCCCTTGTAACACTTAACAATCGAGTGACTACTTTCTGAGAATAATTATTGCCGAGTGAAGCAAGCCCAGTGGTTAGTTTACTACAGCAAGTCACATTTTCTTTATATTTTGGGAAAAATTCTTTTATGGATGAGACTTTGGGAGTGTTATGCTAATCTTAAGTGTGAAGTGAGTTCTTCAGTGAAGAGTGATTCAAGATAGCTCTTAAGGAATGTAGAGGAAGCAGCTCCCACTGGTGGGACTATTTATATAAAGAAAAGCATTAATTGCGCTAGACATGTAAAGAATGCAAAGGGTTCTAGTATGGGATGGGCTGCAGCTTAGCCAGAGGTTCATAAGAGGGAGTTATGTGGTAGAAAGAAGCTGTGAAACCAAAGATGATGAATGTGACAGGCACTCCGGAGAGGGACTGATGGCCAAGACAGCTTTATGTTGTGGAATATTGGTGGATTCTCCTAAATGCACTTTTGTCACTAAAATCAATTGGAGTTAAGTACACAGAAAAAGACAAGGAAATCCATTTGGCTGGGTTTTTTTGTTTTGTTTTGTTTTGTTTTAATATATCATGTCTATCCTTAAAAGGAATTAATTTTCAGTCTGTGTAATTATAGAGGAAATTAGTAATCACTACTGTTCCTAATAACAGGGAATATGACAAACATTAAAATTAAAATTGAAACACATTCAGGAAACTGAGGAAAATATTTATGAGAAAATTCAATTCACTTTTTGGTTTGAGATCAGGTCTTCTGCAGGCCAGGCTTCTGTCAAACTCCTCCCCATATAGCTGAGGTCCCTTTCGACTCTGCATCACAGGGCAAATTTCCTTTGATCTCTAAAGTGTATCTTAGAATGCTCATACTTATTTTCCATTAATTACAGCTTTGTTCCAACTATTTTTTCTCTGCTTTCTCTACTAGATCATACAATTCAATCCGATGATCAAGATTTTACTAAAATGTTACAAGTTTTCTTTTAGCACCAAATGAAACATCTTGAACAAACAAGGTATATAATTACTTCTAGACTTTAATGAAAAGGAGGATAATACCCTAGTGTTCAACAATAAGGAAATAGCCAGGTATGTCCCTTTTACCCAAGGAAAGGAGGGTTGTCTAACACCTCATCATCACTGGCTGTGAGATTCCTCAGATGTCTTGGCACAATAAGTTAAAAAGAATGGACGAATGGATGAATGAATGAATGAATGAATGAATGAATGAATGGAGTCATTTGGTAATTCAGAGGGCTCATTTAGTAAATGCAGTACTGAGTGCCCTCTACTCCTTTCTTGACTGTCCATAGTTAGCTGTTGAAGCCACCTTGTTCCCCCATCCAGCCTTGGGAATGAAGATCTCTTAGGATATTTTCAAAACAACTCCTTCTTGTTTCTCGGAGCACAAGTCAGTCACCTCTCCCCAGCCTCCATTTCTGCTTTAAATTCAAATGGAATCCGAGGATCTTGACAGAGGGGACCCAAGAGAGGACTTGTCCAATTGACAGCAGAGAATCCAATAAGTCTTTTCATCTTAAGCTGTGCAGTGTTATGTGGGAGGAAGAGAGGGAAGGGAGAGCAGAGGGAATGCTTAATAACCCGAGCAGGTTTGTGGTTTGCTGGGGAAGTCTCCCTTTTCTGCTCCTCGCAGTCACAGGCACCCAGATTTACCAATGAGACTTTAAAATGAGCAAGGGGGGTAGTGGTGGGGATGTGAAGAGTCATTTGAATCCAACAACTTATTCCACTGGATTGCAATCTCAATATATTTTTTCCATAAGAAGTACTTAGATTGTTAATTCTTGAGAATTCTGGATACACCCACAAAACAAAGTAGGATTACATTTACTCTTCACTCCCTGCCCCAAACTCCCCATGTCCCCCATAATAAGCACTTTTAATACAAAAATAATTTGCACTTCATCCCCTTAACATGTCTTGTGCCTTACAGTATTCTTTTAAAGGCAAGGTATTCTAGCCAGACCTACATATTCTTAACATCTTGTTAACAGCATATTAAAAGAGGGAATTTCTTACACTTCTACAGGAGCCTGTATTCCTTTTATATGTACCAGGAGGTAAAGCTTTTGCATCCAGTAGATGTGTATAAGTTCAGTAACTCTCTGTTATACAGACTGTATGTTCCATTGAGCCAAGTGTATTGTAAAGGTTATGAGTAACAATAGGAGGAAAAAAATTGCCCAGCAAGAAGCGATTTAACATGTTTCCTGTTGCTATTCTCAGTAACTGCTATTATGGTTTAATTAGATCCTCCTGACAAAATTCATTATAGAAAATCCTGGCTTAGTGAAGAAATAATAAACTCAGCTCATTCATAACCTATTAGTTATTCTACTTTTAAGGAACAGGAGTGATTTCCCCCCCTTTCTTTTCCTATATCAAGGAGGTAAAAAATGAACTCTATAAGTAAGGGAAACAGATGAAGTGAGGTGGTAGATGATAAGTAAGATTCATTAATTGCCCCGTCGTTCATTCTCCACTTAATGAGATAGAAATGTAAATGGAAATAGTTTATTAGGAATGGGAAGAATAGAAAAATCACTTTAAAGTTCTTGTATCCTTCAGTCAGTCCTTTTTTCTATTGCTACTGTTGGAAAGTGAGGCTCTCCTTGTCCCACCCCCTCCACTAAGTCATTTCTAAACAAATGTATCCTCAATTAAAAGTTCATTGTTGTCAGGCATTGGTGGTGCACTTTAATCCCAACACTCGGGAGGCAGAGGCAGGCGGACCTCTGTGAGTTCAAGGCCAGCCTGGTGTCCAAAGCGAGTGCCAGAATAGGCTCCAAAGCTACACAGAGAACCCCCCCAAAAGTTCATTGTCTTTCTCTCATATTTAGAACTCATCAATGGTACCCCATCACCTCTGAAATTATATATATATATATATATATATATATATATATATATATATATATATATGGGCCCTCACTGTGTGGCAGTGATGATTCTTCATCTTCATCTTGGCACAGGCTCCTCCCACCCGAACATTCACTCTACCAAAACAGAACCTTTAGGATAAATACCTACCAGATAAGTTCATACCTGTGAGCATTAATTCATATTGGCCTTTACTTGAACTGTCCCCAATTTTGTCCTAAATAGCTAAAAGAATATGAAGAGCAAAGCGGGCCACCAGAATGTGTTGCTGTGTTGAGAATGTGAATGAACATATATTTACACACACACACACACACACACACACACACACACGCACCCGTGTGTGTGTGTGTGTGTGTGTGTGTGTGTGTGTCTTTCCTTCTTTCCTAAGAATAAATGTAAGATCTGACACAAAACGGGGTCATGTCATGCATCAAGTCTATTATTTGTGGACTCGGGGACCACAAGTCTATCCAAGCTGTAGAATAACACACCAGCCAGAGGGGCAGATTTTGAGAGTTGCATTGCCATTTCAGATATAGTTGCCAGGTTACACATGGAAACATTGGAAGTCATGAGTCCAAGTAACCTATCACACCCACCTCCGTAGCTTTATTTGTACTATCGCAATGATCTGTCTCACATAGAAAGCAGTTCTTCCTTTTGGCCTCCATTCACTTCCCTAAAGTTTACAAAGGCAAATTGGTGCCTTTGTAAAAACTTTCATTCTAGAATTAAATGATAAGTTGGTGTTCACCATACTCAATGTCAGTGTGGTGTTCTGATCTCAATCTTCATACTGAAGGGATAGATCCTTGATAGTTTAACCTGCCCTTTTCTGCTATGCCTGAAGATTTTTAGTTCATTGGAACATTCTATGTTTTTTTTCCTTTCTTAGCTTCTTTGGATTTTAAGGGCTTCATTGCCTATTGAATTTACATTTCAGTGGCCAAAATATTTAGGTGTGTCTGAATTCCAAACTTTTGTTCAAATGGAAAGCCATGTCTTGCTGAGGCCTAACATATTTAATCACTCAGAGTATGTCCTTAGCATTTTAGAAGAAGAGTCTAAACTTCACTCAAGATACATTGGTTGGGCCTTGGCTATGAGCTCTCATAATTATATCTGAAAACAGTTCAAAGGCATCATTCTGTGAACTTAATAAGTACTCATGTACTAGCACTGAGAAGGATGTGGGAAATGAGACATTCCAACAGTTTTGAAACTTTCTAGCTTCCAGGAAGCATTTCCTTCAATGGAAGCTCACTGGACAATTCAATAGGTAAAAGTCAATTGGCTCCAGTCAGAATAGGTTTTTCTGGAGGTGAAACCCTTCCTGTGAGACTTCATGACATTTACAAATATGTTCACAGAATAAAGAGATCTTAAAATCAGCTCAGACACACTAATTTACAGAAAGGCAACAGAGGAGACAAACCATTTGATCCTATTCCTGGTACAATATAGATACCATTTCCTTCCTCTACTCTCTTGTTGAAAATTATTGACAATCCATGGTTATCTTTTTATTGCTGTTCTAGATTGGCTTATAGAATATGTCAATTCTCTAGCCTCTATTTATCCTCCCTCCTTGACTTCCTCCAATATAGGCATAAAAGACATGACTATTTCATGCCATCTTGTATTTGTTTAACTTTCCAAACCTTTAAGTTGGCAGAAACATGGCCTCGGGCTCCTCAGTTATGCTTCCACTCCATCAAACGAATCAATCCCCATTTGCTCTCAGGCTTCACTTGTCATAAATGCATTCTGAATGCATTCTCTTGTTCCAATTCCCTCAGCCCACCTCATTTTGCTATATTCCTTTTCCTGATCAAGGGAGATGATATGATTAGGGTTTGTGCTGAAAGCAGCCTCTTGATCTTCCCAAGTCCCTCTGAAGCCCTTGTATGTGGACAATGACTGGTGTCAGTAATAGCTTCTGTCTGGATGGGAAGCAGCCACTGAGGCTGATACAAACACCACTGTTGCCTCTTTTGAAATATGCCAAGAAACAGCTAGGTGCCAACCTGTAAAGCTAGGTTGTGATAGATGAGAAAACATGTAACAGCTGATAAAGCCATAATCACAGGATACTGAGGAGCCTGGACTATCTATTGAGGGGCAATGGCACATTCTTTCAGCATGAGGCTAGTTATGAATGCAATATGACACATATGAATGATGAGCAAGGAAAGAGCTTAGGTCATTTTAATTTAAGAGTTGTCAACATTTTTTACACTCAAAGTTAATTTAAGAGATAAAGAGACTAGACACTGAATCAAAAATATAAAAACTAATTCTCACCTTGTCTCCATGGTGCTTTGTTATTGGAGCCTGTAACCTTCTTTAGAGGAAGCATATGTGAGCGAGGTGAGGAACCATTAGTTGGATAGTCTGTGGCATTAGAGGCGCCAAGATGGATGCTGTCCATTAGAAAGGAAGCCAGTTGGACTTGGCCAGACATTTGTTACATGGATTTTCCTCCCAATTTTGCATTATCACAAATTATCATCCTGTTAATGCTACCCATTGAGGAGACCTTTCTATACTCTAGGGGGAGGGTTCCATGAAGGGAGTATGGTGTGAGGAAAAAAGGAGACTAAAAATTGCTCTAATTTCCTAGTCCAATGCATGGGAGCTACTGAACCCAATAGGGAACTCTTCAGTGGAAACAAGAAAGGCATTGCTGCCCACCATGGGGCCACCTGCATTTCTAATACGCATATTAAGTACAGCAGCGTCACAACTATCAATGCACATATTTAAAAGAGACTCCTGGCATATTCTGCTCAAGTTCTATGTTCCCTGAACAAAAATGTTGCCATGGAAACCTCTACCATAAGGCAGGTGTATTTCTGCAAAGGACTGTGGGCTATGAAGGCAGGTTCCCATGGCAACATTTTTGTTCAAAGCCTGAGGAATCTTAAATACATGTGCCAATACATATTATTACCCAGCAGGATACACAGGTGGGATTAATAAAGTTCAATATTTGCTCAACTAAAAGTTGTAATCATGGTAAAAAAATAAATGAATTAAAACTAGTTCCTATGGATAGCTTATATAAACAGAACCTAGAGTTGTAACACCAATCCACATGAATAAGTAAATATACGCAAAGTATGAATAGATTACTTTCTTTCATGAAATTCATGACAGAGGGAAATCATCAGGAAAATTATGAATATATTTTAAACTTTGGAAAATATCTTCAACTCCTAATTCTTTGATGATATTAAATCACCGAGACTTGGTGGGAAATTAAGTGCACACTGCCCACCTGTAATAGAACCAATTATTATGGTGACCAAAGAGTTAAAGGAAAAAGAAATGTCAGGTTGATTCATCTGTGTTATGGAAACTCATGTTAATAAAAAGTGCCAATTGAGACATTTATGATAATTGCCATTTCCATAGCCATAAAATGTCCAAATAGCTATAACAGGAACCAAGTTAAGAAAATCCTTTCCCTTTGTCTTGTACAAATAGTCCAGAAAATAATAACCTTTCATTATAACGATACATCTCAGAATGTGTAGTAAGACACACTCCCAAAGTAAACACTCATTTGTAAGAGGATTACTGCCTTATTCATTCTCATTTCACAATTCCTAGTTTTTACAACTCCACAGTAAAACTAATAAACACTAATATATGTTCTAAGAGGTCAGCAGCTCTGTTTTGTTGCAGTGTCTACAGGACATTTGATAGATATGCATCCAATGAATGGATGAATGAATGAATGAATGAATGAATGAATAGGCAGATAACTGAAGCACATTAGCCACCTGGGTAAGAAAGAACCTTACATTTACAATGCCATCTTTTGCAGAATTTTATAAGGTTGAAAAGGGTGTTGAAAGAGAAATTTTCTAAATCTATTTTGAATTCAGATATGCATATCATTCTTTTTGATTGTTTCATAATTAGTATTGATTCCCAAAGCTTTTGCATTTTCCCTCTTGTTTTTGTCCCCAGATATTTAATCAAGTGGTTAATGATCTATGATCAAATATTAAATGTACCAGGAGAGCCAAGCACATAAAGGAACCCTGGGGACCTAATTTTTTTTTATAAAGATTCCATTTTTAAAAAAATGCAATTAGTCAGCTGCTAACTTATCTGTTTTGTGAGTTGTTTTCCCTACCTTAGGTTTTATTTGTCAGAGTGACACACCTGGAAACCTTTGCATATTGAACTCTGATCTCACCTTTGAAAAAATAATTAAACCAAGTTTTATAGAATTTCTTAAAAGTCTAAGAATGTGACCACAGTTATCAAATTCATTTCCAAAATTTTCAGCTGCTACAAGTAGGTTCTTTAAGAGATGCCAATTTACCACAACCTTCCAAAGCAATATATCAGCTAAGGCTTCAAGACAATAAAAATTTCAAAATGAGAAGATAATTCAAGGGTGCCAATGACTTAGCTTGACTGTGTGTTGAAGATGACAGGTTCTGGTGAGCAGGGAGGAAACCAGCCTAGCTCTGATGACACTGTATCCCACCCCAGCCTCTCTCCTCTTCTGGGAGGCTATGCCAAGTCAGCTTCCTCCTTGAGCCTCAGCTTGCTTTCACGCTTTTTCAAATGGCAATCCTAGAATCCTTGTACACATGGATTTTGTGGGCATGATATCGAATGAAATGTGTTAGCCTGCACCACAGAATAGTGCTATTTATCTGTGAACATAAGCAAATATACATATGTGAACTATCATCATCACTCTGTTATCTTACTTAAAATCTCTAAGAATAGCCATAGTTCTTAGAGAGAGAGAGAGAGAGAGAGAGAGAGAGAGAGAGAGAGAGAGAGAGAGAGAGGTGGGAAAAGGGGTTAGCAGTCAGCTTACATCTGCCTCTCTACTGCATCAAATTCACTTCTTCCAAAAGGTAGAAAACAGGTATAAGATGGTCACTCAAGCCCTAAAGAGCCACAATGTCTACACTTAGATCTGTGGGTTTTTTTTCTCTCTCTTTCTTTCACCACAGGAGTTAAAGTTCAATAGTATCAACAAGGTCAAGAAATCCAAAGATTCCGGAGCTAGGGATCTCTCAGGCCCCAGGGAAATATGAGTTGGAATAAAAATTTGAAAGCTGAAGAAACAGAAAATCTAAGTCTTCAATGCTTACTATCAGCAAATGCACCCAATATTTCTTTCAGAAGTCCTCCAAGGAAAGAAGCAGTTTAGACATGTCACAATTTTAGTATTTCCATGCAATCAGAGTGAAAATAGCAGGCACAAAAATGCATCGAGCACAGGATACACTTGTTATGGTGCATATGAAGCATCTTCCCTGTGAGGTCACATTCATGATTTTTCATTTGCCCACCCAAAGCATGTTCACTGAAGGCTTTTATACTTTGGAGGAAGCATGGAGACACGATTGCTCATTTTACAAACCTTGGGTAAAACCATAATCCTATGGCATGGGAATGGCTCACCATAACCAAGATGTTACAAGATTCTCCTAAGTTTCCCCGGGGTGGGGGTGGGGAGGAAACTCCTCAGAGAGTTGTTGACACCTCCCAAGGTAGAGGGGACATAAGAACTTGGAACACTTGGCAGCAGCTGTGAGCACCACAGTCAAGAAGGGCCCTGGATCATCTGCAGTAAGAATAACTGCAATAAATATATAACTGGGAATTTTCTTTGCATGATATTTTAATGAATATTTTATTTTGAGGTGCTCCATTAAGTCAATCAACTTAATAAAACAAATTGTGTTTGAAATTTATGTCCAGGGCCAGCAGATGACTCAGAGAGTAAAGGTAACTGAGGGCAGCCTGATGATTTGAGCTCAAACCCTGTAATCCACAGGGTGAAAGGAGAGAACTGACTCTCACAGTTGTGTACTTGACCTACACACACACACACACACACACACACACACACACACACACACAATACATGAATACAATGAGAACGCTTAAAGTTTAAATTTATGTTTACCATTAAAAGAGATATGAACCAACCAAAACTGTAAGACTCAAATTAGCAAGAAGAAAATGGAAACTTTATGTTTTCTGCTTTAAAAAAGATTTACTTTTATTATTTTTAATTATGCATACATGTATGTGACTTTGGGGAAGTCATGCATACATGTATGTGGGTGCCTGCACAAGCCAGAGGACATGGATCCTCCTGGAGCTGGAGTTACAGGCAGTTGAGAGTAACTTGACATGGGTGCTTGGAACCAAACTCAGGTCCTCTGTAAGAACAGTCCATTCTCTTAACTGAGGAGCCATTTCTCCAGTGTCAATGGGAACATAGTTTTACAAATCCATCAGCCAGTTTCCATGAAACAGTATCATGAAGTTAACACCTTTGGGGAAAATTTAACTGATTAATAGGTGGGTATACATGTAACAGGTGTGCTTGGATTGGTCTTACTCTGTAAGAGATTTGCACACAGGACTTCAGGCAGCAGCAGGTGTGTGGATATAGATACAAATGCAGATCAATATTAGTAGAAAATGTGTTTTGACCTGACAGTGAAAAACTTCAACATTTCTTCTTCTTCTTCTTCTTCTTCTTCTTCTTCTTCTTCTTCTTCTTCTTCTTCTTCTTCTTCTTCTTCTTCTTCTTCTTCTTTTTCTTTAAGAAACACATTTTCTGTTACTTCGTTTTGAAGATTAACTAACTAAAAGCTTTACTGGGTCCCAGAGAGTCAAAAGCCTAAAACATTTGCACAGTCATCTTCTGGAAAGATAGACTGCCTGGGGACAGAAACTGAGTCTCTAATATAAAATATCATGTGAGTGGTGGTGGTGGGGCACTGGAGTATCAAGAGGAAAGGGCCACACTCTCTCTTTCCCTCTTAGCCACCAAGAAGACAAAAGATAATGTTTCCTAAGAGGTCTTGACAAGAATACTGCAAGGTAACTTTCACAATCGTCTCTCTGTTTTACTGGAAAACTGTAGTGAAAATTGCAATCTGTCTGTTGTAGAACACATGGGAGCATGATCTCAAACTGATTACAGACTTGTAGAATTGTATCAGCATCGATTTATAAGGCAGAACCCACAGCATGTCAGTGTGGCGCTGCTTTGTAAACTCTGCAGGCAGCTTTTGTGCCGAGTCTAGGTGATCCCAGGAGAGCTGCTATAAGTGCCTTCAGGAAAATCGGATTGCTGCTTGGAACCTTCAGAGAGCTCTTCAAAACTTAGAAACAGGGGAGAAGGAAACTGGAGTTCTTCAGAAAGGCATCCAACACCTGCCTACAATGTCAAATTTCCTTTCTAACATCACAAAAGGTATCTCCTCAGATCCCAATTTTTTTCCTAACCACAGAAGACGTTAATTTTGTGTCACACACACAATGGCAGGGACCTTATACATAGGAAATGATAGCTGGACATGCCTGCGTCATGACTTCTGATTCTGGACACTCCGTGACCAGCTGTTTCAGGCTCTTGCTTGTCTTTCCAAAATCTTTCCTTCCTTGAGTTGCTTTCATCTGTGTATTTTTTCATAGCAACAGGAAAAGGAGAGACGAAAAAGAGGCTTTAAGGAAAGGGAGAGTAATATAAAATAGAGCAGGTGTGAAAGTGGAATGCTGGGGGCAGAAAGGCACAGTGGGGGAGGTGCCGAGGAACAGATTGGAGGAATCAATCAAAATCCAGAATGTGTGAGTGGTATAAAGAAATCCATTACAATGTATGCTAATTGAAAAATAAAATAGGGCAAGCAAGAGGGCTCAGTGAGTGAAGACACTTGCTACCAAGCCTGACTACCGTTACCTGAGTTTGATCTTATGAACACACATGGTGGAAGGAAAGAACAAACTCCTGAAAGTTGCCAAATGACCTCCACAAACATCCTGGCATGTGTGTGTCTACACACATCCATACATATACACCAGCATGCGTGTATCTACATACATCCATACATATACCCTGACATGTGAGTATCCACACACATCCAAGCATACATGTATCCTGGCATCCTTGCATCCACACATATTGGAATGCACGCATTCACACAACACAACACACACACACACACACACACACACACACACACACACACACACACACACACACACACGAATACAAAGAGGTTCTTTAAAAATACATTTTAAATACATTGTAAGAGAAGAACAATTTCCAGAAACCTCTTGCTGTGTTTTCACATAAATCATCTAAGAGTAGGAAAACTTCCTAGGCTCTCAGTTAGATGGCAAAGAATGAGGCAGCAGGAAGCTTCATACCTCAACACAACAGAGGAAAGGTTCCCTGTTCTTTTATCCTGACATCCAGGTTAACAAGGCAACTAACCCATCCGGCCCACAGCCCCAACCCCCACCCTTGCCCATATCATTCAGGAGCAAACTCGATGTTGCCCAACTTGATCACATGCAAATTGGTTTTGTACAATAGTGGTCCTTTTGTTCTGACTACTATGGACTCCTGCGGAGTAATTTTTTCTTTCTTTCTTTATAGTTAATAGACTAGGGATGGATTTTGAATTTCACACACATACACAAAAGCTTCATTGCCATTTGCATCTGTGCATGGCTAACAAAAATTAGTGGAAGCTACCTCAAGCCCTTAAAGCCAAAAGGAAAAAGAAAGAGAGAAAGAAAGAAAACATAACAGAGGTGAGAAAAGCCTATTACTTAAAACCCACTTAGTATGGATTAAAGTTAATTATAATGGGATATTTGAACCTATAAAGAATAGCTGATTTTCCATTTCAGATCTTCAGAAAGGTTGATATGATCAGTTCAATTTTAAAGTTCTTTTAAACATCGGAGTGTTAGGTTGTTCCTTTATCAAACACACACTTCTGAAAAGTAAGTCCACGTTTGAAATATGGATTCCAATTGGAACTGAAACAGTATCCCAGCAAGGAAATAGAAGTGATAAGTGCAAAGAGAGGAAGTGCCACTGAAAAAACTCTTTGTAACTCATCTCACCACTCTCACAGAGTTGCAAAGACATTTTTACCTACCTGAGTGTGTCCCGAGACACTGGTAACTTCAGCTATTGCACAACCAACACTCTAGCTCCATATCATCATCTCTTTGAGATCAGTCATTTTGGTTTGTGTTTTTTTTTTTTTACCTCTCCCTTTCCACCCTAGCCCTCTCTCAGCAGGGTCTCAGGCTTCCCTGGTGGGCCTTAAACTTATGGCATAGACAAGAAAGGCTTTTGAAGATCTTCCTGCCTCACCAGTCACCATACATAAGTAAGCCCTTGGCCACCTGAGAAATATCCTCAGATCATGATGTCCTTTCTCCCCTTACCTATATGCTGGGATGTGGGACATTAGGAGAGCAAGAAAGTCCCTATCCCCACCATGCCCATGAGAATTATGGAGATGGATATGTCGATGGACATTTCTGGGCCTCAGTCCCTTTCCTTACTTGTTATTCTAACTCTTGACCCTCATACTAGCCCTACCCTTAGGTGTGGACCTTCTCCAAAGGACAGAGCCAAAGACTTGGGAGCTCTGTTTAGCTCCCCAAGCTGGGGTTTGTAACTGTCACCTCATCTTATCTCTCTGGCATGTGGCTTTTTCACAGATACCACTGATCGTCATTGAAGTTCACTGGAATTTATTCACTCTTTCCTTTTCCTATAACTCTATCTCTCTATTTGCTATAATAGCAAGAAAAGAATCTATTGAAGAAACAGCTAAAAAATAACTGAATATGGCCTGTGAATGTTTGGAGACTTCAGGGTGTGAGATGGGGGAGGAGTGTGTGGGAATGAGGTTTCCTAAGGGGTAACCACAATGTGATTGTTTTCTCCAATTCTGGATTCTGGATCATAACCAAGTTTCTAGCTCCCTCAGCAATGGGCCCCTAGCTGTTTATCTCCGGGTCAGTCACAGGTTCAGGATAATGGCGTACTCTCTTGGGTGAACAAGTGGTATGCGTGGTTAGTACTATACTCACTCACCATCTTCCATTGTTCCAGCTTTCTGAAAGAAAGGTGGGTGTTGAGAAAAATGGCATTCGCTGGATTCAGCACCTTGACATATATGTTAGTCACCCTGAGAGGTATGCACAGAGGCAGTCTAGCCCAGCGCACCACACCTTCTCTTTGTTAGTGAAGTAATAAGGCTCAAGCAATAAGTGCACACATTTAAAGTATGCAATTTGCTAAGTGTTTCCTTATGTATGTCTCTATAAAGTATCACTATAGCCAAGACAGCAAACACGTGTGTCAGTCTCCAATTTCCCCATGCCCCTTCGCTCAGCACACTGGACATTTTGAGCATTAGCTAAATGGAAAAGAAAAGCAGTACCATTGGCTTCATTCTTCAAAAGAACCCTACAGTGTGTATGGTACTGCCTTCTATCAGAAGGTCCTTGGGGAAGATCTCAAATTACTAATTATCTAACATTCAAAAGGGCTTTGACCATCCATTTGGTTCTCAGGCAGGCACTGCACATGCCACGCTCCCTGTCCACGCTCCCTCCTGTGTGTGTGTGTGTTTGTGTGTGTGTGTGTGTGTGTGTGTGTGTGTGTGTGTGTGTGTGTGTGTGTACACTCTTTCCCACCCTGCACCTCCATGCACTGCATACTAAAAGCAGTTTCTCCTTCCACAAACTAAGCTGCATGTTTAACTGAAATGAATTTGGGATATGATTTCTTTTTTAGTGAAATGGATTTTCTTTTCACCAGAAGGAACAAACCTGTCTGGCATGTTCTAGTTACAGGCTCTGCAACTCTATGATTAGAACTCTGACTAGCATTGTGGTTATTATGTAAAGGAGTCAACTGCATGGAGTTGGAAGGACACAAACCAGCTGCAAACAATTAGCTCTTATCACTCCTACTGTGTGAAAATTGAATGATAAACACTCCCCCTCCCCCAGGGGTACAGAGCCCTGTGAACTGAGAGCCTGAATGTCACTAGTCACATAGTTCCTGGACACTATATAAAGCCATGCCCCCTTGGAAATCAATATTCTGAATGAATCCATTACTTTGTGTAAATTATCTTTTTTGTAAGCATACAACTATGATATACTGGGAAGAATTTTCTGTCTTTTTATATTGTTGAAGTGGTTTTCTCTGCATAACAGATAGTATGACCTTGGTGATAGATAAGGATATTTGTTAGGGAAAAAGACACCGTGGAGCCCATCAGAGGCCACTAACTTTATTAAGGAACAGGAATCTTCTCTTCCCATATGGCAACTGGAAGAAGCATTAATTGTCAATCAGTCGATCATTCATTCATTCAATCAATCAATCAATCAATCAGTAGCCACTGAGATAAGATGCAGCTACTTCCTCTCATTATGTCCTTCTCAGCTTTGTAAAAGGAACAGTTTGGTTGAACATTTATGAATTATTTTCTCTGAGATTCTATTCATAGTCTCAAAAAATGCTAAACATTTACTGGGACCATGAATACATAAAGATTTTATAGTATGTTCAAGGAGTTATGGTGTACATAAATGTTAATATGATATCATATGGCCTTCAGGGAGCTTCCATCATGGAAGAAACATGTACAGCACTCAAAAGATGGAGGACAGGGATATTATAGGAAGCCTGGAGTCTAGGAATTTAGAGCTGAGGGAATTTGGAGTGATTTAAGCTGGGTTCCCATTTTACCACCACTATTTATTACCTGTTCAGTCTTTATTATAACTGTAAGTGGTTCAAGCATATTGTTATATATGTAGCTCTTTGTTGAACTACTCTAGAGGCCCTTTGAAGCAATAGACAAACCCATCTTTGTATTAGCACTCAGTAGGTGCCTCACTGCTGCTAAAGGAATGTAGAAGGAGAAACCGCATCTTCAGTGCATGAGTTTGAGACCAGCCTGCTTATAGAAGTGGGTCTCCAGAGATAGTTAACAGTGTCCTCTCTGTCCTTTCTTCAGAGATGACTCTACTTTGTTACCTTCAGTTTGTGCCCTACAGGAAGAATTACAAAACAAATATGCAATTCTGCAAACAATCAGAAAACTATTGAAAGGAAATGTCTTTCGTACAACTTTATCCAAAATAAGCATTTGTAAGAATTTTGCCTAGTTTATTACCTTTTTTGTGTGATAATTTTGCAGTAATATTCTATCTTAAGTTGCTATTTTATGTTTCATATTTAACATTTATACATCTCTTTAAAATATATTTAACGTGTATATTTGAGATTCCCAACTTAGCATTATGGGACATATACAGTCAATAAAATACAATGGATCAAATTAACATATCCACTGCCTCACATATATTATGTCTGTGCATTAAGAATAATGGAAATCTATTTTTTTAAACAAAAATCTCCAATATGTCACATATTCATTAACCTTGACCCTGGGAAGGGGGAGGGAGAAGAGGACATCACAACTCCAGACAAGCTCTTCCTACAAATCTGCCACATTTTGTCCTTTGAAGTACATCTCCATAAATCTTATGCCCACCCCCATTATAGGAAGAGGTATTTTAACTCCTACATCTGTATATTTTAGCTCCTTGTATAAAACAATTACATATAAATAAAATTATGCAATGTTTTACTTTCTGGGTTTGGAATACACACACATATCCTTCTACACATATAAATGGCTACATACAGAGAGAGTTTGTTGTATTTTTGTGTGAATCTCAGTTGTGGTTTATTAACAAAGGGCTTTAATATAGAAATAGGCGTGGACATTCAGAGAGGAGGGGAGGGACAATAAGAGGGAGACAGCAGTCCATGTCCTACAATGAGCACAGGCTTCTTGAGAGATAGTTCCCTAGAAAGCAGTTCAATCAATAATCTAATCTACTTATTTGTTCTTCTTTTAATACCATTTGTACCACCTAATTGTGTAAACAAGAAGTGCATACTAATATTCTAAATCCTGTCTTTCAGTGTGGGATGGAATGTTCTATCAGGTTCTATTTCAGGGCTAAGTCCTGTGACTCCGCCCTAGAATTTTCAGCCCTCACCTGGGTCCAGGGAAGGTGGCCTGTAGAGAATGACATCACCACCCTCAAGTCACTTGGTAGTTTTAGTAACTATTAAAGACCCAGTCCTGATCCCTGACAGACACTTGCCACAAGGAAGAAACCAAGCAGCCCGGGAAAGCTTGAGTACTCTTTCAAAACACATAGTCAATTATACAGACAAAATATTTGCACATGTCTCCTGCTCCCTCCCTCCAAATCCTCCAATGTCTCTTCCACCTCCAGGCCCTTTCTAGAGCAGCTTTTCTTCCATGTCTGCCTCAGGCACCATCTGATGGCTACTTCTCCTTAATGTATGTTGAGCCTTTCCTTCCTGCCCACCTCTCTATTCCTATGCAGCTCTAAAGGTCCGAGATGAATTCCATAAGTGGCAATGGTACCATAAGATTTTAAAAGAACTGGGAAATTCCTATGGCTTTGGAACATCTCCATTCCCTAAACACCCCAGTGCAAAATTGTGGAAAGGCTGTTGTGTGAATCCACCTTTTGCCCATCAAGCACGTAGAGTGTGGAGTACGAGTAACAACGGCAAATGGCCATTCCTTATTTGTTTATTTACTGCATCATATTCCCAATTGCTTTTTCAGAGAACATTCCTTCCTGCCAAAAAGCACAAAGTTCACAGGAAAAAGGCTGCTGTGTTACGCATTGTATAGCATTATGCCTCACTATCTTAAGTTTACCACAACTTTCGAATGTACAAAGTAACCAGGTGGTTATTTAAGCCCAGGAGTTTGAGGTCAGCTTGTGTAACACAATGATACCCATTCTTAATAAGCTTTTAAATAATAAATAAATAGGATGTGTTGACTCCTTGACATTTGCCATATAGGCTTGTGCCACTAACTTACACATATACTTTAAGTACATGTAGCAGACATGTGCATTTATGTTTTTCTTTTCCTCTTCCACACTATGGTGGTCTCTAATGTACTATTCTATTTAATTTTAAACTCTCATTGACAATAGCCCCCATGCCTAGCAGGTACAATGTATGCTTCTCAAGTGAATGGCTTCACTGGGTCATATGGTGAGAATGGAAGAGAGCAGTAGGTGAAGCAGTAGGTGTTCTTCAGGTCAGGTCCTCTGATCTGGGAGAAGAAAGTCATAGTTGCAAGCCTTGGCCTGAGACCTCACCTCACTGTCTCCCCATGGGTCCTGACACTATACCACAGTCCCCATCATGTTCTCCTAAATCACCAGCTATGCCAGGAATTGGTCTGCTGGATAGACAGCCAGCCTCTAAAAGCATCTTTGGCTTCCATCTGGCATATATGAAGAAGCATGTGCTCAATGCTTGGCTTGTTCTTCACAGGGGACCTTTAGGCTCACTTTCATCTTAAAATTATGTTGAAATTGTTAGGGATCAAACCCAGGTCCAAATATGAAGCAAGAGATCTGCTTCTAAGCCCCACTCTCATGCCAGAACTTCCTGTTTATGACTTTTCCCGTGTCCCCTGGATACTCAAAATTTGGAAAGAATGATTAAGCCTTCCTTGTTTGCCAACTCCATCTCCCTCTGGCCTACTCACTACTAAACACTTAGTGTTCTCAGGGAAAGGGGACGGTTTCACCAGAATAAAAGAGGCCAAAGGAAATTTGCATGGCAAAGGTACACAAATCATTTTAGGCATGCAAATTATTGTTTTTAGGAGAATAAAAGGCTGTAAATATTTTGAGAAGTGGGCCCCTAGTGCCTCTTAAGTATTCTAAACTACACTGTGTGCTTCATAATTATGTAATATATAGAATAGCAGCTGCTTTGAATATTACTCCAGAGGTTTGGATGGCATCGGAATGCTCTCCTCCCCCAGTGAGAGCCATAATCAAGCCAGCATACCGAGAAGGCACATCCAATTGACATTGAGTTGCTGGATTTTAACACACTTTGAAACAGATGTTAAGCCCATGTGGTGTGGCTACAGAGGAGCATTTTTTTTTTTTTTGCTTCAAAAAAAAAAGTAGTTTTATGAAGGTGTGTAGCCATTGAGTCTTTTCATATTTATCATCTCATTAATATCTGTGTAAAGGGATATAGAGATTGCATTGGAGGATTGTGAATATACTTATATGTTACATATTTAAATATTTATACCTCTGCATTCAAATGTGTACATATATTTAGTAAAAAGACAAAACCTGGGATGTCTCTTTCAACTTTGGCAAAGAGCAGAGACACATGTAAGCCTCTGGAGAAGAAAACAAAGTACATTCATGTTTTTCCTTGGAATCTATGTCTGATATAACTAATGGCATCCTTTAGGTCACTCTAGAAAAGGATGGATTAATTATTTATAAACTGAAGAGCCCACCTTCCATTGCATAGACCCTGAATAGCACCACTTGTGGGCACTCTGAAGTGATCAATAATAAGCAATGAATCCTAGTGTTGTAAAATATTTTAAGAAGTGTTACTTTTGCTTATGCTGCATTTAACTCTGTGAAGATATGATTCTTTGCCTATCTGAAATACCTGATGGTCTAATAAAGAGCTGAATGGCCAATAGTAAGGCAGGAGAAAGTATGGATGGTACTGGTAGGCAGAAAGTATAGTTAGAAGGAGAAATCTGGAAGAAGAAAGGAGTAAGAACTGGGAAAGGAGGATGCTAGGGACCAGCCATCCAGCTACACAGTCAGATATGGAGTAAGAGCAAAAGTAAAATATACAGAAGTAAGAAAAGGAAAAGGTCCAGAGGCAAAAGGTAGATGGGATAATTTAAGCTAAGAAAAGCTGGCAAGAAACAAGCCAAGCAAAGGCTGGGCATTCGTAAGTAAGAATAAGACTGCATGCACGTTTATTTGGGTGCTGGGTGGCAGGCCCCAAAAAGTAAGAGAAAAGAATAAAACACCAACTATATCTGAGTTTACATGTGACATCTCTTGCTAGGATTTAAAGGCCAAGCCAAAAATGGAACTTAACAAAATGACTTCAAACGGACAGGAAGATAAGAAATGAAACAAGCCTTATCCTTCACAATTAAAACTTCAGGCACAGATCCATACCACGTCTCTTTGGAAACCTCTGGGATTGAGTTCAGAGGATTTCTTCAGCAATTTCTAGAGAACTGGAAAGCCCTGGATGTCTTCACTGGCTGCAGCCAAAGAGCCCAGTTACTTCAGGAAGAAAATATGAATTTGCTCCAGAGGCTCAGTGGACCAATTCCCCCAGAACTTCATTTGTTGGAAATGCCCCTACACAGCCGTTCTCAACATGTGTGTTGTCTCAACATGTGGGTCACAACCCTTCGACAAATCTCTTGCTCCAAAAATACTTATCTTACAATTTATAACAGTAACAAATTTACAGTTACAAAGTATATAGCAAAAATAATTTTATGGCTGGGGAGGGGGTCACCCCAACATGAGGAACTGTATTAAAGGGTCATAGCATTAGGAAGGTTGGGAGTCACTGCTATAGACACAGGCACTGACATCAGACTGTGTAAAACACAGTAAGTACAGAGTTGTACACTGTCCTCTCAACTGTTTTGTGGTCCAGTTTTCTCATCAGTTAATGCACAATGATGATTATAATGAAGACAGATGTCCCAATGTGACACTTGCATCTTAAGGGGAAGAGAACACAAGGATCCAGAAGGCCCTTGCTCCACTCTCTCAACTCAGAATTCACTTTCAGTAATTAAGCAGTTTATATGTCTAGTGTCAAACAAATTCTAATTTCCATTCTGTTTCGTCTGAGCAGAAGAAATATTCCTAGGATAAAGTGGTAGAGAGATATAGAAAGAGGTAAATTCATAGGAAGCAAAGTTAGAGAGAAACCTGAATGGAAATATTCTCTGCAGTCATATCCTTTATCTCTACTTCTCTCCTTCCCTATAGGCTTGTGTCTCAGGTGAAGTCCAGGTCTGGGCTTCAGTTACACAACTAGAGATGTTAGGCAATTTAAAAATGCATTGTGAAGGACTGATGAGGTGTGCTTATTTACTGTCCTGGTAATGTCAGTTTTGAAGTCCTAATCAGTGCTGATTTTCAGTGTGGCTCATATAATAACAATTGCACATTGATCTTTGCTCTACTGCCATGGTCAATTACCAGTGGTCTGAACGAAATCACACTAATAGGTAACGGGAAGTCCACATTGACAGGGAAACAAAAGCAATGGCCATTTTGAATGGAAATATTTCATGGTTTAATTTACAGTATTCTTGTAACTGCCCTTTTATTTCTATTTATGATGTAATATTGTAGGTAAATTAACTTAGAGCCAAGCATTTCTCCTACCTAAAAATAATCCTCTCATATCTTAATCCTCTCTCTAGAAGCAGTAAGCTAAAACCACACACTACTCAGGGTCTCCTCTCTCTTCCTCTTCAATGAGAACCTTTGAAAGCCCACTGTCTAGGCCAGAGTAGCAAACTGTAACATCGAGGCTATGCTCACCTGAAGCTATATTTTATTTGATTTGAGCTAGGTTTTAAAGAATTTGAGTCAAGAATTCAGTATATGCAAATTTCACATAAAAAATAAAAGTAGAACATAGATTTCCTGTGAGAAATCAAAGCTGCTGGCAATCTGGGCTCACATTTCCATATGGCAAAACTCAACAGGAGCTGACTTGCTCACACGCTCACAACATGAGCTATTTTTTAAAGACTAACTACTGAGGGAGGAATTCACCAAGGCTAGAACTTGATCTAGCTGCCCCTGTGGCATGTGTCCACTGTAAGTCTTGCACTCATTTCAGTCCTTAGTTCCCACGGTGCTTCAAAGATCAGAGTATTCTAATCAAATTCCATGATGAGCCCCTATGGTGCTACCCTAGGCTCTCTAAAATCCCTGGGTACCTGGACCAGCTGATTTCTTGACTCACTGGGACTCCCGTGTTTCCTGGAATCTCTTCTGGCTCTCCTGTCCCTGTCCCTTCTACCTCTTTTCTCCATCTCTTGGCTCATCCTTGCTGCAGTTCCACTTTCTTCTCACCTGGATGACATCTTTTGTATTTTCTCTAGTTCCTACTCCCAGCTGAGCCCAGAAGATATCTTCTCCCTCCAGTCCAGATCTCTGTCTTGAAAGGAGACCTGCTTATTGTGCCTACCCAGACAGATGGTATTCTGACTCAATGTGTCAAAAGCAGGTTCATTATAAATATCTGCATCTTCTAGTTGAGTCTGCCAGGTCCTCATCTCCATAGGGTTTGCAATCTTTTCTAAGCAACACTTTCCTCACAGTCTTCCATGGCTCTAGTTAACTGAACCTTCTCTCCCCTTCTAGGCCACTCATATAACCAAACGCCATCATTCCCTTCTATGTGCCCCCGTCATATTATCTTCTATTTTTCTGGGAGCCTTTCTTTTCTTCTCAAGTCCACCCCACATAGCAACAGCAGGCAAACCTTCCAGAAGCACTTTTATCTTCTAGTTAAAACCTACCCATAGTTACAGAGTATCCAGTGTCCTTGCTTGGAGAACCACAGGATGCTGTGTCTCCAGAACCAACCTTCTTATCCTTTATCTTGAACCCTCTGTCATGCCACTGTGTTTTCTACAATAGTCCTGGGTCTTGGCTGTTCCTTTATTTGTATTGTTTGTGCTATTCCTTACTGTGTTCTTAGTTGTGTTATTCCCCTTCCCCCACCAAACAGGTTTTCTGTCTACTGTCACATTCCCTGATAGCTTCTTCATGGTATCATTTAGGCTGGGAGGGGTGGGGTCAGCATACCAGGCTGCAGCAGCTGAAAAGCTGTCTTTGCCTCAGAATTGTTGTGTAAGACTTTATGGCCACAGCAAAGAAAAATTGGTTTTCAGTGGTAGAAACACCATTTCATATAATGAAATGAACACTGAAAGACTCACCATATAGTGAAGAAATAAAATATGAGCCTCATTTTGACAAATGATCAAAAATAAAACAAACAAAAAAGCCAAAAAATAAAGCTAACCATGGGCTTCTGAGACAGATCAGTGATAAGGTGCTAAGTGGTTCGACTTTACTTTATATAAAAGATTAAATTCTGTTTTTTGTTGCAGCTCTCTCTATATGCAATCCAAGATCCACAAAAAGAAGCCTTAATGGCACAAAGTTCACTTCCACTCATAAAAATTTGTTTGGTCAATTCTTTAAAGAGGTCTGATTTATTTGAATAAATTGGGGTGGGCAACATATTTTCTCAAAGAAATCAAGTTATGTCTGCTGCCACTGCCACATGTATGTCAATATAGCTATAACTCTGTCTTCGTATGGCAACAGAAGCTGAGCTGCTTCAAACCATGAATTGATAGGCTGAGATAGAGCTGATGATGTAACATTAAAATAACTAATATGGTTTTATATGCAACTTGCATTTTGACTAGTTTCTTAGGGGTTCTATTGTTGTGCTCAAAAACAACTTGGGGAGGAAAGGGTTGAATTCAACCTTCAATTTTCAGGTCACACTATGTCTCTGAGGGGAAATCAGGGCAGGCAGGAACACCATGCTGGAACCTGAAGAAGAAGCCCTGGAGGGGTAATGTTACTTATTTGCTCATCATGGCATGCTTAGCCTGCTTTCTTACACTACCCTGGACTACCAGCTCAAGGAGTGGCACCACCCATAGTGAGCTGTATCTTCTCAAGATCATCATTAATAAGAAAATTTCCTACTGACAAACTTGTTCACAGAGTGTGATAGTTTGAATGTAATTGGCCCCCATAATCACATAATCTTATAATCTCACCAGGAGTGGCACAGCTAGGAGGTGAGGCTTTGTTGGAGGGGTATGGCCTTGTTAGAGGAAGTGTGTCCCTGTGGGGGATGTCTTTGAGTATTCTTATGCTCAGGATACCACTCAGTGAGTCAGTTGATTTCCCGTTGCCTACAAGATATACCAGTCTCAGCCTCAGCACCATGTCTGTCTTCATGACCACCTTGCTCCCTGCCATGATGATAATTGACCGAACCTCTGAAAGTGTAAGCAAGCCCCCCCATTTAAATGTTTTTTTATGAGTTGCCATGGTCATCATGTCTCTTCAGCAATAAAAACCCAAATTAAGACACAGAGAAATCTTAATAATCATTTTCTCACTTAAGATTCCTTCTCAGATATGTCTAGATTTGTGTCCAATTGACAACAACTAACCAGCATACCTGGAGAAAAAAAATCCCAAATTTTACTTAAAACTACAATTTAAATAACCCATTTCCCAAAAGGCCAATTTTAAAGTTAGAAAGCTGGCTGCTATAATCCTTGGGACGATATCTGACTCTTAGGGGCATGATAGCAAGAACCCACAGCACGTGTGGGGATGAATCAATAGCCATGGTTCTGAGCAGCTGACCCTACATGTGGAGATGGCCCTCCTCAGATGAAACTGGCATATCACAGTTTTCCAAAGAATGAGGTTCACAGCTTAGCTGAGCTGTGTTTTCAGTCCTTTCTACACAACTGCCTCTGTTTTTGAGAAAACATTCAAGATAGCTGAGAGGTAAATGAAAATCATATTTGATTTCTATTTTTTTTGCTTGGATACCTTGATTTCCCTAAAACATTGTCACAGTGAAATATAGTCACACATTTTCAACATGGGTGTACTTTATGAGGAATGTGTTAATGTGGTGACTTTTTTGTGTGGGAACATCAGATTTACCCACACACATAGTTGTCGGCTTCTTATTTTTATGGGTAACAACCACATTGGAGCTGTGAAACTTATTATGGAGGTTCAAAATAATTAGGCAACAGTTTCTGAGTGAACAACGACCAGAAATTAATTCAAACACAAGTATGTACTGATCTGTGTTGATACTACCAGTGCTCACCTCTGAGCAAGGTGGCAGCCTTGGATTTGAATAGACAGTCTGGGTGCTTTGTACTGTGTGTGCTGTCATGTCACACATCCCAATTAAGGTAGCTGAGACACCTTGATTCAGATATAGCTGACTGTGTATTATGAACTGCACACAGAGTTTTCTGTTCTTATAGAAACATAATGGTTCAGTTCCGGGAAACAGATTTTTTTCTTTTATCGTAATTTATTTGGCAAAATTCTGAAAACAAAATATAACCATGGCCTAACAAAGTTTGTTTTAAAGAAGCAAATGTTGCAACTGGGGCAATGACTCAGTGGGAAAGTGCTTGCCATAAACCCAAGTTCACATTCCAGCAGATATTGGAAGGCATGCATGGTGGTTCACATCTGTAACCCCAGCTCTGGGGGTGGAGTCAAAAAGATCCTGAAGCTCATTGATCACCTAATATAGGTAAACATTCAAGCTCAAGGTTCAGTGATAGACTATAGAATGATTGGACCTTGATGTCTACCCATCACACACACACAGGTGCAGGTAAACCCAAGTAGCACACAAATGTATGTACCATACATGCCTGTTTTTACAATCCATGGATACACATGTAGGAAGACTCTTGGATCACATGATACAGCCACTTTCAATCATTTGAGGAACTCCACAGACTTTTTTTTCTAATGGCTACACCAATTTATGTTCTCTCTAGAAGAATCCAATGGACTCTTTTCTACAAATCTTCACCAGAGGGTATCACTCACATTTTCAGTAAAGCCATTTAACACACTTGAAAGGCTCTCTCATTCAAGAGCACATTTTCAGAGGTTTAGTCCTTTTGCATCATGGTGGGGAGCTTGGTGGCAGGCAGGTAGACATGGTGCTGGAGAAGGAGCTGCCACATGTTGAAATGCAGGCACCAGGAATTAGACTGTCATACTAGGTGGTATCTTGAGCATAGGAGGCCTCAAAGCCCACCCCCATAGTGACACACTTCCTCCAACAAGGCCACACATACTTCAACAAGGCCACACCTCCTAATAGTGCCACTCCTTATGAGATTATGGGGCCAATTACATTCAAACTACGACAATTATTGAAGGTGAGAACTTTTAACATACATGTTGGCCATCTTATGTCTTCTTTTTATAAGTGATTATACAGATACTTTGCTGTATTTAATAATCAAGTTATTTGCTTTCTTGCTATTTATTTTAGTTACATAGTCTTTGAATATTTATATCTTAAAATGAACAATTAAAATGTATTTATTCCTCTTGTTTATAATCTTTTTTTCTTTATTTCTTTTATTGTTGTGTGAGTATTTTTACATTTGATGTAATATCATTTTTTCTAGTTGTGTTTGGGATTATGCATATTTCCTTGACATTTGAGATTTCCCACTAGAAAACATTTTTCTTGGGTTGTCACTGAACATGTTTGAATTGCCAACTTGGGTTTCATAAAAGATCTTTAAGTGAATCTTGGCTTGTGATTAAGATAGAGTTTTCAGCAGCTTCCAAAATGTCTTCAAACATACTTATGCCATTGTGTTTTATGTAAGCTTTGTGACTGTATTATCAACATTCATAATTTTAAAATCAAAATACTGATCAACCCCCACCCCAAGCTGAAGAGCTACTGGCAGCTAATGGTGGCTGCAAGGGGGATAATAAATTTTCTTTGAGGTTGTAGGATTCTCAGGTCCCAGTGGATGGCTCCACACCCATGAGCACAGGGGTATCACTAACTGAATGCTGTGGTCTTAAAAGAAAAAAGACATGTAGGTGATAGGAGGATGCTCTAAGAGGTTGGAAGTGTGGAGTTGAAAAGGGAAATAGGGCTGAACACAATCATAACACACTGTTTACATGTATGAAAATTTCAAAGAATAAGATAATTAAGATATCTACTAACATAGAAAAATGGTGAAAATATGCTGTTGACAATCCTCTAGTGTCAAATAATAAACCGAGATTTAATTCTTTATATAAAAGCAAATAAACACATTCACCTCATTAGTATGCAAATTTTGTTTAATCTTTAATGAATTGCAATTTTATATGAATACTAAAGGTTTATTTTTAAACAAAGTTCTTTATGATTTATTATCAGTAAATATTTGACTTGTTTATCTACCTCCATAACTGGAGCCATGTGACAATTTCTCAGGCAAAATGGGATCACAAGTGGAAAATGTGTAAGATGTCCCACTATATCCTACTGTAGGTGAAAATATCATCTACATAACCATATGCCTATTGCTCTATATGTATTATTGTACCAGATGTTATAAGCAGTGTTGAAATAGCCATGTTTCTAAACATAGAAAAAGTATAGTAAAAACATTAGGGAATAAGTATTTTTAGTTACATTAATCTTATGAGATCTTGTGATGGGGCCCATCACTGACAAAAATGTTGTTACATGATAATTGATATTACTTAATCAAATCCTTATGCATCTGTTGTGTAGCTGAGGGTTTCATTTCAGGTACTCAGTAGACTAAGTTCTACAGTCTACTGAGAGAGATGCAGATATATGCCCATCCTCTTATTCAAATACATTTACATATATAAGAAATCTATGTCTTATAGATGAACCCAAAGTACAAAAATATTCTAAATATAAGATGCATGTCATCATTAATGCAGCAGCCCTGATCATCCTACCTATAAGTACTATGAGTAATGAAACCTTACCTCAACTTGAGCAATAGGATGTTAGTAATAGCAATGAGGTCGAAATGTGCCATTTTTAATAGACTAGAGTAACAAGAGCATTTTAGCACAATGGGTTATCATACACAATTGGATTAGGAAACAAAGTACTTACTTCTGAGTCTTTTTTATACATTTATACACCACTATCTGTGCTAGTGTGCTTGTATTAATATAACAAAATACTGTTGACTGTGTGGCTAAAACATCAAATTCATTTATTCACAATTGTAGATGTTGGAAAATCTAGGCTATTGTCTTGTAGTTAGCTGTGTTCTGATTGCTTACTCACATGGAAGAGAGACCCTCTTAAAGAGCTCATGCCCAGGTACCAACAGATTGTTTATTAGGGATTTAATATATGAATGCTGTGGAGAGATAACTCAGTTCACAGAACTTGCTGAGTGTCTTGCATAGTGTTTAGCAGGAAAGTGCCTTCAAAATCCACCTAGGTCAGGGGTACAAAAACACTAAGACCAAAGAAACATGGGAAAGAGAGTGGGCCGGAAGTCAACAGCCAAGAAAGATGCAGCTAAGCAACATAAGATGTGTTTCAAGCTAATATTTCCAGGGATGAAATCTGTATCCTGTAGAGCTCAGAGCATCCTGGGGAGGGTGGGAAGTTCATCAAGCTGTCAAGAATAGGTTTCAAAATAAAAATGAGCTAAAACAGGCACAAGATCCCACCACAAAGATGAGATAATGGCAGTTGCTCCATCAAGCATTAGTGATGGGGTTGGAAGAGTTTAAATCAAAACAGCAGCAAATGTAATTCAACTAATGTGTGTATGTGTAGGTGTATGTGAGCTCATTAAAAAGGTTCTCTCGTGAATAAAAAAATGAAGAGCCTACTGCTTTCTACCTTTACTACAGTGGATTTTCCTTGATGACCTAAGCTTCTGCTCTAGCAGCACGGATTATTGATTTTGCCAAAGGATTCCTCATTGCCATATGCACACCATAATGATTCCCACAGCAGACTGAGAGACGTGTGAAAAAGCCAGTGTGTTGGCACCCTGCTTCTGCCTTCCTTGGGGGTCTGGCTCCACGCCTAGTCCTACCTGTGGCTCTTCCCGACTCCCCTCCTTTAGATGCTGTCAAGACCCACCATGCAGATGGTTTCTTACATGTCCTGATTGCCAGGTGAATCCTGCTATATCAGGCCAGAAGGATGAAACCAAGACGGATTGGTGTGCTCCAAGGGTTTTGAAAGCCTATTCTCTCCATGGAAAATTCTAGAACTCTAAGAGAGTTTATTAGTTAACATCTCTTGTTTGCTCTTTTGGAGGGTGCTGTTTATCTCAGATAAATGATCTGAGTTTTCATTCTTTAATTTTTCTCTTTTTGCACTATGCCTGAGAAGTAACTCCTGGAGGTAGAGACCTCAGTCAATACTCCCCCTTAGTCCTCACTCAGCCTTTTATTCTTATTGATCTTATAGGATGATTTTTGCTTGTGTTTCTCTGTGTACGCACTTAGTCTTCAGGGTCTAACATAATGTTAAGAGACCAAGTTCAACATTCAGGAAATGCTTATTGGTTAGTCACAATGTACCTATTTTATAAAAAATTTCCTTTTCTTATTTTCTCTCAGCACTTAGTTTTAATGCTCATCTTTCCCTTTACTTGGTCTGTTCAGTTTAACTGAACACTGTTTTGTGGTAGTTTGAATGGGAGTAGGTCCCCCAAGGCTCATGCTCATATGTGCAAATACTTGGTCCCTAGTTGGTGGAATAGTTTTGGAGAAGAATTAGGGTTGGTCTTATTGGAGGTTTGCCACTGGGCTGGCCTTTAAGATTTCAAAAAGATGGCCACATAGTGCAATGGATAGCACATTGGACTTATACTGACGAAAAAGATTTCAAAAGAGCATACTAGGTCCAGTCTCTCTCTCTCTCTCTCTCTCTCTCTCTCTCTCTCTCTCTCTCTCTCTCTCTCTCTCTCTCTCTCTCTCTGCATCCAGCCTATGGATCAGGATGTATGCTCTCAGCTACTGCACCTGTGTCATGCCTGCTTGCCTGTTCTCATGTTTCCTGTCATGATGTTCATGGACTAACCCTCTGAAACTATAAGCAAAACTCCAATTAAATGCTTTCTTTGTACTTTGTGTTGGTCATAGTATCTCTTCATAGAAATAGAAGAGTAACTAAGACAGTTATACCTTCAGTAAAAGAAGCTGGACTTTCACTGCTATAAGATAACATCATAAAGAGAAGTGAGTGACATGTCCTATGTGTAAGAACAGCTGAGATTATGTAACCAATGGGTACCATTGTAAAAGACACTACTGTGGTTACTTACAATGGAAATGCAAGATTCTTTGTCTGCATTTGGGTATTTATAAACTGCCACTGTTCATGCTTAATGCTTCTAGCCAAAATTCATATGACCCGAAACACAGAAATTTCATCTTAATAATTATCATACGAGTAGACACGGAAAAACATGACTCTGATACCACTGGCTAGAATTTAATTGTGATAGTGACATTCAAATGCCTCTCCTTTGCAATAAACCCACAAAAGGAGTGATTACCATGGGTGTGATTAAACAGCACCAAGGTCTGTTTTAGTACCTTTAAGATTGCAAGTATTTTATTGAATTTCTACATTCACTGATGGAAAGACTATTTTAATACACCGTAGGTAGTTACTAAATACATCTTTTTAATCTCAGCTCCTTGTTTATGACAATTCTTTCTTTTTCATTTCACTCTAATCAGATATGCCATTCAAGGTCTTGAATTTTATAGAGACATAACGGTACTTATTTATATGCTGGGAGCAATCCGTTTTCTCAACAGCTGGCAGAGCAGCTTAATATCTTAGCCAATCATTTTAAGCTCTAAAAAATTCAGCATTCTACAGCATGGTTAAGGAGTGACCTCAGAATGTTACTGAGCCTGGAAAGCAAGAGATCCCTGAAAAGCTCTTTTTTGTGATATTTCAATTCTTCTGATGAACTAGAAACCCTTTGATTATCAGATGACATACTGTTTACAGTGGGAGAGCAGAATTAGGGAGAGGAAAGTTGGTGCTGGGTTGGCAGACAAACATTCATAACAAACAATTGCTCTGATCTGTCTCTGGAGAAACAAGTGGGAGGGGCAGCCTTTGTTCCAGAGGGGCTGCAGCAAGCAAAGTAGAATATATAATCAAGTCTTTAGAAAAATGACAGAGCCAAGAATGGACTATGTCCAACACATGGTACCTAACAGAAGCTGTGACTGCATGACTCTGGAGGAGCCTGGGACAAATGGCCCTAAGGATGTGACACTAGAGTGGGAATTGGAATAGTGAGCAGTTTGCAAAGTGAGTAGGAGCAGAGTTGCCAGAAGCCACTGGAACAAAGAGGATTATGAGAGCAGAACACAAGGATGCTAGTCTGTTGCTCAAGACAGGTATCCAGGGATGGCTATGGAGTTAAGCCTAGGAAAGAATGGCTGGAGCTGATTCAAATAGTGAAAACTTGAGTGCAGGTGTACCTGTCCTGAGGAGTCAGATGTCCTAGTCCTGACTCTGTCACTTCCTAGTTATGCTTGTTTGTGTGAACTGTTCAATAATTCTATTAATGTCTCATCCATGTATTCAAGGTAAGTGACTTCTTAATTCAAGGGGCTATAACAAAGACTGAACATAATTATAACCATAACATATACTGTCTGGATCTTCTAAAATTACCTTTATTTTAAATGTTATTAAATGCCATTAAGTATGGGAATGTGGGAACCACTGAAGGGTTTGAACATAGTAAGGAGAGTTCAGCCCCAGAATACATTAGCTGAAAGAACTAATGGTGGCTCTGTCAGGAGGTAGATGAAGGAGGATTCAGATTTTGAGGCCAGTCTGAACTACATATTGAAAATCTGCCTCAAACAGCAACAAAAATATCACTTTATCATATAACCAAAGAACAGATCAGACCATGGATATTAGGTAGAGGACCAATGTGATGACTGGGTAAGAAGATGCTGATGGCCAAGGACAGTAAGGGCAATGGTGAGGAAATAGCTTAGGGACATGTTGAGTCAGTGCAATGACCAGGACATGCAAACTGGCTGAATTTGATACAAAAAAACTGAAGACATATATAAACATAAATTAAGAAGTATCATAATCTACTTCACAGTGTATGAAGTAGCTTATTTAGTATGGTATACATAACACACACACACACACACACACACACACACACACACACACACACACACACACACACACACACACACACACCATAAGGCCCAACAGCCTTATATTTTATGTAGGGAGGGATTGTTTCAAATATGTAACTTATCAACACTTCCTAAATATCTTTCTATTAAAGTGCAAGTTGTATATTGTGCAATGAGCAGATCTTAATATATTCAGTGCATTTCAGTGAATGCTATATTTGTATCATATGTGCCCAGTCAAGATATGGATGCCCCCAGAAAATTCTTTTAGACCTTTTCCTAGTCTTATGATGCCTACCAAAGAGAAACCACACACATAACATGTATAAAAACTAAGAAGTTTTGTCTTCTCTAGGATTTTATGTACATTAAATTGTATATTATAAAGGACTTCTTGTTCTTTTTTGGTATTTTGAGGCAAGGTTTCTCTATCTTAGAACTATGTAGACAGGGTTGGCCTGACATCTACAGCAATCCACCTGCCTCTGCCTCCCTAGTACTGGGATTAAAGGCATGTGCCACCACTCCCTGGTGTATACAGGATGTTTATACCTAGGTTCTAGCTTATTTTTGAGAGTCTTCTTTGTGTTGTGTTGTGTGTGTGTGTGTGTGTGTGTGTGTGTGTGTGTGTGTGTCTGTGTGTCTGTGTGTCTGTGTGTCTGTGTGTCTGTGTGTCTGTGTGTGTGTATGTGTATTTTCTTGTATGACAATATCACAAGTAGTCTATCCATTCTCTATTTGATGCTGTATGGTTGTTTGAATGAGTATGCCCCAGTACTCTCAAATACTTTATTACTTGGGTCCCAGTTAATGGTGCTAGTTGGGTGTTTTAGGAGGCATGATCTTGTGGGAGGAAATATGTCACTGAAGGTGGGCTTTAAGAGTTTAAAAGTATACCACTTTGAGTTAATTCCCTCTGTTTCATGCTTCTGCTTCAAGATATAAGTCCTCAGATTCTACTCCCCAACCCCACACCTTGGTGCCACCATCAAGGACTCTAACCCTTCAGAACCAAAAGCCCAAATTAACCTAGAAGTTGCCTTGGTCATGGCATGTTATCACAGCAACAGAAAAGTAATAATATAGACTTTTTTTTTCTCAGACTCATATGAAGACTGTTTCTATGCAGGTTTCTGTAGAAACCTTTTGTCAACATATGTCCTTTTTTCTTTCCAACCTAAGACTGGATTGATGATTCACTGGCCTTCCAGATTGGCCACACCATTTTGTAATCACATAGCCAATTTATAAAGACTCGGTTGAATCACATGCCTGCCAACATTTTGAGCTGTCAATCTTTTTAATTTCAGGAAACCTAATGTTTTTTATTTTTTACAGTGGTGTTTGTTTTATCTTACATGACCAATAATATTAATATTCTTATGTGTAATTGCTCTGCATTTGCACATTTTCTGATTCTTATGTTTCTCTTTAATATTTTACCTGCTTGTATTAAAAATAGGCATTTTATCTTTAAACAGCTAGATTCTAGCCATTGGTTTATACATTGTAGATACAAGTCCCTTGACAAATATATGTATTATAAACTTTTTATCTCAGTGTGTGGCTTGCCTATTCATTTCCTAATTGGGTCTCCTAATGAACAGAAGTATTTAATTTTAATAAAATCCAGTTTACCAGTTTTCCCTGTAATGTTTAGTAATTCTATATCCTAGGAAGCCTTTGTATTTTCAAGGTTATGAGGACAGTCTTTCTTTCTACTAGATGCTTTATAGTTGTGGCTTTTATGTTTAGGCTTATGATTCATCTCAGATTAATTTTGATATACAGCATGAGATAGGGATCAAGGTTTCTTCTTCCATATGGATACTAGCAATGCCAACACCACTGAATGAAGAGTCTCTCCTTTCTTCATTGAAGTTATTTGTTAACTTGCCAAACATTAATTGACCATATGTGTGTGAGTCTAATTCTGTCTTTTCTATTCTGTTCCATTGCTTTGTTTAACTACTCTGATGCCAGTAACACAGGATCCTCTCTCTTTGGGCTCCATGTCCCTGGATGCAATAGAGTCTGCTTAGTGAATGTAGAATTGTCCTTCTCAGAGTGAATGCTATCTGTATGTTGCCCAGTATTTGAAAAACAGTTGGAGTGCCTGGCACAAGCCTCAACACTGGGGTGGTATTTAACCCTTCCAAAGGATTCAATCTCCCCAATTTCCTATTTCTCTTCCTCCATTCTGGTATTGTCCAGTTATAACCACAAGAGAAAAGGGTCATCGGTCTTGAGTTGGCTTTATGCTTACCGCTGTTATTGTTGGTAATACAGAACTTTCAATCTCTGTTTGAATTGTTGCCCCATCACTGAACATAAATGCCTTGACACATTTATATCTCTATATACTGCACCAAGCAGACTGCCTGGCACATGTAGAAGAAATTAAAGATATGGCTGCTATGTGAATGATGTAAAGTCATCTAAATGATTTCACAGTCATAAAGTTAAAACTTCATACACTAAAAACATTTATTTGCCTCAAGTATACAATTTGTCAAACTTTTAATAATGGTAAATATGTGGCAATGTGAAAAACTATACTTATACTATGGTTAATTTTAGATGCTGTCTAGAAGAGTATCATATATAGGGGAGATAAGCTTCTTTCTATTGGCTATGTTAAATATAGAATATAGTTTCATAATCTTATGTTAATAGTAATAAATATGCATTTTAAAGATTTATTTATTTTTATAGGTGTGAGTGCACATGCATGGTCCTTGCAGAGGCCAGAAGAGAGAGGCAGATTCCCTGGAGCTAGAAACACAAATGGTTCGTGAATCACCATGTAGTTGCTGAGAACTAAACCTAGGTCCTCTGCAAGAGCAATAGAAGTGCTCTTAACTGCTGAGCCATGTTTCCAAATCCTCAAATAGGTATTTTAATGTGATTTAATATGCAAATATGTTAACATATATTTGTTGATATATATTCTCCCTGTTAAAATTTTAAGTCTATCTGATAAAAACTTTCAGTTAAAAATTTGTTCTTTCATCTTATAAAAAGACTAATAGTTGTTACAATAATATACACATCTTATTTAGACATTGTAACTCCCTATCAACATGTTGTAAATGCTACTTATTGATTTGATTCATTATAAGGAGTTCCATGATTAGTGCTGTTTTAAACATTAATAACTGAAAATTTTAATATTAAACCTCCACCCTCTAACAAAGTCATATCCAATCATCACTGACAAGAAAATTTTGAGATCCTCTTTTTTTAAAAAAGAATTTGATGCACAACACATATGAACTTGCTTTCTTTTGAGTCATATGACCAGGGATATGGCATGGAGGTCAAAGCTTTTGCATTATACAGATCACATCTACAGTCTGTCTAGTCCACAAACTAACATTGCCAAGTAAAGCAGAAATCTATACGAAGTTCTCAACACTCATAATCCTAATGTATTTTAACCTGTTTACATAATCTCAGAGTTGGTCTTTTAATAACAATGTAATACTTTCTCACAATCCATTAACTTTAACAGTAATGTTTAATGTGTCTGTGGGTGGAATTAAATGCATTTACATGGCAATGGGCTTTTATGTAATGTTGTAACATGCTTTTAAAAAGAATATGAAATTTAAAAATGGTTCCAGAAATGACATATCTTGAGCAGGCTATTATGTAAGGTTAAATGCTTTTTAAGTTCTTCTTTAAAAATAGCAAACTGGGTTAAATATAAGAATAAGCGATATTTATTGAATACACTTAAATCTTTAAATATTTTTAAATCTTACTAGTTTTCTAACCTAACAATACCAGTAATTCTAAGTGTAGGTATCATGACCACTATGCAGTGCATGGTTCCCAACCTGTGGGTTGTGACCCTTTGAGGGTAGAATGTCAGATATCCCACATATGAGAAATTTACATTAAAATTTATAACAGTAGCAAAATTACAATTATACAGTAACAATTAAGATAATTTCGAGGTTGGGGATCACCACAACATGAGGAATTTTATTAAAGGTTTGCAGCATTAGGAAGGTTGAGGACCACTGATGTAGTGTAATGTTTATATAAGAATAGTATAATTTAAATATTTAACCTGATATATTAAAATAGATACTGGGCATTAAAGAAAACACCTTAGGAGAATGAATAATATTTTTAACAATTCTGTAATAGCTCAAATATATTGAAGATGAACACCCTACCTCAGAGCTAATTTTAGAAAGTAGTTTTGAATTATTGGAACAGAAAACAAATACTGACACCCAAGTATAATAATTGAAAAGGAATCCTGACTAGTGGGTGATTTTATACGTATCCACAAACTTTAAAATTTACCTGCATAGACAGAAGGATGAGAACAGCCAACACAAAACTGAAGAAAATAACATTGCAGTACTCACCCTACATAATTTCAAGATTTATTGTGAAAGTACAGTGCCCAAGAGAGTGTGGCACAGGAAAAGGAATAAAACATTGGACAGAATTGAGAGTCCAAATGCAGACTTGCAAAATATATTGAAGGTTATTTTTGTGTAAATATGTGGAATCAATATTGTCTAATAGACTCAAAATATAGAACCTAAATGGAGAGTGAAGTGTCTGTTTCCTTGTACTATCTACAAGTATTTGCAGTACAATATGAATTACCAGCACCAAGACTTGTAAATATTTTTTCATATGTAAATACATATTTAAGAATTCATTTTACTCAAATGTCTTTGAGTTTTACTTACTGTCCACTCTTTTGTTCCAGATTCATTCAGTACCACAGTGACTAAATGGTCAAGTGCCTTTGGGTTGCTTTTGGCTTTCTTTCACTTGATGACCGTCACAGTTTTAAGGCATACTGGTTGAGCATATGTACATATGCTAAGTTTAATCTGATTTCATACATGACATCTGCATTTCTAATCTGCAAGTCAATGGATGACTCTAGTTTTCTCCTTTTGCTTCCCTGTGAACCCTAGCTCCAACAGGCAAGCAAAAATCTGGCCAGCCTGCTCCTGCCATTCACCATTCATTTGCATGCTTGTTTTATTTTAATACATGAGGATAGTACTTTCAGCTGAAACACAAAGCTCATGTACTGTTCAGTTTTCATTTAGTCTTATCATCTCCATTCTTCCCAAAGTTACATAGGCTGGCAACCTTCCCCACTGCCTAGTCAGTATGATTATGTAACACGTGAAAAAAAAAATCCCTCATCAACTGCATTTCATCCTGAGATTCCCTAATCTTCTAAATGACTTTTAAATTTGCATGTATTAAGAGTCACTGTGCTTTAAGGTTGTATAGGTTTTGACAAATGCAAAAAGTCACATACAGTACCCTACCCAATAGCTTTACTGCCCTAATATCTTCTATGATGCTTCTATACAACTCTATTCTCTCTTCAAACACTCAGTACCCATGAGTCTTTTTTTTTACCATCTTGATAATTAGAATTCATATGATATAAAACCACTTTAGACCAGTTTCTTTTACTTAGTAATAGGTATTGATATTCTCCCATACCCTTCACATTCCTAGTCAATCCACTGCATCAGCTCTACAAAGTGATGGCACTGCATTGGAACTCTTATTTTGAAAATACATGGCAGCTTTTAGTCAACAAAAGGATACAAATTCCTATGAGTCAAGCATTGATGCTACATTAATACAAATCCCCATATTTGATAGTTATGTTTGGTTAGGAAAAATAACTCCAAGCAGTTTATCATTAATTTGATAGTCAACTTTCATTGCTTTCTCAAGCAATGATTCTAGATTCATATATGTTAATTTGCACTCAAGAGAAGAATACAATAAACTCTTCAGGAGTATCCTTTTTTAGCATTTTTCTTACATTTTATTGATGTTATAAATAAACTTTCCATTGTTGTTTTTGACTTCCAAAATAATTTAGGTAGCCTTAATCATAATGTTAATGTATTAAATATCCACAGGGTTCTGTTTTAATATAAACATTATACCATAAATATTTTGAAAACAAAGGATCTGGAATTGTAAACCTTTAGGGATGACATCTGTCACTTTAGTGTTTGGTATTTCCAATAAACTCATCCATGCAACTCCAATTCCTTCATCAAAGAGGAAGCTGAGCTGTTTGGGTTGACATCCAAGCATACATTTTTTTCAAATTACTGCCTCCACACAGTGAAAGAAAAGCCTTATTAGCCATTCATCGAATACTAATGTAGCCATTGATATAAGCCAAACATGTTTCTCTTTGATAGCTGGGGAAGAAACACATAAGGTACCTTTACATAGTCAAATGAGCTATGTAGCTAGAGGCAATTAACTTACTCCACCTTCATTGTAAAAACATTCTCTGTGAAGGTGCCCTAACTACTGTGCAATCCAATGCCTGTGTGTCCTTCCCAGTTGTTGCTTCAGAGACTCTTCTCCAGGCTTGATTAAGTAGCAGGGGAGAGGGGATGTTCATGAATCATGGGTCAGTCAGAAGCAAGCACAAGTATTTAATATACTTATATATTTCCCTCATGAAAAAACTTCATTTTCATATAAATTGGTCACAATTGCTATTGCAAAAAATAGCTCTCTACTTGCTGCCACCATGGGGGGCTGTTATTAGTAATGAGGTGTTGGCTGATGGCTAGGGATTCTGGATTCTTATTGATTAGCTCTGTCTTAATTATTACCCATTCCTATTAATCTACATATTTCCAGTGGTTTTATCTGACCAGAGAAGGATCCAGACCTGCTATTCCTTTGTGATCTACACAGTGACTCCTTCTGCCTACCTTTCCCAGAATTCTCCTCGTCTCCTAGCCCCACTTATCTTCCTGCCTTATTGGCCAACAGTGTTTTATTCATCAACCAATAAGAGAAACATATATACAGAAGGACATCCCCCATCATCTCCTCTTTTCTGTCTAAATAAAAAGAAAGGTTTTAACTTTAACATAGTAAGATTATATATAACAAAACAGTTATCAACTAAGAACTATAGTTAATAATATTTAGTCCATCAACAATGAGATTGAGAAACCTGTCAATGACAACTTAAGACTCAGTCTAATTGTGGTATCCAAGTACAGTGTAAGTGGATTTTTTTTTGAAGTTCTCTTTGTGCTTCTCATCAATACCTATTCGTATCACTAGTCTTTTGGCTTAAAAGAAAATTCACTGCAATAATGGATGATTTAACTCTGTGGTGGTTCAAATAAGAACGACACCCATAGAATTATGTATTTGAATGCTTAATCACTAGGGAGTGGAACTGTTTGAAAGGTTAGAAGGATTTGGAGGTGAGGCTTGTTGGAGTAGATGTGGCCTTGTTGGAGAAAGTTTGTCACTGGGGCTGAACTTTTAGGCTTCAAAAGCTCAAGCCAGACGGTCTCTCTCTCTCTCTCTCTCTCTCTCTCTCTCTCTCTCTCTCTCTCTCCTCTCTCTCCCCGCTACTGTTAAAGCACCTGTCTGCATGCAGCCATGCTCTCCTGCTCTCCACCATGATGATAATTGACTAAGCCTCTGAAACTATAACCAAGACCACATTTAAATGCTTTCCATTACAAGAATTGCCTTGGTCATGGTGTCTCTTCACAGCACTAGAGCTCTGAGGAAGACAAGCTCTATATATGTCAATTTCATAGACCATCATAATCCAGAATTTATAAAGTCATATTTTGAAATTTCCTAATCTACCCTTGGTGAGAGAAGTCCATTTTTTGAGGACTTTGCACCTTCTATTAAGAAGGACTGTCCTTCTTCTGCATATCACATATCTATTCCTTTTCAAGTAAATGAAGCCTAATTCCATTTTCATAGTCTATTTGCAAGAATAAACTAGCCATGCCATTGAGACATTTCTGTAACAAAACTTCTATGGGTTCTGTCCATGCCACAAATTGCAGGTCATTTCACTGACATAAAAATACACTTTTCAGAATAATTTTGAAGGTTATTTGCTAAACATTACATCATAATTTCTGACTAAACTGTTATGCTTGTAGGTTTCCTGTCATTGATTACTTTTTTCTCTCCAGTATACTTAAGGAAATTACTTAATTCTGTCTGCATGGAATATGACCAAGATTGGAGACAAATATCCTTGCAAATACTTTATTTAATAGCATTTTAATTTTGTTTCATGTATACTTTGCCTATATGTATCTATGCAACACTTGTATTCAGTTTCTGTGACAGCCAGAAGAGGGAGTCAGATCCTATGGTACTGAAGCAATAGACAATTGTGAGCTGCCATGGGGGTCCTGGGAATTGAACCCAGGCTTTTGGAAGATTAGCCAGGGCTCTTAACTTCTTGGCTAACTCTCTAGCTCCAATATTTTAAATATTTTAAATGTTGAGAACTGGACAGCAGAGAATGGGTGTACCTGCAGAATATGGTTTATCATGCCTTATAGCTAAACCATTGAGTCAAAAATATAAACTATTCTAGACTAGTTGATGCTCAAGGAAAAATTCCCTCTTTACCTATTGCTTTGGGGATATTTAAAAAGTGAGTAACTTCAAATTTAAAAAAATTAGCAGCAGGATGGATCACATCAAAATGAGTTTGATTCTCGTAACTTGGGACACAAAAATAAAACCATGTCACTCTTATGCTAATAATCAGCTAATTTGTACACCCGTGAAAACTTTCCACCTGCCTCTCTCCTTTAAATAGGTTTGAAGCCAAGGCAAATGTATGGCTTGCCTGATGAAATTCAGAAACAGCAGTCTTGCTTCATGGCCTCTTAACTAGGTGTGCACGTTCTATTCTGAAGCAATGAGAATATTCATTTAAATCTACCACAAGGGAGCATATGAGCTTATATTTGCTGCACACAATGAAGTTTTGAGTTTCTGCAAGAATAAATTAGACTGCAGATTGCTATATTCATCCATATGAAAATAACATAACTATAATACGAGCTTCTTATTTTAAAAATTAGTGTTTTTCAAGGATAATAGATTCTTATGGAATATTTACAATTAAATAAACAAAAGCATGGCACTGCATTACAGGTATTCAAAGTTCAGTTGTTTTAAATGTTATAAGGCCATTGAAACTGGCTAAAACAAAAGGAAATGTCTGAACAAGGGAGCTGAGATAAACAAACTGAGGAGACAATGCACACAACCCAAATGTCTTTGTTTCCTAAAATTCGAGAGTCCAAAGAAAGCTAAAACTATAATTTTAGAAGTGAGTGTACATTCCAGATGGAATCACAGAGTCAATTTGTTTGGCTAGAAGGGATTAGGCAGATTTGGAAAGCAGCCAGGATACATACCTCCTCATCACTATCATTGCAAGAGCCACCAAGAGAATTCCACGTCCTGTAGACTATAATTATGTGGCTAAATCAAGAAGTGGTTATTTTAAAATCCTTGACTTAGAAATGAAGAATATATCAAAAGTTGTTCTTGGGCAGAAGTCAAATGAACAATCTCTTGGGACTTCTCCTTGAGAACACTGTAAAGAACTAATGTTTATTTTCTTCAGTATGGGTCTTAGTATCACAAGGAAAACCTAAACACCATCTTTTATACCTTTTTTTTTTACTGATTATATCCATTAATCACTCTCTCAAATGTCACCATACTATATATTCAACATTGTCTAAGAGCTTGCAAGTAGATGAAAAGCATGCGGGCAACACTTCCAGTCCTTCTTCCCATCAAATTCTGAACATAAAGGGATGGTCCAGTCTCAAGTGCTGACTCAGAATGTTGAGACATAGAATGTCAAAATAAGGCTGGCTGATAGTTGACTATGGTGGCCAGGATTTGAAAACCAGGCAGACTTACATAGGTTTGGAAAGAAAACCCAGTAAGAAATGGTGTAGCAGAGGCCAGTGTGAGGCAAGGTACAGCATCTAAGATATCCAGAGCTGGAAATGGATCTTGTGACAAGAATAACCCAGTTCTGAGACAAGTGAGGTGGGCAAGGCAGGCAGGCACTGGCACAGGAAGCCCAATACATCCCTTTAATTCTCTCAGTTGTACAACTCCAGAGCTGGATCTGAGGGACAGCACAGAGCTTAAAGATTTGGGAACATTAGGAAGAGGAAGATGACAATCAGTGCGTGTATACATCCCTTTTAAAGAATTAGGTAGATATAATTAAGGCACACATAAAGTAAGGGAAACCTCATTCTCATAGTTTGGGACAATAACTATATAATGTAACTGAACAATCTATTAATAAAATGCTACGGTGATTTCAAATTTACAATCATTTAAAGGAAAGCAGCAGTTAAAAGGGAAGCTCATTCTATCTTTCTTGTGTTCATTTTAGAAGATGTGTGTAATCGCATGTACAATGAAGTTTTCTTTAGCCAGAACTATGGACTTTACATTATCAGACTTGATTCATTTGATTTAATGAACTTCAAGAGTATGGGAGACTAGATTTTCATTACCAGTCATTTTCAGTGTGTAAAGGGAAAGCAACCATCTCATACACTTTGTTCTTATTGGAAAGAACTTGGCCCCTGGCTGGTTATCCCTAGCATTAGATGGCATCATTTATATTGCCTGGAAGAAAAAAATCCACTGAGATAATTACTGCATTTGCAAACTTACCAGGCAGCTTGATACAAAACATATCAATGTAATTAGTATGGTCTAGCAGTAAACAAAACATACATTCAGATGTCACAGGGGTTAATAAGAAAATTTTCAGCTTTTCTGGGAAATCAAACCAATGGCAAGACTGCATTGTTTGGAAAGATAACCTAATGAAGCCACAAGTGGCCCAGAGCAACCTTTCAGGTGTGTTTTATAGAATGATTACAACAGCACAGGGAAGCTGGTTATAGAAAGGGAAAGTGCCCACATCATCTACCCAGCCACAGTTAATTATTAATAAAGACAACACTGACACTATCTTTCTGTGTTTCCCATGGTCAAGGGAAAAATTAACATTTACAAGTTAAAAGCCCTTCAATTTAAGAAAGTTAATTCTACTTCATATGGAAATACATTTGAAATTGCAATGGGGGAATACTATGATTATCTTTAAAATTGAAAACTTCTGGTGTGTGTTAGTTCGAGATGATGTATTTTGAGGTTCAACGCTGGCATTATTCTGTTGGTGTTCCTGCATGTCAATATCAATGGCACTCATTTAACACCAGCTGGAGCAATTGTGGCCAGCTCCTAAGACCTTTTCAATTTCATATGCAGACTATATGGTTTTGTAACTGCCACCAAGTAATGCTTGAGACACACAAAATATCACAGTTACAGTTCCATTCACTGCTCCAACAATAATATGAAGACCTGTGTAACATATACAGGGAAATATCATGGAAACACCATACAGTAAGAAGCCAGATATGGCTAGAATTAAGTATTAAGAATCATATATCATAAAGCAGCTCCTGAAGACCCTGAATTAAGGGGATGTTGCATCACAATGGCAGTGTGTTAGCAGAACATGACTGCTAATTTAATGAGAGATCAGAATTTGTTAGTGAAGGACCATTTGGTGGATGAAGATTTTAAATTTTGCATAAGAAGCACATTCCTAACAATGGCCTCCTATCTTTCAGGCTCTCCTCCTTAAGCTCCTGGAGGTCAGGGCACATGATTTTTTTTTTTTTAAACACAGCCTTTGCTTTATGTCATTAATCCTGTTTGAGTAAGCAAATAAGTAATCCGTTTAATCACCAGGGCTGGTACAACCCTGTTGGTGAGACATCAGATAGTCCCCTGCTGATTCCAGTAGAATAATTTCCACAGCCAGTGAGGAGCGCAGGGTAAGCATCTCTATACAGGAGGCCATGGTTGAATTAAAAGGCGTTATGTTAGGAGCAGGGATGGATTATGGTTTATTGCATTATAATCCATGGCATCATTAACTGGGATGGTGTGCCCATAGATGTCTATCTCCCTCACTAGCTGTGGCTGTGTGCAGATAACTGGCAACATTTACATGGCTCCATGAGAATGAAGAGAGACCTTGTCTGAACACAACTTTTAAGCATGAAATACTACTGTGCCTGCCATAAAGTGTTGGGACTTTGTCATATTCTCTAAATGGAGCCATTAAAATTAATCTTTTTCAACCTTTAGGCCTAGTGCTGAACATATTTATTTTCTTTGACCTCTCCCAATGTGTGACTTCTGGCCATTTATTCTTTATAGTTGATTTTTTTCCACCTTATCTCAAAAAGCTCAGTGAGGTTTTACAAAATAGAATTATTAGACTTTAATGCATTCCATCAACAGCTCTTAGGGTAGTTTCTGAAAAAAAAGTGCATACATATGTTTGTGCAATAATATTAAGTCCTACTTCCAATTCATGTTGCCTATTGTCTTCCATGCCATCATATCAGATAGAAAAATAAGGATGGGACATTCTTTTGTATTCCTTCATGATATTACTGGAGACAGTATGATCATTGTCATCTCTGCCATCACCATCAGTGTCATTGTGGATACTCCAATGAGTATGTGAAGAATGGCAGGAGTCTGCCTGCATTGAAGTCTTGCCCCCCCCAAGCCCTCTGGTTGAGGTAAGTCTGGGTTACACCTAGGTCCAACTCCCCCTGTCCCCTCCTTGGAATTTCCTGGGTCTGCTCCGAGTGTAGTGGACCCACCCTGACAGGCTGGACTATCAAGAGTCTGTCCGCATCAAAGTCCTGGCTGCCCAACTCCCTCAGCATGAGCTTGAGCTTGAGCTTCAGTCTTGGCCAACCTATGCCCTCTGTGTGAGGAGAACACCAGGAGAGGCTGGACCATCCAGAATTGCCAAAATGGAAGTCTTGGCACACCTATACATCCCCTGGAGACAGGAGGAGAGGGAGAGAGCCCACCTGTACCCACTGGAATTCTGGAAATAGAAAAGGTGGGTAAAATGATCAAGTACTACAGATGTAAGTATAACCAATAGAATACAAGAGATGGAAAAGAATCTCGGTGTTGAAGACTCACCAGAGGAAAGAGTCATCAACCAAGGAAAATCTTAAGTCCAACAAATTCTTAACACAAAATATCCAGGAAATATGGGAAAGTGTGAAAAGGCCAAAACTAAGAATAATAGGTATAGAGGAAGGCAAAGAAATACACTTCAAGCATACAGAAAACATATTCAACAAAATCACAGAAGAAAACTTTTCCAACCTAAAGAAGGACATGCCTATGAAAGTACAAGAAGCTTACAGAGCACCGAATAGACTAGACCACAATAAAGTCCCCTTGTCAAATAATAATCAAAACACCAAACATACAGAATAAAGAAAAGATATTAAGAGAAGCAAAGGAAAAAGGCCAAGTAATATGTAAAGGCTGACCAATTAGAATTACACTTGACTTCTCCATGAAAACTCTGAAAGCCAGAAGAGACCATGGATTCTGGCCCAGACTACTATACTCAGCAAAGCTTTCAAACACTATAGATAAAAAAAACAGGACATTCCATGACAAAACCAGATTTAAACAATACATATCCACTAATCCAGCCCTATAGAAAGTACTGGAAGGAAAATTCCAACCCAAGGAAGTTAACTACACTCACAAAAGCTTAGGCAATATATAACCCCACTTTAACAAATACCAAAAAAGGGGGGGGATCCACACATACACAATACAACAACAAATCCAAAACAAACAGGAATTAACATCAATGGTCATTAATTTCCCTCAATATTAATGGTCTTAACTTGCCTATAAAAAGACACAGGCTAACAGAATGGATACAAAGACAGAATCCATCCTTCTGCTGCATACAAGAAACACACCTCAACTTCAAAGACAGACTTTACCTCAGAGTAAAGGTTTGGAAAAAGATTTTCCAATCAAATGGATGCAAGAAACAAGCTTGTGTAGCAATCCTAATGTCTAACAAATTAGACTTCAAACTAAAATCAATCAAAAGAGATGAAGAAGCTCATTTCATATTCATCACAGGAGAAAACCATCAAGATGAAGTCTCAATTCTGAACATCTATGCCCCCAATACAAAGGCACCCACATTTGTAAAAGAAACATTACTAAAACTTAAATCACACATAAAACCTCACACACTTACAGTGGAAGACTTCAACACCCCACTCTCACTAGATAGGAACACCAGACAGAAAATTAACAAAGAAACAAAGAAACTAACAGACGTTATGGCCCAATTGGATTTAACAGACATTTATAGACCATTCCACCCAAACACAAAAGAATATACCTTCTTCTCAGTGCCACATTGAACCTTCTCTAAAATCTACCACATACTCAGCAACATAGCAAACTCCAAGAGATACAAAAATAGGAATAACCCCCTATTTCTTATCAGACCACCATGCTTTTAAATTCAACAACAACACAAATTGCAGAAAACCTACAAATTCATGGAAATTGAACAATGCACAATTGCATCATTCCTGTGTCAAGGAAGAAATAAAAAATTAAAGTTTTCCTAGAATTCAATGAGAATGAAGACACAACATACCCAAACTTCTAGGACACTTTGAAAGCAGTGCTAAGAGGAAAGTTCACAGCACTAAGTGCCCACATGAAGAAACTGGAGAAAAGTCACACTAGAGAATTAATAGCACAATTGAAAGCTCTAGAACAAAAAGAGGCAAATGTATCCTGGAGACACCAGGAAATAATCAAATTGAGGGCTAAAATCAATAAATTAGAAAAAAAGAAAACAATACAAAGAATCACATTTTGTTTGCTCAAAGTAACAAAGAGTTGGTTCTCTAGAAAATCAACAAGAGAGACAAACCTTTAACCAAACTTACCAAAAGGCAGAGAGATAACATGCAAATTAACAAAATCAGAAATGAAAAGGGGGATATAACAATGGACACTGAGGCAATCCAGAGAATCTTCAGGTCATACTTTGAAAACCCGTACTCCACAAAATTCAAAAATGTAAAGGAAATGAACAATTTTCTGGATAGATGTCACTTACCAAAATTAAATCAAGAACAGATAAGCAATTTAAATAGACCTATAAACCCTAATGAAGCAGCAGCAGCAGTCATCAAAAGTCTCCCAAGCAAAATAAAAGCCCAAGGCCAGATGGCTTCAATGCAGAATTCTACCAGAAATTCAAAGGAGAGTTAATACCAATACTCCTCAAAGTGTTCTACACAATAGAAGCACAAGAGTCACTGCCAAACTCTTTTTAGGAGGTTACAATCACCTTGGTACCCAAGCCACACAAAGACACAACTAAGAAAGAGAACTACAGACCATTATCTCTCATGAACATTGATTCAAAAATACCAATTGAGATACTGGCAAATCGAATCCAAGAACACATCAGAAAAATCATCCACCATGATCAAGTAGGTTTCATCCCAGGGATGCAGAGATCATTCAACATACAAAAATCCATCAATGTAATCCACCATATAAACAAACTGAAAAAGAAAAACCACATGATCATCTCACTAGATGCTGAAAAAACCTTTGACATAATCCAACACCCCTTCATGATAAAGGTCTTGGGATGATCAGGGATAACAGGAACATACCTGAAGATAATAAAGGCAATATACAGCAAACCAACAGCCAACATCAAACTAAATGAAGAGAAAATCAACATGATTCCTCCAAAATCAGGAACAAGATGTCCATATCTCTTCAATATTGTACTTGAAGTTCTAGCTAGAGCAGTAAGACAACAAAATGTGATCAAAGGTATACAAATGGGAAAGGAAGAAGTCAAACTTTCACTATTTGCAGATGATATGATAGTTTACATAAGTGACCAAAAAACTATACCAGGGAACTCCTACATCTGATAAATACCTTCTGCAAAGTAGCAGGATAAAAGATTTATCTCAAAAAAACCCAGCAGCCCTACTATATACAGACGATAAATGAGCTAAGAAAGAAATCAGAGAAATATCACCCTTTTACAATAGCCACAAACAACATAAAATATTTTGGGGTAACTCTAACCAAACAAGAGAAAGACCTGTATAACAAGAATTTTGAGTCTTTAAAGAAAGAAATTAAAGTAGATACCAGAAAATGGAAATATCTCCTATGCACTTATATAGGTAGGATCAACATAGTAAAAATGGCAATCTTGCCAAATGGATAGTTAGGATCAACATAGTAAAAATGGCAATCTTGCCCAAAGCAATCTACAGATTCAATGCAATCCCCATCAAAACACCTGCACGATTCTTCACAGACCTTGAAAGAAAAATACTCAACTTTATATGGAAAAACAAAAGACCCAGGATAGCCAAAACAACCCTGTACAACAAAGGAACTTCTGGAGGCATCACCATCCCTGACTTTAAGCTCTATTATAGAGCTATAGTAATGAAAACAGCTTGCTATTGCCACAAAAATAGACAGGTAGACCAATGGAATCGAATTGAAAACCCTGATATTAACCCACACACCTATGAACACCTGATTTTTGACAAAGAAGCTAAAATTATACAATGGAAAAAGAAAGCATCTTCAACAAATGGTGCTGGCATAACTGGATGCGGACATGTAGAAGATTGCAGATAGATCCATATCTATCGCCATGCATAAAACTTAAGTCCAAATGGATCAAAGGCCTCAACATAAATTCAGCTTCACTGAACCACTTAGAAAAGAAAGTGGGAGGTACCCTTGAACGAATTGGTACAGGAGATCACTTCTTGAATATAACATCACTAGCACAGACACAGTGATTGACAATTAATAAATGGGATCTCCTGAAACTGAGAAGCTTCTGTAAGGCAAAGGATGCTGTCAACAAGACAAAATGGAAGCCCACAGAATGGGAAAAGATCTTCACCAATCCCACATCTGATCTCCAAAAGAATTCAAGAAGCTAGTCACCAAAACACCAAACAATTCAATTAAAAAAATGGGGTACAGAACTAAATAGACAATTCTCAATGGAGGAATCTAAAATGGCTGAAAGACACTTTAAAAAGTGTTCAACATTCTTAGTTATCAGGGAAATGCAAATTGAAACAACTTGAGATACCATCATACACTGGCCAGAATGGCTAAAATCAAAAACACTAATGACAGTCTGTGCTGAAGATGATGTGGAGAAAGGGGAACTCTCCTCCATTGCTGGTGCAAGATTGTTCAGCCACTTTGGAAATCAGTATGGAGGCTTCTCAGGAAAATAGGAATCAGTCTACCTCATGATCCAGCAATTCCATTCTTGGGCATATACCCAAAGGATGCACATTTATACAACAAAGACATATGTTCAACTATTTTCATAGCAGCATTGCTTGTAATAGTCAGAACCTGGAAGCAACCTAGTTGTCCCTCAACTGAAGAATGGATGGATAAAATGTGGTACATTTACACAAAGGAGTATTACTCAGTGGGAAAAAATGAAATCTTGAAATTTCAGGCAAGTGGATGGAACTGGAAGAAACCATCCTGAGTGAGGTAACCCAGTCACAGAAAGACAAGCATGATATGTACTCACATATATATGGATATTAGACATAGAGCAAAGGACTAATAGCCTATAATCCACACCACCAGGGAAACTAGGAAACAAGGAGGACCCTAAAAGAGAATCACATGGTCCCCCAAAGAAGGGGAAAGGGACAAGAACCCCTGAGCAAATTGGGAGCATGGGGGAAGAGGGGAGGTAGTTAGGAAAAAGAGGAGAGAAAAGGGGGGAGGAGAACAAGAGGGATCAGGAAGACAGTTAGGGGAGGAATAGAGGAGAGCAACAGAAGAGATACCTTATTAGAGGGAGCCAGTATAGGTTTAAAGAGAAATCTGACACTAGGGAAATGTTCAGAGATCCACAAGGATGACCTCACCTAGGAATCTAGGCAGTAGTGGAGAGGCTGCCTTTGATACCCTTCTTCCATAATGAGATTGATGACTACCTTAATTGTCATTCTAGAGCCTTCATCCAGTAGCTGATGGAAGCAGAAGCAGGCACCCACAGCTAAGCATTAAGCTATACTCCTGGAATCCAGTTGTAAAGAGAGAGGAGGGATAAGCAAAGGATTTAAAATCATGTTGGAGAAACCTATAGAACCAGCTGACTTGACCTAGTGAGAGCACAAGGACCTCAGTCATAAAGCTGGGGAACCAGCATTGGACTGAACCAAATCCTCTGAACGTGGGTGCCAGCTAGGAGGAGGCCTGGGCAGTCTATGGGACCTCTAACAGTGGAGCCAGTGTTTATCCTTAGAGCACAAATGGACTTTGGGAGCCCATTCCCTATGGGCTATTACAGCTCAGATTCACGGAGGAGGGCCTAGGCCCTCCCTCAAAAGACATAACATACTTTGATGATTCCCACATGGAAGGCCTCACCATCCTTGGGGAGTGGGTGGGGGGGTAGATAGGGGGTGGGTGGGTGGAGGGTGGATGGGTGGGGGGTGATGGGTGGTGGTTTGGGGGAGTTATTAGGGGGCATGGGAGGGATGTTGGGAGAGGGAAGGGGGGATTGGAATGTAAAATGATTGTTTCTAAATAAAAAAAGAAAAAAATAGAATGGCAGGTTCTATTTCCATGGCATATATACATTTGTATACAACTTACGTACATTTTGCATAAATTATAATTCTATTGTACAAATATAATTAATATCTCAGGTATAAATTACCTCAATTCTAACTATTCTGTGACAGTGTTTCTGTCCTTGTTAACTGAAGCACAGAGAAGTCAGATTGTTGTCCAAGGTCACAGAGCTAGCACAGAGCAGAAGTGGACAGAGCTCTGTCAACAGTGACAGTATAAGCTGAGACCCTGGGGACTTCGTTTCAGAGCAAAGGACGCTGATGTAAATATGCCACCTGAAGCCTTTAGGATAGCTTTCAGTGTCACAGTATGTCCAGACTGAAATTAAATAAGAAAATTTACTCTTAAGGTCTCAGCCAATATCATTCAGCAAACATGAAACACATACTTTTCATTGATTAATATTAGTATTTTCATTGCTTATATTAATATTAATGATTTACAAATCAGGAAATTATGAACATATAAGGCCTATAACACATGTGCTATCTTATTTCTATTGACCGCTCAGCAGAACCTGACTTGCATTTGTTATGTTTTCATTGAATAACATGAATTATATATTTAATAAGCTTAAAGATTTTATGTAGAATATCAAAAGGACATTTGAATGAGTAACAAATATGGCATGTCAGATTCGCAAGGCTGCAAGACTGCAAGACTCATTAAAATACGCCAACAAGTTTTTAAAAGTTTAAAAAACAGGCTGTCCTGATTTTTCTCTGAGTGGTTTTCACTTTCTAAGAGTCAGTTACTATTAGTGGAATAAGTTAATTATTTTAAGATTTTAGTAGCTAGTAAGCTATGGAAACAGAAAGTAAAATCCATCTAATAAGAAATTTCTCCATCTCATTAGTGTGAATATTTTAATAATTCCTCAAAAATCACTGATTTACAAGGCTTTGTTATAAAAAATGAGTCTATAACTGAGTCTGAGAATATTTCTATAAATATAAAAGACATATTTCAAGTTTTAAATCATGTCCAGGCTTCATGGCAATCCTTAATCCTAGCACTCAGGATCCAGAAGCAGGTGGATCTCTGTGAGTTGAGGCCAATCTGGCATATGCAGCAAGTTCTAGGCCAGCAAGACTACACAATGAGATCTAGGCTAAGAAAAAGAAAGAAAATAAGGAGAGAGAGAAAGAGACAGAGAGGGGAAGAAAGAAAGAAAGAAAGGAAGGAAGGAAGGAAGGAAGGAAGGAAGGAAGGAAGGAAGGAAGGAAGGAAGGATCCCTGATACTGAATACTGAAGACCCTGCTCCTATCTTTCATACCCCTTTAGTGCTGGGATTAAAGGTATGTGATCCCAGGTGTTGAGATCATCTTTGTGTGAGCTGTTTCTCTTTAGGACTGAATCAACGATCTGGGTGGCCTTAGACTCACAGAGATCCATCTCTCTCTTAATCCTGAGTCTTAGGATGAAAGGTGTGTACCACCATCTCCTAGCTTCTGGCTGCTGGGATTAAAGGTGTGTATCACCTCTATATTTTGAGGCTGACTTTGCTTTCTGGATCCTCAGGCAAGCTTTAATAAATCATAAATAGCATATCAGCAAGGTAACTAATGCCTGCTGGTACCTGTTGGGTGGCTTCTATAAAAAGAAAAGTGAGAAAGTGTCGATGTGAAGGGAAATTGGAATCCTTCTGTTCCAATGGTGAGAATGTCAAAAGGTACAGAAGCCACTATGGAAATTGTTTTGTGTATTATCAAACAGCTTTCTAGCATAAGGAAGAAGGGAGTTTGGAACATCATTTAATAGTACAAAATTTGTGTTTTGAATAGTTAAAAGCTTAGGCAGTAAACCATAGCAATGGACATGGAACATTACTGGTGTATTTAAAACTTTATTTTTGATATTTCTATTTTTAAAATTATGTGTGTGTGTGTGTGTGTGTGTGTGTGTGTGTGTGTGTGTGTGTGTGTGTGTGTGTATGTCAATATGAGTACATAAGTGCAAGCCAGAGGTATCAGATCCCTTGGAACTCGAGATACAAACTATCATGAGGCACCTGATATGAGTGCTAAAACCAAACCTGGGTACATTGTGTCTTCAAAACCATTACACTGTGCAATGAAAATGGAAAAACTTCATTTTGTGTATATTTTGCCATAATTAAAAGACAATCTACAGCTGAGACTAAGACATAATTAAGAAGGTAGAAAGAGAAGTCAGAGAGAATGGGGACCAAGCAAATAGCATATTTATAGAAAATAAAGTAACCCTTTTGATCTCACATGGTGGCACTTGGGAGGCTGAGGCGGGGCAATGGAGCTATTCTGGACCACATAGTGAGACCCAAGTCAAAGGAAGGAATAAAGAAAGGAAGAAAAAGAGGGGAGGGGAGGGAAAGAGAGGGGATAATTTGGTTAGAGCTCATTGAGAGTTTGAAGAAGTGATAGCAGATAGAGATGAGCAGGTCATGAAACCATATATTATTAATCTAATTGAAATAGTCTTCTCTTTGGAAGACCTATTCCTTTTCCTCTAATGTTATCAGCATGGATATTAATATTATTGCACCATGGTATACGTTTTAAATACTTGCTTTAAGACACCAGGAGGTACTAAAAGAAAGCAGAGCAAAAGAAAACGATAGCTAGGAGGGCATAAATCCTATAGCAAACACCATCCCCCTTCCCCTGGGCCTAAAATTCATGCTTTTATTCCCCGAACTCATAAGTATGGGATTAATCTATTTTAAAAGAAAATAGGGGACAGGGTGCTGATTGAAACCAATCAATCAGGCAAGGGGTGATTAATAGAAGGCAGTCTTGCATGTGCTGCAGGCAGATCTACAATGCAGGTTGAGAAGTGGTCGTTTTATAGTTCATTACATATCTGGGTGATGTTATTTATTGTTTACTTAAGCAATAGCAATTGAAGCACAGGCCAATTCCTGGGAATTAATGACCCACTGGGAGAGGCCATTACCCCTGAACATTAAACCCCAGTCAGTTCAGTTTTTCTAGGAAGGTTCCTTTGGAGAACTCCTAGTTCTCTGTCTCTTGTCACCACATTTAAAAATAAGACTTTAAATATTTCTTTAATGGGAAGCCATTAAACTATACTGACAGTTCCACACTATTCAAAGCAATGGTTTCTTTAAATGAGTGGAAGCAGAGAGGCTACAAAGGCCTCCTCCTGAAGGTCTTTCTCAGTTCAGTCCCTATTGTAGACAGCACCCTATGGGACAGAAAAGTGCCAGTTAAGACACTGTGAATGCTTCACTGGGGCTCATTTAAAGTAAACGTTTTGATTTCAAACTTTCTATACTCTCATTTATCTCCCAACCAGAGCGTGAAGGAGCTCATGACTGTAGATCTTTCTCTTCATGAATGTACAGAGGAAAAGAAAAATACAATGTTAATAAAAATATATGATCAACATCATGGCTCAGTCAGTCGCTTGATCTGGGTGGCAGCAGTGTGACCCCAGCCCCACATGCTAGAGTTATTCTTACAAAAAGCAAATTCCACTAACAGCCTTATGTTTTCAGAACAACAAAGGACCAACATTTTCTGAATGACAAGTAATCTTGATATTGCCAGGGCAAAGATTCCAAGAATGTCAAAGACCCAGACTTCCTCAGTGATCCCCAAGGAAGTAGAAACAGTATCACTTGCTCAAATACAAAGAGAACACAGACCTTCTCAGTGCCTGGAGTTACTTGTGGATACAGACATACAATACTATGGATAACAACTACAGAACACATATAATACACACAGACACACAGATACACACATACAGACATGACCCCACACACAGACACACAAACACAGACACACATGGATTTATACACACACACACACACACACACACACACAGAGCCAAATGTTTTGTTCAGATCTTTTGATGTTCACAATCACACTGTACTCTAGGTACTGCTGTTCTCAGTTGCATTTCATACACAAGGAGATGGATGAACAAAAATATCAAACAACACGTCCAATGTTACTCATCCAATAAATGAAACAAAGGCTGAACCTGGGACAAAAGGTTCACAGTCTAGTCCTTTAACAGTGTGCTACTGGGAATTGGGGAGAAAATCATGAGCAATCTGTTTCTATGCTTGAACTATATTCATAGTCTGCTTACTACATAGGACTATTCTAAATGTTTTCTCAACATTAACTCAAGTCCTCCTAACTCTATGAAATGTTATTAGCACAACTCTTAATTTGTAGAGAAGGAAACTAAGGCAGAGAAAGGTAATAAGTTGTCATGAATCTTGAGTCTCTCTCACCTGGAGAACTTCATGAAGAATAATAGCTTTACACTCACTCTGGCTCAGGCAGATAAGCTTGTCTGTATAGTTGGCTGCTTCTTTCTAGAATTCCCAAATACTCTGCCCAATGGACTGGTATTATATCTTTCCTTCCTTCTTCCAGTTCCCACAATTCCTGATTCTCTTTCCATATGTCATAATCCATTGACCAAAGGAGGAAAAGAGCATGGGATCATTTTGGATTTATACTAGTTCAGTATATGGAAGGAATTTCCACTAAATCCATGACACACATTTGACACGGTTGTATGTTAGAGGTACAATAAGAGACAAGCAAATAAATGTGAGAGGAGCCAGCAAAGAGAAAGTGAGATGAGAGAAGAAATACTGGCAGCCTGAGTACCAACTTTAATGAGGATGTCAGCAGTACACACACGCACACACACACACACACACACACACACACACACACACACACACACACAGCAAATAAACATTGCTTCACATTGCCTATGTGTATATATTTCCTCAACACACTTACCCTGGCATTATACTTGTAAACACTTTTTCTCATGTAGATAGTAACAGGTAATTTTTATAACTATTCTTTAAAGAAGACACTATTTAAATTCTCATTTTTGATGAGAAAATAGAGTCTTAGCTAGGTTAATTAACTTGCCACTCTCCAGATCAGAAGAGGGCAGTCAGGATTTGAGTCCATATTGTCAGACTCCAGAGTCTGTGGTCTGCACCACTGTACACCTGGCCTACGGGGAACCCACTTAAGGCTTTGATCTACCCAGTGAGCATGTGGGACTAACACTTGCTAACCCAATGTCTTTCCAAAGACCATCCCTTCCAAATTTACTTCTGACACATGTCAAGACTCATTGTGTAAGAAAGTGTCATTTCTTGGCTTTGTTTAGAGATAATTGTTGGAAACAACTTTCCATAATCTCAAGGAATCCATGGAATAAAAGAGAATCTTGCCTGTTGGTTGTTCTTATGCTTACGGCAAATATTATTTTTAACCATGTACATTTGAACATAAGGAGCACTTAGATTCAATTTCAAAAATAAAATTGCAAAAAAGAAATGTCAACAAAAACTTACCTTTTATTGGAGTTTTGAATGCTAGGCACTTTATATATGTTACCTTCCTCAGGCTTACTCAAGTAGATTGAATGTTCCTGGCTATGTTCTGTGCCCATTTCCAGGCCATCATTCATGTGTTGAAATCCTAATCTGGTATGATATAATGAGAGTGGGGTTCTTATGAATGAACACGACATAGCTATTTCTTCTGAATGGAGGGAAGAGGGAGACCCAGGATTCCGGAGGCTCAGAAAACTTAAACAACTCAAGAAGCTCACTTGCAAGTGAAACTTGCAAGACTCATGAGGCCAATGTTTGGGTAGGTTATGTAAAAAGTAAACCATTAGGGGTAGGTGATTTGGCAGAAATGCCTACAAGCTATGCTGGGAGCTGCAGCTATGCATCATTTGAAGGCTGTCACACATGCTGGGGTGTTCCAGCCACAGTGACAGAGCTGCCTCAGAGTCAGCAATGCTCCTGTGTGCAAGCCGTCACCCACACACCTTTAAGTAACATTAGTAAACTCATCTGTTATTTAAACTAGACTTCAATGGGGTTGTTCCTGTGATCTGTTGTTGGTGCCCTATTGGAGTGTATAGATGTTTGCTCACTTCTCCCGAGAAGGATGAAACATAGGAGAAATGCTCTTTATAGAAAGAAACCCAAGGCCTGGAAGATGGCTCAGGGAGTAAGAGCACTTGCTATGAGGGCCTCAGCAATCAAGCATAAAACTGAGCATGACCATGCCAGTCTGTAACTCCAGTGTTTTGTGATGGCAGAAGCAGGGGCATCACCATGGCTTGCTTTCTGCCAGCCTACTCCAAGTTCAGTGAGAGACCCTGTCTCAAAGAAATAAGGCTGAGAAAGATAGAGTGGGACACCATACAACCCTCTCTAGCCTTTGCACATTGGTGTAAGGGTGTGTGCATATATGCTTACACCACACTCACTCACACTCATGTGCACAGACAAACATAGTTTCATACACCACATACATAGACAACAACAATAACAACAAAAAGAAACTAGGTTATCTCAACCCTCATACCTTCTGAGGTCACACCAGGATTTGTTCTGTGATTCATAGGCATCACATGGGCCCTCAGCAAACACAGGGGCAGCTGGAATCTTAATCTTAGACTTTCTAACTTCTCAAACTGTAGGAAATAAGTGTCTGTTGTTTGTAAACTACTTAGTTTGCAGTTGTCTGTTAAAGAGGGCCCAAATGGACTAATAAATCTTTCTGGACTCATTTGTTCTCTTTTCCTCTCTTTATAGAGAGGAGAGCACATGACTGAGAGCTCTATGGTGACTCTCCCAAATTATACCAGCTCTGTCTGATGGGGCTAGTTCTCACTCGGAGTTTCTATCTTGACTTTGAAACATAATGTGTGAGCTTACTGGGAACTGAGAAATAAATCACTGTGACTAGAATATGCTAGCATTTGTATGTTATGCTCCCTAAAATTCCACATATAGCGTCCATTTGTCAAAAACTGCCTCTCTGAACCTTCAACACAGAGGAGTGAGTGGTGCTCACAAGTTGCAGGAGGGAGAGGCTGTGTATTAAGTGGAGGACTGACTGGTGTGTAAGAGTACTTGGCTTGTAAATAATTCATCCCACCATGTGTCACTGGAGTCTTCCCAGGGACAGCTACATTAACATAGGTCTTTCCATAGAGGCAGGTCCAAACATAGCATGGTAGATATACCATGCTTACCCTACTGATCAAGTCAATTGTTTCCAAAACAATGTCTGGCTTAGACACTGTTACTTGATGAATTCTTTCTCCTCAAAGTGATTTATTGAAGCACTAATCCCCATTACCTGGCAATGTGGCTGTGTTTGGAGATAGAGCCTTTAAAAGACCATTAAGGACAAATAGGGTCCTGAGGATGGGCTCTGACAAAACCTAATAGGTATCCTTAGAAGAAGAGGGGTTTTGGATTCACATAGCAAACAGGATAGAAGCACACAGAAGGGAGACCTTGTAGAGACCTCGAGAGAAGGGGCATGGCGGGAGAAAACCAGTACCATCAATGTACTATAGCCTCTAAAATGCTGGGAAAAATAAATTTCTGTTGTTTAAATCTCCAACCTGTGGTATTCTGTTATTGCACCCCAACTAGACTAGTACAAACACCAAATTTAACAGTCCCAAGGTTTGCTTTTAATGTTTCTCTAATGCTTAAGCATTCAAGCTAATGTTTGAATGTGTGAAATAAATACTTGAAAACCATTTGCTATGTTACCATTTAGGATATAGAGTCTTCCCTGTCCTTCATTAAAGTTCTGAGGATCCCATTTGTCTACTTGACTTCTAAAAGTTCTACAGTGTGTCCCATTTCATTTGCTTGTAGACTAAGCTTTTCCCCCCAGGAAGGCTTTTAAATTAAATACCTTCCAACATTACCTGACGTATTCCCAAATAATGCATTTGACATTTCAATGCAAATTACAAGCGAATATTTAGCTGCAGATCCCATATCCCACAACTCAATTACTGTCCTGTGAAGGGGAAGGAGACCTGGGATGCCTCCGACTCGTTAAAGGAGGATGGAGATTTGAGTCTCTGTGACAGTTTGCTCCCCTCCATTCCTTTTCAGAACTAAATTTTAGCCTGCCTAAATCAAATGTAGTCCTTCAGAAAACGGTTGTAGAGCACTTACCATGTGCTAGCAGCAAACATATAATATGTTTATGTACCTATTATGGAACTGGGGTGTTAGGATTAGGACAACTTATATTAACAGTGGTGTCATTTTATTAGAGATTAAATACTGCATTTTAAAAATAATCTAATAATGCTAGCTGTAGATATTCTATTTTATGTGTTTATGCTTTGGCAAACACCAAGATGAAAAGGCACCTATGTCTAAGGGATGGAGTGAAGTTAAAAGGTGCATGGTCTTTGTCAGAAATGGGGTACAGGCCAGAATTCCAGTCAGAATCATTTCCCTACATTTAGGTATTTAATGGTATAAAACTTGACAATTTGTCTCAACTTACACAAAATGGCCCATATTAGAACTCTTCTGAGATCTGGTACCATATTATACTGAATATAAGTCCATTGTGAAAGTTTGACCCAGAGGTGTCTCCCCAAGGCTCATGTGATGAGGGCTTGGTCCCCAGCAGTGTTATTTAGAGATGAGTGGAATATGAAGGTTCTGGCCTAACCAATGGTCTGTTGGTAGGTTCATGACTGAATGGATTATTGCGAGTTGGTGGAGTCTGTGGAAGGTGGGCCTGGCTAGATGCCCTCTGGGAACATACTTTGAATAATATATAATGTTCTTGACCTCTTCTGTCTCTGCTTCCCAGCCACCATGAGGTGAGAAGCTGCTTTTGCCACATGTCCCTTCTGTCTTGTTGCACTGCCTCATTACAGGCCTTTTTAAATGGAACCTCTGAAACCATAAGCCAACACCATTTTCCCTTTCTTTTGGTCCATTATCTCAGGTATCTAGTCACAATGGGAGGCAGTTAGGTGAGGCTTCATTGTATGCCACAAAGACTCCAAGAATTGGAGAGATGCTGTCACTGTGTGAATCCACTCATCCAACAGGAACAGATCCATTTAATTGAAATAAGAAAAGAGGAAGACAGAGAGAGAATGTGAGATGATTTACAAGCGGCCTGGGCATTCATTCCATTTTACAACCAGAGGAGAGGGAGGCTCTTTTAGAAGTGTGGTGCCCCATCCTCCAGGAAGGGTAGGACTGAGTCAGCCTGGACATGCACTGTACATGCTCCCTATACTAAAGCTAGAAATGGTTAGAAGAGCTTTTAGACCACATCCTGAGAGCCAGCCCTGACAGGTTCAGAGATGTTTTTTCCAAGTAGTTGCCACAAATGACAGCCTTTAGACCCCAGCCGACCATTTTCTACACATTTTAGAGGCCATAAGCACCATGTGGAACCCTGATATATCCTCAAGGGGCTTACCCGATAGAAAGGTCATTTGGAAAATATGCTTAGTAACATCCGCCCTCAAGAAAGAGCTGCTGACTTCAGGTAATTTGGGGATCCTAGAAAGTATAATTTCCCACATTCTCCAAGTCTGCGGTTCCCGGGTACTTATAATCAGTGTTTTTAAAAAACACCCTTGAATGAGCTTCATCAGCAATCACTGAGGAAATTCCCTGTCTTGTAACACACACCATCTAGTTTCTAAGGCTTATACATTGCTTTCTAGCCCATTAAGTTGTCTGATATATGAAATCAACGCCTAAAAGGGCATTCATTCACAGGTGGTGTGAAGTAGCAAAACTTTATTAAAGTGAGGACTGGGAGAAAGGGTGGGATAGAACAAGGCAGGGAGGAGATTCTACCAAAATTCTGTATGTATAAAGATGTAACAGGAAACATCCTACTTAGTAAGCTAATTTAAAACTAAAATTGATTTAAAAACCTGTAAAACATGTGGACTGAGTCACACAATTTGTGAAGGATGATAGATGTGGAGAAAGAGGTTCAGTTTTCAAAAAATGTTACAAGATAACTAGTAAAAGTCCTACTTTTTAAAGCAAATATTCTGCCAGACATGGTGGCTCATACATTTGGTTCCAGCATTTGGGAAGCTGAGGCACAAGAATCACCAGATTGAGGCCGAACTGGGCTGCATATGAGATGGTTTCTCAAACAAACACACAAAAATTATCAAGCAAACAAAAACCAATACCTCCCTGACAAACAGCAAATCATGTTAGAATTGACAGGAAATCTCTTCATTTTTTCTTACAGTTTACACCACTAATATACTGCACTTGCCAAAGCAAAATAAAAGACAAAAAACTCATTGATTTTGAAACAAGCTAAAACCTCATGTCAGCCACATTTCATATTAGAGTTGGGATTACCATGGGCCTAGAGAACAGAGAATAAAATCATTTTGGATTTATGGTTAACGCAATTAGTCAATTTGTGTTGAAAGTCTCAGATACCATGAGATGCACTCCCATGACTAAGTCACATGGATAGTCATAAATTCCTAAGGACTTACCAGAAATTGTTCCTATGAGCAGTTCTATGCTCCAGACCCTTAACCTCCTTCCCTGTATGGAAAAGTGCTTTTCCTTTGCTACAACACCTCCATCTAAATGGAGAGCAGGGATTTTAAAGAGTCCAAGTACAGTCAGTGGTAATAGAAAGACATGGAGATCAAGATAACTCCAAAGGCTGCTAATCCAAATGTATTTGGCTTTCGCTAAATGGAGATTTAAAATGGATAAACTGAAAACTGATATGATCATAATCCCTAGCTTCAATAACCACACATTTCTTTTTCAATCTGAAAGTCACCTCATGGTTCTTGTTAAGAAACTGAAGGAAAGCCAGTAAGCACTCAACCTGATATAGTCACAAGAAGGGTGCCAGCCACTGACTGACACCAGGTGTGGCAACTTCGGTCCCCTCATGTCACAGGGCTCCCTCCACTCTCCATTTCCTCAAATTTTCAGCACAATTTACTTTTCGGAGACAAATTAAGTAGAGCAAAGTCAGGGAGGTAGCATTTAAATAGTGACACACATCAAGAAAACAAACATATACTGGCCAAACGTGGCTAACCCTTTCTGATCCTCTAACCTCCTTCACAGAAAATGTAGGGTTAAGCACAGCAAACAGAAGTGAATACCTCTATGTTCTATGAAAGGACCAAACTGTGCAAACATCATCACTTGAACATCGAGAACACATTGCTATCATGAGCTTTAAAAGGTTACGAAGATACTCTCCTTCAGTCAAAGAAAGCAAATATGTACAAATGATCATAATTTATTAATGTTGTTTTCTCTTCCAAAAGTTAAGGCAGGAGAGGACAGCAACATTACACCCGATTCGGAAGCCATGGAATAATAAAGTTGTCCGTGTGTGTGTGTGTGTGTGTGTGTGTGTGTGTGTGTGTGTGTGTGTGTGTGTGTGTGTGCAGGAAACATGGAACACAGTAAAAATTCATAATTGAATTGGATGCCCTTATGAAAGTTTGAATTTTATACATTTATTTTCATAGTCAAAAAGTAAGAGGAAGACAAAATACACAAAGAGATGAGGCATTTAAACATAGGAAAATGTCAGTATTGAAAATGAACAATAGAACTTCATTCTTTAGAAGCCAAATCATTCTTGATCCATTGCAAATTTGCTTTTTAGACTTCTGTGATGATGGCTGACACTTACTGAACACTTGCAAGAGGGCAGGCACCAAATTTATGCTTTGTGCATCTGAGTTCACAGCAATGGGCATGTAGTTTTGTAATGCCCACTTTCCAAAGGAGAGCTACAAGGCACAGTGTGTTTAAGAGTCATACTGCAAGAGCTGAGTATAGTGGTGCCTTTGCAGGGTGACAGAGTCAGGAACATCCTGCATGAATCTGAGGCCAGTCTGATCTATGAAGTGAGTTCCTGACAGCCAGACCAACCAGGAATATATAGCAGAGTCCAGTCTGTGCAATATAATAAAATAATAATTAGCAACAATTTTCAGTGGGGAAATAGAATAAAAAAACAACCTGGCTCCAAGACTCACTGATGTCCAATCACAGTCTGTTCTTGGCTAATTTGGGACAAATTGGAGCATTCCTACACATGGGGTATTTGTTAAGTTCCTATTAATTTCTAATATGCAATCAGAATGCTGTGAAGTGAGATATAATATAAAAATTGCAGCCTGAAGATAACATTCAGCATCCAAGCTTAAGAACTCTATGTTGGAGGAAAGGACATGTGGGTTGCCAAATTATGGAATCATTTTAGAGACAGTGAGTACAGGAACATGAGTGTACTGCTCTGTCAAGGCACAGTGGTTAAGAAGCCAAGCTCTGGCTTCAGACCTAAAACCAAACAGCAGTTCTGCCACACACTGGCTACTTTGACCTTGAGCAATCAATACAACTTCCTTAAGTACCAGTGAGGGTAGTGATGCCCACTTCATTGGGTAATGGAAGAAAAACTGAAATTATGTTTGGAAGTCACTTAGCACAGGTTTCATCACAGGTCCATTCATTGTTATTATCTCTCTCTCTCTCTCTCTCTCTCTCTCTCTCTCTCTCTCTCTCTCTCTCTCTCTCTCTGTGTGTGTGTGTGTGTGTGTGTGTGTGTGTGTGTGTGTGTGTGTATGTGTGTGTGTACATTCCTGTCCGCATGTAGGTGACCATGGAGGCCAGAGGTCTATACTAGGTTGCCTTCCTGAATCACTTTCCACTTTATTTTTTGATACATGGTCTTACTGAACCAGGAGCTCAACAAAATTCAGTCAAACAAGGTGACCACAAAGTCCCAGGGACCCTGGTCCCTGCCTTTCCAGCACTGGGATTATGGGTGTTCAGGGTCTTGCCCCAGATTTTTGCATGGATGCTAGGAACCAGATCCTCAAGCTTGCACAGCAAACACTTTATTGACTGAGTCATCCCCACAGTCCCTCAGTATTCACTTTTAAAGTCTTTTAATATTGAATTTAAAAAGGTACTGAATCATCTGATTATCATACACCATAAATAAAAATGGTACTAAACTTAACACTTTGTGTGCACAGCTGATCTGTTTTATCTCTAATGAATCCTTAGAATTAATCATTAATTTCATCAATGGATCTGAGCATCTTCAAGAAAGTCACTGTGGACCAAATGTTTTCTTTCCTCCCAAATCCATTCATTGAAGACCTTAATCACCCAGTAACTTGGGGATAAGCCTTTTTAGGGGCTAAAATGCTAATAGTTCATTTTTTAGTCACCATTTTAAGCAGGAAATGCTCTGTGTGCCACCCAGGCTCCCCACTTTAGACTAGCACATCGATTCCTCAGCTGCTGGGGTGGTGGGGCTGGTGTTGATTATCTATCAGCTGAGCCTCAGAATATCTCTCAGTCATAAAAAACTGCCTTGCCCAAGGTCATGACCCCTCCTGACATACACAGAGCTGCTACAACAAAATCTCACAGGGTGGGTAGCTCAAACAACAGACTTCCATCAAGGTACCCTTGGATTCAGTTCCTGGTGTCAACTCTCTTCCCAGCATGAATGTGTCTACCTGCTTGCATTGGAAACTGCAGGCTCTCATTGTAATGACATTTGACTATATCATGGGAGGCCCATCCTAATTACCTCACATAACTGTAAGTCCCCAAAGAGTTTGTCCCCAAGTAATTCCTCATTAGGAATTAAGGTCTTCAATTCATGGATACGCTTGTTGATGCCTAGATCCAGAGGGAAAGGTTGCATAGGGGAAAAATGGGTTCAGCCAACTACATTGCATAGCAGCCCAGAAGTAGAGCAAACAGGAAGTAGTGTTAGCCTATAAACCTTCAAGGCCTTTCCCTAGTGTTATACTCCCTACAGTATGGTGCCATTTTCCAAATGTTCTACATAGCATTATATCAGAACCTCTAGATGGGAACTAAGTGTTCAAACACAGGAGCCTATGGAGACAGTTTTGCATTCAAACCACAAGAAATAATCTGTTAGCCATTTCAGTTCCACTAGGCAATGTAGTACTGTCACAATGCAGCTACTTCGCCTGCCACAGGTATTGGTCCCAAAGAAGATTCTTAAAGAAACAGTCTGCACCGTGTAGTTTGTTGAGAAATGTCCAAGGACAGTGTTTGTAGACATTCTCCCATGGTAGCAAATCTAGCAAACACATACACTTCCTTTCCCCTGATACTCTCATATGTAAACACATGACTTTTTGTTAAGTCAGTGGTCACCATTAAATCATTATAACAATGAAATACTACTCAGTTCTGAGCCAAACACTAGCTTATGATTATCCTTCCTTTTTTACAGAAATTTAATTTTGTCTAAGTAATTGAACTGTTGTTTACTCAAAAAATTAGTTTTGGTGAATTTTATTTTCTCCCAATATGTCAATGGATATTTTAAGTGTCTTCATAAGTTTTTTAAATGTTGTACAAGTACTCTAGCAATACTTCTTGGTTCTTGAATACATGTCTACTGCAGTCCTCAACCTATATACAGGTGTCATCCTAGTAACTGGATTTTATCATTCTTTTGTCAGAATTTCTTTTTCACAAATCTTATACATTTATCTTTCTTGACTAATACTGTTCTTTGTTTTTTTTTCTAGAGTTAATATTTCTTTAAGATGGAGTACTTAGGTGGATCTTCTAGGAGTTCATCTACATATTTTTTATTCCCTATTCACACATGACTGATAGTTTAGCTGGGCATAAAATTCTTAGATCAAAAACACACTGTATCTAGATTTTTTAGCTGTGCTATTGTCTATTATTTTTCATATAATATTCAAGATCATTCTTATGCTCATTTCTTTGAGTATGAATGGTCATTTCTTGAAACTTTGGAAGCTGAAGACAATTGTATTTGTTTTATTGTTTTCCCATGAATTTCTTAGAATGGGAATAAACATCTTAGATTGACCTTATAATTTTATTTTCTATTTCTGTTCTTTAGAATATTATATTAATTTATATTTCAATTTTTAATTCTACTTTCCTAGTATGCTTTTAATTGTGACTCACACTCTTTGACTCTTCTTTTCAGAGATCCCTGTCACTGTGGCATATTTCTCATTTACCTATTAGTATTAGAGACTTCTCTCCTTGGCATTAAAAACATGTTTTCTATAAAATTTTGTTTTATCTAGGTGTCTACATCTTTTTCAGTTTGAGGCTTTCCTGAAATGTTAGATGATTCTTGATATGTTTCTTAATACTTATAGATGCTGGCTTTGTGCTTGGGGCACACTACAAAATTCAACAGGTATCCCTGAGTTTCTTCAGAGAAAAGAGTCAGAGCATCCTCCAAGGAGTGTGGGTTGGGGAGAACTATGGTTAAACATTCCCAAAATGCCTCATATGAACCCCATGCTTCACCTGAACTTCCAAGGTACATCCTGTGGAGTAGGCTGACTCCTTTCTGATCATCCTACCCTCTGAAGGTTCTACAGAAGTTAATTCTGTTTCAAATGTCAATCATCATCTGCTTTCTTGCTTTAGCAATATGTTAACAGATGTTGTCACTACTGCCTTCCTCTTCCTCCTTTAGTTCCTTCACACTGTCACCATTGTGGATATCTTAGTGTCCTTTCATTGGGTTTTAGGCAGGGAAGATTTCATATGTGGGAACATTGACATTTTAAGTAGAAGCCCTGTATTATATCTTATTTCCAAAAAAAATACCCTTATCAGTTGAGGAATTGTGATGGATTAAGAGTTATTTTTAAAAGAAAATTTTCACTTCTATGTGAGATGAAACTCTTCATTCACTAAATTTAAAAGTGTGCTTTATTTATTATTCAGAGACAACAAAGGAGAGTTCATACTTTCAAAACAGAAAACAACATATTCCAAAGATACAGAGACATAGTTTTATTGTAAAATTTAGTGAGATTTTTAAAATGAGTTCATAAAATCACATTCTTTGTATAGCCATTTAGTGAAACTTTTAGATAAAAATATACATTGTTGATTTAGTACAAAACAGACAACATGAGGCAGGAATCTTGTTGTGTATTGTTTAAATTCTCCAAAGAGGGATTATAAGCCAGAATGCTGCCATTCTATGCAAACTCTGTGCCAGTAATTAGAATGATGATATAAAATCACTATGCATTCAAAGAGAAGGCAAAAGGCCAATCTCAACAACAGAGGCATACAGCCAACAAAGTAGTGGACATAGTTACATCATTAAATAGTTATTTAAAATAGGTACAGGGAATTTTGCCATATGATAAAATAGAATCTTTGGAAATATGCTCAAAATATTGCTGTATTTTACATATAAGGAAAATGGGCATAAGAGAAACTCAAATGAGAAGATTAAAGAATATGGTATGTGTATGTAATGTTCAAGCCATTCCTGGCAGAGTAACTACTCATTCTGCCATAATGACTTCTATGAATTATTGAAACTTCTAGCCTTCTAGTAATGATTTGGTAATAAGTCCAAATGCATTGGAGCATGAGAGAATATCAAAACATTATACTGAGTGTTAAACGTTATTGCCAGATCCAGAAATTATTTCAATAAGTAACATTTTGTGAAAATAATTATCGCATTTAAATTGTAGAATGATGAGGTATTCTGGAAGAGACAATGCAACATTCATACTTATCTGTTATGAGAATCAAAGAATAATCTTTAAAGTAAGATTGGAATGCTACTAGTTGTCTTATGATGGTTAGACCCAACTATGATTTCTAGTTTGTCACATGTATGTCTTCATTTTATTACACTGGCATGAAGTCTGACAGAAGAGCTCAGATAGTACACACACTATGCTGGATCTTCGCATATTTATAGTAAGAAATATCCAGCTTCATCCACATCTACCAGACAATATTACCACATTATAAAATGTGCTCCTAGTTTTCATAGTAACCAAAAATCACATTTTTACCTAAATAATTTATCCCAAATATTTTGTGGGGATAAAAAAACGGATAAATTAACACCTGTTATAAACAAATTAAAGTGCACCATATATTATATCCATGTATTGTGTGTACACAAGTCATGTCTAAGGGAAGACAGGCAAGCCACTGATTTCAAGAGAATTCTGAAGAGATGTCAAATATTTCAGTTATCACAGTGAATAATATTCTAGAAATATTTTATACTTAGTATTATAAAAATCTATGTGACACATCAAATAAAGGTAACATGTTCTAGATAAGATTTTGAACAGAAGGAAGATATTAGATAAGGAGATGTCAGTCAAGTGCAAACATTAGTTAATAAATCCACAAGGATCAAAATATTAAAAAATGTCACATCAGGACAATTGATGTCACTGATATTTGCTTTTGTAAATATGCCTATATGGCTTGGCACAGCACTGACTTGTGCTTGCCTATTTTCTATTTCTTTCTTTCTTTATTGGTTTTGTTGTATAAAGCCACAATAACTAATGCTGATATAATGTAAAAATAACTAAATCTTACCAACAAATAGTATTGTCAAAGGAATTTATATATTTCTCATATCTTCTATACACAGAAAATAGTTTATATTTTATCAAATTCATAATATTCTCTAAAATTTTGGTATTTTACATGAGGTACTAAGTATTTGCATGTAAGTACTGATATGTAGAGTGCAGTAGGTAAGAAATAGGAATCCTGATTTCCACTTCAGGTACCGTTCATGTCCTGAGCAAGACAGTCCACCTCCCTTGAAAGGCATGCTTTTTCATGCCATTCTAGAGGAAGTCTCAATGACCTCTACTATTAAGATTTGCAATTTTTTCTATGCACACTTCTATTCCTTTTTTTGTTTGTTTGTTTTTTTGAGACAGGGTTTCTCTGTGTAGCTTTGGAGCCTATCCTGGCACTCGCTCTAGAGACCAGGCTGTATATATATATATATATATATATATATATATATATATATATATATATATATATATCAAAGCATTGTAGCATAAAATTATAAAAGAATTGGCTTATCCCATTATTCACTTGACCTTATCAAAATAGCATATTAAGGTGCTGAAGATATGGCTCAGTGCTTAGGAGCATTTATTGCTCTCACAGGGGACCTGGGATTGATTCTCAGCACCCAACAATGATTTTCAACCATCTTTAACTCCTGTCCTAGGGAAATCTGATGTTCTCTTCTGTCCCACATTGGTACAGGCACGCATGTGGTACAGACATGCATACAGGCAAAACAGTGATGTACATAAACTAAAATAAATGAACAAAAAGGGGAGTATATTGGAGTGTATTGGGAGTATACATACATATATATATATATATATATATATATATATAATATAATGGAGTATATTGTCATATAATCTGTGAGTTTTTAGCAGGCCAACATCTGACTTCTACCATGAAAGCACAAAGGGAAGATCTTCAAGGATCAAACATTAAACCCAGCAGGTGAAATAAGCACATACAGTGTGTTCCAGAATGCTAAATTCATACTGTTGATGGAATTTCACATTAAAATATCTAAAACATATGGGAAAATGGGTATAGGGTGGTGGTAGAGCACTGGCTTATCCCATGCAAAGCCTGTACAAAAGCCTAGTAAAGGTAGTTGTTTTATTACTAAACAGTCCACAAAAGAGCACATTTAAACTGTTTGATATGATACAAACTTACAGAATTCAACACACTTGTAATGCTGAAAACAGCTAAAAACTATTAACAACAGGCAGCTCCTACAAAAGTTTTTACAAACTGTGTTTTACATACATGTATTTTCTACACTAAAGTTGATTTATATGTGTCTAGTAGTGATATTTTGGGCTAAAACAAGTCTCATTTAGGAATTTCTCAATGAAGCAACATAAATGACAAATTATCTCCCATCATGTTGAACAAGTTCACAGCATTTTACTAAGCTAAGAGTGAACATTCAATAGTATTTTGCTTATAGGACATATGCAAATAGTTCTTATGATGGATTACATTTAGATTTCTTTCAATTCTGTGATAGTTCAAAACTGAATAGCATTCGGTGGGAACCTTAAGTTCAATTTTGATCCTTTCCCAGGATGGCGATTTGTGGCACAATTCTCTCTATCCCTCTGGATGCTAGGCAGTTGCAGCCAGCCACACTTCTCAGCCAGCCACATGATCACAAAAGGGAGCAATTGACACACTACAGTGCACTGCTTTGCCAGAGGATTTTTTTTTGTTCAAAATTAAATAAAATATGTGAGCAACTCAATACTATATTGTTCACTCAACTGTGGGTGAAAGTCAGCATTCTAGGAACATTTAGTGCAGGCCAGGCAAGCTCCTATGTTTTGAAGATGAGTATGATCAGATGTCTCTTTGATGTAAAATAGATTCAATTGACAATAGTTTTATGGTGACATACCTTCATCATAGGCTAGGGTGCATCTGATTCACTCAGGAGTTTGTGGGGATGGAGATATGAAGGGCCAAGGTAACAAAAAATTTTCAGTAAAAAGTATTTTTAAATATCTTCCTTATTCTTACAAATGTATAAAAGATCTAAAGGATTTTATTTAGATATTATTAAGAAATTATTCATGGATAGGATGGATGTTAAAGGAGTTTTAAATGAGCCATCAATTTCCTAGATAGACAGGAAAAATGTTGTTATGAAAAACTTTGAACTCAACATCAGGTTTGACTAACATTTACCTCACTCCTCCAAACATGGTTAAATGTATTTCTACATTTTCTTAACAAATGCTGATGTAGTTTAGGTCAATAAAAGTCTATAGAAATTGTGAACCATGAAGATTGGAGTAGAAGTTCAAATAAATTGGGTAGACATTTTGGCAAAGTCCAGAAATCGCAGAATAGTCTAGATATTGAGATGCTTGCCTCTACTTACCTACACTTCTAGGACCTTGTAAGGAGTGAGAAACAACCACTTACATTTAATATCAGTATGCTCAATATTATAAAGACAAACAGTGCCCTGTGGCCCCATTGGCAATTCCAGGGGCTGCCTTAAGGAGCCTTGGGAAAGGACCTGTACAGTTCTTAAAAGAACAGTTAGGTAGTTCTTATTGACACTGGCACAAGTTGCTTAATGTATGTTATTTTCTTTAATGTTATGTTTTTAAAATGTTATCACATTGCTAAATAGCATGTCCTTTTTTAATGACAGCAAACAAAATGACCAAAGAAGTCCAATAAGCTTTTGAAGTGGAGTGGTAGTTTCAGTGAACATATTATGTCTCATTAAAAAAAAGCTATTGCCAAAAGGCATCCAAACATACACCTTAACCGTCTCTTGTAACTAGGAAGGTGGGAGTAGGAAACTGTTATTTAAATAGGGTACCATTTTTATCAATAGGTTCATTGTTTACAGAGAAAACTAAACTACAACCTGGCCATTACTTTCAGGCTTGTGATATGAAAAATGATCTTTTGCTCTATGTAGCCACAAATAGGTTCCTTTTTCTAATTCTGTGTGTTCAGCTGAAAAGCAAATGTATCATTTGTAATTGAGCCATGCAGAAAGGTTAGATATAACCCTGTTGATTTTTCTCCAATTTTGAGCTATAATTTACACAATTTATTCATAGGGAAGAGTACAGAAATGGAATTTTCATGAAGTTATACTCCATTCAGGAAGAATGATGCTTCAAAAACCCACGTGTTCTGCATAATGCAATGTCGAAAAAAATTAAATTGCATTTGAATTTGTTTTCTTTCTAAGCTCCATTTGTGCTTTGATCCTAAGGAAAGTTGGTACTGAGTCCTTGGAAATAATCCATATAGAATACACTGATGAATCCATTTGGAAACCACACTGCCAAATACTGACTTCCCTTCATTGACTCTACACAATTCTCCCATCACTTCCAACTTGAGAACTGACTGAGAGGAAAAGTTGCTTTTGATGAGAGTTGGCAGTTTGTACTTTTGCTTAAAGAAATTCTATCATCTACTTACCTTCCTATCTATCATCTATCTATCACTTACTTATCATCAATCTGTCATCCCACCAATAAGAACACCTTATTTTGATATGTTAATGTGGTCAGACCATTTTCAAAACCAAACAAGAGTCCCTGGCCAAAAAACTGTGTGACCAGGCCTGCACTGGGCACAGCTGTAGCTTAGTTGGCCCTGAAACCAGGTCCCATCTGTAAGGGTTGGATGCTCAGTGACACTGGCCAGTCTGAAGCCAATTTAAAGAAGGCTGAGAAAGCTAGGCAGACAGATGGCAAAGCAATACAGTAATGAGGAAAATTTAGCGTATGTTGATAATGCATTTCTCTTTCCAAGAGGATGTCACAACTATCAAGTGACACTCCATTATGGAGCATCACTCACAGGCATGCAAACATTGGTGCTAAATGCAAAATATCAGTCAAGGTGTTCGTAAATATCTCCGTATGTAAACAGAACACAACGGTCTGCTAATACAATTAGCAATATGCATCTCATAACACAATTAGCGCTTCCAATTCCATTGGCTTAGCTCTTACCTCATACTCTCTTAAGACTGTCTCATTATTGTTAGTTTTGGTTTTGATTTTTGCTATGGGATTCAGCTCATATGAAACAAAAAGTATTAGAAATAATGGGTTGAACCAAATGTGGATGAAATATCATTATGGCCTTGGTACCCATATGAAGGAAGAAAAACTGAAGGAAGGCTAGCACAGAGATACACAGGGCACTGTGGGAGGGAGGAGCTGGATTTCATCCTGATACAACTGTATAGCACTAATGGGTTCTGATTAGGAGAGATGTCCTGCCTCCATTTATATTCTTAGCCTATCCTTCTGATTGCTGGGTGAAAAATGGATTGGAAGAGACCACAAGGGGAAAAAATATTAGGAGACTGTTGTAGTTTCCTGTGAAATGAACAGCCTGGTTTGGGGCAGAAACATAACAGCATTTGCAATGTGGCTAGCAGGATGAATGGACAGAAGGGCACCAGCCCTTGTTGTTGCTTCTCTCTGGCACCCCTCTTTCTGTATAAAGTTGCTTTCTGTGCCTTAAATCTCAATGCCATTATGATTTATGGCCGCATGAAATCTTTTAAATTAAGATTTGTTTGATTGTCTGTTTCTATTAAGGTGACTATAATAGCAATTTTCCTTTTCCAAACAAATGTTTTGCCACGCGTTGCAAGTCAAGAGCCTGTGCGAGGATCCTGACGGTGATTAATTCCTGCCTCTGAATTCTTTATTTTCTATAACTAATTTAAGATAGCTGCCACTTTTTAATAACTAAAGGACATAAATCCAGTGGGATATTTTTCCTTAGGTAATTGATATAACATCTTCATATAAGTGACTATAAATTATGGCTGTGCTACCCCATTCTGTCACCCTGCAAGGCTGCTCAAAGTGCACACAATCCAGCCCGATGCTGTGCAGTGGTGCATACGATTTATCCCAAACTAAACAACAAATCATAGAGCCAAATGCTGTCTAAACCAATCATTTACCTAGAATTTCATTCAGCTGAATGAAAACCACACTGGCACTCTGATGCTTCCTTATTTGGGTTTTTTTTTTTTTAAGGTTAATGATAACAAACAAAAGGAACCCACTCTCTTATAGGACTGATGCTGAGGTGGACAAGGGGGATATCAGGCATCTATATTATCTTACCAAAAATGCAAAGTAAATAGATAAAATTAATATAATAAGGAAATAAAACCCTTCCAGATTTCTGAGGACTAACAAATTCCCAGTCCAAATGATTTGTTTCTCTCAAGTGGATGCAATTTCTCTAAGTTCATTGAATGCCACTTCTCCAAAGACAAGGCCACAGATATTCGTGACTCTTGAGAAGGATCCCTTTTGTGACACAAACACCAGCAGAAATCTGAAGCACCAGAGCTTGGCCAAATGTAGAAATGAGCTTTGGATTGCACTGGTGCTGGCTTATATGGAACATAATTTTGTCTCTTAACCAAATAGTGGGGGAAGGGTTCCAACCAGATTCAAAATGGCATCCGAACCACTCAGAGAGAATGAGGACATCTGTGCGTATTTATACCCACAAAAACACGCAGTGCATTCTTACATCAAGGAACCCCAGCTGCGAATGAAGAATGAATGGTGGTCCCAGATCTGATGCCATCAACCTCTCTCAGCCATCCGCAGCAAGGACATGCTGATAGTCGCTCCCTGAATACTCATGCACAAAGGTAATTGATTCCATTTAACTTCATATGATTTGCAGATAAATGATGGCCTCGTGTTTATGCAAAGTGACTCTGTGAAGAAATGAAGCTAATTTTCTTCTTGAATAACCCGAGAAGGAGAAGAGCAATCACACGGTAGCAAGTGTATGTTGCAACATGTTTCAGTGTGGAGTAGTGTTCCCAAGTTCAGCCAGTCAACTGCCATATGATAATTGCTGCAGTGGGGACTGCTTGGTATCAGAACAAAAATGGGAGATCATTTGAAGCAAAGAATAAATAATGTAGAATTTAGAGAGGTGAATCCCTGGCATGTGCATCTACTAAAATAGGCTGAGAATGAAAGTAAGCCAACAGCCACAATTTGGTTACCAATAAATCTTTTCAGAAAGCTACTGTGCTATATTTATGTTTACTATGGAAGGCAATTATCTCTCTGGTCTGTCTCCGAGAACCATTCATTAAAAATGTTGAGCATGCCAAAGATTTCTACCATTTAGTTAAGAGCCAAATGCTGGCTAATGGCTTTATTCAAGGAGAGAAGAAAAACCTGCAAAATGATATCTTTTGAAAGGACACTGATACCTGTTCAGTACAGCTTGAACTTTTTTACAGGTAGAGAAACTTAAGATTCAAATCCCATAGTTTTCTAAACTATAAAAATGAACTTCATGAGAAAATGTTCTGGAAATATTATGCTGTGCATGGTAACATGAAAACCACTGAGGTGGATCATCTCTTGACCTCCAAAGATAGGTTAGGCCCACTTAAAATATTTAATTATTTCCTCTACTATAATCTGGATAAAAATTGGTTAGTGGTAGGACTGAAGAGATGGTTCTTCACTTAAGAGTATTTGCTGTATTTCAGGAGGACCTGGTTTTGGTTCCCAGCTCTCATGGTAAGTGGCTGCAGTTCCATAAATCCAATGATTTTTGGCCTCTAAGGGCACCTGTACTTATGTGCACATATCTATATGCATGCACGTGCCCACGCGCGCGCACGCGCGCGCGCGCACACACACACACACACACACACACACACACCCTACACATAATTTAAAATAATAAAAACCAATCAAAAAAATGGCCAACTACTTTACTATAAAAATGCCAACATCCTGAAAGTGAAGAGACAGAAAGCATATGTATAGAATTGCAATCTAATACCCTAACTTTGTTTATGGTTTTATTGAGGCAAAAATTATGATTTCTGTTATGTTGCATATTGTGACACATGGCCCCTATCTACTTTAGCTATGAAAACATTAAAACCTTTCTTAAACACTAAAAGAATTCTGTGTGACATAAAAATATCAGCTAAGACCAGTGAATGATGTTTCTTACAGTAATTATTTGGCTAAAAATACTTTGTTAAGGGCATGAATATGGGAATGGGACCTACATAGGGGATCTGGAAGAGAGAAGAAGGTGGGAGATAGAAGTGGTCAAAATGTATAAGTGTATGAAATTCTTAAAGTGTAAAATAAAATATATTTATTTTAAAAGATTCGGAAAGTGAGCATCTCAGGAAATCCCTGAAATGTACCAGCATCACAAGGCTCCTCCCTCCCCAAGACTGTATAAGCAGTAAGAACTGCTGAAGAGAGGGGAGTCTCCAACCTGTGCAGCTGCCTGTAAGTCATTCAGAGAGCTCTAAGTGAGTCATCACCTGCTCTGGGTGGGGCTTTTCAGTAAAGCTGCCATTGAGTCACTGAGCTCATATAAGTTATCTTTCACAGACCCCTATAAGAAACACCAATAATGAATTATGTCTTCAAAAATTCTTGCTTTTATTCTAACCTGATAATAAGCTCTTTGATGGCAGGCCTTACTCTCTAGACTTGGCTCTGTATTGGTTTGGGGTGTTTATAAAACCCTGGCAAGAGATAACTTTTATTTTCCATTAAGAACACTCAACATACACATACCTAAGCTTCCAAAACAGAATTGAGAAACGGTCTCTAGAAAAATTTTATTAGCTCTATGGGGGAACCACTTTGAAAGTGGAAAACATTCTCCAGAGAAGTTGTGCAAAGTTTATTTTGAAAGTCAATAATAAAATCTCTGTCTTTCTTTACATCAGCCCCATGTCTATAGCTTAATTACAAGCATGGAAGCACTTTATATCCTTTTGGGTTCCCACTATCTTTGGCAAAATGCCACATTCCACACACAAGCTGAAACTGGTTAGGGTTACTGACACATAAACTCCTGCTGCTACAGGTCTATTCCTAAAACCTAGAATCTCAGGAGATGCATACTAGGAGTGAATAAGCCAGTGCTCAAATGCCACTGGGCCCATCAGGCATCCTGCAGGATAGAGAATGGGTAGGCTAGAGCTGAATGCATGGCAAATTCCGCAGCGGAAGCATGGAATCTCTTCTACTTTGGAGCAGTAATTTTGTGTACTTTACCACTTTCTAAATGCATAATACATGTGCACACGTGTTCATGTGCACACATGCATGTGCACACACACGTGTGTGCATTCAGACATAAATATATACATGCATATACACACATACATACAAAGAAAGATGTGATTGATGAGCACACACACACACACACACACACACACACACACACACGTAACTAGTGACCAGGATTACCATAAACATTTTCTTCTCAAACATTGCTTTTGTGCCCCCTAAACATACTCTTGACCACCATGTATATTGTGTTAATAAGAGCAAAACACTTCCAATTGCAGGTCAGTTGATATGTGATTGTCCCATTCCTGTGATAGTATTAGTACGGTGACAGGTCTGGATATACCCCTGTCCTCCAGACTTGGGGTCCCCTCCATGAACACTGACTTTCTTCATGCCTGCTGCTCTAAACTACGCCACAGCAGAGGAACACAACATTGGCTTTCTGAATGTCAGAATCCACAGTGATAACACTGGTGTTTAAGCAAATGCACTGAGTGTTACTTTTCTCTTTCAGAACTAAATGAGTCTGATTCCTTGAAAAATCAAATGAAACACATATGCATCACATTCCAATTCTGTTGTCGTCTGACAGTTCATTGCTACAGGGAAGCAAGGCAAAAATAAGTGCAGGAACCCATAAATTGCTTCCAATTGTCTGCGAACTCCTTAAGTACCCCGTAAGTCATTCTAAAAGCAGAATCTAGATTCCAAACAGACTCCAATGTGCTTTCAAGCACCTCTTAACATATTTCTTTGGGGAACTGCCTGAGTGCCGAATGCTGAATTCCCCTTTGCTTGGCACAGCTTCCTTGTGTTCATTGTGCCCTAATGGAACCATCATGAGGCCAGATCCCATGAGTGTGTCACTAAAGGACCCTCCATGGTGTCACCCTCAGTGCCACTATATGTAAATATGACACAATTTCAGGGAAATATGACATAATGAGAGGCTATTATTATGCAGCTTTCCATAAGCCCTAATTTGCATGTTTCATATAAAGGTACACAGCTCCCAGTTACCACACACAAGCTGTCATTTTACCAATACTATAATTATTACTTGTGAGCCTTGAAATAATATCTCTATCAATTCCAGAGATTACCACAATGACGATGGGATAATTAACATTTCTTTCTGCTTTCCAAAAATTTTCTATCATGGCAATATATTGAAAACTTCATAAGTCTATAGATCAGGGATAAAAATTCATATTATCAGGCTTAAACTTCAGGAGTTTAAAAAAAAAAAAGAATGATTGAGCACTAATATAGCAATAAAAGGGGATTGCATTGCAGGAAACTTGGCAGCTATCTCTCGTGTTTTCGATGGAGACATTAGTTAAAAGGCAGAAGTGATATGAGAGAGATTACACACTTGTCAGAAAGGCATTACTGGAGAGACTATACAGCGAGACAAGGTCGGGATGCATATCTTCAGTTTTTCGTCTGAAATAATGAAGAGTAATGTAGATACACCTTTGCACTCTACAGATATTTCATTCTATTTTATCAGAGAGTTAAAGCTCAGCACCAAGGGGTTAGCTGGTTATGAAGTCGGCTGTACCATTCTAACAAAATCCAAGCAACTTATATTTAGTATGCTGTGACATATACTACTGGTAGTTATCATTCCTAACATGTCCCACCACTTGATTTTCATTTTGTCAGTTATTCTCCATATTCTGTCTATTAGATGTGCTTATATGCACTGTAAGTTAGTTCAGATCTCTTCTGGGGGTGTTATAAACTTTAGTAGAAGTAAAGGAAAAAAGAAAAAAAAAAACTCTGAGAAGAGAGTTATCTTCTAACAAATAAGAACCAAACAATTTCTTCTCCAATGGGAAACCAGGACTTGGTTATATTTTGTGCTTTGATCAGTTTTCTTATGTCTAGTAAACATGGGTTATCTCACAGCAGACTTTTAAAAGATAAAGCTTCCCTCCCAAGTCCTAGCATTGTGGCCATCTAGCAGGTACTTACTGTAGCCATTCATGACTGTGCTCTCTAGTCTCAATAGGTCTTTTACAACCCTGTTGTGACCTTTTACCTAGCCTTAGTCATTCATTCACTTAACAAACATTTGGTGAAGCTGAAAGTATACCAAGAGCTGCTCTATGTACTGAAGCTACAAAAGAAACCCAGGCACCAAATATAAACAAGCCACCAATTCTAGTAGGGATGCAAGTGGTAAAAACATAACACTATAACTAAACTATATAGAATATTCCATGGATCAGGCATGCATGGAGACAAAGCATATAGAGAAAGACAAATAGTATTTATTAGTTAAAAAGGAGTTGTAATTTGAGATTGATTAGTGGTCAGAGAACAGGAATTTCCAAGGAATATTTTCCTTGGAAAACATTCAAGGAAACAACTGAACTTTCCAGGTAGTGGACACAGTAAATGAAAAGGGCCTGGGGTGGGGGTAATGTGTTTACTATAGGGAGAGAATAGAGACTGTGTATTGGGCAGCGAATGGTCTCATAGCCAGCAGCTGCTGCATCTGCATGTTTGTCAGTGATGCAAGTAGTACTTTGTCCTCAAACAGGCTAGGAATTCTATTGGCTCCTCGCCTCCTCTTCTGCTATTCAGATCCTCACCAAGCCCACAGAATCCTGGTCTATGACCTTGGGACTGTGACAGAATGGTCACAGAAATGGCAATAAAGAAGAAAAAGGTCCATACTTCTAACAAGTAACCTTTTTGCTTAAGAAAAAATGCTCCCCTCAATATGTTCCTATTGACACTGAACAAATAAGACCCGTTTTCTATATGTTTTATAAAATATGTAATTTCACAACTACTACAGCATAGTACTATGTGTGCCAGGAAACTCAATGCATATTTGTCTTGTTTTGTTTCAAATCATGTAATGAACCAGGTCCTATCCAGTGAGATGTGTATATACAGTAAGATATGGAGTAAGAGAGAATGGAATACATTTTTTCTAAAGTCTGAATGGTAAGTCTAACCGTTTATACAGTGACAAGATTTTATGTATGAAAACTGATTTAATTTCTCTTTGTACACACACACACACACACACACACACACACACACACACACACACACACATATTTGCAAGCACGCATAAACTAGTTTAACAGTAAATCATAAAGTAACTTTCCTTTTTTGATATTATAACTATTTTTGAAATTATAACTTCCCTTATGTTCATCAAGGAAAAATGGGTGGCAAAACATCCTCTCAAATCATTCCTACTTTTCATGCTCAGGGTCTATACATAACCTTATGTTCATTTCTTCAAAATTCATGGTTTTCATTTCTTCAAAATTCATGGTTTTCATGTACTTTGTATATGGTCATATGAAAAAACCTTTTGGTATGAACTAATAGGAAATATTTTTTATTCATTGACACAACATGTTGTTGGAATGCCTAAAGTTAAGGTTCTTCATCCCCCAAAAGATCCTTTTGTACATTTATAGAATTGTTTCAACTAATACAAATTATTCATGAATAAGCATGATTTCCTCTCAAAAACTTAAGTTGCGTAGATGGTTCTCAGGAGAGCATCAAATAGATGCTTCTCAAGATGTCAGCCAGTTGAGATCATTAGCATAAAAATATCATTAACTATCATTAACTAAAATACAGCGTAGATAGCTGGAAACCCTCAGCCTTTAAATCAACAGCAGTCAATAAATGGAAAGTAGCTTAGCAGCCATGCACTGACTTAAGTGTTCGGCCAGATCAAACTACCGATTATCTGGACCATCCCCCGGGTTCTGTCCTGGATGGATGCTGCCGATGTCAATTTACCATGATGAATCAATGGCTGTCTGCTCTGTTTTTGCTGGCGAATCATTGCCTATTGATGCTGCAATATCTGGATGACCTGGTAGAGATGAAACAGCACATCTTGTCATCTTTTTCCTTCATCTCTTTTTCTTCTCCCTTCCCTTCCCCATGTACCAAATGGCATATGGCTACCCTGCCAACTCAGCAAACAGGTTAAGGAAGATTTTTGTCTGTCTCTGGTATTTCCCCTGCCAAGGAAACACTCTCTATCGATCTAGAAACCTCATGAGTAATAATTCTTTCAAAACTGCTCACTTAACATCTGCCTTCCAAGCAATTTTCTGTTTGTTTATATATAAGTCATTCAAACATCATGACCACAGGGGTCTCTGTTACTATTGCCAGTGTTTAGGGGAGGAAATGAAGACACAGGTCAAATAGCTACTTAATGGTAGAAAATTTTTCTAAATACCAACCACCTGTGCCTTTGAGCAGTAAATGTATATCTGGCCTTCATCATGCAAGTACAAGGGGATCAACTGGTCTCCAAGAATAATGATTCTCCCATAATAATGATTATCCCCTATCATGTGTGAATTCCATTTTCAAATCTTATATCCAGACTTATATACATACAGGGATGTATGTATATACAAATATGTGTTTATGTATATGATACATATGTATATGTCTTTCTCTGTATTTCAACACTGTGGTACTGCTGTTTACATTATTATTTGTTGTTTTTCATAGACAAGAACAGGATTTAAAAAATCATGATAGTAGGAAAAATAACCACAAGGGAGACAGCAATCAGGATTTAGAAGAATAACTAATATTTAATTGGGTAAAATAAAAATGATTTAATTTATAATATTTAATTAACCAGTAGCCTGGTCTCCACCATAATCCCTTGGATAGCACCTCCTCCTTCTATTTGCATGGACTGTCTCTCAGGAATACCTTCACTACTTCTGGGCTAGATCACCATCTTATGAAGTTCAGTCTCATACAGAGCTCAGGCACGTTTTCACTCCTGCTATGGTGTTCCCTGCTGTAACACTTCCAAGAGTAAACCAAAGTTAGGACAACTCCTCTCCCAGTACTCAGTGTCATGAAACACTGTTAACATGTCGCACTAATAGCCTTGGCTTCTCACTGAACATCCTAGAATTGCTGTACTTCATAAATTAAAATTTCTCCACTTCATCTAATCTCAGAGTGAGCACTGTTGCCTAAAGCACCAGGGAGTGTCTTTGGGTGAGACAACAAACTCATGGCCCACACGGATAAACTGTGTGCTGTGGGCATGTGAGGGGTGTGAACCTCTGAAATCCCGATGATATATGTGTTGTGGTATCACTGCCTACTCTGAAAATACTACCAAGAATTAATGAGTCTAATTTTGTAGAGCATTATCTTAGTGGATCCAGGATGCCTCATAGAAATCCCTGCCTTCTCCCCAGAAGGTCTGTGACAGGTGCCTGTACTTGTTCTAGGTTAATTTGAAACTTAAGGATGAGGCCTGGTTTTTAACCCTTACATTTAATGACCATTGAACATCTGAAGTCTTCTGAGATCTTCTGCCACACTTTCTACAAGATCCAAGTGACAGTGAAAACATATCTTCAAATACCTTTTATATCCTTCTGTTCCATTCAACCAGATTCATGCTCTCCACCATATTTTGATCCTATCTTTGGCTTCTACTTTAGCCATGACTATTCCAGTATTTCCAGACTAGTGATGAGTTTGGCTAAGTCTATAAAAGTAAACTGGAAAGTTATGAATCACAAGTGTGTGTGTGTGTGTGTGTGTGTGTGTGTGTGTGTGTGTGTATAAAAGAGAGAGAGAGAGAGAGGTGTATGCATATGGGTATGTGTTGTGGATGTGAACGTCTGTGTGTCTGGGTGTATAGTTGTATTTGGGTAAGTGTATGTGGGTGTGTGAGTGTGTGTGTGTGTGTGTGTGTCTAATACACACAGGAGAGCAAAGCAGCCCAGGTGGTTTTACCTACTTGTTACTCACTACCGCTTCTCCCTGAACACTGAAATCTGAGGTCTAAACAGTGTATAAGGATATAAGAAGTAATTGAAGATATGTTTTCACTGAGGGATCAAGTGGAACCACTACCAATTTTTTAAACTAATTTGAAATTCAAAGTTCTGATGAAGGCAACAGAAAGCACTCCTTGCTCACAATTCACCCTATGACGATACAGAGCAGCATGCTTCTCCATGCCCTCTCCCAAGGTCATATGACTTCCAGTCACTGAACACTCAATGAACAATACACTGTGAAGAATGACCCAAGAGTACCCTGTGTGGGTATAAAACTAAGACCTACTTCATAGAGTTACCAGAAAGATTCGATGAGATTATCTACTCTGAATATCAGACATTCCTATCCATTCTAATAATGAGAATAACTTCTACACCAAGACTTTCTCATTTTTATTATGAAAAATTTCAAACATGTATGAAGGTAAAAAGATGACCATAATAATCTTCATTTGCCCAGAACTGTTTTCATGTTTAGCAATCATGAGCAATCATTTCTTGCAGCTACAGTCACATATATACTGGAGCTATTTTAAATATAATTTCATATGTAATATCATATCTAAATACTAGTTTGTATATATCTAAAAATGGAAGCACTCTTGACAAATCATAACCAGAATGTCATGATCACATCTACAGTTTTAGCAGCTGAACCACTATTTCTTTGCATTTTAGGTTGGAATCCACAAATGTTCATACTGTGCTCTTTCTCTGTCTCGGCTGCTTTTGCTCTGTGGCTATCCATTCTCTTTTTTCCTTTTGTCCCTTCCTCTTTTTGTTGTTATTGAGGAAACTAGGTCACTTTTTCACTGGACATGACTTCTCACAGAATTCTATATATATATAAAAACAAAGCTTTGTTTTCAACAAGTAACCTGATTTCCTCTGTCCATTTCAAGGGTTCTAATTTATGACAATCAAGTCTCTCCTTGCGCAAAGAATTCACTCTAGAAATACATATGTTTACTTTTCTTAAATACTGATTCACTCTAACAGTTCCTGTGTGTCAAGAACTACTTTAAAGTCATTATAAATATTATTTCATCTAACAATAAGAATAATGATTGTTATTGAATTTACAAATATGATGTCTATAGCTCTAAACAGAGAGGTCCAGTAATTCACTTTGAATCACAGCTTGTAAATATGTAGATAGTTCTACCAAAAAATGAAAGCTGGGAGAATATTCAGTTTTGAATTAATCTAAGCATTTTAAGGTTAGTATTGCTTAATTGAAAAGGTACTGGACCTGGGCATTGACTGTATATTTCACTTGGTAGTTGTGACTCTGAGCAGTGTACCTAAGAAACATTAACATGAACCCATCCAATGAAGAATGACAAGGACTTGGAAAACTCTTGTAATAAATTCACCTTAGGCGGCTGGAGAGATGGCTCAGCAGTTAAGAGTACTGGCTGCACTTCCAGAGAACCCAGGTTCTATTCCCAGAACCCACATTATGGCTCGCAATCATCTGCAACTTCAGGGGTTCTAAGGCTTTTGTCTGGTCTTTGCAGTTACCAGTTACATGTATGTGATACATAGATACACATTCAGGTAAAATACCCATACACATAAAAAACTAATAATAATTTCTGCCTTGTAATAAGCCCTACCAGTTATGAATGTAGGACAGTGGTTTCAACCTTCCTAATGCTGAGGCCCTTTAATACAGTTCCCATGTGATGACATCCATAAAATTATTTTTGATGCTACTTCATAACTGTAATTTTGCTACTGTTATGAATTGATAGTGTTATAAATAAATATACAGGATATTTGATAATGTAACACCCATGAAAGGGTCATTTAACCCCTGAGGGGTCTTGCCCCATAGGTTGAGAACCACTAATGTAGGGCATAGACCATGATAAATACCATATCTTAGAGGCAATTGTACTCTAATAATTAGATATTGATATTACAAATAATCAAATATTTACTAAGTTGGAACTCTGAATTATAAATAAAATTCCCAATATGAATTAATTGAAGGATGGGTTTCTTAAAAGGAAAGCAACCATCATCTTATTAAAATGCATAAAACACTATCAAAATAGTTGAGATAAAAAAGCAATCAATATCAGTTATGATCATATGGATTTGCTTGTCATAAAATGATTGAACCTTAGAAAATAAGTTTTTGACTTAATGTATTTAATAAACGTCACCTAAAGTTGTGAAGAGATGAGGAGTGAGTTAAAAAGACAAGATTAAAGTTAAACTATAACCCCTAATTCAGGTGTAAACTGACTATTGATCTTACTGAGCCTGAGTGTTAGCATTCCCGGAACAATTATCTCTAACAAATTGGAGTGTGTGCTCAGACTACATTTGTAAATTGATGGATTGCCAAAATAATAGAATATGTTGGACTCTCTACAATTCCCTTCAAATTTAGTTTTATATTAAATTTAGAGAGCAGTGACCTTGTATTTTCACATTGTAGGATTTATTCAAATTACATTCCCAGATGTACAAATATCAATACCATGGCATCCTGTACTCAAAACACATCAAATGAACCAAATTTGGTTTGTAGTTTCTTGTTTTAAACAGAGAAATACTCTTAGCTGAATATCTGTCATTTAAAAAGACCCCATGGAGGTGTTCAGGGACAAGGCTCATTATCTGGATCCTTTGGAAGCTCCTGTTGAATTCCAGAGGTGACTGTCCTACTCTGTCACATTGCAGAAACAACTGTCCTGTCAATTTCTACTGGATAAAGTCTCCCTTCATCCACACCCTAGAAAGCAGGGACAAGAAGCTGTCTTCAGAGCCCATATGAGTGTTCTCTCAGATCAACAGACTCTGCAGCAAGAAAAGTTAAAGGCCAATATAGCTTAAGAAATGAAAGGTTTTTCCAGTAAGAAATTTTTATTTAAATTAGTTGTTACATCACTCCTTTTCTCCCAGTAACCCATCCCATGCTCCCCCAATTCTCTCTAAAATTCACTGTCTTTTATTCTTTGTTACCTGTGTGTGTGCGTGTGTGTGTGTGTGTGTGTGTGTGTGTGTGTGTGTGTGTGTAAACAGATAAATATATAACTGTAACCTGCTGACACATTTCATGTTCCTTGTATGTATGTGATTTTAGGGCTGACTAGTTGGTATCAGTAGGGAGTTCATGCCTACAGAAGACTAATTCTTACTCTTTTACTAGTTGTTGGTAATTGTAGCTTTTCATCTAGGGGTCATGCTCCATGAGATTCCCACCCCATCTACATTGGCATGTCAGTTGATATTGTGATTGTTCAGGTCTTTTTTTAGGTAGTCATACAGTTCAGTGTCCATGGGTGTGGCTTCCCCATATGGAGTAGATACTATCTCATAGCAAATGTCCTGATCTTCTGATTCTTATATTCTTTCCCTACTCTCTCCCATGATGTTCCCTGGGGCTATTATTAGGGTTAAGTCCTGCCTTTGCTTTTTCCAACCCCCTGGTAAGAAATTTGCTATCTAATAGTCATTTTTTTAAATCATAGAAACTGCACAATAGGCACCTCATACATGAAGAACCCTAGGATAGTTTCCAGCAAGCACACAGCACACAGGTAACATGAAAAGTGCTATTATATAGACCCCACAATTTGGCACTTAAAGGTTAATGGCACCTAAAGTGATTCAGAGGTCTACAGCCGGCAGCTTCTATGTGTTCAAGTTGAAGGAAGTGCATATAAACACAAACACAAACACACACACACACACACACACACACACACACACACACACACCAGTGAACAAACTCAGAGATGGATGTCAAAAGACCACTCAAGCCAAACAAAACCAACCTACAGCTCCTTCATAATGCTATTATAATTCTGTTATTGTATTTACCCAAGAAATATTTATTGACATAATTGTGCCTATTTATGGGATAGTATATAATAATTTGATATGTGTATATAATATGTAATTATCGGAACAAGGTAATTAGCATTTCTACCTCCTTAAACAGTTGTATTAGGATGCTGATACTAAATTTGTTGCCTATTAAAAAGCACAGTATTTTTTTAAAAGGAAATCTAGAAAATAAAGGCCATAGTCATTAACTAGATTCTTTCCTTAAGTGTTACATGTTTCAGTAGTGTTTTCAGACTATAATTTGAATGTAAGCTGCAGAATGGTAATTGGGAAGCCTTTTATTTGTTTCTTACAGAATATGTTCACCCACAGAGGGAACAGTCAGGATCTTATTTTGAATATAAAACTTTCAGTCTCCTCAAAGAAATGCTAGGATGATGAGCTCTGAATCTACAAAAGAACACAGAATGAGAAAGGAAAGCTACAGGAACCCCCTTCCCCCAAGAGTCCTGGATCAAAGAAAACACTCCCTCTGGCCAGACCACACCCATGGCCAAAGTTCTTAATAATTCCTCTCCTGGAGAACCAGGATCAGACACTCCTGGGCCACTCCTATGCCATTGCAACCCTTGGGTACAGCAAATGGGACTCCTGTCAATTAACACAGGAGTGTTCCTGAAGACAGAAATAGTCCCTTTCAATTTGCTTTTTCTACTAATGTTCTCCCAATGTACTTTGAAAGTAGGTAGATTTGATAGTTCAGATATATTAACATGGACAACAGTATGTTTCATGTTGAAGAAAATATTCTATTTTGTAAAGCTCTCAGATCTCTGAGTACAAATAGAAAACACAAGAGAACATTGAAAACATGTCTAGTGAGAGACTTTTTAAATTTATCAATGACCCCTGCAATAGTTAGAGTCAGAAATGTCCCCTAAAGATCTGTGTGTGTAAGGGTTGGTTATCATCCTGTAGTGGCTATTGATACGCAGGAGAACCTTTAGAAGGGAGAGAGCCTCATGGAAGGAAGGTAGGTCATTGGAGGCATGCCTTGAATGGGATGTTAGGATCTTGGTCTGTCTCTGTCTGTTTCTCTCTGTCTCTGCCTCTCTGTCTGTGTATTTCTGTCTCTCTGTGTGTCTCTGTCTCTATCTTTGTCTCCCTAAAGCTACCATGAAGTAAGCAGGCCTCTCCACCATGTGCTCCCACCATGATGTCCTGTTGCACCAGCCATGGGATTAAAACAATAGCAAACAACTATGGACTGATATCTCTGAAACTGAGCCAAAATAAATCTCTACCTTAAAAGATGATTAACTTAGATATGTTGTCATAGTTGTGGGAATCTGACAAACACAATGCCTAAGAAGCAAAGGATGAAAATCTTCTGAGAGGGAGTGGATGATCCAAGGAGTCAACGTTATCTCACCAGCTTTGGGGATTTTGTGCAGTTAGCCAACTCCCAGTGAATAAAAATATTTCTACTAGCAATCTGTGTTGTAATTTAAGAAAAGCAGTGCTCAAGAGAAAAATGCCATGCTACAGGGTTCAAGCAGAGGGGATTTTTATTAGGGGAAGGGTCATAAAAAGGGGGAAAGGGGAGGGGGAGAGAACAGCCTCAGTGACAGGAGCAGCAGGAGAGAGAAAAGAGGAAAGAGGAGAGAGAGAGGGAGAGAAAGAAAGAAAGAGAGGGAATGGGAGGTAGGCAGGGCGTATCCTGTCAGAACCCTAAGGGCAGGCCAGTACAGATGCCTGAATACTAATAATCTCCTGGCTTGAAAGCAAGTTGTCTATATCTTGCCATCTACAAAATGTAACCTCCCTATGGCCCATGGTCCCAGTGTGGTTTGTAGCACCCCCCAAAACTCACATTGAGGTTTCAGCCCCAAAGTGGTGATACTGAAGGAAGGTAGATTTTAAGGGAAAGAATTAAGGCATGGGGATCCCTCTCTTGGAAAAGGTTAATGTTGTTCTTACAAGTTGAATTTGTTACTATCGGAGAATGTTATCATAACATAGGGAGGCTGGGTCTTCCTTGGGCTACTGCTGCCCCCACTCCTCTAACAAGCTCATTCATATATATATATTCATTCATTCTTGCTATATAATGCCATTTACCATGAAGCCCAGTGTTGAGCTCCTGGACTTCCAACACTGTGAACTAAATAGACCCATTTTATTGATAAACTATCCAGCACCAGATATGTTACAACAATTCCAAATTGACTAAGATAATATATCCTACCATATAGGTAACTCATGATCAGCCTTCTCTCTTAAAACAGAACCTAACACCAGAGACTCTATTCCATGGTGAGCATGGAACTGAAGAAGCAAATCTCTCATTTTAAAAACTTACCAACCAGTTTTAAAACTCAGCATCTCCCACTAGCTTCTGTTAGTTGCTTGTCCCAACCTCCCAAGAATCTAGATTAAGCCTTTACCATATGGACTTTGGGAGGACATGTAAGATCTGAATGGTAGCACAAGGGACAAGAAAAACAGACTAGAAACTCCACCACCCTATGGATGAAGAGAACCATAATGGCTTTACTCCATGACTAATCTGAACAGCCAGGGCTTTTCAATAATCAGGGGGCCTCCCAAAGAACCAACTGCAGATTCCAGCTTCCTCTATACTCCTTTCTCATGAGACACAAGCTGAGTTTGTCATTCTCCTGAGGCTCACCTTGCCTGTCACCACAGGCTGCAGCCCAGCTGTGGGTGGGGTGTGTGATGTGCTTAATCATGGTGTGCAGAAGAAAAGGTTTCTAACGATGCCCCAGAAACTTAAAAAATCAAGTTGGTTCCTGTGTAAACATCTAGACCAATGGCTTTCTTTAGAGATTAGAATTTCTACCAAGTCTGGGCCACCAGCCATTGGGATGCCTTTAGTACCAGTCTGTCATGCTTTACTGTAGACTTTGGCTTCAGACTCTTGTGTGAATTGTTCCATTTTCTGCCATAGAGAAATGTTTGTAACAGCAACCCCACTTACTGTATGTAAGATGTGAAAGCTCACAGTAAAATCTCAAAGGGTTTTATATCTATTCTCCTTCACTTGTACAAATTCTACCTATACAATTCCTATTCCCATAGTTTACCTCTTCTAGGTTAGAAATATCAGTTATCGTGGTTGTTTATTTTCTTAGCTTCTTCTGTTGTTATGATAACACACTCTGACAAAAGCAACTTCAGAAAGAAAGTTTTTTTTTTTGTTTGCTTGTTTGTTTGTTTAGCTCACTGTTCTAGGTAGAGTCTATTATTTGAGGGAAGCCAAGGCTGCAGGAGTGTGAGGTAGCTGATCACGTCATAGCCACGGTCAAGAAACAAATGTATACTGCTCCCCATTCCTCTCTCCATTTCATATAGTCTAGGATCTCTTGCACAGGGAATGGTACCATCTGTGTTCAGATGTGTCTTCCCAATCAGGTAAAATGGCTCAGCAGGTAAAGGAACTTGAAACCAGATGTGATGACCTGAGTTTAATCCCTGGGAGTCACATGTGGAAGGAGGGAACTGACTCCTATAAGTTATCTACTGACCTCCAGACATGTTCTGTGATTTTCCCAACTCCCGAAACAATAAAGGCTAATAAAATGTTTTTGTTTAAAGAAAGATGTTATTATATCAATTAACATAATCAATATTACCACAGGCATGCCCAGAGTCCTATCTCACAGGTGGTTCTAGATTCTGTCAAGTTGACAATTAACTCTATCACTCTCATGAAAGAAGAGTCTATATTTGTAAGGAAGTATCTGGGTAATATGTGTACCATATGGAATCTGTACATGCATCCTACAGTGTGGGAAGGGCTGGGTGGGAGAATTCTGTTTGTGAACACTCTATTCCAGCTAAGAGACACATAGAATTCTCCTTTAGCTCCAGACCACCTTTGTTTCCACCACCACACTATACCTTGTGGTCATTTAAGCCTCCTCTCTAGAACTGCTTTTATTTTAAAATGCTGGCTCTATAGACATTCACCAAAACAGGCAACCTAAATTTATCATTGTCCTAAAAGAAGGAACTGGGTTTTTTGTTTGTTTGTTTTGGTCTTTTTTTTTTTTTCAGATGGCTGTAATACAAACATCACCTTCAGCATTCCAGCAAAATAACACAAGATGAAACAAAGTATTCCAGAGACGTGTCAATACATCTTCTCCTAGTCACCATGCTACAGCATGGGATGGAGATGATTAAATTCACAGCTCCAATAAACAGTGTGCAGATTACTTCTTGAAGGGAGCCACATAACAATACCTGGAGCGTAAAAAGAGAAGATGAACTTTAATTAAGTGTTGCCACTAAAGTCATACTGAAAAATCACAGTGAAAGCAAAGACCAGCCCTTTACGAATAGGGAGAATGTGCTGCCATGTACAAAATGATGACTTTGAAACGTATGTTATTTATTAAGATAGCATGTGTGCTAAGCATGACAATACATATGCAACACATAACATTCTAGCAGAATATAGTACCTGTAATAGATATATTCCAAGGCTAATCCTCTGAGAAACTAACTTCATTTTTTATATTTATTGAAACATTTGTCTTTTCTTAAAAATTCAAGTATTTGTATAGAATAAGTCAAAATTCATAAAGGTCTGACATATATTTTAAAATTAGTAAATGGAAAGACTTTTAAATCTATCTACATTTAAATCCATTAGCATTATAAAGACATTGAATTGAAGGGCAGGTTGCAGTTTAAAATTCACATATTCAGTGAGGACATATGAGTTAAGAAAAATGAGATATGAGGGGGAAAAACTTGTTTTAAACCTAAATACTAAGACACATGCCTAAAAATTAGGTTTCTAAATACAATATTCTCTGGGTTGCTTTGGTCAGAGTAAGAAAATTTCAGTTTTCTGTCTGAAAGAGCCTTGCAAGCTATTGGGTGCTAAGAAATGACCCATGTATGTTAAAATCAGTCTCTCTGTGGCTGAGCCCACCATTCCAGGTCCTGTGTCTACAAGTTTCTCTGAACTCAGTAGCTGTTCAATGAATGCAAACTGTAGATTCTATCACCATGGAAACAAGACCCCCCCCCCCACACACACTAATGATATTTCAGATACTCAGACCAAGTTCAAGGGAATGATAGTGTTGATACCATCTGCCAAATGGTCTCCTATGCTCAATCTACACCCAGTGTCACAGTTCATTTACTGTTGTCTGTGGATCAAGATGTAGAACTCTCAGATCCTTCTCCAGCTCCATGTCTGCCACACTTCTTGTCATGATATTGGACTAAACCTCTGAAACTGTAAGCCAGCCCCAATTAAATGTTTTCCTTTATAAGAGTCATGGTGTTTCTTTACAGCAATAGAAAACCTAAGACAAGGCCCATGATTGTACTGAAAGGGAGAAGACTTTAAAATCAAGATGCAGAGCCAGCCCTAGCTAAATCCAGTTACTGCACAGTAAAACACACAAGAACATAGGCAAACAGAATGGGGGGTTTCCAGTTAAAGGAAAGAATCTGTTACCTGGTCTTTCTAGGAAATGCATCAGGTCTATGGAGGCGACCCACTGGACCACCCTATAGACAGATGTTCACATACCTTGAACATCTTGAACATAAAATCCAAAGAAGCTCCCCTGGAATGGAGAACAATATTGTTCCCCTAATGTTAAAATAGATTGTATATCTGATAGTTTTAAAGTTTTATGTGTTCTATATATTTTAATTGAACCAATGATGCTCCCCTGGGTCACATTGAGCACTGAGTTTTCTAGAAACTTTGACATCTCCACTTAGATTGCACAGCCACCACCTCCTCTAGACATTAGACACATTCAAGGATCCTAGCTGAGCTCTCAACATCTGAAGTCAGAGGACAGTGAACACTAATAGATTTCAGGCATCACGTCATGGGGGGCAGGGAGAAGTTATTTTTGATATCAATCAAAAGCTAGGACGACAACAACAAAAGACCCCCTTCTCACATCCTGTGCCATTCCAACAGCTGTCTTTGACAACTAAATATCAAGTAATCAAAACAAGCGTTAATTAGCACCAAGCATTTACTATTCATTCAGACAGGCCATCATCTCTTAATTATCAGACCAATAACAGAGTATTGATCACAATTTGTCAACCTGGGAGTAATTGAAACCAGTAAAAGAAGAGTGGAATCCCTGAGAAAACAATAGGCTTTTGGTTCAGAAACACTTAATCAGCTTTTTTTTTTTTTAATCCTACCTCTCCATCAATAAATGCTTTTCATATAATTGTTGCTCTTTCAATTGTGCTATTTTTAATCATGTGATTTGGTATGGACATATTAGGCACATATATCATTTTGTCAGCCAATACCAAGCCATGATGGAATTAAGAGTTAATACCTTGCTAAAACCCAGATTAGGTGTGTCTACCTATGTACATTGTCTTAGAATAATGCTAGTTCATGTTCATTTTTCATCTATTTAAAACCAGTTACAGATTGTCTATAATGGGATGGCTAGCTTTAATTATTAAGATAGTTGTATTTGTCTTCTACATCTTAATATCCAATGTAGAGACTCACAAAGTTGTTACTTTCACAAAGAGAAGCAAAAACCCATCATTGCTGTTGCCTGATTGCCTTCATCAATGTAAGACAGTGGTTCTCAACCTTCCTAGTAATGTGACTCCTTAATACAGTTCTTCATGCTGTGGTGACCCATAACTATACAACTATTTTTCATTGCTACTTCTACTTCTAATTTTTCTACTGTTATGAATCGTGATGTAAACATTTTATATGTAGGATATCTGATATGTAACCCCTGTGGAAGGGCTATTCACTCTGTAAAGGGGCCATGACCCATTCTTGCAAAAACACTGACAGTCATTTGAAAACTAAAGAGTGGAAAAAATCAGTTTTACTGGAATCTGAAACTTATTCCTTACTATGTGATTCCTTCTTCAGCAATCATTTCTTTGAAAACAAAATCTTCACAATAATTTTTGCAAAGAAATGGGATATGTTAATGAACACACTGACATGATGAAAGTGTGACTAAAGTCTTAGGGGGTTCTGGGTTTTGGCTGTCCCTGTGCTTATCTCAGAAGGGAAACAGCACCATTTTAGCCACACTCTATGGTTAAAATGCATAACTTTACTGATTTTGGACCCTTTCCATTTTAGATGGTGAAAACAGTGCACAAATAAGTTCAAATGTCAAGGGACTAGAGACTAACTTAATTCATTCAACTAACATTGTCCAAGGGAACAACTCCCCCCAACTCTCTCTCTCTCTCTCTCTCTCTCTCTCTCTCTCTCTCTCTCTCTCTCTCTCTCTCTCTCTCTCTCTCTCCAGGGGAGGTGTTCTATGTGTGCAAAACCTTAACAGCTCACCTGAGAACTGATTCTCACAAAGCTTTTTCATAACTACTTGTGCCTATTTTCTGCCTGAAGAATTTCCATAATTTTAAATCCTAGAAAAACATGACTCATTACTGGGAGTGGTGACATAACATGAACTCCAGCAAAGCCTGGATAAAGGAGAACATGCAATCATTGCAGTAGTTACTGGAGTCCTACCTGGAGACCTGGCTGGCTAAGTGAAATTAGCCTTTGACTTGCCTCCCCAGAGACTGTTCTTGGATTCAAGTCCTGGCTGGAGTGACTGAAAAATCATTCTGACCACTGATGTGCAAAAGGCCAAGGTGACGTGAGGATGGAGGTCTCAGGCCAGTTATTTCAGCACTGTACTCCCCCATCCCCACAGCATAGCAAATGCATACACTCTGCACAGGAGCTACACAAAACCCATGGTCCTAGGCAAAAGTAACACAAAAACTAATACTGATGACTTAAGAATTACACATATACATAACCCAAGTAAAGTACTACTAGGGAGATGTCCCAGTGAGGAAAGCGCTTGCTGTGTCAGCATGGGGACCTGCACTGACATCTCCAGCACCCACAAGATAGACGGGTGTGGAGGTGCATACTTATACCCCTAGAGCAGATGTAAGGGAGAGAGGCAGGAAGATCCCAATGTGCTGTGGGCTAGTCAGTCTAGTCCAAATGTCTGTCTCCAGGTTTATTGACAGACCCTGACTCAAAAGGATAGGAGACTGAGCAACAGAGGACACAGCTGATGCAGGCCTCTGACCTCCACACACCTGTCCATGTGCAAACTCACTCACACATGTATACTACACACACACACACACACACACACAGAGAGAGAGAGAGAGAGAGAGAGAGAGAGAGAGAGAGAGAGAGAGAGAGAGAGAGAGAGAGAGTCCTTGGTTGTTTAATCATTGATATCCCTTTAAGATCTATGGTATAATAAAGTAACGTCTTTGTTGTAATGCACTTAATCCAAGAGAAGTACAAATTTGCTAAAGTCTTTAAACACAAAATATTTTCATTTCCGAATAGGCTCTGACTATAAAGGAAACAAAACCTAGAAACATTAGAGTAGACATAGCCTCTTAGATCTATCCACTAACAAGATGTAACCAGCTAACATCTAAAGAAATGCACACAAGCACCCAGGAGCGCTACAGCTCACCTTCATAAATGAAAGAGTTAACAAGTTTGGTGGGTTTCAAGAAAACCATCCTGCTAAATTACAAATTACAGCCAGCTCTGGGTTTCATTGAAAGTGAATAATTCATTTGTACCCTAAATTTCATCTGTATATCTGATTTAAAACACTGCTTCCAACAACAGGTGCATATCCATATAAATGACTTTGCTGATTCTTGGAGGAAGGCTGATTGCAAGCAGAAGGGCAGGGAAAGATTTTGCTTTTTAAGTCAGAGCTGGAGCTCTCTTAGCAGGATTCCCCAAACAAATACCTTTGCAAAAAATATTATGATATTGGGAAAAACAAGACCTATCCTACCAGAAATAAATCTGAAATAATATCATATTCATTTCTCATAGCAAGTTACATACAATACCCCAGTCTCATCACTTGGAACTATGTAAGGATCCAGAAGTCACCTTAACAGAATTCTACTGGTTGCCTTCTGCGAAAATTCAAGCTTCATATAAAGGGGTAGTAATTTAAGAATGGCTGACACTTTCCAGGGACGGTATTACTGACTCCTCTATTTCAACTTCCATATTTGATTTAATTTGATTAGAGAAGTAGTAACGAACTGGAAACACTAACTCATAGCAATCATGCATGAGAGAATTTGCCCGGCTGGCTGGCAAGCCCTGCGCATGGGGCAGACTTTCAAGACTATTCCCTTTAAGATGTCTGATTAGGCGACTATGATTGCAATCACTAATAACTCAAGGGTCACAGGACTGCTCAGATGAGCTAGAAAGCTCAATTACACAGCAAAATGAGGGACACTGGCTGATGGCCCCCATCCTCCTTAAGACATACTGCATGCCAATAATTGCTTTTCATCAGTTCTCTATTTAATAGTAACATTTTGTGATTTTGCATTTTCATTTGGAAAAAAGAAATCTCCTTTGTCCACAAAGCATTTGGCTGTGTGAGTTTTCACATCACCAAAAGTCTTGTTTTCTAGCTTCAAAACCTTGGAGCTCAAAAAGAAATTAAACACCCTGGCAGATGTTCTCTTTGTAGTTACACGGTTAAGTTCAAGGTCACAGGTCTGGCTTGTTACCATGCCACCCTTTAGAAGAGCAGTCACAGAAAATGAAGCAATGAGAAAAAGGCCCTCTAAATTCTGATTGTCACACTGTGGGAGCTATAATGAGAAAGAAAGAAAGAAAGAAAGAAAGAAAGAAAGAAAGAAAGAAAGAAAGAAAGAAAAGAAAGAGGGAGGGAGGAGGGAGGAGGAGGGAGGGAGGGAGGGAGGGAGGGAGGGAGGGGAAGGAGAGGGGAACAGAGGGAAAGAAGGAGGAAAGGAAGGAGAAAATAAAAAGTACAATAGGAATATATACATATAAACTTTTTTTTTGCAATAGAGATGAGGAAGAAAACAGAAATTCTAACTTTGTGTTACTCACTGCTAACTTGCTCTTGCC